>NC_064923.1:1214166-2428333 GCF_023897955.1 Schistocerca gregaria | reverse complement strand
ATGTGCATCGGAAACTGCTACTGGTCTTCCAGGGAACGATCAAAGCGTAAACTCGTTGAGACATTACTCCCATGGAGGAAAGTGCGCATGGTGACTGCTGTATTCAATCCCGATGCATTTTCTGTGTTTCATCAACACTCTGACAGTCCACAGATTACAGAATGCTACGAGGTGTGGATCGGAAACTACTACTGGTCTTCCAGGGAACGATGAAAGCGTAGACTGTTTCAGACATTATTCCCATGGAGGAAAGTGCGGGTGGTGACTGTTGTATTCAATCCCGATGCAATTTCTGTGTTTCTTCAACACTCTGATAGTCCACAGATTACAGAATTGAACCAGATTTGCATCGGAAACTACTGCTGGTCTTCCAGGGAACGATCAAAGCGTAGACTGTTTGAGACATTACTTTTTTGGAGGAATGTGCTCATGGTGACTGTTGTATTCAATCCCGATGCAATTTCTGTGTTTCATCAACACTCTGATAGTCTACATATTACAGAATGCCTCCAGATGTGCATCGGAAACTGGTACTGGTCTTCCAGGGAACGATCAATGCGTAAACTCTTTGAGACATTACTCCCATGGACGGAAGTGCGCATGGTGACTGTTGTATTCAATCCCGATGCATTTTCTGTGTTTCATCAACACTCTGATAGTCCACAGAATACAGAATGCCAGGAGGTGTAGATCGGAAACTACTACTGGTCTTCCAGGGAACGATGAAAGCGTAGACTGTTTCAGACATTACTCCCATGGAGGAAGGTGCGGATGGCGACTGTTGTATTCAATCCCAATGCAATTTCTGTGTTTCATCAACACTCTGATAGTCCACAGATTACAGAATGCCACCAGATGTGCATCGGAAACTACTGCTGGTCTTCCAGGGAACGATCAAAGCGTAGACTGTTTGAGACATTACTTTTATGGAGGAATGTGCGCATGGTGACTGTTGTATTCAATCCCGAAGCAATTACTGTGTTTCATCAACACTCTGATGGGCCACAGATTACAGAATGCCTCCAGATGTGCATCGGGAACTACTACTGGTCTTCCAGGGAACGATCAAAGCGTAGACTGCTTGAGACATTATTTTTATGGAGTATGTGCGCATGGGGACTGTTGTATTCAATATCGATGCAATTTATGTGTTTCATTAACACTCTGATATTCCACAGATTTCAGAATGCCTCCAGATGTGCATCGGAAACTGCTACTGGCCTTCCAGGGAACGATCAAAGCGTAAACTCTTTGAGACATTACTTCCATGGAGGGAAGTGCGCATGGTGACTGTTGTATTCAATCAAGATGCATTTTCAGTGTTTCATCAACACTCTGACAGTCCACAGATTACAGAATGCCAATAGATGTGGATGGGAAACTACTACTGGTCTTCCAGGGAGCGATGGAAGCGTAGACTGTATCAGACATTACTCCCATGGAGGAAAGTGCGGATGGTGACTGTTGTATTCAATCCCAATGCAATTTCTGTGTTTCATCAAAACTCTGATAGTCCACAGATTACAGAATGCCACCAGATGTGCATCGGAAACTACTACTAGTCTTCCAGGGAACGATCAAAGCGCAGACTGTTTGAGACACTACTTTTATGGAGGAATGTGCGCATGATGACTGTTGTATTCAATCCCGATGCAATTACTGTGTTTCATCAACACTCTGATAGTCTACACATTACAGGATGCGACCAGATGTGCATCGGAAAGTACTACTGGTCTTCCAGGGAACGATCAAAGCGTAGATTGTTTGAGACATTACTCCCGTACAGGAAAGTGCGCATGGTGACTGTTGTATTCAATCCCGATGCAATTTCTGTGTTTCATCAACACTCTGATAGTCTACATATTACAGAATGCCTCCAGATGTGCATCGTAAACCGGTACTGCTCTTCCAGCGAACGATCAAAGCGTAAACTCTTTCAGACATTACTCCCATGGAGGGAAGTGAGCATGGTGACTGTTGTATTCAATCCCGATGCATTTTCTGTGTTTCATCAACACTCTGATAGTCCAAAGATTACAGAATGCCAAGAGATGTGGATCGGAAACTACTACTGGTCTTCCAGGAAACGATGGAAGCGTAGACTCTTTCAGACATTACTCCCATGGAGGAAAGTGCGGATGGTGACTGTTGTATTCAATACCAATGCAATTACTGTGTTTCATCAAAACTATGATAGTCCACAGATTACAGAATGCCACCAGATGTGCATCGGAAACTACTACTGGTCTTTCAGGGAACGATCAAAGCGTAGACTGTTTCAGACACTACTTTTATGGAGGAATGTGCGCATGATCACTGTTGTATTCAATCCCGAAGCAATTACTGTGTTTCATCAGCACTCTGATAGTCCACAGATTACAGAATGCCTCCAGATATGCATCGGAGACTACTACTGGTCTTCCAGGGAACGATCAAAGCGTAGACTGTTTGAGACATACCTCAAGTGGAGGAAAGTGCGCATGGTGACTGTTGTATTCAATCCCGATGCAATTTCTGTGTTTCATCAACACTCTGATAGTCCACAGATTACATAATGCCACCAGATGTGCATCGGAAACTACTACTGGTCTTCCAGGGAACGATCAAAGCGTAGACTGTTAGAGACATAACTCCCGTGGAGGAAAGTGCGCATGGAGACTGTTGTATTCAATCCCGATGCAATTTCTGTGTTTCATCAACACTCTGATAGTCTACACATTACAGGATGCGACCAGATGTGCATCGGAAACTACTACTGGTCTTCCAGGGAACGATCAAATCGTAAATTGTTTGAGACATTACTCCCGTACAGGAAAGTGCGCATGGTGACTGTTGTATTCAATCCCGATGCAATTTCTGTGTTTCATCAACACTCTGATAGTCCATAGATAACAGAATGCCTCCAGATGTGCATCGGAAACTACTACTGGTCTTCCAGGGATCGATCAAAGCGTAAACACTTTGAGACATTACTGCCATGGGGGAAAGTGCGCATGGTGACTGTTGCATTCAATCCCGATGCAATTTCTGTGTTTCATCAACATTCTGATAGTCCACAGATTACAGAATGCCTCCAGATGTGCATCGAAAACTACTACTGGTCTTCCAGGGAACGATCAAATCGTAGACTGTTTGAGACATTACTTTTATGGAGGAATGTGCGCATGGTGACTGTTGTATTCAATCCCGAAGCAATTACTTTGTTTCATCAGCACTCTGATAGTCCACAGATTACAGAATGCCTCCAGGTATGCATCGGAGACTACTACTGGTCTTCCAGGGAACGATCAAAGCGTAGACTGTTTGAGACATACCTCCCGTGTAGGAAAGTGCGCATGGTGACTGTTGTATTCTATCCCGATGCAATTTCTGTGTTTCATCAACACTCGGATAGTCCACACATTACATAATGCCACCAGATGTGCATCGAAAACTACTACTGGTCTTCAAGGGAACGATCAAAGCGTAGACTGTTAGAGACATTACTCCCATGGAGGAAAGTGCGCATGGTCACTGTTGTAATCAATCCCGATGCAATTACTGTGTTTCATCAACACTCTGATGGTCCACAGATTACAGAATGCCTCCAGATGTGCATCGGGAACTAATACTGGTCTTCCAGGGAACGATCAAAGCGTAGACTGCTTGAGACATTACTTTTATGGAGGAATGTGCGCATGGTGACTGTTGTATTCAATATCGATGCAATTTCTGTGTTTCATCAACACTCTGATAGTCCACAGATTTCAGAATGCCTCCGGATGTGCATCGGAAACTGCTACTGGTCTTGCAGGGAACGAACAAAGCGTAAACACGTTGAGACATTACTCCCATGGAGGAAAGTGCGCATGGTGACTGTTGTATTCAATCCAGATGCATTTTCTGTGTTTCATCAACACTCTGATAGTCCACAGATTACAGAATGCCAAGAGATGTGGATCGGAAACTACTACTGGTCTTCCAGGGAATGATGGAAGCGTAGACTGTTTCAGACATTACTCCCATGGAGGAAAGTGCGCATGGTGACTGTTGTATTCAATCCCGATGCAATTACTGTGTTTCATCAACACTCTGATAGTCTACACATTACAGGATGCGACCAGATGTGCATTGGAAACTACTACTGGTCTTTCAGGGAACGATCAAAGCGTAGATTGTTTGAGACATTACTCCCGTACAGGAAAGTGCGCATGGTGACTGTTGTATTCAATCCCGATGCAATTTCTGTCTTTCATCAACACTCTGATAGTCCATAGATAACAGAATGCCTCCAGATGTGCATCGGAAACTGATACTGGTCTTCCAGGGAACGATCAAAGCGTAAACTCGTTGAGACATTACTCCCAAGGAGGAAAGTGCGCATGGTGACTGTTGTATTCAATCCCGATGCATTTTCTGTGTATCATCAACACTCTGACAGTCCACAGATTACAGAATGCCACGAGGTGTGGATCGGAAACTACTACTGGTCTTCCAGGGAACGATGAATGCGTAGACTGTTTCAGACATTACTCCCATGGACGAAAGTGCGGGTGGTGACTGTTGTATTCAATCCCAATGCAATTTCTGTGTTTCATCAACACTCTGATAGTCCACAGATTAC
The DNA here is from genome assembly GCF_023897955.1 of Schistocerca gregaria. NCBI lineage: Eukaryota > Metazoa > Arthropoda > Insecta > Orthoptera > Acrididae > Schistocerca > Schistocerca gregaria. The sequence continues at coordinate 2,423,730 of NC_064923.1, read as the reverse complement.
AGAATTGAACCAGATGTGCATCGGAAACTACTGCTGGTCTTCCAGGGAACGATCAAAGCGTAGACTGTTTGAGACATTACTTTTATGGAGGAATGTGCTCATGATGACTGTTGTATTCAATCCCGATGCAATTTCTGTGTTTCATCAACACTCTGATAGTCTACATATTACAGAATGCCTCCAGATGTGCATCGGAAACTGGTACTGGTCTTCCAGGTAACGATCAAAGCGTAAACTCTTTGAGACATTACTCCCATGGAGGGAAGTGCGCATGGTGACTGTTGTATTCAATCCCGATGCATTTTCTGTGTTTCATCAACACTCTGATAGTCCACAGATTACAGAATGCCAAGAGATGTGGATCGGAAACTACTACTGGTCTTCCAGGGAACGATGGAAGCGTAGACTGATTCAGACATTACTCCCATGGAGGAAAGTGCGGATGGTGACTGTTGTATTCAATACCAATGCAATTACTGTGTTTCATCAAAACTCTGATAGTCCACAGATTACAGAATGCCACCAGATGTGCATCGGAAACTACTACTGGTCTTCGAGGGAACGATCAAAGCGTAGACTGTTTGAGACACTACTTTTATGGAGGAATGTGCGCATGATGACTGTTGTATTCAATCCCGAAGCAATTGCTGTGTTTCATCAGCACTCTGATAGTCCACAGATTACAGAATGCCTCCAGATATGCATCGGAGACTACTACTGGTCTTCCAGGGAACGATCAAAGCGTAGACTGTTTGAGACATACCTCCCGTGGAGGAAAGTGCGCATGGTGACTGTTGTATTCAATCCCGATGCAATTTCTGTGTTGCATCAACACTCTGATAGTCCACAGATTACATAATGCCACCAGATGTGCATCGGAAACTACTACTGGTCTTCCGGGGAACGATCAAAGCGTAGACTGTTAGAGACATAACTCCCGTGGAGGAAAGTGCGCATCTAGACTGTTGTATTCAATCCCGATGCAATTTCAGTGTTTCATCAACACTCTGATAGTCCATAGATAACAGAATGCCTCCAGATGTGCATCGGAAACTACTACTGGTCTTCAAGGGAACGATCAAAGCGTAGACTGTTAGAGACATTACTCCCATGGAGGAAAGTGCGCATGGTCACTGTTGTAATCAATCCCGATGCAATTACTGTGTTTCATCAACACTCTGATGGTCCACAGATTACAGAATGCCTCCAGATGTGCATCGGGAACTAATACTGGTCTTCCAGGGAACGATCAAAGCGTAGACTGCTTGAGACATTACTTTTATGGAGGAATGTGCGCATGGTGATTGTTGTATTCAATATCGATGCAATTTCTGTGTTTCATCAACACTCTGATAGTCCACAGATTTCAGAATGCCTCCGGATGTGCATCGGAAACTGCTACTGGTCTTGCAGGGAACGAACAAAGCGTAAACACGTTGAGACATTACTCCCATGGAGGAAAGTGCGCATGGTGACTGTTGTATTCAATCCAGATGCATTTTCTGTGTTTCATCAACACTCTGATAGTCCACAGATTACAGAATGCTAAGAGATGTGGATCGGAAACTACTACTGGTCTTCCAGGGAACGATGGAAGCGTAGACTGTTTCAGACATTACTCCCATGGAGGAAAGTGCGCATGGTGACTGTTGTATTCAATCCCGATGCAATTACTGTGTTTCATCAACACCCTGATAGTCTACACATTACAGGATGCGACCAGATGTGCATCGGAAACTACTACTGGTCTTCCAGGGAACCATCAAAGCGTAGATTGTTTGAGACATTACTCCCGTACAGGAAAGTGCGCATGGTGACTGTTGTATTCAATCCCGATACAATTTCTGTGTTTCATCAACACTCTGATAGTCCATAGATAACAGAATGCCTCCAGATGTGCATCGGAAACTGCTACTGGTCTTCCAGGGAACGATCAAAGCGTAAACTCGTTGAGACATTACTCCCAAGGAGGAAAGTGCGCATGGTGACTGTTGTATTCAATCCCGATGCATTTTCTGTGTTTCATCAACACTCTGACAGTCCACAGATTACAGAATGCCACGAGGTGTTAATCGGAAACTACTACTGGCCTTCCAGGGAACGATGAAAGCGTAGACTGTGTCAGACATTACTCCCATGGAGGAAAGTGCGGGTGGTGACTGTTGTATTCAATCCCAATGCAATTTCTGTGTTTCATCAACACTCTGATAGTCCACAGATTACAGAATTGAACCAGATGTGCATCGGAAACTACTGCTGGTCTTCCAGGGAACGATCAAAGCGTAGACTGTTTGAGACATTACTTTTATGGAGGAATGTGCTCTTGGTGACTGTTGTATTCGATCCCGATGCAATTTCTGTGTTTCATCAACACTCTGATAGTCTACATATTACAGAATGCCTCCAGATGTGCATCGGAAACTGGTACTGGTCTTCCAGGGAACGATCAAAGCGTAAACTCTTTGAGACATTACTCCCATGGAGGGAAGTGCGCATGGTGACTGTTGTATTCAATCCCGATGCATTTTCTGTGTTTCATCAACACTCTGATAGTCCACAGATTACAGAATGCCAAGAGATGTGGATCGGAAACTACTACTGGTCTTCCAGGGAACGATGGAAGCGTAGACTGTTTCAGACATTACTCCCATGGAGGAAAGTGCGGATGGTGACTGTTGTATTCAATACCAATGCAATTACTGTGTTTCATCAAAACTCTGATAGTTCACAGATTACAGAATGCCACCAGATGTGCATCGGAAACTACTACTGGTCTTCGAGGGAACGATCAAAGCGTAGACTGTTTGAGACACTACTTTTATGGAGGAATGTGCGCATGATGACTGTTGTATTCAATCCCGAAGCAATTGCTGTGTTTCATCAGCACTCTGATAGTCCACAGATTACAGAATGCCTCCAGATATGCATCGGAGACTACTACTGGTCTTCCAGGGAACGATCAAAGCGTAGACTGTTTGAGACATACCTCCCGTGGAGGAAAGTGCGCATGGTGACTGTTGTATTCAATCCCGATGCAATTTCTGTGTTGCATCAACACTCTGATCGTCCACAGATTACATAATGCCACCAGATGTGCATCGGAAACTACTACTGGTCTTCCGGGGAACGATCAAATCGTAGACTGTTAGAGACATAACTCCCGTGGAGGAAAGTGCGCATGGAGACTGTTGTATTCAATCCCGATGCAATTTCAGTGTTTCATCAACACTCTGATAGTCCACAGATTACAGAATGCCACCAGATGTGCATCGGAAACTACTACTGGTCTTCCAGGGAACGATCAAAGCGTAGACTGTTAGAGACATTACTCCCATGGAGGAAGGTGCGCATGGTGACTGTTGTATTCAATCCCGATGCAATTACTGTGTTTCATCAACACTCTGATAGACTACACATTACAGGATGCGACCAGATGTGCATCGGAAACTACTACTGGTCTTCCAGGGAACGATCAAAGCGTTAATTGTTTGAGACATTACTCCCGTACAGGAAAGTGCGCATGGTGACTGTTGTATTCAATCCCGATGCAATTTCTGTGTTTCATCAACACTCTGATAGTCCATAGATAACAGAATGCCTCCAGATGTGCATCGGAAACTACTACTGGTCTTCCAGGGATCGATCAAAGCGTAAACACTTTGAGACATTACTGCCATGGAGGAAAGTGCGCATGGTGACTGTTGTATTCAATCCCGATGCAATTTCTGTGTTTCATCAACATTCTGATAGTCCACAGATTACAGAATGCCTCCAGATGTGCATCGGAAACTACTACTGGTCTTCCAGGGAACGATTAAAGCGTAGACTGTTTAAGACATTACTCCCATGGAGGAAAGTGCGCATGGTGACTTTTGTATTCAATCCCGATGCAATTTCTGTGTTTCATCAACACTCTGATGGTCCACAGATTACAGAATGCCTGCAGATGTGCATCGGGAACTAATACTGGTCTTCCAGGGAACGATCAAAGCGTAGACTGCTTGAGACATATTTTTATGGAGGAATGTGCGAATGGTGACTGTTGTATTCAATATCGATGCAATTTCTGTGTTTCATCAACACTCTGATAGACCACAGATTTCAGAATGCCTCCGGATGTGCATTGGAAACTGCTACTGGTCTTCCAGGGAACGATCAAAGCGTAAACTCGTTGAGACATTACTCCCATGGAGGAAAGTGCGCATGGTGACTGTTGTATTCAATCCCGATGCATTTTCTGTGTTTCATCAACACTTTGACTGTCCACAGATTACAGAATGCCACGTGGTGTGGATCGGAAACTACTACTGGTCTTCCAGGGAACGATGAAAGCGTAGACTGTTTCAGACATTACTCCCATGGAGGAAAGTGCGGATGGTGACTGTTGTATTCTATCCCAATGCAATTTCTGTGTTTCATCAACACTCTGATAGTCCACAGATTACAGAATGCCACAAGATGGGCATTGGAAACTACTGCTGGTCTTCCAGGGAACGATCAAGCGTAGACTGTTTGAGACATCACTTTTATGGAGGAATGTGCGCATGGTGACTGTTGTATTCAATCCCGATGCAATTTCTGTGTTTCATCAACACTCTGATAGTCTACATATTACAGAATGCCTCCAGATATGCATCGGAAACTAGTACAGGTCTTCCAGGGAACGATCAAAGCGTAAACTCTTTGAGACATTACTCCCACGGAGGGAAGTGCGCATGGTGACTGTTGTATTCAATCCCGATGCATTTTCTGTGTTTCATCAACACTCTGATAGTCCACAGATTACAGAATGGCAAGAGATGTGGATCGGAAACTACTACTGGTCTTCCAGGGAACGATGGAAGCGTAGACTGTTTCAGACATTACTCCCATGGAGGAAAGTGCGGATGGTGACTGTTGTATTCAATACCAATGCAATTACTGTGTTTCATCAAAACTCTGATAGTCCACAGATTACAGAATGCCACCAGATGTGCATCGGAAACTACTACTGGTCTTCCAGGGAACGATCAAAGCGTAGACTGTTTGAGACATACTTCCCGTGGAGGAAAGTGCGCATGGTGACTGTTGTATTCAATCCCGATGCAATTTCTGTGTTTCATCAACACTCTGACAGTCCACAGATTAGAGAATGCCACCAGATGTGCTTCGGAAACTACTACTGGTCTTCCAAGGGACGATCAAAACGTAGACTGTTTGAGACATAACTCCCGTGGAGGAAAGTGCGCATGGAGACTGTTGTATACAATCCCGATGCAATTTCTGTGTTTCATCAAAACTCTGATAGTCCACAGATTACAGAGTGCCACCAGATATGCATCGGAAGCTACTACTGGTCTTCCAGGGAACGATCAAAGCGTAGACTGTTAGAGACATTACTCCCATATAGGAAAGTGCGCATGGTGACTGTTGTATTCAATCCCGATGCAATTACTGTGTTTCATCAACACTCTGATAGTCTACACATTACAGGATGCGACCAGATGTGCATCGGAAACTACTACTGGTCTTCCAGGGAACGATCAAATCGTAAATTGTTTGAGACATTACTCCCGTACAGGAAAGTGCGCATGGTGACTGTTGTATTCAATCCCGATGCAATTTCTGTGTTTCATCAACACTCTGATAGTCCATAGATAACAGAATGCCTCCAGATGTGCATCGGAAAGTACTACTGGTCTTCCAGGGATGGATCAAAGCGTAAACACTTTGAGACAATACTGCCATGGAGGAAAGTGCGCATGGTGACTGTTGTATTCAATCCCGATGCAATTTCTGTGTTTCATCAACATTCTGATAGTCCACAGATTACAGAATGCCTCCAGATGTGCATCGAAAACTACTACTGGTCTTCCAGGGAACGATTAAATCGTAGACTGTTTGAGACATTACTTTTATGGAGGAATGTGCGCATGGTGACTGTTGTATTCAATCCCGAAGCAATTACTGTGTTTCATCAGCACTCTGATAGTCCACAGATTACAGAATGCCTCCAGGTATGCATCAAAGACTACTACTGGTCTTCCAGGGAACGATCAAAGCGTAGACTGTTTGAGACATACCTCCCGTGTTGGAAAGTGCGCATGGTGACTGTTGTATTCTATCCCCATGCAATTTCTGTGTTTCATCAACACTCGGATAGTCCACACATTACATAATGCCACCAGATGTGCATCGAAAACTACTACTGGTCTTCAAGGGAACGATCAAAGCGTAGACTGTTAGAGACATTACTCCCATGGAGGAAAGTGCGCATGGTCACTGTTGTATTCAATCCCGATGCAATTACTGTGTTTCATCAACACTCTGATGGTCCACAGATTACAGAATGCCTCCAGATGTGCATCGGGAACTAATACTGGTCTTCCAGGGAACGATCAAAGCGTAGACTGTTTGAGACTTACTTCCCGTGGAGGAAAGTGCGCATGGTGACTGTTGTATTCAATCCCGATGCAATTTCTGTGTTTCATCAACACTCTGACAGTCCACAGATTAGAGAATGCCACCAGATGTGCTTCGGAAACTACTACTGGTCTTCCAAGGGACGATCAAAACGTAGACTGTTTGAGACATAACTCCCGTGGAGGAAAGTGCGCATGGAGACTGTTGTATACAATCCCGATGCAATTTCAGTGTTTCATCAACACTCTGATAGTCCACAGATTACAGAATGCCACCAGATGTGCATCGGAAACTACTACTGGTCTTCCAGGGAACGATCAAAGCGTAGACTGTTAGAGACATTACTCCCATGGAGGAAGGTGCGCATGGTGACTGTTGTATTCAATCCCGATGCAATTACTGTGTTTCATCAACACTCTGATAGACTACACATTACAGGATGCGACCAGATGTGCTTCGGAAACTACTACTGGTCTTCCAGGGAACGATCAAAGCGTTAATTGTTTGAGACATTACTCCCGTACAGGAAAGTGCGCATGGTGACTGTTGTATTCAATCCCGATGCAATTTCTGTGTTTCATCAACACTCTGATAGTTTATAGATAACAGAATGCCTCCAGATGTGCATCGGAAACTACTACTGGTCTTCCAGGGATCGATCAAAGCGTAAACACTTTGAGACATTACTGCCATGGAGGAAAGTGCGCATGGTGACTGTTGTATTCAATCCCGATGCAATTTCTGTGTTTCATCAACATTCTGATAGTCCACAGATTACAGAATGCCTCCAGATGTGCATCGGAAACTACTACTGGTCTTCCAGGGAACGATTAAAGCGTAGACTGTTTAAGACATTACTCCCATGGAGGAAAGTGCGCATGGTGACTTTTGTATTCAATCCCGATGCAATTTCTGTGTTTCATCAACACTCTGATGGTCCACAGATTACAGAATGCCTGCAGATGTGCATCGGGAACTAATACTGGTCTTCCAGGGAACGATCAAAGCGTAGACTGCTTGAGACATATTTTTATGGAGGAATGTGCGAATGGTGACTGTTGTATTCAATATCGATGCAATTTCTGTGTTTCATCAACACTCTGATAGACCACAGATTTCAGAATGCCTCCGGATGTGCATTGGAAACTGCTACTGGTCTTCCAGGGAACGATCAAAGCGTAAACTCGTTGAGACATTACTCCCATGGAGGAAAGTGCGCATGGTGACTGTTGTATTCAATCCCGATGCATTTTCTGTGTTTCATCAACACTTTGACTGTCCACAGATTACAGAATGCCACGTGGTGTGGATCGGAAACTACTACTGGTCTTCCAGGGAACGATGAAAGCGTAGACTGTTTCAGACATTACTCCCATGGAGGAAAGTGCGGATGGTGACTGTTGTATTCTATCCCAATGCAATTTCTGTGTTTCATCAACACTCTGATAGTCCACAGATTACAGAATGCCACAAGATGTGCATTGGAAACTACTGCTGGTCTTCCAGGGAACGATCAAGCGTAGACTGTTTGAGACATCACTTTTATGGAGGAATGTGCGCATGGTGACTGTTGTATTCAATCCCGATGCAATTTCTGTGTTTCATCAACACTCTGATAGTCTACATATTACAGAATGCCTCCAGATATGCATCGGAAACTAGTACAGGTCTTCCAGGGAACGATCAAAGCGTAAACTCTTTGAGACATTACTCCCACGGAGGGAAGTGCGCATGGTGACTGTTGTATTCAATCCCGATGCATTTTCTGTGTTTCATCAACACTCTGATAGTCCACAGATTACAGAATGGCAAGAGATGTGGATCGGAAACTACTACTGGTCTTCCAGGGAACGATGGAAGCGTAGACTGTTTCAGACATTACTCCCATGGAGGAAAGTGCGGATGGTGACTGTTGTATTCAATACCAATGCAATTACTGTGTTTCATCAAAACTCTGATAGTCCACAGATTACAGAATGCCACCAGATGTGCATCGGAAACTACTACTGGTCTTCCAGGGAACGATCAAAGCGTAGACTGTTTGAGACATACTTCCCGTGGAGGAAAGTGCGCATGGTGACTGTTGTATTCAATCCCGATGCAATTTCTGTGTTTCATCAACACTCTGACAGTCCACAGATTAGAGAATGCCACCAGATGTGCTTCGGAAACTACTACTGGTCTTCCAAGGGACGATCAAAACGTAGACTGTTTGAGACATAACTCCCGTGGAGGAAAGTGCGCATGGAGACTGTTGTATACAATCCCGATGCAATTTCTGTGTTTCATCAAAACTCTGATAGTCCACAGATTACAGAGTGCCACCAGATATGCATCGGAAGCTACTACTGGTCTTCCAGGGAACGATCAAAGCGTAGACTGTTAGAGACATTACTCCCATATAGGAAAGTGCGCATGGTGACTGTTGTATTCAATCCCGATGCAATTACTGTGTTTCATCAACACTCTGATAGTCTACACATTACAGGATGCGACCAGATGTGCATCGGAAACTACTACTGGTCTTCCAGGGAACGATCAAATCGTAAATTGTTTGAGACATTACTCCCGTACAGGAAAGTGCGCATGGTGACTGTTGTATTCAATCCCGATGCAATTTCTGTGTTTCATCAACACTCTGATAGTCCATAGATAACAGAATGCCTCCAGATGTGCATCGGAAACTACTACTGGTCTTCCAGGGATGGATCAAAGCGTAAACACTTTGAGACAATACTGCCATGGAGGAAAGTGCGCATGGTGACTGTTGTATTCAATCCCGATGCAATTTCTGTGTTTCATCAACATTCTGATAGTCCACAGATTACAGAATGCCTCCAGATGTGCATCGAAAACTACTACTGGTCTTCCAGGGAACGATTAAATCGTAGACTGTTTGAGACATTACTTTTATGGAGGAATGTGCGCATGGTGACTGTTGTATTCAATCCCGAAGCAATTACTGTGTTTCATCAGCACTCTGATAGTCCACAGATTACAGAATGCCTCCAGGTATGCATCAAAGACTACTACTGGTCTTCCAGGGAACGATCAAAGCGTAGACTGTTTGAGACATACCTCCCGTGTTGGAAAGTGCGCATGGTGACTGTTGTATTCTATCCCCATGCAATTTCTGTGTTTCATCAACACTCGGATAGTCCACACATTACATAATGCCACCAGATGTGCATCGAAAACTACTACTGGTCTTCAAGGGAACGATCAAAGCGTAGACTGTTAGAGACATTACTCCCATGGAGGAAAGTGCGCATGGTCACTGTTTTATTCAATCCCGATGCAATTACTGTGTTTCATCAACACTCTGATGGTCCACAGATTACAGAATGCCTCCAGATGTGCATCGGGAACTAATACTGGTCTTCCAGGGAACGATCAAAGCGTAGACTGTTTGAGACTTACTTCCCGTGGAGGAAAGTGCGCATGGTGACTGTTGTATTCAATCCCGATGCAATTTCTGTGTTTCATCAACACTCTGACAGTCCACAGATTAGAGAATGCCACCAGATGTGCTTCGGAAACTACTACTGGTCTTCCAAGGGACGATCAAAACGTAGACTGTTTGAGACATAACTCCCGTGGAGGAAAGTGCGCATGGAGACTGTTGTATACAATCCCGATGCAATTTCAGTGTTTCATCAACACTCTGATAGTCCACAGATTACAGAATGCCACCAGATGTGCATCGGAAACTACTACTGGTCTTCCAGGGAACGATCAAAGCGTAGACTGTTAGAGACATTACTCCCATGGAGGAAGGTGCGCATGGTGACTGTTGTATTCAATCCCGATGCAATTACTGTGTTTCATCAACACTCTGATAGACTACACATTACAGGATGCGACCAGATGTGCTTCGGAAACTACTACTGGTCTTCCAGGGAACGATCAAAGCGTTAATTGTTTGAGACATTACTCCCGTACAGGAAAGTGCGCATGGTGACTGTTGTATTCAATCCCGATGCAATTTCTGTGTTTCATCAACACTCTGATAGTTTATAGATAACAGAATGCCTCCAGATGTGCATCGGAAACTACTACTGGTCTTCCAGGGATCGATCAAAGCGTAAACACTTTGAGACATTACTGCCATGGAGGAAAGTGCGCATGGTGACTGTTGTATTCAATCCCGATGCAATTTCTGTGTTTCATCAACATTCTGATAGTCCACAGATTACAGAATGCCTCCAGATGTGCATCGGAAACTACTACTGGTCTTCCAGGGAACGATTAAAGCGTAGACTGTTTAAGACATTACTCCCATGGAGGAAAGTGCGCATGGTGACTTTTGTATTCAATCCCGATGCAATTTCTGTGTTTCATCAACACTCTGATGGTCCACAGATTACAGAATGCCTGCAGATGTGCATCGGGAACTAATACTGGTCTTCCAGGGAACGATCAAAGCGTAGACTGCTTGAGACATATTTTTATGGAGGAATGTGCGAATGGTGACTGTTGTATTCAATATCGATGCAATTTCTGTGTTTCATCAACACTCTGATAGACCACAGATTTCAGAATGCCTCCGGATGTGCATTGGAAACTGCTACTGGTCTTCCAGGGAACGATCAAAGCGTAAACTCGTTGAGACATTACTCCCATGGAGGAAAGTGCGCATGGTGACTGTTGTATTCAATCCCGATGCATTTTCTGTGTTTCATCAACACTTTGACTGTCCACAGATTACAGAATGCCACGTGGTGTGGATCGGAAACTACTACTGGTCTTCCAGGGAACGATGAAAGCGTAGACTGTTTCAGACATTACTCCCATGGAGGAAAGTGCGGATGGTGACTGTTGTATTCTATCCCAATGCAATTTCTGTGTTTCATCAACACTCTGATAGTCCACAGATTACAGAATGCCACAAGATGTGCATTGGAAACTACTGCTGGTCTTCCAGGGAACGATCAAGCGTAGACTGTTTGAGACATCACTTTTATGGAGGAATGTGCGCATGGTGACTGTTGTATTCAATCCCGATGCAATTTCTGTGTTTCATCAACACTCTGATAGTCTACATATTACAGAATGCCTCCAGATATGCATCGGAAACTAGTACAGGTCTTCCAGGGAACGATCAAAGCGTAAACTCTTTGAGACATTACTCCCACGGAGGGAAGTGCGCATGGTGACTGTTGTATTCAATCCCGATGCATTTTCTGTGTTTCATCAACACTCTGATAGTCCACAGATTACAGAATGGCAAGAGATGTGGATCGGAAACTACTACTGGTCTTCCAGGGAACGATGGAAGCGTAGACTGTTTCAGACATTACTCCCATGGAGGAAAGTGCGGATGGTGACTGTTGTATTCAATACCAATGCAATTACTGTGTTTCATCAAAACTCTGATAGTCCACAGATTACAGAATGCCACCAGATGTGCATCGGAAACTACTACTGGTCTTCCAGGGAACGATCAAAGCGTAGACTGTTTGAGACATACTTCCCGTGGAGGAAAGTGCGCATGGTGACTGTTGTATTCAATCCCGATGCAATTTCTGTGTTTCATCAACACTCTGACAGTCCACAGATTAGAGAATGCCACCAGATGTGCTTCGGAAACTACTACTGGTCTTCCAAGGGACGATCAAAACGTAGACTGTTTGAGACATAACTCCCGTGGAGGAAAGTGCGCATGGAGACTGTTGTATACAATCCCGATGCAATTTCTGTGTTTCATCAAAACTCTGATAGTCCACAGATTACAGAGTGCCACGAGATATGCATCGGAAACTACTACTGGTCTTCCAGGGAACGATCAAAGCGTAGACTGTTAGAGACATTACTCCCATATAGGAAAGTGCGCATGGTGACTGTTGTATTCAATCCCGATGCAATTACTGTGTTTCATCAACACTCTGATAGTCTACACATTACAGGATGCGACCAGATGTGCATCGGAAACTACTACTGGTCTTCCAGGGAACGATCAAATCGTAAATTGTTTGAGACATTACTCCCGTACAGGAAAGTGCGCATGGTGACTGTTGTATTCAATCCCGATGCAATTTCTGTGTTTCATCAACACTCTGATAGTCCATAGATAACAGAATGCCTCCAGATGTGCATCGGAAACTACTACTGGTCTTCCAGGGATGGATCAAAGCGTAAACACTTTGAGACAATACTGCCATGGAGGAAAGTGCGCATGGTGACTGTTGTATTCAATCCCGATGCAATTTCTGTGTTTCATCAACATTCTGATAGTCCACAGATTACAGAATGCCTCCAGATGTGCATCGAAAACTACTACTGGTCTTCCAGGGAACGATTAAATCGTAGACTGTTTGAGACATTACTTTTATGGAGGAATGTGCGCATGGTGACTGTTGTATTCAATCCCGAAGCAATTACTGTGTTTCATCAGCACTCTGATAGTCCACAGATTACAGAATGCCTCCAGGTATGCATCAAAGACTACTACTGGTTTTCCAGGGAACGATCAAAGCGTAGACTGTTTGAGACATACCTCCCGTGTTGGAAAGTGCGCATGGTGACTGTTGTATTCTATCCCCATGCAATTTCTGTGTTTCATCAACACTCGGATAGTCCACACATTACATAATGCCACCAGATGTGCATCGAAAACTACTACTGGTCTTCAAGGGAACGATCAAAGCGTAGACTGTTAGAGACATTACTCCCATGGAGGAAAGTGCGCATGGTCACTGTTGTATTCAATCCCGATGCAATTACTGTGTTTCATCAACACTCTGATGGTCCACAGATTACAGAATGCCTCCAGATGTGCATCGGGAACTAATACTGGTCTTCCAGGGAACGATCAAAGCGTAGACTGCTTGAGACATTACTTTTATGGAGGAATGTGCGCATGGTGACTGTTGTATTCAATATCGATGCAATTTCTGTGTTTCATCAACACTCTGATAGTCCACAGATTTCAGAATGCCTCCGGATGTGCATCGGAAACTGCTACTGGTCTTGCAGGGAACGAACAAAGCGTAAACACGTTGAGACATTACTCCCATGGAGGAAAGTGCGCATGGTGACTGTTGTATTCAATCCAGATGCATTTTCTGTGTTTCATCAACACTCTGATAGTCCACAGATTACAGAATGCCAAGAGATGTGGATCGGAAACTACTACTGGTCTTCCAGGGAACGATGGAAGCGTAGACTGTTTCAGACATTACTCCCATGGAGGAAAGTGCGCATGGTGACTGTTGTATTCAATCCCGATGCAATTACTGTGTTTCATCAACACTCTGATAGTCTACACATTACAGGATGCGACCAGATGTGCATCGGAAACTACTACTGGTCTTCCAGGGAACGATCAAAGCGTAGATTGTTTCAGACATTACTCCCGTACAGGAAAGTTGCGCATGGTGACTGTTGTATTCAATCCCGATGCAATTTCTGTGTTTCATCAACACTCTGATAGTCCATAGATAACAGAATGCCTCCAGATGTGCATCGGAAACTGCTACTGGTCTTCCAGGGAACGATCAAAGCGTAAACTCGTTGAGACATTACTCCCATGGAGGAAAGTGCGCATGGTGACTGTTGTATTCAATCCCGATGCATTTTCTGTGTTTCATCAACACTCTGACAGTCCACAGATTACAGAATGCCACGAGGTGTGGATCGGAAACTACTACTGGTCTTCCAGGGAACGATGAAAGCGTAGACTGTTTCAGACATTACTCCCATGGAGGAAAGTGCGGGTGGTGACTGTTGTATTCAATCCCAATGCAATTTCTGTGTTTCATCAACACTTTGATAGTCCACAGATTACAGAATTGAACCAGATGTGCATCGGAAACTACTGCTGGTCTTCCAGGGAACGATCAAACCGTAGACTGTTTGAGACATTACTTTTATGGAGGAATGTGCTCATGGTGACTGTTGTATTCAATCCCGATGCAATTTCTGTGTTTCATCAACACTCTGATAGTCTACATATTACAGAATGCCTCCAGATGTGCATCGGAAACTGGTACTGGTCTTCCAGGGAACGATCAAAGCGTAAACTCTTTGAGACATTACTCCCATGGAGGGAAGTGCGCATGGTGAATGTTGTATTCAATCCCGATGCATTTTCTGTGTTTCATCAACACTCTGATAGTCCACAGATTACAGAATGCCAAGAGATGTGGATCGGAAACTACTACTGGTCTTCCAGGGAACGATGGAAGCGTAGACTGTTTCAGTCATTACTCCCATGGAGGAAAGTGCGGATGGTGACTGTTGTATTCAATCCCGATGCAATTTCTGTGTTTCATCAAAACTCTGATAGTCCACAGATTACAGAATGCCACCAGATGTGCATCGGAAACTACTACTGGTCTTCGAGGGAACGATCAAAGCGTAGACTCTTTGAGACACTACTTTTATGGAGGAATGTGCGCATGATGACTGTTGTATTCAATCCCGAAGCAATTGCTGTGTTTCATCAGCACTCTGATAGTCCACAGATTACAGAATGCCTCCAGATATGCATCGGAGACTACTACTGGTCTTCCAGGGAACGATCAAAGCGTAGACTGTTTGAGACATACCTCCCGTGGAGGAAAGAGCGCATGGTGACTGTTGTATTCAATCCCGATGCAATTTCTGTGTTGCATCAACACTCTGATAGTCCACAGATTACATAATGCCACCAGATGTGCATCGGAAACTACTACTGGTCTTCCAGGGAACGATCAAAGCGTAGACTGTTAGAGACATTACTCCCATGGAGGAAGGTGCGCATGGTGACTGTTGTATTCAATCCCGATGCAATTACTGTGTTTCATCAACACTCTGATAGACTACACATTACAGGATGCGACCAGATGTGCATCGGAAACTACTACTGGTCTTCCAGGGAACGATCAAAGCGTAAATTGTTTGAGACATTACTCCCGTACAGGAAAGTGCGCATGGTGACTGTTGTATTCAATCCCGATGCAATTTCTGTGTTTCATCAACATTCTGATAGTCCGCAGGTTACAGAATGCCTCCAGATGTGCATCGGAAACTACTACTGGTCTTCCAGGGAACGATCAAAGCATAGACTGTTTAAGACATTACTCCCATGGAGGAAAGTGCGCATGGTGACTTTTGTATTCAATCCCAATGCAATTTCTGTGTTTCATCAACACTCTGATGGTCCACAGATTACAGAATGCCTGCAGATGTGCATCGGGAAGTAATACTGGTCTTCCAGGGAAACGATCAAAGCGTAGACTGCTTGAGACATATTTTTATGGAGGAATGTGCGCATGGTGACTGTTGTATTCAATATCGATGCAATTTCTGTGTTTCATCAACACTCTGATGGACCACAGATTTCAGAATGCCTCCGGATGTGCATTGGAAACTGCTACTGGTCTTCCAGGGAACGATCAAAGCGTAAACTCGTTGAGACATTACTCCCATGGAGGAAAGTGCGCATGGTGACTGTTGTATTCAATCCCGATGCATTTTCTGTGTTTCATCAACACTCTGACTGTCCACAGATTACAGAATGCCACGTGGTGTGGATCGGAAACTACTACTGGTCTTCCAGGGAACGATGAAAGCGTAGACTGTTTCAGACATTACTCCCATGGAGGAAAGTGCGGATGGTGACTGTTGTATTCTATCCCAATGCAATTTCTGTGTTTCATCAACACTCTGATAGTCCACAGATTACAGAATGCCACAAGATGTGCATTGGAAACTACTGCTGGTCTTCCAGGGAACGATCAAAGCGTAGACTGTTTGAGACATTACTTTTATGGAGGAATGTGCGCATGGTGACTGTTGTATTCAATCCCGATGCAATTTCTGTGTTTCATCAACACTCTGATAGTCTACATATTACAGAATGCCTCCAGATATGCATCGGAAACTAGTACTGGTCTTCCAGGGAACGAACAAAGCGTAAACTCTTTGAGACATTACTCCCATGGAGGGAAGTGCGCATGGTGACTGTTGTATTCAATCCCGATGCATTTTCTGTGTTTCATCAACACACTGATAGTCCACAGATTACAGAATGCCAAGAGATGTGGATCTGAAACTACTACTGGTCTTCCAGGGAACGATGGAAACGTAGACTGTTTCAGACATTACTCCCATGGAGAAAAGTGCGGATGGTGACTGTTGTATTCAATA
Source organism: Schistocerca gregaria (assembly GCF_023897955.1). Lineage (NCBI taxonomy): Eukaryota > Metazoa > Arthropoda > Insecta > Orthoptera > Acrididae > Schistocerca > Schistocerca gregaria. The sequence goes on along the minus strand of NC_064923.1, from coordinate 2,407,197 downwards.
CCAATGCAATTACTGTGTTTCATCAAAACTCTGATAGTCCACAGATTACAGAATGCCACCAGATGTGCATCGGAAACTACTGCTGGTCTTACAGGGAACGATCAAAGCGTAGACTGTTTGAGACACTACTTTTATGGAGGAATGTGCGCATGATGACTGTTGTATTCAATCCCGAAGCAATTACTGTGTTTCATCAGCACTCTGATAGTCCACAGATTACAGAATGCCTCCAGATATGCATCGGAGACTACTATTGGTCTTCCAGGGAACGATCAAAGCGTAGACTGTTAGAGACATATCTCCCGTGGAGGAAAGTGCGCATGGTGACTGTTGTATTCAATCCCGATGCAATTTCTGTGTTTCATCAACACTCTGATAGTCCACAGATTACATAATGCCACCAGATGTGCATCGGAAACTACTACTGGTCTTCCAGGGAACGATCAAAGCGTAGACTGTTAGAGACATAACTCCCGTGGAGGAAAGTGCGCATGGAGACTGTTGTATTCAATCCCGATGCAATTTCTGTGTTTCATCAAAACTCTGATAGTCCACAGATTACAGAATGCCACCAGATGTGCATCGGAAACTACTACTGGTCTTCCAGGGAACGATCAAAGCGTATACTGTTAGAGACATACTCCCATGGGGGAAAGTGCGCATGGTGACTGTTGTATTCAATCCCGATGCAATTACTGTGTTTCATCAACACTCTGATAGACTACACATTACAGGATGCGACCAGATGTGCATCGGAAACTACTACTGGTCTTTCAGGGAACGATGAAAGCGTAAATTGTTTGAGACATTACTCCCGTACAGGAAAGTGCGCATGGTGACTGTTGTATTCAATCCCGATGCAATTTCTGTGTTTCATCAACACTCTGATAGTCCATAGATATCAGAATGCCTCCAGATGTGCATCGGAAACTACTACTGGTCTTCCAGGGATCGATCAAAGCGTAAACACTTTGAGACATTACTGCCATGGAGGAAAGTGCGCATGGTGACTGTTGTATTCAATCCCGATGCAATTTCTGTGTTTCATCAACATTCTGATAGTCCACAGATTACAGAATGCCTCCAGATGTGCATCGGAAACTACTACTGGTCTTCCAGGGAACGATCAATGCGTAGACTGTTTAAGACATTACTCCCATGGAGGAAAGTGCGCATGGTGACTTTTGTATTCAATCCCGATGCAATTTCTGTGTTTCATCAACACTCTGATGGTCCACAGATTACAGAATGCCCCCAGATGTGCATCGGGAACTAATACTGGTCTTCCAGGGAACGATCAAAGCGTAGACTGCTTGAGACAATACTTTTATGGAGGAATGTGCGCATGGTGACTGTTGTATTCATTATCGATGCAATTTCTGTGTTTCATCAACACTCTGATAGTCCACAGATTTCAGAATGCCTCCGGATGTGCATTGGAAACTGCTACTGGTCTTCCAGGGAACGATCAAAGCGTAAACTCGTTGAGACATTACTCCCATGGAGGAAAGTGCGCATGGTGACTGTTGTATTCAATCCCGATGCATTTTCTGTGTTTCATCAACACTCTGACAGTCCACAGATTACAGAATGCCACGTGGTGTGGATCGGAAACTACTACTGGTCTTCCAGGGAACGATGAAATCGTAGACTGTTTCAGACATTACTCCCATGGAGGAAAGTGCGGATGGTGACTGTTGTATTCTATCCCAATGCAATTTCTGTGTTTCATCAACATTCTGATAGTCCACAGATTACAGAATGCCACCAGATGTGCATTGGAAACTACTGCTGGTCTTCCAGGGAACGATCAAAGCGTAGACTGTTTGAGACATTAATTTTATGGAGGAATGTGCGCATGGTGACTGTTGTATTCAATCCCGATGCAATTTCTGTGTATCATCAACAGTCTGATAGTCTACATATTGCAGAATGCCTCCAGATATGCATCGGAAACTAGTACTGGTCTTCCAGGGAACGATCAAAGCGTAAACTCTTTGAGACATTACTCCCATGGAGGGAAGTGCGCATGGTGACTGTTGTATTCAGTCCCGATGCATTTTCTGTGTTTCATCAACACTCTGATAGTCCACAGATTACAGAATGCCAAGAGATGTGGATCGGAAACTACTACTGGTCTTCCAGGGAACGATGGAAGCGTAGACTGTTTCAGACATTACTCCCATGGAGTAAAGTGCGGATGGTGACTGTTGTATTCAATCCCAAAGCAATTTCTGTGTTTCATCAAAACACTGATAGTCCACAGATTACAGAATGCCACCAGATGTGCATCGGAAACTACTACTGGTCTTCCAGGGAACGATCAAAGCGCAGACTGTTTGAGATACTACTTTTATTGAGGAATGTGCGCATGATGACTGTTGTATTCAATCCCGAAGAAATTTCTGTGTTTCATCAGCACTCTGATAGTCCACAGATTACAGAATGCCTAAAGATATGCGTCGGAGGCTACTACTGGTCTTCCAGGGAACGATCAAATCGTAGACTGTTTGAGACATACCTCCCATGGAGGAAACTGCGCATGGTGTCTGTTGTATTCAATCCCGATGCAATTTCTGTGTTTCATCAACACTCTGATAGTCTACATATTACAGAATGCCTCCAGATGTGCATCGGAAACTGGTACTGGTCTTCCAGGGAACGATCAAAGCGTAAACTCTTTGAGACATTACTCCCATGGAGAGAAGTGCGCATGGTGACTGTTGTATTCAATCCCGATGCATTTTCTGTGTTTCATCAACACTCTGATAGTCCACAGATTACAGAATGCCAAGAGATGTGGGTCGGAAACTACTACTGGTCTTCCAGGGAACGACGGAAGCGTAGACTGTTTCAGACATTACTCCCATGGAGGAAAGTGCGGATGGTGTCTGTTGTATTCAATCCCAATGCAATTTCTGTGTTTCATCAAAACACTGATAGTCCACAGATTACAGAATGTTACCAGATATGCATCGGAAACTACTACTGGTCTTCCAGGGAACGATCAAAGCGCAGACTGTTTGAAACACTACTTTTATGGAGGAATGTGCGCATGATGACTGTTGTATTCAATCCCGAAGCAATTTCTGTGTTTCATCAGCACTCCGATAGTCCACAGATTACAGAATGCCTCCAGATATGCATCGGAGACTACTACTGGTCTTCCAGGGAACGATCAAAGCGTAGACTGTTTGGGACATACCTCCCGTGTAGGAAAGTGCGCATGGTGACTGTTGTATTCTATCCCGATGCAATTTCTGTGTTTCATCAACACTCGGATAGTCCAAACATTACATAATGCCACCAGATGTGCATCGAAAACTACTACTGGTCTTCAAGGGAACGATCAAAGCGTAGACTGTTAGAGACATTACTCCCATAGAGGAAAGTGCGCATGGTGACTGTTGTATTCAATATCGATGCAATTTCTGTGTTTCATCAACACTCTGATAGTCCACAGATTTCAGAATGCCTCCGGATGTGCATCGGAAACTGCTACTGGTCTTGCAGGGAACGAACAAAGCGTAAACACGTTGAGACATTACTCCCATGGAGGAAAGTGCGCATGGTGACTGTTGTATTCAATCCAGATGCATTTTCTGTGTTTCATCAACACTCTGATAGTCCACAGATTACAGAATGCCAAGAGATGTGGATCGGAAACTACTACTGGTCTTCCAGGGAACGATGGAAGCGTAGACTGTTTCAGACATTACTCCCATGGAGGAAAGTGCGCATGGTGACTGTTGTATTCAATCCCGATGCAATTACTGTGTTTCATCAACACTCTGATAGTCTACACATTACAGGATGCGACCAGATGTGCATCGGAAACTACTACTGGTCTTCCAGGGAACGATCAAAGCGTAGATTGTTTGAGACATTACTCCCGTACAGGAAAGTGCGCATGGTGACTGTTGTATTGAATCCCGATGCAATTTCTGTGTTTCATCAACACTCTGATAGTCCATAGATAACAGAATGCCTCCAGATGTGCATCGGAAACTGCTACTGGTCTTCCAGGGAACGATCAAAGCGTAAACTCGTTGAGACATTACTCCCATGGAGGAAAGTGCGCATGGTGACTGTTGTATTCAATCCCGATGCATTTTCTGTGTTTCATCAACACTCTGACAGTCCACAGATTACAGAATGCCACGAGGTGTGGATCGGAAACTACTACTGGTCTTCCAGGGAACGATGAAAGCGTAGACTGTTTCAGACATTACTCCCATGGAGGAAAGTGCGGGTGGTGACTGTTGTATTCAATCCCAATGCAATTTCTGTGTTTCATCAACACTCTGATAGTCCACAGATTACAGAATTGAACCAGATGTGCATCGGAAACTACTGCTGGTCTTCCAGGGAACGATCAAAGCGTAGACTGTTTGAGACATTACTTATATGGAGGAATGTGCTAATGGTGACTGTTGTATTCAATCCCGATGCAATTTCTGTGTTTCATCAACACTCGGATAGTCTACATATTACAGAATGCCTCCAGATGTGCATCGGAAACTGGTACTGGTCTTCCAGGGAACGATCAAAGCGTAAACTCTTTGAGACATTACTCCCATGGAGGGAAGTGCGCATGGTGACTGTTGTATTCAATCCCGATGCATTTTCTGTGTTTCATTAACACTCTGATAGTCCACAGATTACAGAATGCCAAGAGATGTGGATCGGAAACTACTACTGGTCTTCCAGGGAACGATGGAAGCGTAGACTGTTTCAGACATTACTCCCATGGAGGAAAGTGCGGATGGTGACTGTTGTATTCAATACCAATGCAATTACTGTGTTTCATCAAAACTCTGATAGTCCACAGATTACAGAATGCCACCAGATGTGCATCGGGAACTACTACTGGACTTCCAGGGAACGATCAAAGCGTAGACTGTTTGAGACATACCTCCCGTGGAGGAAAGTGCGCATGGTGACTGTTGTATTCAATCCCAATGCAATTTCTGTGTTGCATCAACACTCTGATAGTCCACAGATTACATAATGCCACCAGATGTGCATCGGAAACTACTACTGGTCTTCCGGAGAACGATCAAAGCGTAGATTGTTAGAGACATAACTCCCGTGGAGGAAAGTGCGCATGGAGACTGTTGTATTCAATCCCGATGCAATTTCAGTGTTTCATCAACACTCTGATAGTCCACAGATTACAGAATGCCACCAGATCTGCATCGGAAACTACTACTGGTCTTCCAGGGAACGATCAAAGAGTAGACTGTTTGAGACATTACTCCCGTGGAGGAGAGTGCGCATGGTGACTGTTGTATTCAATCCCGATGCAATTACTGTGTTTCATCAACACTCTGATAGACTACACATTACAGGATGCGACCAGATGTGCATCGGAAACTACTACTGGTCTTCCAGGGAACGATCAAAGCGTAAATTGTTTGAGACATTACTCCCGTACAGGAGAGTGCGCATGGTGACTGTTGTATTCAATCCCGATGCAATTTCTGTGTTTCATCAACACTCTGATAGAACATAGATAACAGAATGCCTCCAGATGTGCATCGGAAACTACTACTGGTCTTCCAGGGATCGATCAAATCGTAAACACTTTGAGACATTACTGCCATGGAGGAAAGTGCGCATGGTGACTGTTGTATTCAATCCCGATGCAATTTCTGTGTTTCATCAACACTCTGATAGTCCACAGATTACATAATGCCACCAGATGTGCATCGGAAACTACTACTGGTCTTCCAGGGAACGATCAAAGCGTAGACTGTTTAAGACATTACTCCCATGGAGGAAAGTGCGCATGGTGACTTTTGTATTCAATCCCGATGCAATTTCTGTGTTTCATCAACACTCTGATGGTCCACAGATTACAGAATGCCTCCAGATGTGCATCGGGAACTAATACTGGTCTTCCAGGGAACGATCAAAGCGTAGACGGCTTGAGACATATTTTTATGGAGGAATGTGCGCATGGTGACTGTTGTATTCAATATCGATGCAATTTCTGTGTTTCATCAACACTCTGATAGTCCACAGATTTCAGAATGCCTCCAGATGTGCATTGGAAACTGCTACTGGTCTTCCAGGGAACGATCAAAGCGTAAACTCGTTGAGACATTACTCCCATGGAGGAAAGTGCGCATGGTGACTGTTGTATTCAATCCCGATGCATTTTCTGTGTTTCATCAACACTCTGACTGTCTACGGATTACAGAATGCCACGTGGTGTGGATCGGAAACTACTACTGGTCTTCCAGGGAACGATGAAAGCGTAGACTGTTTCAGACATTACTCCCATGGAGGAAAGTGCGGATGGTGACTGTTGTATTCTATCCCAATGCAATTTCTGTGTTTCATCAACACTCTGATAGTCCACAGATTACAGAATGCCACCAGATGTGCATTGGAAACTACTGCTGGTCTTCCAGGGAACGATCAAAGCGTAGACTGTTTGAGACATTACTTTTATGGAGGAATGTGCGCATGGTGATTGTTGTATTCAATCCCGATGCAATTTCTGTGTTTCATCAACACTCTGATAGTCTACATATTACAGAATGCCTCCAGATATGCATCGGAAACTAGTACTGGTCTTCCAGGGAACGATCAAAGCGTAAACTCTTTGAGACATTACTCCCATGGAGGGAAGTGCGCATGGTGACTGTTGTATTCAATCCCGATGCATTTTCTGTGTTTCATCAACACTCTGATAGTCCACAGATTACAGAATCCCAAGAGATGTGGGTCGGAAACTACTACTGGTCTTCCAGGGAACGATGGAAGCGTAGACTGTTTCAGACATTACTCCCATGGAGGAAAGTGCGGATGGTGACTGTTGTATTCAATACCAATGCAATTACTGTGTTTCATCAAAACTCTGATAGTCCACAGGTTACAGAATGCCACCAGATGTGCATCGGGAACTACTACTGGACTTCCAGGGAACGATCAAAGCGTAGACTGTTTGAGACACTACTTTTATGGAGGAATGTGCGCATGATGACTGTTGTATTCAATCCCGAAGCAATTGCTGTGTTTCATCAGCACTCTGATAGTCCACAGATTACAGAACGCCTCCAGATATGCATCGGAGACTACTACTGGTCTTCCAGGGAACGATCAAAGCGTAGACTGTTTGAGACATACCTCCCGTGGAGGAAAGTGCGCATGGTGACTGTTGTATTCAATCCCGATGCAATTTCTGTGTTGCATCAACACTCTGATAGTCCACAGATTACATAATGCCACCAGATGTGCATCGGAAACTACTACTGGTCTTCCGGGGAACGATCAAAGCGTAGACTGTTAGAGACATAACTCCCGTGGAGGAAAGTGCGCATGGAGACTGTTGTATTCAATCCCGATGCAATTTCAGTGTTTCATCAACACTCTGATAGTCCACAGATTACAGAATGCCACCAGATCTGCATCGGAAACTACTACTGGTCTTCCAGGGAACGATCAAAGCGTAGACTGTTAGAGACATTACTCCCATGGAGGAGAGAGCGCATGGTGACTGTTGTATTCAATCCCGATGCAATTACTGTGTTTCATCAACACTCTGATAGACTACACATTACAGGATGCGACCAGATGTGCATCGGAAACTACTACTGGTCTTCCAGGGAACGATCAAAGCGTAGACTGTTTCAGACATTACTCCCATGGAGGAAAGTGCGGGTGGTGACTGTTGTATTCAATCCCAATGCAATTTCTGTGTTTCATCAACACTCTGATAGTCCACAGATTACAGAATTGAACCAGATGTGCATCGGAAACTACTGCTGGTCTTCCAGGGAACGATCAAAGCGTAGACTGTTTGAGACATTACTTATATGGAGGAATGTGCTCATGGTGACTGTTGTATTCAATCCCGATGCAATTTCTGTGTTTCATCAACACTCTGATAGTCTACATATTACAGAATGCCTCCAGATGTGCATCGGAAACTGGTACTGGTCTTCCAGGGAACGATCAAAGCGTAAACTCTTTGAGACATTACTCCCATGGAGGGAAGTGCGCATGGTGACTGTTGTATTCAATCCCGATGCATTTTCTGTGTTTCATTAACACTCTGATAGTCCACAGATTACAGAATTCCAAGAGATGTGGATCGGAAACTACTACTGGTCTTCCAGGGAACGATGGAAGCGTAGACTGTTTCAGACATTACTCCCATGGAGGAAAGTGCGGATGGTGACTGTTGTATTCAATACCAATGCAATTACTGTGTTTCATCAAAACTCTGATAGTCCACAGATTACAGAATGCCACGTGGTGTGGATCGGAAACTACTACTGGACTTCCAGGGAACGATCAAAGCGTAGACTGTTTGAGACACTACTTTTATGGAGGAATGTGCGCATGATGACTGTTGTATTCAATCCCGAAGCAATTGCTGTGTTTCATCAGCACTCTGATAGTCCACAGATTACAGAATGCCTCCAGATATGCATCGGAGACTACTACTGGTCTTCCAGGGAACGATCAAAGCGTAGACTGTTTGAGACATACCTCCCGTGGAGGAAAGTGCGCATGGTGACTGTTGTATTCAATCCCGATGCAATTTCTGTGTTGCATCAACACTCTGATAGTCCACAGATTACATAATGCCACCAGATGTGCATCGGAAACTACTACTGGTCTTCCGGGGAACGATCAAAGCGTAGACTGTTAGAGACATAACTCCCGTGGAGGAAAGTGCGCATGGAGACTGTTGTATTCAATCCCGATGAAATTTCAGTGTTTCATCAACACTCTGATAGTCCACAGATTACAGAATGCCACCAGATCTGCATCGGAAACTACTACTGGTCTTCCAGGGAACGATCAAAGCGTAGACTGTTAGAGACATTACTCCCATGGAGGAGAGTGCGCATGGTGACTGTTGTATTCAATCCCGATGCAATTACTGTGTTTCATCAACACTCTGATAGACTACACATTACAGGATGCGACCAGATGTGCATCGGAAACTACTACTGGTCTTCCAGGGAACGATCAAAGCGTAAATTGTTTGAGACATTACTCCCGTACAGGAAAGTGCGCATGGTGACTGTTGTATTCAATCCCGATGCAATTTCTGTGTTTCATCAACACTCTGATAGAACATAGATAACAGAATGCCTCCAGATGTGCATCGGAAACTACTACTGGTCTTCCAGGGATCGATCAAATCGTAAACACTTTGAGACATTACTGCCATGGAGGAAAGTGCGCATGGTGACTGTTGTATTCAATCCCGATGCAATTTCTGTGTTTCATCAACACTCTGATAGTCCACAGATTACATATTGCCACCAGATGTGCATCGGAAACTACTACTGGTCTTCCAGGGAACGATCAAAGCGTAGACTGTTTAAGACATTACTCCCATGGAGGAAAGTGCGCATGGTGACTTTTGTATTCAATCCCGATGCAATTTCTGTGTTTCATCAACACTCTGATGGTCCACAGATTACAGAATGCCTCCAGATGTGCATCGGGAACTAATACTGGTCTTCCAGGGAACGATCAAAGCGTAGACGGCTTGAGACATATTTTTATGGAGGAATGTGCGCATGGTGACTGTTGTATTCAATATCGATGCAATTTCTGTGTTTCATCAACACTCTGATAGTCCACAGATTTCAGAATGCCTCCAGATGTGCATTGGAAACTGCTACTGGTCTTCCAGGGAACGATCAAAGCGTAAACTCGTTGAGACATTACTCCCATGGAGGAAAGTGCGCATGGTGACTGTTGCATTCAATCCCGATGCATTTTCTGTGTTTCATCAACACTCTGATAGTCCACAGATTACATAATGCCACCAGATGTGATCGGAAACTACTACTGGTCTTCCAGGGAACGATGAAAGCGTAGACTGTTTCAGACATTACTCCCATGGAGGAAAGTGCGGATGGTGACTGTTGTATTCTATCCCAATGCAATTTCTGTGTTTCATCAACACTCTGATAGTCCACAGATTACATAATGCCACCAGATGTGCATCGGAAACTACTACTGGTCTTCCGGGGAACGATCAAAGCGTAGACTGTTAGAGACATAACTCCCGTGGAGGAAAGTGCGCATGGAGACTGTTGTATTCAATCCCGATGCAATTTCAGTGTTTCATCAACACTCTGATAGTCCACAGATTACAGAATGCCACCAGATCTGCATCGGAAACTACTACTGGTCTTCCAGGGAACGATCAAAGCGTAGACTGTTAGAGACATTACTCCCATGGAGGAGAGAGCGCATGGTGACTGTTGTATTCAATCCCGATGCAATTACTGTGTTTCATCAACACTCTGATAGACTACACATTACAGGATGTGACCAGATGTGCATCGGAAACTACTACTGGTCTTCCAGGGAACGATCAAAGCGTAGACTGTTTCAGACATTACTCCCATGGAGGTAAGTGCGGGTGGTGACTGTTGTATTCAATCCCAATGCAATTTCTGTGTTTCATCAACACACTGATAGTCCACAGATTACAGAATTGAACCAGATGTGCATCGGAAACTACTGCTGGTCTTCCAGGGAACGATCAAAGCGTAGACTGTTTGAGATATTACTTATATGGAGGAATGTGCTCATGGTGACTGTTGTATTCAATCCCGATGCAATTTCTGTGTTTCATCAACACTCTGATAGTCTACATATTACAGAATGCCTCCAGATGTGCATCGGAAACTGGTACTGGTCTTCCAGGGAACGATCAAAGCGTAAACTCTTTGAGACATTACTCCCATGGAGGGAAGTGCGCATGGTGACTGTTGTATTGAATCCCAATGCATTTTCTGTGTTTCATTAACACTCTGATAGTCCACAGATTACAGAATGCCAAGAGATGTGGGTCGGAAACTACTACTGGTCTTCCAGGGAACGATGGAAGCGTAGACTGTTTCAGACATTACTCCCATGGAGGAAAGTGCGGATGGTGACTGTTGTATTCAATTCCAATGCAATTACTGTGTTTCATCAAAACTCTGATAGTCCACAGATTACAGAATGCCACGTGGTGTGGATCGGAAACTACTACTGGACTTCCAGGGAACGATCAAAGCGTAGACTGTTTGAGACACTACTTTTATGGAGGAATGTGCGCATGATGACTGTTGTATTCAATCCCGAAGCAATTGCTGTGTTTCATCAGCACTCTGATAGTCCACAGATTACAGAATGCCTCCAGATATGCATCGGAGACTACTACTGGTCTTCCAGGGAACGATCAAAGCGTAGACTGTTTGAGACATACCTCCCGTGGAGGAAAGTGCGCATGGTGACTGTTGTATTCAATCCCGATGCAATTTCAGTGTTGCATCAACACTCTGATAGTCCACAGATTACATAATGCCACCAGATGTGCATCGGAAACTACTACTGGTCTTCCGGGGAACGATCAAAGCGTAGACTGTTAGAGACATAACTCCCGTGGAGGAAAGTGCGCATGGAGACTGTTGTATTCAATCCCGATGTAATTTCAGTGTTTCATCAACACTCTGATAGTCCACAGATTACAGAATTCCACCAGATCTGCATCGCAAACTACTACTGGTCTTCCAGGGAACGATCAAAGCGTAGACTGTTAGAGACATTACTCCCATGGAGGAGAGTGCGCATGGTGACTGTTGTATTCAATCCCGATGCAATTACTGTGTTTCATCAAAACTCTGATAGTCCACAGATTACAGAATGCCACGTGGTGTGGATCGGAAACTACTACTGGTCTTCCAGTTAACGATCAAATCGTAAACACTTTGAGACATTACTGCCATGGAGGAAAGTGCGCATGGTGACTGTTGTATTCAATCCCGATGCAATTTCTGTGTTTCATCAACACTCTGATAGAACATAGATAACAGAATGCCTCCAGATGTGCATCGGAAACTACTACTGGTCTTCCAGGGATCGATCAAATCGTAAACACTTTGAGACATTACTGCCATGGAGGAAAGTGCGCATGGTGACTGTTGTATTCAATCCCGATGCAATTTCTGTGTTTCATCAACACTCTGATAGTCCACAGATTACATAATGCCACCAGATGTGCATCGGAAACTACTACTGGTCTTCCAGGGAACGATCAAAGCGTAGACTGTTTAAGACATTACTCCCATGGAGGAAAGTGCGCATGGTGACTTTTGTATTCAATCCCGATGCAATTTCTGTGTTTCATCAACACTCTGATGGTCCACAGATTACAGAATGCCTCCAGATGTGCATCGGGAGCTAATACTGGTCTTCCAGGGAACGATCAAAGCGTAGACGGCTTGAGACATATTTTTATGGAGGAATGTGCGCATGGTGACTGTTGTATTCAATATCGATGCAATTTCTGTGTTTCATCAACACTCTGATAGTCCACAGATTTCAGAATGCCTCCAGATATGCATTGGAAACTGCTACTGGTCGTCCAGGGAACGATCAAAGCGTAAACTCGTTGAGACATTACTCCCATGGAGGAAAGTGCGCATGGTGACTGTTGTATTCAATCCCGATGCATTTTCTGTGTTTCATCAACACTCTGACTGTCTACAGATTACAGAATGCCACGTGGTGTGGATCGGAAACTACTACTGGTCTTCCAGGGAACGATGAAAGCGTAGACTGTTTCAGACATTACTCCCATGGAGGAAAGTGCGGGTGGTGACTGTTGTATTCAATCCCAATGCAATTTCTGTGTTTCATCAACACTCTGATAGTCCACAGATTACAGAATTGAACCAGATGTGCATCGGAAACTACTGCTGGTCTTCCAGGGAACGATCAAAGCGTAGACTGTTTGAGACATTACTTATATGGAGGAATGTGCTCATGGTGACTGTTGTATTCAATCCCGATACAATTTCTGTGTTTCATCAACACTCAGATAGTCTACATATTACAGAATGCCTCCAGATGTGCATCGGAAACTGGTACTGGTCTTCCAGGGAACGATCAAAGCGTAAACTCTTTGAGACATTACTCCCATGGAGGGAAGTGCGCATGGTGACTGTTGTATTCAATCCCGATGCATTTTCTGTGTTTCATTAACACTCTGATAGTCCACAGATTACAGAATGCCAAGAGATGTGGATCGGAAACTACTACTGGTCATCCAGGGAACGATGGAAGAATAGTCTGTTTCAGACATTACTCCCATGGAGGAAAGTGCGGATGGTGACTGTTGTATTCAATACCAATGCAATTACTGTGTTTCATCAAAACTCTGATAGTCCACAGATTACAGAATGCCACCAGATGTGCATCGGGAACTACTACTGGACTTCCAGGGAACGATCAAAGCGTAGACTGTTTGAGACACTACTTTTATGGAGGAATGTGCGCATAATGACTGTTGTATTCAATCCCGAAGCAATTGCTGTGTTTCATCAGCACTCTGATAGTCCACAGATTACAGAATGCCTCCAGATATGCATCGGAGACTACTACTGGTCTTCCAGGGAACAATCAAAGCGTAGACTGTTTGAGACATACCTCCCGTGGAGGAAAGTGCGCATGGTGACTGTTGTATTCAATCCCGATGCAATTTCTGTGTTGCATCAACACTCTGATAGTCCACAGATTACATAATGCAACCAGATGTGCATCGGAAACTACTACTGGTCTTCCGGGGAACGATCAAAGCGTAGACTGTTAGAGACATAACTCCAGTGGAGGAAAGTGCGCATGGAGACTGTTGTATTCAATCCCGATGCAATTTCAGTGTTTCATCAACACTCTGATAGTCCACAGTTTACAGAATGCCACCAGATCTGCATCGGAAACTACTACTGGTCTTCCAGGGAACGATCAAAGCGTAGACTGTTAGAGACATTACTCCCATGGAGGAGAGTGCGCATGGTGACTGTTGTATTCAATCCCGATGCAATTACTGTGTTTCATCAACACTCTGATAGACTACACATTACAGGATGCGACCAGATGTGCATCGGAAACTACTACTGGTCTTCCAGGGAACGATCAAAGAGTAAATTGTTTGAGACATTACTCCCGTACAGGAAAGTGCGCATGGTGACTGTTGTATTCAATCCCGATGCAATTTCTGTGTTTCATCAACACTCTGATAGAACATAGATAACAGAATGCCTCCAGATGTGCATCGGAAACTACTACTGGTCTTCCAGGGATCGATCAAATCGTAAACACTTTGAGACATTACTGCCATGGAGGAAAGTGCGCATGGTGACTGTTGTATTCAATCCCGATGCAATTTCTGTGTTTCATCAACACTCTGATAGTCCACAGATTACATAATGCCACCAGATGTGCATCGGAAACTACTACTGGTCTTCCAGGGAACGATCAAAGCGTAGACTGTTTAAGACATTACTCCCATGGAGGAAAGTGCGCATGGTGACTTTTGTATTCAATCCCGATGCAATTTCTGTGTTTCATCAACACTCTGATGGTCCACAGATTACAGAATGCCTCCAGATGTGCATCGGGAACTAATACTGGTCTTCCAGGGAACGATCAAAGCGTAGACGGCTTGAGACATATTTTTATGGAGGAATGTGCGCATGGTGACTGTTGTATTCAATATCGATGCAATTTCTGTGTTTCATCAACACTCTGATAGTCCACAGATTTCAGAATGCCTCCAGATGTGCATTGGAAACTGCTACTGGTCTCCCAGGGATCGATCAATGCGTAAACTCGTTGAGACATTACTCCCATGGAGGGAAGTGCGCATGGTGACTGTTGTATTCAATCCCGATGCATTTTCTGTGTTTCATCAACACTCTGATAGTCCACAGATTACAGAATGCCAAGAGATGTGGGTCGGAAACTACTACTGGTCTTCCAGGGAACGATCAAAGCGTAGACTGTTTAAGACATTACTCCCATGGAGGAAAGTGCGCATGGTGACTTTTGTATTTAATCCCGATGCAATTTCTGTGTTTCATCAACACTCTGATGGTCCACAGATTACAGAATGCCTCCAGATGTGCATCGGGAACTAATACTGGTCTTCCAGGGAACGATCAAAGCGTAGACGGCTTGAGACATATTTTTATGGAGGAATGTGCGCATGGTGACTGTTGTATTCAATATCGATGCAATTTCTGTGTTTCATCAACACTCTGATAGTCCACAGATTTCAGAATGCCTCCAGATGTGCATTGGAAACTGCTACTGGTCTTCCAGGGAACGATCAAAGCGTAAACTCGTTGAGACATTACTCCCATGGAGGAAAGTGCGCATGGTGACTGTTGTATTCAATCCCGATGCATTTTCTGTGTTTCATCAACACTCTGACTGTCTACAGATTACAGAATGCCACGTGGTGTGGATCGGAAACTACTACTGGTCTTCCAGGGAACGATGAAAGCGTAGACTGTTTCAGACATTACTCCCATGGAGGAAAGTGCGGATGGTGACTGTTGTATTCTATCCCAATGCAATTTCTGTGTTTCATCAACACTCTGATAGTCCACAGATTACAGAATGCCACCAGATGTGCATTGGAAACTACTGCTGGTCTTCCAGGGAACGATCAAAGCGTAGACTGTTTGAGACATTACTTTTATGGAGTAATGTGCGCATGGTGACTGTTGTATTCAATCCCGATGCAATTTCTGTGTTTCATCAACACTCTGATAGTCTACATATTACAGAATGCCTCCAGATATGCATCGGAAACTAGTACTGGTCTTCCAGGGAACGATCAAAGCGTAAACTCTTTGAGACATTACTCCCATGGAGGGAAGTGCGCATGGTGACTGTTGTATTCAATCCCGATGCATTTTCTGTGTTTCATCAACACTCTGATAGTCCACAGATTACAGAATGCCAAGAGATGTGGGTCGGAAACTACTACTGGTCTTCCAGGGAACGATGATAGCGTAGACTGTTTCAGACATTACTCCCATGGAGGAAAGTGCGGATGGTGACTGTTGTATTCAATACCAATGCAATTACTGTGTTTCATCAAAACTCTGATAGTCCACAGATTACAGAATGCCACCAGATGTGCATCGGGAACTACTACTGGACTTCCAGGGAACGATCAAAGCGTAGACTGTTTGAGACACTACTTTTATGGAGGAATGTGCGCATGATGACTGTTGTATTCAATCCCGAAGCAATTGCTGTGTTTCATCAGCACTCTGATAGTCCACAGATTACAGAATGCATCCAGATATGCATCGGAGACTACTACTGGTCTTCCAGGGAACGATCAAAGCGTAGACTGTTTGAGACATACCTCCCGTGGAGGAAAGTGCGCATGGTGACTGTTGTATTCAATCCCGATGCAATTTCTGTGTTGCATCAACACTCTGATAGTCCACAGATTACATAATGCCACCAGATGTGCATCGGAAACTACTACTGGTCTTCCGGGGAACGATCAAAGCGTAGACTGTTAGAGACATAACTCCCGTGGAGGAATGTGCGCATGGAGACTGTTGTATTCAATCCCGATGCTATTTCAGTGTTTCATCAACACTCTGATAGTCCACAGATTACAGAATGCCACCAGATCTGCATCGGAAACTACTACTGGTCTTCCAGGGAACGATCAAAGCGTAGACTGTTAGAGACATTACTCCCATGGAGGAGAGAGCGCATGGTGACTGTTGTATTCAATCCCGATGCAATTACTGTGTTTCATCAACACTCTGATAGACTACACATTACAGGATGCGACCAGATGTGCATCGGAAACTACTACTGGTCTTCCAGGGAACGATCAAAGCGTAGACTGTTTCAGACATTACTCCCATGGAGGAAAGTGCGGGTGGTGACTGTTGTATTCAATCCCAATGCAATTTCTGTGTTTCATCAACACTCTGATAGTCCACAGATTACAGAATTGAACCAGATGTGCATCGGAAACTACTGCTGATCTTCCAGGGAACGATCAAAGCGTAGACTGTTTGAGACATTACTTATATGGAGGAATGTGCTCATGGTGACTGTTGTATTCAATCCCGATGCAATTTCTGTGTTTCATCAACACTCTGATAGTCTACATATTACAGAATGCCTCCAGATGTGCATCGGAAACTGGTACTGGTCTTCCAGGGAACGATCAAAGCGTAAACTCTTTGAGACATTACTCCCATGGAGGGAAGTGCGCATGGTGACTGTTGTATTCAATCCCGATGCATTTTCTGTGTTTCATTAACACTCTGATAGTCCACAGATTACAGAATGCCAAGAGATGTGGATCGGAAACTACTACTGGTCTTCCAGGGAACGATGGAAGCGTAGACTGTTTCAGACATTACTCCCATGGAGGAAAGTGCGGATGGTGACTGTTGTATTCAATACCAATGCAATTACTGTGTTTCATCAAAACTCTGATAGTCCACAGATTACAGAATGCCACGTGGTGTGGTTCGGAAACTACTACTGGACTTCCAGGGAACGATCAAAGCGTAGACTGTTTGAGACACTACTTTCATGGAGGAATGTGCGCATGATGACTGTTGTATTCAATCCCGAAGCAATTGCTGTGTTTCATCAGCACTCTGATAGTCCACAGATTACAGAATGCCTCCAGATATGCATCGGAGACTAGTACTGGTCTTCCAGGGAACGATCAAAGCGTAAACTGTTTGAGACATACCTCCCGTGGAGGAAAGTGCGCATGGTGACTGTTGTATTCAATCCCGATGCAATTTCTGTGTTGCATCAACACTCTGATAGTCCACAGATTACATAATGCCACCAGATGTGCATCGGAAACTACTACTGGTCTTCCGGGGAACGATCAAAGCGTAGACTGTTAGAGACATAACTCCCGTGGAGGAAAGTGCGCATGGAGACAGTTGTATTCAATCCCGATGCAATTTCAGTGTTTCATCAACACTCTGATAGTCCACAGATTACAGAATGCCACCAGATCTGCATCGGAAACTACTACTGGTCTTCCAGGGAACGATCAAAGCGTAGACTGTTAGAGACATTACTCCCATAGAGGAGAGTGCGCATGGTGACTGTTGTATTCAATCCCGATGCAATTACTGTGTTTCATCAACACTCTGATAGACTACACAATACAGGATGCGACCAGATGTGCATCGGAAACTACTACTGGTCTTCCAGGGAACGATCAAAGCGTAAATTGTTTGAGACATTTCTCTCGTACAGGAAAGTGCGCATGGTGACTGTTGTATTCAATCCCGATGCAATTTCTGTGTTTCATCGACACTCTGATAGAACATAGATAACAGAATGCCTCCAGATGTGCATCGGAAACTACTACTGGTCTTCCAGGGATCGATCAAATCGTAAACACTTTGAGACATTACTGCCATGGAGGAAAGTGCGCATGGTGACTGTTGTATTCAATCCCGATGCAATTTCTGTGTTTCATCAACACTCTGATAGTCCACAGATTACATAATGCCACCAGATGTGCATCGGAAACTACTACTGGTCTTCCAGGGAACGATCAAAGCGTAGACTGTTTAAGACATTACTCCCATGGAGGAAAGTGCGCATGGTGACTTTTGTATTCAATCCCGATGCAATTTCTGTGTTTCATCAACACTCTGATGGTCCACAGATTACAGAATGCCTCCAGATGTGCATCGGGAACTAATACTGGTCTTCCAGGGAACGATCAAAGCGTAGACGGCTTGAGACATATTTTTATGGAGGAATGTGCGCATGGTGACTGTTGTATTCAATATCGATGCAATTTCTGTGTTTCATCAACACTCTGATAGTCCACAGATTTCAGAATGCCTCCAGATGTGCATTGGAAACTGCTACTGGTCTTCCAGGGAACGATCAAAGCGTAAACTCGTTGAGACATTACTCCCATGGAGGGAAGTGCGCATGGTGACTGTTGTATTCAATCCCGATGCATTTTCTGTGTTTCATCAACACTCTGATAGTCCACAGATTACAGAATGCCAAGAGATGTGGGTCGGAAACTACTACTGGTCTTCCAGGGAACGATCAAAGCGTAGACTGTTTAAGACATTACTCCCATGGAGGAAAGTGCGCATGGTGACTTTTGTATTTAATCCCGATGCAATTTCTGTGTTTCATCAACACTCTGATGGTCCACAGATTACAGAATGCCTCCAGATGTGCATCGGGAACTAATACTGGTCTTCCAGGGAACGATCAAAGCGTAGACGGCTTGAGACATATTTTTATGGAGGAATGTGCGCATGGTGACTGTTGTATTCAATATCGATGCAATTTCTGTGTTTCATCAACACTCTGATAGTCCACAGATTTCAGAATGCCTCCAGATGTGCATTGGAAACTGCTACTGGTCTTCCAGGGAACGATCAAAGCGTAAACTCGTTGAGACATTACTCCCATGGAGGAAAGTGCGCATGGTGACTGTTGTATTCAATCCCGATGCATTTTCTGTGTTTCATCAACACTCTGACTGTCTACAGATTACAGAATGCCACGTGGTGTGGATCGGAAACTACTACTGGTCTTCCAGGGAACGATGAAAGCGTAGACTGTTTCAGACATTACTCCCATGGAGGAAAGTGCGGATGGCGACTGTTGTATTCTATCCCAATGCAATTTCTGTGTTTCATCAACACTCTGATAGTCCACAGATTACAGAATGCCACCAGATGTGCATTGGAAACTACTGCTGGTCTTCCAGGGAACGATCAAAGCGTAGACTGTTTGAGACATTACTTTTATGGAGGAATGTGCGCATGGTGACTGTTGTATTCAATCCCGATGCAATTTCTGTGTTTCATCAACACTCTGATAGTCTACATATTACAGAATGCCTCCAGATATGCATCGGAAACTAGTACTGGTCTTCCAGGGAACGATCAAAGCGTAAACTCTTTGAGACATTACTCCCATGGAGGGAAGTGCGCATGGTGACTGTTGTATTCAATCCCGATGCATTTTCTGTGTTTCATCAACACTCTGATAGTCCACAGATTACAGAATGCCAAGAGATGTGGGTCGGAAACTACTACTGGTCTTCCAGGGAACGATGGAAGCGTAGACTGTTTCAGACATTACTCCCATGGAGGAAAGTGCGGATGGTGACTGTTGTATTCAATACCAATGCAATTACTGTGTTTCATCAAAACTCTGATAGTCCACAGATTACAGAATGCCACCAGATGTGCATCGGGAACTACTACTGGACTTCCAGGGAACGATCAAAGCGTAGACTGTTTGAGACACTACTTTTATGGAGGAATGTGCGCATGATGACTGTTGTATTCAATCCCGAAGCAATTGCTGTGTTTCATCAGCACTCTGATAGTCCACAGATTACAGAATTCCTCCAGATATGCATCGGAGACTACTACTGGTCTTCCAGGGAACGATCAAAGCGTAGACTGTTTGAGACATACCTCCCGCGGAGGAAAGTGCGCATGGTGACTGTTGTATTCAATCCCGATGCAATTTCTGTGTTGCATCAACACTCTGATAGTCCACAGATTACATAATGCCACCAGATGTGCATCGGAAACTACTACTGGTCTTCCGGGGAACGATCAAAGCGTAGACTGTTAGAGAACATAACTCCCGTGGAGGAATGTGCGCATGGAGACTGTTGTATTCAATCCCGATGCAATTTCAGTGTTTCATCAACACTCTGATAGTCCACAGATTACAGAATGCCACCAGATCTGCATCGGAAACTACTACTGGTCTTCCAGGGAACGATCAAAGCGTAGACTGTTAGAGACATTACTCCCATGGAGGAGAGAGCGCATGGTGACTGTTGTATTCAATCCCGATGCAATTACTGTGTTTCATCAACACTCTGATAGACTACACATTACAGGATGCGACCAGATGTGCATCGGAAACTACTACTGGTCTTCCAGGGAACGATCAAAGCGTAGACTGTTTCAGACATTACTCCCATGGAGGAAAGTGCGGGTGGTGACTGTTGTATTCAATCCCAATGCACTTTCTGTGTTTCATCAACACTCTGATAGTCCACAGATTACAGAATTGAACCAGATGTGCATCGGAAACTACTGCTGATCTTCCAGGGAACGATCAAAGCGTAGACTGTTTGAGACATTACTTATATGGAGGAATGTGCTCATGGTGACTGTTGTATTCAATCCCGATGCAATTTCTGTGTTTCATCAACACTCTGATAGTCTACATATTACAGAATGCCTCCAGATGTGCATCGGAAACTGGTACTGGTCTTCCAGGGAACGATCAAAGCGAAAATTCTTTGAGACATTACTCCCATGGAGGGAAGTGCGCATGGTGAATGTTGTATTCAATCCCGATGCATTTTCTGTGTTTCATTAACACTCTGATAGTCCACAGATTACAGAATGCCAAGAGATGTGGATCGGAAACTACTACTGGTCTTCCAGGGAACGATGGAAGCGTAGACTGTTTCAGACATTACTCCCATGGAGGAAAGTGCGGATGGTGACTGTTGTATTCAATACCAATGCAATTACTGTGTTTCATCAAAACTCTGATAGTCCACAGATTACAGAATGCCACGTGGTGTGGTTCGGAAACTACTACTGGACTTCCAGGGAACGATCAAAGCGTAGACTGTTTGAGACACTACTTTCATGGAGGAATGTGCGCATGATGACTGTTGTATTCAATCCCGAAGCAATTGCTGTGTTTCATCAGCACTCTGATAGTCCACAGATTACAGAATGCCTCCAGATATGCATCGGAGACTACTACTGGTCTTCCAGGGAACGATCAAATCGTAAACTGTTTGAGACATACCTCCCGTGGAGGAAAGTGCGCATGGTGACTGTTGTATTCAATCCCGATGCATTTTCTGTGTTTCATTAACACTCTGATAGTCCACAGATTACAGAATGCCAAGAGATGTGGATCGGAAACTACTACTGGTCTTCCAGGGAACGATGGAAGCGTAGTCTGTTTCAGACATTACTCCCATGGAGGAAAGTGCGGATGGTGACTGTTGTATTCAATACCAATGCAATTACTGTGTTTCATCAAAACTCTGATAGTCCACAGATTACAGAATGCCACCAGATGTGCATCGGGAACTACTACTGGACTTCCAGGGAACGATCAAAGCGTAGACTGTTTGAGACACTACTTTTATGGAGGAATGTGCGCATGATGACTGTTGTATTCAATCCCGAAGCAATTGCTGTGTTTCATCAGCACTCTGATAGTCCACAGATTACAGAATGCCTCCAGATATGAATCGGAGACTACTACTGGTCTTCCAGGGAACGATCAAAGCGTAGACTGTTTGAGACATACCTCCCGTGGAGGAAAGTGCGCATGGTGACTGTTGTATTAAATCCCGATGCAATTTCTGTGTTGCATCAACACTCTGATAGTCCACAGATTACATAATGCCACCAGATGTGCATCGGGAACTACTACTGGTCTTCCGGGGAACGATCAAAGCGTAGACTGTTAGACACATAACTCCCGTGGAGGAAAGTGCGCATGGAGACTGTTGTATTCAATCCCGATGCAATTTCAGTGTTTCATCAACACTCTGATAGTCCACAGATTACAGAATGCCACCAGATCTGCATCGGAAACTACTACTGGTCTTCCAGGGAACGATCAAAGCGTAGACTGTTAGAGACATTACTCCCATGGAGGAGAGTGCGCATGGTGACTGTTGTATTCAATCCCGATGCAATTACTGTGTTTCATCAACACTCTGATAGACTACACATTACAGGATGCGACCAGATGTGCATCGGAAACTACTACTGGTCTTCCAGGGAACGATCAAAGCGTAAATTGTTTGAGACATTTCTCCCGTACAGGAAAGTGCGCATGGTGACTGTTGTATTCAATCCCGATGCAATTTCTGTGTTTCATCAACACTCTGATAGAACATAGATAACAGAATGCCTCCAGGTGTGCATCGGAAACTACTACTGGTCTTCCAGGGATCGATCAAATCGTAAAAACTTTGAGACATTACTGCCATGGAGGAAAGTGCGCATGGTGACTGTTGTATTCAATCCCGATGCAATTTCTGTGTTTCATCAACACTCTGATAGTCCACAGATTACATAATGCCACCAGATGTGCATCGGAAACTACTACTGGTCTTCCAGGGAACGATCAAAGCGTAGACTGTTTAAGACATTACTCCCATGGAGGAAAGTGCACATGGTGACTTTTGTATTCAATCCCGATGCAATTTCTGTGTTTCATCAACACTCTGATGGTCCACAGATTACAGAATGCCTCCAGATGTGCATCGGGAACTAATACTGGTCTTCCAGGGAACGATCAAAGCGTAGACGGCTTGAGACATATTTTTATGGAGAAATGTGCGCATGGTGACTGTTGTATTCAATATCGATGCAATTTCTGTGTTTCATCAACACTCTGATAGTCCACAGATTTCAGAATGCCTCCAGATGTGCATTGGAAACTGCTACTGGTCTTCCAGGGAACGATCAAAGCGTAAACTCGTTGAGACATTACTGCCATGGAGGAAAGTGCGCATGGTGACTGTTGTATTCAATCCCGATGCATTTTCTGTGTTTCATCAACACTCTGATAGTCCACAGATTACATAATGCCACCAGATGTGCATCGGAAACTACTACTGGTCTTCCAGGGAACGATCAAAGCGTAGACTGTTTAAGACATTACTCCCATGGAGGAAAGTGCGCATGGTGACTTTTGTATTCAATCCCGATGCAATTTCTGTGTTTCATCAACACTCTGATGGTCCACAGATTACAGAATGCCTCCAGATGTGCATCGGGAACTAATACTGGTCTTCCAGGGAACGATCAAAGCGTAGACGGCTTGAGACATATTTTTATGGAGGAATGTGCGCATGGTGACTGTTGTATTCAATATCGATGCAATTTCTGTGTTTCATCAACACTCTGATAGTCCACAGATTTCAGAATGCCTCCAGATGTGCATTGGAAACTGCTACTGGTCTTCCAGGGAACGATCAAAGCGTAAACTCGTTGAGACATTACTCCCATGGAGGAAAGTGCGCATAGTGACTGTTGTATTCAATCCCGATGCATTTTCTGTGTTTCATCAACTCTCTGACTGTCTACAGATTACAGAATGCCACGTGGTGTGGATCGGAAACTACTACTGGTCTTCCAGGGAACGATGAAAGCGTAGACTGTTTCAGACATTACTCCCATGGAGGAAAGTGCGGATGGTGACTGTTGTATTCTATCCCAATGCAAATTCTGTGTTTCATCAACACTCTGATAGTCCACAGATTACAGAATGACACCAGATGTGCATTGGAAACTACTGCTGGTCTTCCAGGGAACGATCAAAGCGTAGACTGTTTGAGACATTACTTTTATGGAGGAATGTGCGCATGGTGACTGTTGTATTCAATCCCGATGCAATTTCTGTGTTTCATCAACACTCTGATAGTCTACATATTACAGAATGCCTCCAGATATGCATCGGAAACTAGTACTGGTCTTCCAGGGAACGATCAAAGCGTAAACTCTTTGAGACATTACTCCCATGGAGGGAAGTGCGCATGGTGACTGTTGTATTCAATCCCGATGCATTTTCTGTGTTTCATCAACACTCTGATAGTCCACAGATTACAGAATGCCAGGAGATGTGGGTCGGAAACTACTACTGGTCTTCCAGGGAACGATGGAAGCGTAGACTGTTTCAGACATTACTCCCATGGAGGAAAGTGCGGATGGTGACTGTTGTATTCAATACCAATGCAATTACTGTGTTTCATCAAAACTCTGATAGTCCACAGATTACAGAATGCCACCAGATGTGCATCGGGAACTACTACTGGACTTCCAGGGAACGATCAAAGCGTAGACTGTTTGAGACACTACTTTTATGGAGGAATGTGCGCATGATGACTGTTGTATTCAATCCCGAAGCAATTGCTGTGTTTCATCAGCACTCTGATAGTCCACAGATTACAGAATTCCTCCAGATATGCATCGGAGACTACTACTGGTCTTCCAGGGAACGATCAAAGCGTAGACTGTTTGAGACATACCTCCCGTGGAGGAATGTGCGCATGGTGAATGTTGTATTCAATCCCGATGCAATTTCTGTGTTGCATCAACACTCTGATAGTCCACAGATTACATAATGCCACCAGATGTGCATCGGAAACTACTACTGGTCTTCCGGGGAACGATCAAAGCGTAGACTGTTAGAGACATAACTCCCGTGGAGGAAAGTGCGCATGGAGACTGTTGTATTCAATCCCGATGCAATTTCAGTGTTTCATCAACACTCTGATAGTCCACAGATTACAGAATGCCACCAGATCTGCATCGGAAACTACTACTGGTCTTCCAGGGAACGATCAAAGCGTAGACTGTTAGAGACATTACTCCCATGGAGGAGAGAGCGCATGGTGACTGTTGTATTCAATCCCGATGCAATTACTGTGTTTCATCAACACTCTGATAGACTACACATTACAGGATGCGACCAGATGTGCATCGGAAACTACTACTGGTCTTCCAGGGAACGATCAAAGCGTAGACTGTTTCAGACATTACTCCCATGGAGGAAAGTGCGGGTGGTGACTGTTGTATTCAGTCCCAATGCAATTTCTGTGTTTCATCAACACTCTGATAGTCCACAGATTACAGAATTGAACCAGATGTGCATCGGAAACTACTGCTGGTCTTCCAGGGAACGATCAAAGCGTAGACTGTTTGAGACATTACTTATATGGAGGAATGTGCTCATGGTGACTGTTGTATTCAATCCCGATGCAATTTCTGTGTTTCATCAACACTCTGATAGTCTACATATTACAGAATGCCTCCAGATGTGCATCGGAAACTGGTACTGGTCTTCCAGGGAACGATCAAAGCGAAAACTCTTTGAGACATTACTCCCATGGAGGGAAGTGCGCATGGTGACTGTTGTATTCAATCCCGATGCATTTTCTGTGTTTCATTAACACTCTGATAGTCCACAGATTACAGAATGCCAAGAGATGTGGATCGGAAACTACTACTGGTCTTCCAGGGAACGATGGAAGCGTAGACTGTTTCAGACATTACTCCCATGGAGGAAAGTGCGGGTGGTGACTGTTGTATTCAATCCCAATGCAATTACTGTGTTTCATCAACCTTCTGATAGTCCACAGATTACAGAATTGAACCAGATGTGCATCGGAAACTACTGCTGGTCTTCCAGGGAACGATCAAAGCGTAGACTGTTTGAGACATTACTCCCATGGAGGAAAGTGCGGGTGGTGACTGTTGTATTCAATCCCAATGCAATTACTGTGTTTCATCAACCTTCTGATAGTCCACAGATTACAGAATTGAACCAGATGTGCATCGGAAACTACTACTGGTCTTCCAGGGATCGATCAAATCGTAAACACTTTGAGACATTACTGCCATGGAGGAAAGTGCGCATGGTGACTGTTGTATTCAATCCCCATGCAATTTCTGTGTTTCATCAACACTCTGATAGTCCACAGATTACATAATGCCACCAGATGTGCATCGGAAACTACTACTGGTCTTCCAGGGAACGATCAAAGCGTAAACTGTTTAAGACATTACTCCCATGGAGGAAAGTGCGCATGGTGACTTTTGTATTCAATCCCGATGCAATTTCTGTGTTTCATCAACACTCTGATGGTCCACAGATTACAGAATGCCTCCAGATGTGCATCGGGAACTAATACTGGTCTTCCAGGGAACGATCAAAGCGTAGACGGCTTGAGACATATTTTTATGGAGGAATGTGCGCATGGTGACTGTTGTATTCAATATCGATGCAATTTCTGTGTTTCATCAACACTCTGATAGTCCACAGATTTCAGAATGCCTCCAGATGTGCATTGGAAACTGCTACTGGTCTTCCAGGGAACGATCAAAGCGTAAACTCGTTGAGACATTACTCCCATGGAGGAAAGTGCGCATGGTGACTGTTGTATTCAATCCCGATGCATTTTCTGTGTTTCATCAACACTCTGACTGTCTACAGATTACAGAATGCCACGTGGTGTGGATCGGAAACTACTACTGGTCTTCCAGGGAACGATGAAAGCGTAGACTGTTTCAGACATTACTCCCATGGAGGAAAGTGCGGGTGGTGACTGTTGTATTCAATCCCAATGCAATTACTGTGTTTCATCAACCTTCTGATAGTCCACAGATTACAGAATTGAACCAGATGTGCATCGGAAACTACTGCTGGTCTTCCAGGGAACGATCAAAACGTAGACTGTTTGAGACATTACTTATATGGAGGAATGTGCTCATGGTGACTGTTGTATTCAATCCCGATGCAATTTCTGTGTTTCATCAACACTCTGATAGTCTACATATTACAGAATGCCTCCAGATGTGCATCGGAAACTGGTACTGGTCTTCCAGGGAACGATCAAAGCGTAAACTCTTTGAGACATTACTCCCATGGAGGGAAGTGCGCATGGTGACTGTTGTATTCAATCCCGATGCATTTTCTGTGTTTCATTAACACTCTGATAGTCCACAGATTACAGAATGCCAAGAGATGTGGATCGGAAACTACTACTGGTCTTCCAGGGAACGATGGAAGCGTAGTCTGTTTCAGACATTACTCCCATGGAGGAAAGTGCGGATGGTAACTGTTGTATTCAATACCAATGCAATTACTGTGTTTCATCAAAACTCTGATAGTCCACAGATTACAGAATGCCACCAGATGTGCATCGGGAACTACTACTGGACTTCCAGGGAACGATCAAAGCGTAGACAGTTTGAGACACTACTTTTATGGAGGAATGTGCGCATGATGACTGTTGTATTCAATCCCGAAGCAATTGCTGTGTTTCATCAGCACTCTGATAGTCCACAGATTACAGAATGCCTCCAGATATGCATCGGAGACTACTACTGGTCTTCCAGGGAACGATCAAAGCGTAGACTGTTTGAGACATACCTCCCGTGGAGGAAAGTGCGCATGGTGACTGTTGTATTCAATCCCGATGCAATTTCTGTGTTGCATCAACACTCTGATAGTCCACAGATTACATAATGCCACCAGATGTGCATCGGAAACTACTACTGGTCTTCCGGGGAACGATCAAAGCGTAGACTGTTAGAGACATAACTCCCGTGGAGGAAAGTGCGCATGGAGACTGTTGTATTCAATCCCGATGCAATTTCAGTGTTTCATCAACACTCTGATAGTCCACAGATTACAGAATGCCACCAGATCTGCATCGGAAACTACTACTGGTCTTCCAGGGAACGATCAAAGCGTAGACTGTTAGAGACATTACTCCCATGGAGGAGAGTGCGCATGGTGACTGTTGTATTCAATCCTGATGCAATTACTGTGTTTCATCAACACTCTGATAGACTACATATTACAGGATGCGACCAGATGTGCATCGGAAACTACTACTGGTCTTTCAGTGAACGATCAAAGCGTAAATTGTTTGAGACATTACTCCTGTACAGGAAAGTGCGCATGGTGACTGTTGTATTCAATCCCGATGCAATTTCTGTGTTTCATCAACACTCTGATAGAACATAGATAACAGAATGCCTCCAGATGTGCATCGGAAACTACTACTGGTCTTCCAGGGATCGATCAAATCGTAAACACTTTGAGACATTACTGCCATGGAGGAAAGTGCGCATGGTGACTGTTGTATTCAATCCCGATGCAATTTCTGTGTTTCATCAACACTCTGATAGTCCACAGATTACATAATGCCACCAGATGTGCATCGGAAACTACTACTGGTCTTCCAGGGAACGATCAAAGCGTAGACTGTTTAAGACATTACTCCCATGGAGGAAAGTGCTCATGGTGACTTTTGTATTCAATCCCGATGCAATTTCTGTGTTTCATCAACACTCTGATGGTCCACAGATTACAGAATGCCTCCAGATGTGCATCGGGAACTAATACTGGTCTTCCAGGGAACGATCAAAGCGTAGACGGCTTGAGACATATTTTTATGGAGGAATGTGCGCATGGTGACTGTTGTATTCAATATCGATGCAATTTCTGTGTTTCATCAACACTCTGATAGTCCACAGATTTCAGAATGCCTCCAGATGTGCATTGGAAACTGCTACTGGTCTTCCAGGGAACGATCAAAGCGTAAACTCGTTGAGACATTACTCCCATGGAGGAAAGTGCGCATGGTGACTGTTGTATTCAATCCCGATGCATTTTCTGTGTTTCATCAACTCTCTGACTGTCTACAGATTACAGAATGCCACGTGGTGTGGATCGGAAACTACTACTGGTCTTCCAGGGAACGATGAAAGCGTAGACTGTTTCAGACATTACTCCCATGGAGGCAAGTGCGGATGGTGACTGTTGTATTCTATCCCAATGCAATTTCTGTGTTTCATCAACACTCTGATAGTCCACAGATTACAGAATGCCACCAGATGTGCATTGGAAACTACTGCTGGTCTTCCAGGGAACGATCAAAGCGTAGACTGTTTGAGACATTACTTTTATGGAGGAATGTGCGCATGGTGACTGTTGTATTCAATCCCGATGCAATTTCTGTGTTTCATCAACACTCTGATAGTCTACATATTACAGAATGCCTCCAGATATGCATCGGAAACTAGTACTGGTCTTCCAGGGAACGATCAAAGCGTAAACTCTTTGAGACACTACTCCCATGGAGGGAAGTGCGCATAGTGACTGTTGTATTCAATCCCGATGCATTTTCTGTGTTTCATCAACACTCTGATAGTCCACAGATTACAGAATGCCAAGAGATGTGGGTCGGAAACTACTACTGGTCTTCCAGGGAACGATGGAAGCGTAGACTGTTTCAGACATTACTCCCATGGATGAAAGTGCGGATGGTGACTGTTGTATTCAATACCAATGCAATTACTGTGTTTCATCAAAACTCTGATAGTCCACAGATTACAGAATGCCTCCAGATATGCATCGGAAACTAGTACTGGTCTTCCAGGGGACGATCAAAGCGTAGACTGTTTGAGACATACCTCCCGTGGAGGAAAGTGCGCATGGTGACTGTTGTATTCAATCCCGATGCAATTTCTGTGTTTCATCAACACTCTGATAGTTCACAGATTACATAATGCCACCAGATGTGCATCGGAAACTACTACTGGTCTTCCAGGGAACGATCAAAGCGTAGACTGTTAGAGACATAACTCCCGTGGAGGAAAGTGCGCATGGAGCCTGTTGTATTCAATCCCGATGCAATTTCTGTGTTTCATCAAAACTCTGATAGTCCACAGATTACAGAATGCCACCAGATGTGCATCGGAAACTACTACTGGTCTTCCAGGGAACGATCAAAGCGTATACTGTTAGAGACATTACTCCTATGGGGGAAAGTACGCATGGTGACTGTTGTATTCAATCCCGATGCAATTACTGTGTTTCATCAACACTCTGATAGACTACACATTACAGGATGCGACCAGATGTGCATCGGAAACTACTACTGGTCTTTCAGTGAACGATGAAAGCGTAAATTGTTTGAGACATTACTCCCGTATAGGAAAGTGCGCATGGTGACTGTTGTATTCAATCCCGATGCAATTTCTGTGTTTCATCAACACTCTGACAGTCCATAGATATCAGAATGCCTCCAGATGTGCATCGGAAACTACTACTGGTCTTCCAGGGATCGATCAAAGCGTAAACACTTTGAGACTTACTGCCATGGAGGAAAGTGCGCATGGTGACTGTTGTATTCAATCCCGATGCAATTTCTGTGTTTCATCAACATTCTGATAGTCCACAGATTACAGAATGACTCCAGATGTGCATCGG
This sequence comes from Schistocerca gregaria, assembly GCF_023897955.1. Lineage (NCBI taxonomy): Eukaryota > Metazoa > Arthropoda > Insecta > Orthoptera > Acrididae > Schistocerca > Schistocerca gregaria. Next base: position 2,376,528 of record NC_064923.1, on the reverse strand, counting down.
AAACTACTACTGGTCTTCCAGGGAACGATCAATGCGTAGACTGTTTAAGACAATACTCCCATGGAGGAATGTGCGCATGGTGACTGTTGTATTCATTATCGATGCAATTTCTGTGTTTCATCAACACTCTGATAGTCCACAGATTTCAGAATGCCTCCAGATGTGCAATGGAAACTGCTACTGGTCTTCCAGGGAACGATCAAAGCGTAAACTCGTTGAGACATTACTCCCATGGAGGAAAGTGCGCATGGTGACTGTTGTATTCAATCCCGATGCATTTTCTGTGTTTCATCAACACTCTGACAGTCCACAGATTACAGAATGCCACGTGGTGTGGATCGGAAACTACTACTGGTCTTCCAGGGAACGATGAAATCGTAGACTGTTTCAGACATTACTCCCATGGAGGAAAGTGCGGATGGTGACTGTTGTATTCTATCCCAATGCAATTTCTGTGTTTCATCAACACTCTGATAGTCCACAGATTACAGAATGCCACCAGATGTGCATTGGAAACTACTGCTGGTCTTCCAGGGAACGATCAAAGCGTAGACTGTTTGAGACATTAATTTTATGGAGGAATGTGCGCATGGTGACTGTTGTATTCAATCCCGATGCAATTTCTGTGTTTCATCAGCACTCTGATAGTCCACAGATTACAGAATGCCTAATGATATGCGTCGGAGGCTACTACTGGTCTTCCAGGGAACGATCAAATCGTAGACTGTTTGAGACATACCTCCCGTGGAGGAAACTGCGCATGGTGACTGTTGTATTCAATCCCGATGCAATTTCTGTGTTTCATCAACACTCTGATAGTCTACATATTACAGAATGCCTCCAGATGTGCATCGGAAACTGTTACTGGTCTTCCAGGGAACGATCAAAGCGTAAACTCTTTGAGACATTACTCCCATGGAGAGAAGTGCGCATGGTGACTGTTGTATTCAATCCCGATGCATTTTCTGTGTTTCATCAACACTCTGATAGTCTACATATTACAGAATGCCTCCAGATGTGCATCGGAAACTGGTACTGGTCATCCAGGGAGCGATCAAAGCGTAAACTCTTTGAGACATTACTCCCATGGAGGGAAGTGCGCATGGTGACTGTTGTATTCAATCCCGATGCATTTTCTGTGTTTCATCAACACTCTGATAGTCCACAGATTACAGAATACCAAGAGATGTGGATCGGAAACTACTACTGGTCTTCCACGGAACGATGGAAGCGTAGACTGTTTCAGACATTACTCCCATGGAGGAAAGTGCGGATGGTGACTGTTGTATTCAATCCCGATGCAATTTCTGTGTTTCATCAACACTCTGATAGTCCACAGATAACAGAATGCCTCCAGATGTTCATCGGAAACTACTACTAGTCTTCCAGGGAACGATCAAAGCGTAGACTGTTTGAGACATACCTCCCGTGGAGGAAAGTGCGCATGGTGACCGTTGTATTCAATCCCGGTGCAATTTCTGTGTTTCATCAACACTCTGATAGTCCACATATTACAGAATGCCTCCAGATGTGCAACGGAAACTACTACTGGCATTCCAGGAAACGATGGAACCGTAGACTGTTTCAGACATTACTCCCATGGAGGAAAGTGCGCATGGTGACTGTTGTATTCAATCCCGATGCAATTTCTGTGTTTCATCAACACTCTGATGGTCCACAGATTACAGAATGCCTCCAGATGTGCATCGGGAACTACTACTGGTATTCCAGGGAATGATCAAAGCGTAGACTGTTAGAGACATTACTCCGATGGAGGAAAGTGCGCATTGTGACTGTTGTATTCAATCCCGATGCAATTTCTGTGTTTCATCAACACTCAGTTAGTCCGCAGATATCAGAATGCCTCCAGATGTGGATTGGAAACTACTAGTGGTCTTCCAGGGAACGATCAAAGCGTAGACTGTTTGAGACATTACTCCCATGGAGGAAAGTGAGCATGGAGAGTGTTGTATTCAATCCCGATGCAATTTCTGTGTTTCATCAACACTCTGATAGTCTACAGATTACAGAATGTCACCAGATGTGCATCGGAAACCACTACTGGCCTTCCAGGGAACGATCAATGCGTAGACTGCTTGAGAATTACTTCCATGGAGGAAAGTGCGCATGGTGACTGTTGTATTCAGTCCCGATGCATTTTCTGTGTTTCATCAAAACTCTGATAGTCCACAGATTACACAATGCCACCAGGTGTGCATCGGAAACTACTACTGGTCTTCCAGGGAACGATCAAAACGTAGACTGTTTGAGACACTACTTTTATGGAGGAATGTGAGCATGAAGACTGTTGTATTCAATCCCGAAGCAATTTCTGTGTTTCCTCAGCACTCTGATAGTCCACAGATTACAGAATGCCTCCAGATGTACATCGGAGACTACTACTGGTCTTCCAGGGAACGATCAAAGCGTAGACTGTTAGAGATATTACTCCCATGGAGGAAAGTGCGCATGGTAAATGTTGTATTCAATCCCGATGCAATTTCTGTGTTTCATCAACACTCTGATAGTCCACAGATTACAGAATGCCTCCAGATGTGCATCGGAAACTACTACTGGTCTTCATGGGAACGATCAGAACGTAAACTCTTTGTGACATTACGTCCATGGAGGAAAGTGCGCATCGTGACTGTTGTATTCAATCCCGATGCATTTTCTGTCTTTCATCAACCCTCTGATAGTCCACAGATTACAGAATGCCTCCAGATGTGCATCGGAAACTACTGCTGGTCTTCCAGTTAACGATCAAAGCGTAGACTGCTTGAGACATTACTTTTATGGAGGAATGTGCGCATGGTGACTGTTGTATTCAATCCCGATGCAATTTCTGTGTTTCATCAACACTCAGTTAGTCCACAGATATCAGAATGCCTCCAGATGTGGATCGGAAACTACTACTGGTCTTCCAGTTAACGATCAAAGCGTAGACTGTTTGAGACATTACTCCCATGGAGGAAAGTGCGCATGAAGAGTATTGTATTCAATACCGATGCAATTTCTGTGTTTCATCAACAGGCTGATAGTCTACAGATTACAGAATGTCACCAGATGTGCATCGGAAACCACTACTGGCCTTCCAGGGAACGATCAAAGCGTAGACTGTTTGAGACATTACTTTTATGGAGGAAAGTGCGCATGGTGACTGTTGTATTCAATCCCGATGCAATTTCTGTGTTTCATCAGCACTCTGATAGTCCACAGATTACAGAATGCCTCCAGATCCGCATGGGAAACTACTTCTGGTCCTCCAGGGAACGATCAAAGCGTAGACTGTTTGAGACATTACTCCCATGGAGGAAACTGTTCATGGAGTCTGTTGTATTCAATCCCGATGCAATTTTTGTGTTTCATCAACACTCTGATATCACAGATTACAGAAAGCGTCCAGATGTGCATCGGAAACTACTACTGGTCTTCCAGGGAACGATCTAAGCGTAGACTGTTTGAGACATTAGTTTTATGGAGGAATGTGCGCATGGTGACTGTTGTATTCAGTCCCGATGCAACATCTGTGTTTCATCAACACTCTGATAGTCCACAGATTACAGAATGCCTCCAGATGTGCATCGGAATCTACTACTGGTCTTCCAGGGAACGATCAAAGCGTAAACTCTTTGAGACATTACTCCCATGGAGGAAAGTGCGCATGGTGACTGTTGTATTCAATCCCGATGCAATTACTGTGTTTCATCAACACTCTGATAGTCTACACATTACAGAATGCTACCAGATGTGCATCGGAAACTACTACTGGTCTTCCAGGGAACGATCAAAGCGTAGATTGTTTGAGACATTGCTTCCGTACAGGAAAGTGCGCATGGTGACTTTTGTATTCAATCCCGATACAATTTCTGTGTTTCATCAACACTCTGATAGTCCACAGATAACAGAATGCCTCCAGATGTGCATCGGAAACTACTACTGGTCTTCCAGGGAACGATCAAAGCGTAAACTCTTTGAGACATTACTCCCATGGAGGAAAGTGCGCATGGTGACTCTTGTATTCAATCCCGATGCAATTTCTGTGTTTCATCAACACTCTGATAGTCCACAGATTACAGAATGCCTCCAGATGTTCATCCGAACTACTACTGGTCTTCCAGGGAACGATCATAGCGTAAACAGTTTGAGACATTACTCCCATGGAGGAAAGTGCGCATGGAGACTGTTGTATTCAATCCCGATGCATTTTCTGTGTTTCATCAACACTCTGATAGTCCACAGATTTCAGAATGCAACCAGATGTGCATTGGAAACTACTACTGGTCTTCCAGGAACGATCAAAGCGTAGACTGTTTCAGACATTACTCCCATGGAGGAAAGAGCGGATGGTGACTGTTGCATTCAATCCCGATGCAATTTCTGTGTTTCATCAACACTCTGATAGTCCACAGATTACAGAATGCCACCAGATGTGCAGAGGAAACTACTACTGGTCTTCAAGGGAACGATCAAAGCGTTGACTGTTAGAGATATTACTCCCATGGAGGAAAGTGCGCATGGTTAATGTTGTATTCAATCCCGATGCAATTTCTTTGTTTCATCAACACTCTGATAGTCCACAGATTACAGAATGCCTCCAGATGTTCATCGGAAACTACTACTAGTCTTCCAGGGAACGATCAAAGCGTAGACTGTTTGAGACATTACTTTATGGAGGAATGTGCGCGTAATGACTGTTGTATTCAATCCCGATGCAATTTCTGTGTTTCATCAACACTCTCATAGTCCACAGTTTACAGAATGCCTCCAGATGTGCATCGGAAACTACTACTGGTCTTCCAGGGAACGATCAAAGGGTACACTCTTTGAGACATTACTCCCATGGAGGAAAGTGCGCATGGTGACTGTTGTATTCAATCCCGATGCAATTTCTGTGTTTCATCATCACTCTGATAGTCCACAGATTACAGAATGCCTCCAGATGTGCATCGGAAACTACTACTGGTCTTCATGGGAACGATCAGAACGTAAACCCTTTGTGACATTACGTCCATGGCGGAAAGTGCGCATCGTGACTGTTGTATTCAATCCCGATGCATTTTCTGTCTTTCATCAACCCTCTGATAGTCCACAGATTACAGAATGCCTCCAGATGTGCATCGGAAACTACTACTGGTCTTCCAGGGAACGATCAAAGCGTAAACTCTTTGAGACATTACTCCCATGGAGGAAAGTGCGCATGGTGACTGTTGTATTCAAACCCGATGCTATTTCTTAGTTTCATCAACACTCTGATAGTCCACAGATTACAGAATGCCACCAGATGTGCATCGGAAACTACTACTGGTCTTCCAGGGAACGATCAAAGCGTAGACTGTTTGAGACATTACTTTTATGGAGGAAAGTGTGCATGGTGACTGTTGTATTCAATCCCGATGCAATTTCTGTGTTTCATCAACACTCTGATAGTCCACAGACTACAGAATGCCTCCAGATCCGCATGGGAAACTACTTCTGGTCTTCCAGGGAACGATCAAAGCTTAGACTGTTTGAGACATTACTCCCATGGTGGAAACTATTCATGGAGTCTGTTGTATTCAATCCCGATGCAATTTTTTTGTTTCATCAACACTCTGATAGTCCACAGATTACAGAAAGCGTCCAGTTGTGCATCGGAATCTACTACTGGTCTTCCAGGGAACGATTAAAGCGTAAACTCTTTGAGACATTACTCCCATGGAGGAAAGTGCGCATGGAGACTGTTGTATTCAATCCCGATGCATTTTCTGTGTTTCATTAACATTCTGATAGTCGGCAGATTTCAGAATGCAACCAGATGTGCATTGGAAACTACTACTGGTCTTCCAGGGAACGTTCAAAGCGTAGACTGTTTCAGACATTACTCCCATGGAGGAAAGTGCGGATGGTGACTGTTGCATTCAATCCCGATGCAATTTCTGTGTTTCATCAACACTCTGATAGTCCACAGATTACAGAATGCCACCAGATGTGCAGAGGAAACTACTACTGGTCTTCCAGGGAACGATCAAAGCGTAGACTGTTTGAGACATTACTTTTATGGAGGAAAGTGCGCATGGTGACTGTTGTATTCAATCCCGATGCAATTTCTGTGCTTCATTAACACTCTGATAGTCCCCAGATTACAAAATGCATCCAGGTGTGCATCGGAAACTACTACTGGTCTTCCAGGGAACGATCAAAGCGTAGACTGTTTGAGACATTACTCCCATGGAGGAAACTGCTCATGGAGACTGTTGTATTCAATCCCGATGCAATTTCTGTGTTTCATCAACACTCTGATAGTCCACAGATTACAGAAAGCATCCAGATGTGCATCGGAAACTACTACTGGTCTTCCAGGGAACGATCAAAGCGTGGACAGTTTGGGACATTACTCCCATGGAGTAAACTGCGCATGGAGACTGTTGTATTCAATCCCGATGCTTTTTCTGTGTTTCATCAACACTCAGATAGTCCACATATTACAGAAAGCATCCAGATGTGCATCGGAAACTACTACTGGTCTTCCAGGGAACGATCAAAGCGTAGATTGTTTGAGACACTACTCCCGTACAGGAAAGTGCGCATGGTGACTGTTGTATCCAATCCCGATGCAATTTCTGTGTTTCATCAACACTTAGATAGTCCACAGATTACAGAATGCGTCCAGATGTTCATCGGAAACTACTACTGGTCTTCCAGAGAACGATCATAGCGTAAACTCTTCTAGACATTACTCCCATGGAGGAAAGTGCGCATGGTGACTGTTGTATTCAATCCCGATGCATTTTCTGTGTTTCATCAACACTCTGATAGTCCACAGATTACAGAATGCCACCAGATGTGCATCGGAAACTACTACTGGTATTCCAGGGAATGATCAATGCGTAGACTGTTTCAGACATTACTCCCATGATGGAAAGTGCGGATGGTGACTGTTGTATTCAATCCCGATGTAATTTCTGTGTTTCATCAACACTCTGATAGTCCACAGATTACAGAATGCCACCAGATGTGCATCGGAAACTACTACTGGTCTTCCAGGGAACGATCAAAGCGTAGACTGTTTGAGACATTACTTTTATGGAGGAAAGTGCGCATGGTGACTGTTGTATTCAATCCCGATGCAATTTCTGTGTTTCATCAACACTCTGATAGTCCACAGATTACAGAATGCCTCCAGATCCGCATGGGAAACTACTTCTGGTCTTCCAGGGAACGATCAAAGCGTAGACTGTTTGAGACATTACTCCCATGGAGGAAACTGTTCATGGAGCCTGTTGTATTCAATCCCGATGCAATTTTTGTGTTTCATCAACACTCTGATAGTCCACAGATTACAGAAAGCGTCCAGGTGTGCATCGGAAACTACTACTGGTCTTCCAGGGAACGATCTAAGCGTAGACTGTTTGAGACATTAGTTTTATGGAGGAATGTGCGCATGGTGACTGTTGTATTCAATCCCGATGCAACTTCTGTGTTTCATCAACACTCTGATAGTCCACAGAATACAGAATGCCTCCAGATGTGCATCGGAAACTACTACTGGTATTCCAGTGAGCGTTCAATGCGTAGACTGTTTCAGACATTACTCCCATGGAGGAAAGTGCGGATGGTGACTGTTGTATTCAATCCCGATGTAATTTCTGTGTTTCATCAACACTCTGATAGTCCACAGATTACAGAATGCCACCAGATGTGCATCGGAAACTACAACTGGTCTTCCAGGGAACGATCTAAGCGTAGACTGTTTAAGACATTAGTTTTATGGAGGAATGTGCGCATGGTGACTGTTGTATTCAATCACGATGCAATTTCTGTGTTTCATCAACACTCTGATAGTCCACAGATTACAGAATGCCTCCAGATGTGCATCGGAAACTACTACTGGTCTTCCAGGGAACGATCAAAGCGTAAACTCTTTGAGACATTACTCCCATGGAGGAAAGTGCGCATGGTGACTGTTGTATTCAATCCCGATGCAATTTCTGTGTTTCATCAACACTCTGATAGTCCACAGATATACAGAATGCCCTCAGATGTGCATCGGAAACTACTACTGGTCTTCCAAGGAACGATCAAAGCGTAGACTGTTTGAGACATTAATCTCATGGAGGAAAGTGCGCATGGTGACTGATGTATTCAATCCCGATGCTATTTCTTAGTTTCATAAACACTCTGATAGTCCACAGATTACAGAATGCCACCAGATGTGCATCGGAAACTACTACTGGTCTTCCAGAGAACGATCAAAGCGTAGACTGTTTGAGACATTACTTATATGCTGGAAAGTGCGCATGGTGACTGTTGTATTCAATCCCGATGCAATTTCTGTGTTTCATCAACACTCTGATAGTCCATAGATTACAGAATGCCTCCAGATCCGCATGGGAAACTACTTCTGTTCTTCCAGGGAACGATCAAAACGTAGACTGTTTGAGACATTACTCCCATGGAGGAAACTGTTCATGGAGTCTGTTGTATTCAATCCCGATGCAATTTTTGTGTTTCATCAACACTCTGATAGTCCACAGATTACAGAAAGCGTCCAGATGTGCATCGGAAACTACTACTGGTCTGCCAGGGAACGATTAAAGCGTAGACTGTTTGAGACATTAGTTTTATGGAGGAATGTGCGCATGGTGACTGTTGTATTCAATCCCGATGCAACTTCTGTGTTTCATCAACACTCTGATAGTCCACAGAATACAGAATGCCTCCAGATGTGCATCAAAATCTACTACTGGTCTTCCAGGGAACGATCAAAGCGTAAACTCTTTGAGACATTACACCTATGGAGGAAAGTGCGCATGGAGACTGTTGTATTCAATCCCGATGCATTTTCTGTGTTTCATCAACATTCTGATAGTCCACAGATTTCAGAATGCAACCAGATGTGCATTGAAAACTACTACTGGTCTTCCAGGGAACGATCAAAGCGAGGACTGTTTCATACATTACTCCCATGGAGGAAAGTGCGGATGGTGACTGTTGCATTCAATCCCGATGCAATTTCTGTGTATCATCAACACTCTGATAGTCCACAGATTACAGAATGCCACCAGATGTGCAGAGGAAACTACTACTGGTCTTCCAGGGAACGATCAAAAGCGTAGACTGTTAGAGATATTACTCATATGGAGGAAAGTGCGCATGGTGAATGTTGTATTCAATCCCGATGCAATTTCTGTGTTTCATCAACACTCTGAAGTCCACAGATTACAGAATGCCTCAGATGTTCATCGGAAACTACTACTAGTCTTCCAGGAAACGATCAAAGCGTAGACTGTTTGAGACACTACTTTATGGAGGAATGTGCGCGTAATGACTGTTGTATTAAATCACGATGCCATTTCTGTGTTTCATCAACACTCTGATGGTCCACAGATTACAGAATGCCACCAGATGTGCATCGGAAACTACTACTGGTCTTCCAGGGAACGATCAAAGCGTAGACTGTTTGAGACACTACTTCTATGGAGGAATGTGCGCATAATGACTGTTGTATTCAATCCCGAAGCAAATTCTGTGTTTCATCAACACTCTGATAGTCAACAGATTACAGAATGCCTCCAGATGTGCATCGGAAACTACTACTGGTCTTCCAGGGAACGATCAAAGCGTAAACTCTTTGAGACATTACTCCCATGGAGGAAAGTGCGCATGGTGACTGTTGTATTCAATCCCGATGCAATTTCTGTGTTTTATCAACACTCTGATAGTCCACAGATTACAGAATGCCCTCAGATGTGCATCGGACACTACTACTGGTCTTCCAAGGAACGATCAAAGCGTAGACTGTTTGAGACGGTAATCCCATGGAGGAAAGTGCGCATGGTGACTGATGTATTCAATCCCGATGCTATTTCTTAGTTTCATCAACACTCTGATAGTCCACAGATTACAGAATGCCACCAGATGTGCATCGGAAACTACTACTGGTCTTCCAGGGAACGATCAAAGCGTAGACTGTTTGAGACATTACTTTTATGGAGGAAAGTGCGCATGGTGACTGTTGTATTCAATCCCGATGCAATTTCTGTGTTTCATCAACACTCTGATAGTCCACAGATTACAGAAGCCTCCAGAAGTTCATCGGAAACTACTACTAGTCTTCCAGGGAACGATCAAAGCGTAGACTGTTTGAGACATTAGTTTTATGGATTAATGTGCGCATGGTGACTATTGTATTCAATCACGATGCCATTTCTGTGTTTCATCAACACTCTGATGGTCCACAGATTACAGAATGCCACCAGATGTGCATCGGAAACTACTAATGGTCTTTTAGCGAACGATCAAAGCGTAGACTGTTTGAGACACTACTTCTATGGAGGAATGTGCGCATGATGACTGTTGTATTCAATCCGAAGCAAATTCTGTGTTTCATAAACACTCTGATAGTCCACAGATTACAGAATGCCTCCAGATGTGCATCGGAAACTAGTACTGGTCTACCAGGGAACGATCAAAGCGTAAACTCTTTGAGACATTACTCCCATGGACGAAAGTGCGCATGGTGACTGTTGTATTCAATCCCAATGCAATTTCTGTGTTTCGTCAACACTCTGATAGTCCACAGATTACAGAATGCCCTCAGATGGGCATCGGAAACTACTACTGGTCTTCCAAGGAACGATCAAAGCGTAGACTGTTTGAGACATTAATCCCATGGAGGAAAGTGCGCATGGTGACTGATGTATTCAATCCCGATGCTATTTCTTAGTTTCATCAACACTCTGATAGTCCACAGATTACAGAATGCCACCAGATGTGCATCGGAAACTACTACTGGTCTTCCAGGGAACGATCAAAGCGTAGACTGTTTGAGACATTACTCCCATGGAGGAAACTGTTCATGGAGTCTGTTGTATTCAATCCCGATGCAATTTTTGTGTTTCATCAACACTCTGATAGTCCATAGATTACAGAAAGCGTCCAGATGTGCATCGGAAACTACTACTGGTCTTCCAGGGAACGATGTAAACGTAGACTGTTTGAGACATTAGTTTTATGGAGGAATGTGCGCATGGTGACTGTTGTATTCAATCCCGATGCAACTTCTGTGTTTCATCAACACTCTGATAGTCCACAGATTACAGAATGCCCGCAGATGTGCATCGGAATCTACTACTGGACTTCCAGGGAACGATCAAAGCGTAAACTCTTTGAGACATTACTCCCATGGAGGAAAGTGCGCATGGAGACTGTTGTATTCAATCACGATGCATTTTCTGTGTTTCATCAACACTCTGATAGTCCACAGATTTCAGAATGCAACCAGATGTGCATTGGAAACTACTACTGGTCTTCCAGGGAACGATCAAAGCGTAGACTGTTTCAGACATTACTCCCATGTAGGAAAGTGCAGATGGTGACTGTTGTATTCAATCCCGATGCAATTTCTGTGTTTCATCAACACTCTGATAGTCCACAGATTACAGAATGCCTCCAGATGTTCATCGGAAACTACTACTTGTCTTCCAGGGAACGATCAAAGCATAGACTGTTTGAGAATTACTCCCATTGTAGGAAAGTGCGCATGGTGACTGTTGTATTCAATCCCGATGCAATTTCTGTGTTTCATCAACACTATGATTGTCCACAAACTACAGAATGCATCCAGATGTTCATCGGAAACTACTACTGGTCTTCCAGGGAACGATCAAAGCGTAGACGGTTTGAGACATTACTTTTATGGAGGAATGTGCGCATGGTGACTGTTGTATTCAATCCCGATGCAATTGCTGTCTTTCATCAACACTGTAATAGCCCACAGATTACAGAATGCCTCGAGATGTGCATCGGAAACTACTACTGGTCTTACGGGGAACGATCAAAGCGTAGACTGTTGGAGACAATACTTTATGGATTAATGTGCGCGTAATGACTGTTGTATTCAATCCCGATCAATTTCTGTGTTTCATCAACACTCTCATAGTCCACAGATTCCAGAATGCCTCCAGATGTGCATCGGAAACTACTACTGGTCTTCCAGCTAACGATCAAAGGGTACACTCTTGGAGACATTACTCCCATGGAGGAAAGTGCGCATGGTGACTGTTGTATTCAATCCCGATGCAATTTCTGTGTTTCATCATCACTCTGATAGTCCACAGATTACAGAATGCCTCCAGATGTGCATCGGAAACTACTACTGGTCTTCATGGGAACGATCAGAACGTAAACTCTTTGTGACATTACGTCCATGGAGGAAAGTGCGCATCGTGACTGTTGTATTCAATCCCGATGCATTTTCTGTCTTTCATCAACCCTCTGATAGTCCACAGATTACAGAATGCCTCCAGATGTGCATCGGAAACTACTGCTGGTCTTCCAGTTAACGATCAAAGCGTAGACTGTTTGAGACATTACTTTTATGGAGGAATGTGCGCATGGTGACTGTTGTATTCAATCCCGATGCAATTTCTGTGTTTCATGAACACTCTGATAGTCTACATATTACAGAATGCCTCCAGATGTGCATCGGAAACTGGTACTGGTCTTCCAGGGAACGATCAAAGCGTAAACTCCTTGAGACATTACTCCCATGGAGGGAAGTGCGCATGGTGACTGTTGTATTCAATCCCGTTGCATTTTCTGTGTTTCATCAACACTCTGACAGTCCACAGATTACAGAATGCCAAGAGATGTGGATCGGAAACTACTACTGGTCTTCCAGGGAACGATGGAAGCGTAGACTGTTTCAGACATTACTCCCATGGAGGAAAGTGCGGATGGTGACTGTTGTATTCAATCCCAATGCCATTTCTGTGTTTCATCAAAACTCTGATAGTCTACAGATAACAGAATGCCACCAGATGTGCATCGGAAACTACAACTGGTCTTCCAGGGAACGATCAAAGCGTAGACTGTTTGAGACACTACTTTTATGGAGGAATGTGCGCATGATGACTGTTGTATTCAATCTCGAAGCAATTTCTGTGTTTCATCAACACTCTGATAGTCCACAGATTACAGAATGCCTCCAGATGTTCATCGAAACTACTACTGGTCTTCCAGGGAACGATCAAAGCGTAGACTGTTTGAGAATTACACCAGTGGAGGAAAGTGCGCATGGTGACTGTTGTATTCAATCCCGATTCAATTTCTGTGTTTCATCAACACTCAGTTAGTCCACAGATATCAGAATGCCTCCAGATGTGGATCGGAAACTACTACTGGTCTTCCAGGGAACGATCAAAGCGTAGACTGTTTGAGACACTATTTCTATGGTGGAATGTGCGCATGATGACTGTTGTATTCAATCCCGAAGAAAATTCTGTGTTTCATCAACACTCTGATAGTCCACAGATTACAGAATGACTCCAGATGTGCATCGGAAACTACTACTGGTCTTCCTGGGAACGATCAAAGCGTAAACTCTTTGAGACATTACTCCCATGGAGGAAAGTGCGCATGGTGACTGTTGTATTCAATCCCGATGCAATTTCTGTGTTTCATCAACACTCTGATAGTCCACAGATTACAGAATGACCTCAGATGTGCATCGGAAACTACTACTGGTCTTCCAAGGAACGATCAAAGCGTAGACTGTTTCAGACATTACTCCCATGGAGGAAAGTGCGGATGGTGACAGTTGCATTCAATCCCGATGCAATTTCTGTGTTTCATTAACACTCTGATAGTCCACACATTACAGAATGCCTCCAGATGTGCATCAGAAACTACTATTGGTCTTCCAGGGAACGATCAAAGCGTAGACTGTTTGAGACATTACTCCCATGGAGGAAAGTGTGCATGGTGACTGTTGTATTCAATCCCGATGCAATTTCTGTCTTTCATCAACATTCTCATAGTCCACAGATTACAGAATGCCTCCAGTTGTGCATCGGAAACTACTACTGGTCTTCCAGGGAACGATCAAAGCGTAGACTGCTTGAGACATTACTCCCATGGAGGAAAGTGTGCATGGTGACTGTTGTATTCAATCCCGATGCATTTTCTGTGTTTCATCAACACTCTTATAGTCCACAGATTACAGAAAGCATCCAGATGTGCAACGGAAACTACTACTGGTCTTCCAGGGAACGATCAAAGCGTAGACTGTTTGAGACATTACTCCCATGGAGGAAACTGTTCATGGAGTCTGTTGTATTCAATCCCGATGCAATTTTTGTGTTTCTCCAACACTCTGATAGTCCACAGATTACAGAAAGCGTCCAGATGTGCATCGGAAATTACTACTGGTCTTCCAGGGAACCTTCAAAGCGTAGACTGTTTGAGACATTACTCCCATGGAGGAAAGTGTGCATGGTGACTGTTGTATTCAATCCCGATGCAATTTCTGTCTTTCATCAACATTCTGATAGTCCACAGATTACAGAATGCCTCCAGTTGTGCATCGGAAACTACTACTGGTCTTCCAGGAAACGATCAAAGCGTAGACTGCTTGAGACATTACTCCCATGGAGGAAAGTGCGCATGGTGACTGTTGTATTCAATCCTGATGCAAATACTGTGTCTCATCAACACTCTGATAGTCCACAGATTACAGAATGCCACCAGATGTGCATCGGAAACTACTACTGGTATTCCAGGGAACGATCAAAGCGTAGACTGTTTCAGACATTACTCCCATGGAGGAAAGTGCGGATGGTGACAGTTGCATTCAATCCCGATGCAATTTCTGTGTTTCATTAACACTCTGATAGTCCACACATTACAGAATACCTCCAGATGTGCATCAGAAACTACTATTGGTCTTCCAGGGAACGATCAAATCGTAGACTGCTTGAGACATTACTCCCATGGGGAAAAGTGCGCATGGTGACTGTTGTATTCAATCCTGATGCAATTACTGTGTTTTATCAAAACTTTGATAGTCTACACATTACAGAATGCCACCAGATGTGCATCGGAAACTACTACTGTTCTTCCCGGGAACGATCAAATCGTAGATTGTTTGAGACATAACTCCCGTGAAGGAAAGTGCGCATGGTGACTGTTGTATTCAATCCCGATGCAATTTCTGTGTTTTATCAACACTTTGATAGTCTACACATTACAGAATGCCACCAGATTTGCATCGGAAACCACTACTGTTCTTCCAGGGAACGATCAAATCGTAGATTGTTTGAAACATAACTCCCGTGAAGGAAAGTGCGCATGGTGACTGTTGTATTCAATCCCGATGCAATTTCTGTGTTTCATCAACACTCTTATAGTCCACAAATTACAGATTGCCTGCACATGTTCATCGGACACTACTACTGGTCTTCCAGGAAACGATCAAAGCGTAGACTGTTTGAGACATTACTTTTATGGAGGAATGTGCGCATGGTGACTGTTGTATTCAATCCCGATGCAATTTCTGTGTTTCATGAACACTCTGATAGTCTACATATTACAGAATGCCTCCAGATGTGCATCGGAAACTGGTACTGGTCTTCCAGGGAACGATCAAAGCGTAAACTCCTTGAGACATTACTCCCATGGAGGGAAGTGCGCATGGTGACTGTTGTATTCAATCCCGTTGCATTTTCTGTGTTTCATCAACACTCTGACAGTCCACAGATTACAGAATGCCAAGAGATGTGGATCGGAAACTACTACTGGTCTTCCAGGGAACGATGGAAGCGTAGACTGTTTCAGACATTACTCCCATTGAGGAAAGTGCGGATGGTGACTGTTGTATTCAATCCCAATGCCATTTCTGTGTTTCATCAAAACTCTGATAGTCTACAGATAACAGAATGCCACCAGATGTGCATCGGAAACTACAACTGGTCTTCCAGGGAACGATCAAAGCGTAGACTGTTTGAGACACTACTTTTATGGAGGAATGTGCGCATGATGACTGTTGTATTCAATCTCGAAGCAATTTCTGTGTTTCATCAACACTCTGATAGTCCACAGATTACAGAATGCCTCCAGATGTTCATCGAAACTACTACTGGTCTTCCAGGGAACGATCAAAGCGTAGACTGTTTGAGAATTACACCAGTGGAGGAAAGTGCGCATGGTGACTGTTGTATTCAATCCCGATTCAATTTCTGTGTTTCATCAACACTCAGTTAGTCCACAGATATCAGAATGCCTCCAGATGTGGATCGGAAACTACTACTGGTCTTCCAGGGAACGATCAAAGCGTAGACTGTTTGAGACACTATTTCTATGGAGGAATGTGCGCATGATGACTGTTGTATTCAATCCCGAAGAAAATTCTGTGTTTCATCAACACTCTGATAGTCCACAGATTACAGAATGACTCCAGATGTGCATCGGAAACTACTACTGGTCTTCCTGGGAAAGATCAAAGCGTAAACTCTTTGAGACATTACTCCCATGGAGGAAAGTGCGCATGGTGACTGTTGTATTCAATCCCGATGCAATTTCTGTGTTTCATCAACACTCTGATAGTCCACAGATTACAGAATGACCTCAGATGTGCATCGGAAACTACTACTGGTCTTCCAAGGAACGATCAAAGCGTAGACTGTTTCAGACATTACTCCCATGGAGGAAAGTGCGGATGGTGACAGTTGCATTCAATCCCGATGCAATTTCTGTGTTTCATTAACACTCTGATAGTCCACACATTACAGAATGCCTCCAGATGTGCATCAGAAACTACTATTGGTCTTCCAGGGAACGATCAAAGCGTAGACTGTTTGAGACATTACTCCCATGGAGGAATGTGTGCATGGTGACTGTTGTATTCAATCCCGATGCAATTTCTGTCTTTCATCAACATTCTCATAGTCCACAGATTACAGAATGCCTCCAGTTGTGCATCGGAAACTACTACTGGTCTTCCAGGGAACGATCAAAGCGTAGACTGCTTGAGACATTACTCCCATGGAGGAAAGTGTGCATGGTGACTGTTGTATTCAATCCCGATGCATTTTCTGTGTTTCATCAACACTCTTATAGTCCACAGATTACAGAAAGCATCCAGATGTGCAACGGAAACTACTACTGGTCTTCCAGGGAACGATCAAAGCGTAGACTGTTTGAGACATTACTCCCATGGAGGAAACTGTTCATGGAGTCTGTTGTATTCAATCCCGATGCAATTTTTGTGTTTCTCCAACACTCTGATAGTCCACAGATTACAGAAAGCGTCCAGATGTGCATCGGAAATTACTACTGGTCTTCCAGGGAACCTTCAAAGCGTAGACTGTTTGAGACATTACTCCCATGGAGGAAAGTGTGCATGGTGACTGTTGTATTCAATCCCGATGCAATTTCTGTCTTTCATCAACATTCTGATAGTCCACAGATTACAGAATGCCTCCAGTTGTGCATCGGAAACTACTACTGGTCTTCCAGGAAACGATCAAAGCGTAGACTGCTTGAGACATTACTCCCATGGAGGAAAGTGCGCATGGTGACTGTTGTGTTCAATCCTGATGCAAATACTGTGTCTCATCAACACTCTGATAGTCCACAGATTACAGAATGCCACCAGATGTGCATCGGAAACTACTACTGGTATTCCAGGGAACGATCAAAGCGTAGACTGTTTCAGACATTACTCCCATGGAGGAAAGTGCGGATGGTGACAGTTGCATTCAATCCCGATGCAATTTCTGTGTTTCATTAACACTCTGATAGTCCACACATTACAGAATACCTCCAGATGTGCATCAGAAACTACTATTGGTCTTCCAGGGAACGATCAAATCGTAGACTGCTTGAGACATTACTCCCATGGGGAAAAGTGCGCATGGTGACTGTTGTATTCAATCCTGATGCAATTACTGTGTTTTATCAAAACTTTGATAGTCTACACATTACAGAATGCCACCAGATGTGCATCGGAAACTACTACTGTTCTTCCCGGGAACGATCAAATCGTAGATTGTTTGAGACATAACTCCCGTGAAGGAAAGTGCGCATGGTGACTGTTGTATTCAATCCCGATGCAATTTCTGTGTTTTATCAACACTTTGATAGTCTACACATTACAGAATGCCACCAGATTTGCATCGGAAACCACTACTGTTCTTCCAGGGAACGATCAAATCGTAGATTGTTTGAAACATAACTCCCGTGAAGGAAAGTGCGCATGGTGACTGTTGTATTCAATCCCGATGCAATTTCTGTGTTTCATCAACACTCTTATAGTCCACAAATTACAGATTGCCTGCACATGTTCATCGGACACTACTACTGGTCTTCCAGGAAACGATCAAAGCGTAGACTGTTTGAGACTTTACTTTTATGGAGGAATGTGTGCATGGTGACTGTTGTATTCAATCCCGATGCAATTACTGTGTTTATTCAACACTCTGATAGTCTACACATTACAGAATGCGACCAGATGTGCATCGGAAACTACTACTGGTCTTCCAGGGAACGATCAAAGCGTAGATGGTTTGAGAAAATACTGCCGTGGAGGAATGTGCGCATGGTGAGTGTTGTATTCAATCCCGATGCAATTTCTGTGTTTCATCAGTACTCTAATAGTCCACAGATAACAGAATGCCTCCAGATGTGCATCGGAATCTACTACTGGTCTTCCAGGGAACGATCAAAGCGTAAACTCTTTGAGACATTACTCCCATGGAGGAAAGTGCGCGTGGTGACTGTTGTATTCAATCCAGATGCAATTTCTGTGTTTCATCAACACTCTGATACTCCACAGATTACAGAATTTCTCCAGATGTGCATCGGCAACTACTATGGGTCTTCCAGGGAACGATCAAAGCGTAGACTGTTAGAGACATTACTCCCATGGAGGAAAGTGCACATGGTGATTGTTGTATTTAAACCCGATGCTATTTCTGTGTTTCATCAACACTCTGATAGTCCACAGATTACAGAATGCCTCCAGATGTGCATCGGAAACTGCTACTGGTCTTCCAGGGAACGATCAAATCGTAGAATGTTTGGGACATTACTCCCATGGAGGAAAGTGCGCATGGTGATTGTTGTATTCAATCCTGATGCAATTTCTGTGTTTCATCAACACTCTGATAGTCCACAGATTACAGAATGTATCCAGATGTGCATCGGAAGCTACTACTGGTCTTCCAGGGAACGATCAAAGCGTATACTCTTTGAGACATTACTCCCATGGAGGTAATTGCGCATCGTGAATGTTGTATTCAATCCCGATGCATTTTCTGTCTTTCATCAACACTCTGATAGTCCACAGGTTACAGAATGCCTCCAGATGTGCATCGGAACCTACTACTGGTCTCCCTGGGAACGATCAAATCGTAGACTCTTTGAGACATTATTCCCATGGAGGAAAGTGCGTATGGTGACTGTTGTATACAATCGCGATGCAATTTCTGTGTTTCATCAACACTTTGATAGTCCACAGATTACAGAGTACCACCAGACGTGCATCGGAATCTATTACTGGTCTTCCAAAGAACGATCAAATTTACACTGTTTGAGACATTACTCCCATGGAGGTAAGTGCGCATGGTGACTGTTTTATTCAATCCCGATGCAATTCCTGTGTTTCATCAGCACTCTGATACTCCACAGATTACAGAATGCCTCCAGATGTGCATCGGAAACTACTACTGGTCTTCCAGGGAACGATCAAAGCGTAGACTGTTTGATACATTACTCCCATGGAGGAAAGTGTGCATGGTGACTGTTGTATTCAATCCCGATGCAATTTCTGTGTTTCATCAACATTCTGATAGTCCACAGATTACAGAATGCCTCCAGATGTGCATCGGAAACTACTACTGGTCTTCCAGGGAACGATCAAAGCGTAGACTGCTTGAGACATTACTCCCATGGAGGAAAGTGCGCATGGTGACTGTTGTATTCAATCCTGATGCAATTACTGTGTTTTATCAACACTTTGATAGTCCACAAATAACAGAATGCCTCCTGATGTTCATCGGACACTACTACTGGTCTTCCAGGAACGATCAAAGCGTAGACTGTTTGAGACATTACTTTTATGGAGGAATGTGTGCATGGTGACTGTTGTATTCAATCCCGATGCAATTACTGTGTTTCATCAACACTCTGATAGTCCACAGATAATAGAATGCCTCCAGATGTGCATCGGAAACAACTACTGGTCATCCAGGGAACGATCAAAGCGTAAACTTACTGAGACATTACTCCCATGGAGGAAAGTGCGCATGGTGACTGTTGTACTCAATCCCGATGCAATTTCTGTCTTTCATCAACATTCTGATAGTCCACAGATTACAGAATGCATCCACATGTGCATCGGAAATTACTACTGGTCTTCCAGGGAATGATCAAAGCGTAGACTGTTTGAGACATTACTCCCATGGAGGAAAGTGTGCATGGTGACTGTTGTATTCAATCCCGATGCAATTGCTGTCTTTCATCAACATTCTGATAGTCCACAGATTTCAGAATGCCTCCAGATGTGCATCGGAAACTACTACTGGTCTTCCAGGGAACGATCAAAGCGTAGACTGCTTGAGACATTACTCCCATGGAGGAAAGTGCGCATGGTGACTGTTGTATTCAATCCTGATGCAATTACTGTGTTTTATCAACACTTTGATAGTCTACACATTACAGAATGCCACCAGATGTGCATCGGAAACTACTACTGTTCTTCCAGGGAACGATCAAATCGTAGATTGTTTGAGACATAACTCCCGTGAAAGAAAGTGCGCATGGTGACTGTTGTATTCAATCCCGATGCAATTTCTGTGTTTCATCAACACTCTGATAGTCCACAAATTACAGAATGCCTCCAGATGTTCATCGGACACTACTACTGGTCTTCCAAGAAACGATCAAAGCGTAGACTTCAGAATGAGATTTTCACTCTGCAGCGGAGTGTGCGCTGATATGAAACTTCCTGGGAGATTAAAACTGTGTGCCCGACCGAGAATCGAACTCGGGACCTTTGCCTTTCGCAGGCAAGTGCTCTACCAACTGAGCAACCGAAGCACGTAGCTCAGTTAGTAGAGCACTTGCCCGCGAAAGGCAAAGGTTCCGAGTTCGAGTGTCGGTCAGGCACACAGTTTTAATCTGCCAGGAAGTTTCAAAGCGTAGACTGTTTGAGACATTACTTTTATGGAGGAATGTGTGCATAGTGACTGTTGTATTCAATCCCGATGCAATTACTGTGTTTCATCAACACTCTGATAGTCTACACATTACAGAATGCGACCAGATGTGCATCGGAAACTACTACTGGTCTTCCAGGGAACGATCAAAGCGTAGATGGTTTGAGAAAATACTGCCGTGGAGGAATGTGAGCATGGTGAGTGTTGTATTTAATCCCGATGCAATTTCTGTGTTTCATCAATACTCTAGTAGTCCACAGATAACAGAATGCCTCCAGATGTGCATCGGAAACTACTACTGGTCTTCCAGGGAACGATCAAAGCGTAAACTCTTTGAGACATTACTCCCATGGAGGAAAGTGCGCATGGTGACTGTTGTATTCAATCCTGATGCAATTACTGTGTTTTATCAACACTTTGATAGTCTACACATTACAGAATGCCACCAGATGTGCATCGGAAACTACTACTGGTCTTCCAGGGAACGATCAAATCGTAGATTGTTTGAGACATAACTCCCGTGGAGGAAAGTGCGCATGGTGACTGTTGTATTCAATCCAGATGCAATTTCTGTGTTTCATCAACACTCTGATACTCCACAGATTACAGAATTCCTCCAGATGTGCATCGGAAACTACTACTGGTCTTCCAGGGAACGATCAAAGCGTAGACTGTTAGAGACATTACTCCCATGGAGGAAAGTGCACATGGTGATTGTTGTATTCAATCCCGATGCTATTTCTGTGTTTCATCAACACTCTGATAGTCCACAGATTACAGAATGCCTCCAGATGTGCATCGGAAACTACTACTGGTCTTCCAGGGAACGATCAAATCGTAGAATGTTTGGGACATTACTCCCATGGAGGAAAGTGCGCATGGTGATTGTTGTATTCAATCCTGATGCAATTTCTGTGTGTCATCAACACTCTGATAGTCCACAGATTACAGAATGCATCCAGATGTGCATCGGAAACTACTACTGGTCTTCCAGGGAACGATCAAAGCGTAAACTCTTTGAGACATTACTCCCATGGAGGTAATTGCGCATCGTGACTGTTGTATTCAATCCCAATGCATTTTCTGTCTTTCATCAACACTCTGATAGTCCACAGGTTACAGAATGCCTCCAGATGTGCATCGGAACCTACTAGTGGCCTCCCTGGGAACGATCAAAGCGTAGAATCTTTGAGACATTATTCCCATTGAGGAATGTGCGTATGGTGACTGTTGTATTCAATCGCGATGCAATTTCTGTGTTTCATCAACACTTTGATAGTCCACAGATTACAGAATGCCACCAGATGTTCATCGGACACTACTACTGGTCTTCCAGGAAACGATCAAAGCGTAGACTGTTTGAGACATTACTTTTATGAAGGAATGTGTGCATGGTGACTGTTGTATTCAATCCCGATGCAATTACTGTGTTTCATCAACACTCTGATAGTCTACACATTACAGAATGCGACCAGATGTGCATCTGAAACTACTACTGGTCTTCCAGGGAACGATCAAAGCGTAGATGGTTTGAGAAAATACTGCCGTGGAGGAAAGTGCGCATGGTGAGTGTTGTATTCAATCCCGATGCAATTTCTGTGTTTCATCAACACTCTAATAGTCCACAGATAACAGAATGCCTCAAGATGTGCATCGGAAACTACTACTGGTCTTCCAGGGAACGATCAAATCGAAGATTGTTTGAGACATAACTCCGGTGAAGGAAAGTGCGCATGGTGACTGTTGTATTCAATCCCGATGCAATTACTGTGTTTCATCAACACTCTGATAGTCTACACATTACAGAATGCGACCAGATGTGCATCGGAAACTACTACTGGTCTTCCAGGGAACGATCAAAGCGTAGATGGTTTGAGAAAATACTGCCGTTGAGGAATGTGAGCATGGTGAGTGTTGTATTTAATCCCGATGCAATTTCTGTGTTTCATCAATACTCTAATAGTCCACAGATAACAGAATGCCTCCAGATGTGCATCGGAAACTACTACTGGTCTTCCAGGGAACGATCAAAGCGTAAACTCTTTGAGACATTACTCCCATGGAGGAAAGTGCGCATGGTAACTGTTGTATTCAATCCTGATGCAAGTACTGTGTTTTATCAACACTTTGATAGTCTACACATTACAGAATGCCACCAGATGTGCATCGGAAACTACTACTGGTCTTCCAGGGAACGATCAAATCGTAGATTGTTTGAGACATAACTCCCGTGAAGGAAAGTGCGCATGGTGACTGTTGTATTCAATCCAGATGCAATTTCTGTGTTTCATCAACACTCTGATACTCCACAGATTACAGAATTTCTCCAGATGTGCATCGGAAACTACTACTGGTCTTCCAAGGAACGATCAAAGCGTAGACTGTTAGAGACATTACTCCCATGGAGGAAAGTGCACATGGTGATTGTTGTATTCAATCCCGATGCTATTTCTGTGTTTCATCAACACTCTGATAGTCCACAGATTACAGAATGCCTCCAGATGTGCATAGGAAACTACTACTGGTCTTCCAGGGAACGATCAAATCGTAGAATGTTTGGGACATTACTCCCATGGAGGAAAGTGCGCATGGTGATTGTTGTATTCAATCCTGATGCAATTTCTGAGTGTCATCAACACTCTGATAGTCCACAGATTGCAGAATGCATCCAGATGTGCATCGGAAACTACTACTGGTCTTCCAGGGAACGATCAAAGCGTAAACTCTTTGAGACATTACTCCCATGGAGGTAATTGCGCATCGTGACTGTTGTATTCAATCCCGATGCATTTTCTGTCTTTCATCAACACTCTGATAGTCCACAGGTTACAGAATGCCTCCAGATGTGCATCGGAACCTACTAGTGGCCTCCCTGGGAACGATCAAAGCGTAGAATCTTTGAGACATTATTCCCATGGAGGAAAGTGCGTATGGTGACTGTTGTATTCAATCGCGATGCAATTTCTGTGTTTCATCAACACTCTGATAGTCCACAGATTACAGAATGCCTCCAGATGTTCATCGGACACTACTACTGGTCTTCCAGGAAACGATCAAAGCGTAGACTGTTTGAGACATTACTTTTATGGAGGAATGTGTGCATGGTGACTGTTGTATTCAATCCCGATGCAATTACTGTGTTTCATCAACACTCTGATAGTCTACACATTACAGAATGCGACCAGATGTGCATCTGAAACTACTACTGGTCTTCCAGGGAACGATCAAAGCGTAGATGGTTTGAGAAAATACTGCCGTGGAGGAAAGTGCGCATGGTGGGTGTTGTATTCAATCCCGATGCAATTTCTGTGTTTCATCAACACTCTAATAGTCCACAGATAACAGAATGCCTCAAGATGTGCATCGGAAACTACTACTGGTCTTCCAGGGAACGATCAAATCGTAGATTGTTTGAGACATAACTCCCGTGAAGGAAAGTGCGCATGGTGACAGTTGTATTCAATCCAGATGCAATTTCTGTGTTTCATCAATACTCTAATAGTCCACAGATAACAGAATGCCTCCAGATGTGCATCGGAAACTACTACTGGTCTTCCAGGGAACGATCAAAGCGTAAACTCTTTGAGACATTACTCCCATGGAGAAAAGTGCGCATGGTGACTGTTGTATTCAATCCCTATGCAATTTCTGTGTTTCATCAACACTCTGATAGTCCACAGATTACAGAATGCCAAGAGATGTGCATCGGAAACTACTACTGGTCTTATAGGGAACGATCAAAGCGTAGACTGTTTGAGAATTACTCCCATGGAGGAAAGTGCGCATGGTGACTGTTGTATTCAATCCCGATGTAATTTCAGTGTTTCATCAACACTCTGATACTCCACAGATTACAGAATGCCTCCAGATGTGCATCGGAAACTACTACTTGTCTTCCAGGGAACGATCAAAAAATAGACTGTTTGAGACATTACTTCCATGGAGGAAGGTGCGCATGGTGATTGTTGTATTCAATCCCGATGCAATTTATGTGTTTCATCAACACTCTGATAGTCCAAAGATTACAGAATGCCTCCAGATGTGCATCGGAAACTACTACTGGTCTTCCAGGGAACGATCAAAGCGTAGAATGTTTGGGACATTACTCCCATGGAGGAAAGTGCGCTTGGTGACTGTTATATTCAATCCCGATGCAATTTCTGTGTTTCATCAACACTCTGATACACCACAGATTATAGAATGCCTCCAGATGTGCATCGGAAACTACTACTGGTCTTCCAGGAAACGATCAAAGCGTAGACTGTTTTAGACATTACTTTTATGGAGGAATGTGCGCATGGTGACTGTTGTATTCAATCCCGATGCAAATTCTCTGTTTCATCAACACTCTAATAGTCCACAGATTACAGAATGCCTCGAGATGTGCATCGGAAACTACTACTGGTCTTACAGGGAACGATCAAAGCATAGACTGTTTGAGAGTTACTCCCATGAAGGAAAGTGCGCATGGTGACTGTTGTATTCAATGCCGATGCCATTTCTGTGTGTCATCAACACTCTGATAGTCCACAGATTACACAATGCCACCAGATGTGCATCGGAAACTGCTACTGATCTTCCAGGGAACGATCAAGACGTAGACTGTTTGAGAATTACTCCCATGGAGGAAAGTGCGAATGGTGACTGTTGTATTCAATCCCGATGCAATTTCTGTGTTTCATCAACACTCTGATACTCCACAGATTACAGAATGCCTCCAGATGTGCATCGGAAACTACTACTGGTCTTCCAGGGAACGATCAAACCGTAGACTGTTGGAGACATTACACCCATGGAGGAACGTGCGCATGGTGACATTTGTATTCAATCCCGATGCAATTACTGTGCTTCATCAACACTTCGATGGTCTACACATTACAGAATGCCACCAGATGTGCATCGGAAACTACTACTGGTCTTCCAGGGAACGATCAAATCGTAGAATGTTTGGGACATTACTCCCATGGAGGAAAGTGCGCATGGTGATTGTTGTATTCAATCCTGATGCAATTTCTGAGTGTCATCAACACTCTGATAGTCCACAGATTGCAGAATGCATCCAGATGTGCATCGGAAACTACTACTGGTCTTCCAGGGAACGATCAAAGCGTAAACTCTTTGAGACATTACTCCCATGGAGGTAATTGCGCATCGTGACTGTTGTATTCAATCCCGATGCATTTTCTGTCTTTCATCAACACTCTGATAGTCCACAGGTTACAGAATGCCTCCAGATGTGCATCGGAACCTACTAGTGGCCTCCCTGGGAACGATCAAAGCGTAGAATCTTTGAGACATTATTCCCATGGAGGAAAGTGCGTATGGTGACTGTTGTATTCAATCGCGATGCAATTTCTGTGTTTCATCAACACTCTGATAGTCCACAGATTACAGAATGCCTCCAGATGTTCATCGGACACTACTACTGGTCTTCCAGGAAACGATCAAAGCGTAGACTGTTTGAGACATTACTTTTATGGAGGAATGTGTGCATGGTGACTGTTGTATTCAATCCCGATGCAATTACTGTGTTTCATCAACACTCTGATAGTCTACACATTACAGAATGCGACCAGATGTGCATCTGAAACTACTACTGGTCTTCCAGGGAACGATCAAAGCGTAGATGGTTTGAGAAAATACTGCCGTGGAGGAAAGTGCGCATGGTGGGTGTTGTATTCAATCCCGATGCAATTTCTGTGTTTCATCAACACTCTAATAGTCCACAGATAACAGAATGCCTCAAGATGTGCATCGGAAACTACTACTGGTCTTCCAGGGAACGATCAAATCGTAGATTGTTTGAGACATAACTCCCGTGAAGGAAAGTGCGCATGGTGACAGTTGTATTCAATCCAGATGCAATATCTGTGTTTCATCAATACTCTAATAGTCCACAGATAACAGAATGCCTCCAGATGTGCATCGGAAACTACTACTGGTCTTCCAGGGAACGATCAAAGCGTAAACTCTTTGAGACATTACTCCCATGGAGAAAAGTGCGCATGGTGACTGTTGTATTCAATCCCTATGCAATTTCTGTGTTTCATCAACACTCTGATAGTCCACAGATTACAGAATGCCAAGAGATGTGCATCGGAAACTACTACTGGTCTTATAGGGAACGATCAAAGCGTAGACTGTTTGAGAATTACTCCCATGGAGGAAAGTGCGCATGGTGACTGTTGTATTCAATCCCGATGTAATTTCAGTGTTTCATCAACACTCTGATACTCCACAGATTACAGAATGCCTCCAGATGTGCATCGGAAACTACTACTTGTCTTCCAGGGAACGATCAAAAAATAGACTGTTTGAGACATTACTTCCATGGAGGAAGGTGCGCATGGTGATTGTTGTATTCAATCCCGATGCAATTTATGTGTTTCATCAACACTCTGATAGTCCAAAGATTACAGAATGCCTCCAGATGTGCATCGGAAACTACTACTGGTCTTCCAGGGAACGATCAAAGCGTAGAATGTTTGGGACATTACTCCCATGGAGGAAAGTGCGCTTGGTGACTGTTATATTCAATCCCGATGCAATTTCTGTGTTTCATCAACACTCTGATACACCACAGATTATAGAATGCCTCCAGATGTGCATCGGAAACTACTACTGGTCTTCCAGGAAACGATCAAAGCGTAGACTGTTTTAGACATTACTTTTATGGAGGAATGTGCGCATGGTGACTGTTGTATTCAATCCCGATGCAAATTCTCTGTTTCATCAACACTCTAATAGTCCACAGATTACAGAATGCCTCGAGATGTGCATCGGAAACTACTACTGGTCTTACAGGGAACGATCAAAGCATAGACTGTTTGAGAGTTACTCCCATGAAGGAAAGTGCGCATGGTGACTGTTGTATTCAATGCCGATGCCATTTCTGTGTGTCATCAACACTCTGATAGTCCACAGATTACACAATGCCACCAGATGTGCATCGGAAACTGCTACTGATCTTCCAGGGAACGATCAAGACGTAGACTGTTTGAGAATTACTCCCATGGAGGAAAGTGCGAATGGTGACTGTTGTATTCAATCCCGATGCAATTTCTGTGTTTCATCAACACTCTGATACTCCACAGATTACAGAATGCCTCCAGATGTGCATCGGAAACTACTACTGGTCTTCCAGGGAACGATCAAACCGTAGACTGTTGGAGACATTACACCCATGGAGGAACGTGCGCATGGTGACATTTGTATTCAATCCCGATGCAATTACTGTGCTTCATCAACACTTCGATGGTCTACACATTACAGAATGCCACCAGATGTGCATCGGAAACTACTACTGGTCTTCCAGGGAACGATCAAAGCGTAGACTGTTTGAGACATTACTTTTATGGAGGAATGTGCGCATGGTGACTGTTGTATTCAATCCCGATGCTATTTCTGTGTTTCATCAACACTCTGATAGTCCACAGATTACAGAATGCCTCTAGATGTGCATCGGAAACTACTACTGGTCTTCCAGGGAACGATCAAAACGTAGACTGTTTGAGACATTACTCCCATGGAGGAAAGTGCGCATCGTGATTGTTGTATTCAATCCCGATGCAATTTCTGTGTTTCATCAACACTCTGATAGTCCACAGATTACCGAATGCCTTCAGATGTGCATCGGAAACTAATACTGGTCTTCCAGGGAAAGATCAAAGCGTAGAATATTCGGGACATTACTCCCATGGAGGAAAGTGCGCATGGTGATTGTTGTATTCAATCCTGATGCAATTTCTGTGTTTCATCAACACTTTGATAGTCCACAGATTACAGAATACCACCAGACGTACATCGGAAACTACTACTGGTCTTCCAAAGAAAGATCAAAGTTTAGACTGTTTGAGACATTACTCCGATGGAGGAAACTTCGCATGGTGACTGTTGTATTGAATCCCGATACAATTTCTGTGTTTCATCAACACTCTGATAGTTCACAGATTACAGAATGAATCGAGATGTGCATCGGAAACTACTACTGGTCTTCCAGGGAACGATCACAGCGTAGACTGTTTGAGACATACCTCCCGTGGAGGAAACTGCGCATGGTGACTGTTGTATTGAATCCCGATACAATTTATGTGTGTCATCAACACTCTGATAGTCCACAGATTACAGAATGCCACCAGATGTGCATCGGAAACTGCTACTGGTCTTCCAGGGAACGATCAAAACGTAGACTGTTTGAGAATTACTCCCATGGAGGAAAGTGCGAATGGTGACTGTTGTATTCAATCCCGATGCAATTGCTGTGTTTCATCAACACTCTGATACTCCACAGATTACAGAATGCCTCCAGATGTGCATCGGAGACTACTACAGGTCTTCCAGGGAACGATCAAAGCGTAGACTGTTAGAGACATTACACCCATGGAGGAAAGTGCGCATGGTGACATTTGTATTCAATCCCGATGCAATTACTGTGTTTCATCAACACTTTGATGGTCTACACATTACAGAATGCCACCAGATGTGCATCGGAAACTACTACTGGTCTTCCAGGAAACGATCAAAGCGTAGATTGTTTGAGACATTACTTTTATGGAGGAATGTGTGCATGGTTACTGTTGTATTCGATCCCGATGCAATTTCTGTGTTTCATCAACACTCTGATAGTCCTGAGATTACAGAATGCCTCCAGATGTGCATCGGAAACCACTACTGGTCTTCCAGTGAACGATCAAAACGTAGGCTGTTTGAGATATACCTCCCGTGTAGGAAAGTGCGCATGGTGACTGTTATATTCAATCCCGATGCAATTTCTGTGTTTCATCAACACTCTGATAGTCCACAGATTACAGAATGCAGCCAGATGTTCATCGGAAACGACTAATGGTCTTCCAGGGAACGATCAAAGCGTAGACTGTTTGAGACATTACTTTTATGAAGGAATGTGGGCATGGTGACTGTTGTATGCGATCCCGATGCAATTTCTGTGTTTCATCAACACTCTGATAGTCCTCAGATTACAGAATGCCTCCAGATGTGCATCGGAAACCACTACTGGTCTTCCAGTGAACGATCAAAACGTAGACTGTTTGAGATATACCTCCCGTGTAGGAAAGTGCGCATGGCGACTGTTATATTCAATCCCGATGCAATTTCTGTGTTTCATCAACACTCTGATAGTCCACAGATTACAGAATGCCTCCAGATGTGCATCGGAAACCACTACTGGTCTTCCAGTGAACGATCAAAACGTAGACTGTTTGAGATATACCTCCCGTGTAGGAAAGTGCGCATAGTGACTGTTATATTCAATCCCGATGCAATATCTGTGTTTCATCAACACTCTGATAGTCCACAGATTACAGAATGCCTCCAGATGTGCATCGGAAACTACTATTTGTCTTCCAGGGAACGATCAAAGCGTAGACTGTTTGAGACATTACTCCCGTGGAGGAAAGTGCGCATCGTGATTGTTGTATTCAATCCCGATGCAATTTCTGTGTTTCATCAACACTTTGATAGTCCACAGATTACAGAATACCACCAGACGTGCATCGGAAACTACTACTGGTCTTCCAAAGAACGATCAAAGTTTAGACTGCTTGAGAAATTACTCCCATGGAGGAAACTGCGCATGATGACTGTTGTATTCAATCCCGATGCAATTTCTGTGTTTCATCAACACTCTGATAGTCCACAGATAACAGAATGCCTCCAGATGTGCATCGGAAACTACTACTGGTCATCCAGGGAACGATCAAAGCGTAAACTTATTGAGACATTACCCCCATGGAGGAAAGTGGGCATGGTGACTGTTGTATTCAATCCCGATGCAATTTCTGTCTTTCATCAACATTCTGATAGTCCACAGATTACAGAATGCCACCAGATGTGCATCGGAAACTACTACTGGTCTTCCAGGGAACGATCAAAGCGTAGACTGTTTGAGACATTACTCCCATGGAGGTAAGTGCGCATGGTGACTGTTGTATTCAATCCAGACGCAATTTCTATGTTTCATAAACACTCTGATACTCCACAGATTACAGAATGCCTCCAGATGTGCATCGGAAACTACTACTGGTCTTCCAGGGAACGATCAAAGCGTAGACTGTTAGGGACATTACACCCATGGAGGAAAGTGCGCATGGTGACAGTTGTATTCAATCCCGATGCAATTTCTGTGTTTCATCAACACTCTGATAGTCCACAGATAACAGAGGGCCTCCAGATGTGCATCGGATACTACTACTGGTCTTCCAGGGAACGATCAAATCGTAAACTCTTTGAGACATTACTCACATGGTGGAAAGTGCGCATGGTGACAGTAGTATTCAATCCCGATGCAATTTCTGTGTTTCATCAACACTCTGATAGTCGACAGATTACAGAACGCCACCAGATGTGCATCGGAAACTACTACTGGTCTTCCAGGGAACGATTAAAGCGTAGACTGTTTGAGAATTACTTCCATGGAGGAAAGTGCGCATGGTGACTGTTGTATTCAATCCCGATGTAATTTCAGTGTTTCATCAACACTCTGATAGTTCACAGATTACAGAATGAATCGAGATGTGCATCGGAAACTACTACTGGTCTTCCAGGGAACGATCACAGCGTAGACTGTTTGAGACATACCTCCCGTGGAGGAAACTGCGCATGGTGACTGTTGTATTGAATCCCGATACAATTTATGTGTGTCATCAACACTCTGATGGTCCACAGATTACACAATGCCACCAGATGTGCATCGGAAACTGCTACTGGTCTTCCAGGGAACGATCAAAACGTAGACTGTTTGAGAATTACTCCCATGGAGGAAAGTGCGAATGGTGACTGTTGTATTCAATCCCGATGCAATTGCTGTGTTTCATCAACACTCTGATACTCCACAGATTACAGAATGCCTCCAGATGTGCATCGTAAACTACTACAGGTCTTCCAGGGAACGATCAAAGCGTAGACTGTTAGAGACATTACACCCATGGAGGAAAGTGCGCATGGTGACATTTGTATTCAATCCCGATGCAATTACTGTGTTTCATCAACACTTTGATGGTCTACACATTACAGAATGCCACCAGATGTGCATCGGAAACTACTACTGGTCTTCCAGGAAACGATCAAACCGTAGATTGTTTGAGACATTACTTTTATGGAGGAATGTGTGCATGGTTACTGTTGTATTCGATCCCGATGCAATTTCTGTGTTTCATCAACACTCTGATAGTCCTGAGATTACAGAATGCCTCCAGATGTGCATCGGAAACCACTACTGGTCTTCCAGTGAACGATCAAAACGTAGGCTGTTTGAGATATACCTCCCGTGTAGGAAAGTGCGCATGGTGACTGTTATATTCAATCCCGATGCAATTTCTGTGTTTCATCAACACTCTGATAGTCCACAGATTACAGAATGCAGCCAGATGTTCATCGGAAACGACTAATGGTCTTCCAGGGAACGATCAAAGCGTAGACTGTTTGAGACATTACTTTTATGAAGGAATCTGGGCATGGTGACTGTTGTATGCGATCCCGATGCAATTTCTGTGTTTCATCAACACTCTGATAGTCCTCAGATTACAGAATGCCTCCAGATGTGCATCGGAAACCACTACTGGTCTTCCAGTGAACGATCAAAACGTAGACTGTTTGAGATATACCTCCCGTGTAGGAAAGTGCGCATGGCGACTGTTATATTCAATCCCGATGCAATTTCTGTGTTTCATCAACACTCTGATAGTCCACAGATTACAGAATGCAGCCAGATGTTCATCGGAAACGACTAATGGTCTTCCAGGGAACGATCAAAGCGTAGACTGTTTGAGACATTACTTTTATGAAGGAATGTGGGCATGGTGACTGTTGTATGCGATCCCGATGCAATTTCTGTGTTTCATCAACACTCTGATAGTCCTCAGATTACAGAATGCCTCCAGATGTGCATCGGAAACTACTACTTGTCTTCCAGGGAAAGATCAAAGCGTAGACTGTTTGAGACATTACTCCCATGGAGGAAAGTGCGCATGGTGATTGTTGTATTGAATCCCGATGCAATTTCTGTGTTTCATCAACACTCTGATAGACCACAGATTACAGAATGCCTCCAGATGGGCATCGGAAACTACTACTGGTCTTCCAGGGAACGATCAAAACGTAAACTCTTTGAGACATTACTCCCATGGAGGAAATTGCGCATCGTGACTGTTGTATTCAATCCAGATGCATTTTCTGTCTTTCATCAACACTCTCATAGTCCACAGGTTACAGAATGTCTCCAGATGTGCATCGGAACCTACTACTGGTCTTCCTGGGAACGATCAAAGCGTAGACTGTTTGAGACATTATTCCCATGGAGGAAAGTGCGCATCGTGATTGTTGTATTCAATCCCGATGCAATATCTGTGTTTCATCAACACTCTGATAGCCCACGGATAACAGAATGCATCCAGATGTGCATCGGAAACTACTACTGGTCATCCAGGGAACGATCAAAGCGTAGACTGTTTGAGACATTACTCCCATGGAGGAAAGTGCGCATGGTGACTGTTGTATTCAATCCAGATGCAATTTCTTTGTTTCATCAACACTCTGATACTCCACAGATTACAGAATGCCTCCAGATGTGCATCGGAAACTACTACTGGTCTTCCAGGGAACGATCATAGCGTAAACTCTTTGAGACATTACTCCCATGGAGGAAAGTGCGCATGGTGACTGTTG
The DNA here is from genome assembly GCF_023897955.1 of Schistocerca gregaria. Taxonomy (NCBI): domain Eukaryota; kingdom Metazoa; phylum Arthropoda; class Insecta; order Orthoptera; family Acrididae; genus Schistocerca; species Schistocerca gregaria. The sequence continues at coordinate 2,342,869 of NC_064923.1, read as the reverse complement.
TATTCAATCCCGATGCAATTTCTGTGTTTCATCAACATTCTAATAGTCCACAGATTACAGAATGCCTCAAGATGTGCATCGGAAACTACTACTGGTCTTCCAGTGAACGGATGAAGCGTAGACTGTTTGAGACATTACCCCCATGGAGGAAAGTGCGCATGGTGACTGTTGTACTCAATCCCGATGCAATTTCTGTGTTTCATCAACACTCTGACAATCCACAGACTACAGAATGCCTCCAGATGTGCATCGGAAACTACTACTGGTCTTCCAGTGAACGGATGAAGCGTAGACTGTTTGAGACATTACCCCCATGGAGGAAAGTGCGCATGGTGACTGTTGAATTCAATCCCGAAGCAATTTCTGTGTTTCATCAACACTCTGATAGTCCACAGATAAGAGAATGCATCCAGATGTGCATCGGAAACTACTACTGGTCATCCAGGGAACGATCAAAGCGGTGACTGTTTGAGACTTTACTCCCATGGAGGAAAGTGCGCATAGTGACTGTTGTATTCAATCCCGATGCAATTTCTGTGTTTCATCAACACTCTGATAGTCATCAGATTACAGAATGCCTCCAGATGTGCATCGGAAACTACTACTGGTCTTCCAGGGAACGATCAAAGCGTAGACTCTTTCAGACATTACCTCCATGGGGGAAAGTGCGAAAGGTGACTGTTCTATTCAATACCGATGCAATTTCTGTGTGTCATCAATACTCTGATATTCCACAGATTACAGAATGCCTCCAGATGTGCATCGGAAACTACTACTGGTCTTCCAGGGAACGATCAAAATCGTAAACTCTTTGAGATAGTACTCCCATGGAGGAAATTGCGCATCGTGACTGTTGTATTCAATCCAGATGCATTTTCTGTCTTTCATCAACACTCTGATAGTCCACAAGTTACAGAATGACTCCAGATAAGCATCGGAACCTACTACTGGTCTTCGTGGGAACGATCAAAGCGTAAACTGTTTGAGACATTATTCCCACCGAGGAAAGTGCGCATGGTGACTATTGTATTCAATCCCGATGCAATTTCTGTGTTTCATCAACAGATTGATAGTCCACAGATATCAGAATACCACCAGAAGTGCATCGGAAACTACTACTGGTCTTCCAAAGAACGATCAAAGCTTAGACTGTTAGAGACATTACACCCATGGAGGAAAGTGCCCATGGTGACATTTGTATTCAATCCCGATGCAATTACTGTAATTCATCAACACTTTGATGGTCAACACATTACAGAATGCCACCAGATGTGCATCGGAAACTACTACTGGTCTTCCAGGGAACGATCAAAGCGTAGACTGTTTGAGACATTACTTTTATGGAGGAATGTGCGCATGGTGACTGTTGTATTCGATCCCGATGCAATTTCTGTGTTTCATCAACACTCTGATAGTCCTCAGATTACAGAATGCCTCCAGATGTGCATCGGAAACCACTACTGGTCTTCCAGTGAACGATCAAAACGTAGACTGTTTGAGATATACCTCCCGTGTAGGAAAGTGCGCATGGTGACTGTTATATTCAAACCCGATGCAATTTCTGTGTTTCATCAACACTCTGATAGTCCACAGATTACAGAATGCAGCCAGATGTTCATCGGAAACTACTAATGGTCTTCCAGGGAACGATCAAAGCGTAGACTGTTTGAGACATTACTACCGTGGAGGAAAGTGCGGATTGTGACTGTTGTATTCAATACCGATGCAATATCTGTGTCTCATCAACACTCTGATACTCCACAGATTACAGAATGCCACGAGATGATCATCGGAAACTACTACTGGTCTTCCAGGGAACGATCAAAGCGTAGACTCTTTCAGACATTACTCCCATGGAGGAAAGTGTGGATGGTGACTGTTGTATTCAATACCGATCCAATTTCTGTGTTTCATCAACAGTCTGATAGTCCACAGATTACAGAATGCCACCAGATGTTCATCGGAAACTACTACTGGTCTTCCAGGGGACGATCAAGAGCGTAGACTGTTTGAGACATATCTCCCGTGGAAGAAAGTGCGCATGGTGACTGTTGTATTCAATCCCGATGCAATTTCTGTGTTTCATCAACACTCTGATAGTCCACAGATTACAGAATGCCGTCAGATGTGCATCGGAAACTACTACTGGTCTTCCAGGGAACGATCAAAGCGTAGACTGTTTGAGAATTACTCCATGGAGGAAAGTGCGCATGTTGACTGTTGTATTCAATCCCGATGTAATTTCAGTGTTTCATCAACACTCTGATACTCCACAGATTACAGAATGCCTCCAGATGTGCATCGGAAACTACTACTTGTCTTCCAGGGAACGATCAAAGCGTAGACTGTTTGAGACATTACTCCCATTGAGGAAAGTGTGCATCGTGATTGTTGTATTCAGTCCCGATGCAATTTATGTGTTTCATCAACACTCTGATAGTCCACAGATTACAGAATGCCTCCAGATGTGCATCGGAAACTAATACTGGTCTTCCAGGGAACGACCAAAGCGTAGAATGTTTGGGACATTACTCCCATGGAGGAAAGTGCGCATGGTGATTGTTATATTCAATCCTGATGCAATTTCTGTGTGTCAACAACACTCTGATAGTCCACAGATTACAGAATGTCTCCAAATATGCATCGGAAACTACTACTGGTCTTCCAGGGAACGATCAAAACGTAAACTCTTTGAGACATTACTCCCATGGAGGAAATTGCGCATGGTGACTGTTGTATTCAATCCCGATGCATTTTCTGTCTTTCATCAACACTCTGATAGTCCACAGGTTACAGAATCCCTCCAGATGTGCATCGGAACCTACTACTGGTCTCCCTGGGAACGATCAAAACGTAGACTGTTTGAGACATTATTCCCATGGAGGAAAGTGCGCATGGTGACTGTTGTATTCAATCCCGATGCAATTTCTGTGTTTCATCCACACTTTGATAGTCCACAGATTACAGAATACCACCAGACGTGCATCGGAAACTACTACTGGTCTTCCAAAGAACGATCAAAGTTTAGACTGCTTGAGACATTACTCCCATGGAGGAAACTGCGCATGGTGACTGTTGTATTCAATCCCGATGCAATTTCTGTTTTTCATCAACACTCTGATAATCCACAGATTACAGAATGCCTCGAGATGTGCATCGGAAACTACTACTGGTCTTCCAGGGAACGATCAAAGCGTAGACTGCTTGAGACATTACTCCCATGGAGGAAACTGCGCATGATGACTGTTGTATTCAATCCCGATGCAATTTCTGTGTTTCATCAACACTCTGATAGTCCACAGATAACAGAATGCCTCCAGATGTGCATCGGAAACTACTACTGGTCATCCAGGGAACGATCAAAGCGTAAACTTATTGAGACATTACTCCCATGGAGGAAAGTGCGCATGGTGACTGTTGTATTCAATCCCGATGCAATTTCTGTCTTTCATCAACATTCTGATAGTCCACAGTTTACAGAATGCCTCCAGATGTGCATCGGAAACTACTACTGGTCTTCCAGGGAACGATCAAAGCGTAGACTGTTTGAGACATTACTCCCATGGAGGGAAGTGCGCATGGTGACTGTTGTATTCAATCCAGATGCAATTTCTGTGTTCCATAAACATTCTGATACTCCACAGATTACAGAATGCCTCCAGATGTGCATCGGAAACTACTACTGGTCTTCCAGGGAACGATCAAAGCGTAGACTGTTAGAGACATTACACCCATGGAGGAAAGGGCGCATGGTGACAATTATATTCAATCCTGTTTCAATTACTGTGTTTCATCAACACTTTGATAGTCTACACATTACAGAATGCCACCAGGTGTGCATCGGAAACTACTACTGGTCTTCCAGGGAACGATCAAATCGTACATTGTTTGAGACATAACTCCCGTGAAGGAAAGTGCGCATGGTGAGTGTTGTATTCAATCCCGATGCAATTCCTGTGTTTCATCAACACTCTGATAGTCCACAAATTATAGAAAGCCTCCAGATGTTCATCGGAAACTACTACTGGTCTTCCAGGAAACGATCAAGGCGTAGACTGTTTGAGACATAACTTTTATGGAGGAATGTGCGCATGGTGACTGTTGTATTCAATCCCGATGCAATTACTGTGTTTCATCAACACACTGATAGTCTACACATTACAAAATGCGACCCGATGTGCATCGGAAACTACTACTGGTCTTCCAGGGAACGATCAAAGCATAGATGGTTTGAGACATTACTCCCGTGGAGGAGAGTGCGCATGGTGACTGTTGTATTCAATCCCGATGCAATTTCTGTGTTTCATCAACACTCTGATAGTCCACAGATAACAGAAGGCCTCCAGATGTGCATCGGATACTACTACTGGTCTTCCAGGGAACGATCAAATCGTAAACTCTTTGAGACATTACTCACAAGGTGGAAAGTGCGCATGGTGACAGTAGTATTCAATCCCGATGCAATTTCTGTGTTTCATCAACACTCTGATAGTCCACAGATTACAGAATGCCATCAGATGTGCATCGGAAACTTCTACTGGTCTTCCAGGGAACGATTAAAGCGTAGACTGTTTGAGAATTACTTCCATGGAGGGAAGTGCGCATGGTGACTGTTGTATTCAATCCCTATGTAATTTCAGTGTTTCATCAACACTCTGATACTCCGCAGATTACAGAATGCCTCCAGATGTGCATCGGAAACTACTACTTGTCTTATAGGGAAAGATCAAAGCGTACACTGTTTGAGACATTACTCCCATGGAGGAAAGTGCGCATGGTGATTGTTGTATTCAATCCCGATGCAATTTCTGTGTTTCATCAACACTCTGATAGACCACAGATTACAGAATGCCTCCAGATGGGCATCGGAAACTACTACTGGTCTTCCAGGGAACGATCAAAACGTAAACTCTTTGAGACATTACTCCCATGGAGGAAATTGCGCATCGTGACTGTTGTATTCAATCCCGATGCATTTTCAGTCTTTCATCAACACTCTCATTGTCCACAGGTTACAGAATGCCTCCAGATGTGCATCGGAACTTACTACTGGTCTTCCTGGGAACGATCAAAGCGTAGACTGTTTGAGACATTGTTCCCATGGAGGAAAGTGCGCATGGTGATTGTTGTATTCAATCCCGATGCAATATCTGTGTTTCATCAACACTCTGATAGTCCACAGATAACAGAATGCATCCAGATGTGCATCGGAAACTACTACTGGTCATCCAGGGAACGATCAAAGCGTAGACTGTTTGAGACATTACTCCCATGGAGGAAAGTGCGCATGGTGACTGTTGTATTCAATCCAGATGCAATTTCTGTGTTTCATCAACACTCTGATACTCCACAGATTACAGAATGCCTGCAGATGTGCATCGGAAACTACTACTGGTCTTCCAGGGAACGATCAAAGCGTAAACTCTTTGAGACATTACTCCCATGGAGGAAAGTGCGCATGGTGACTGTTGTATTCAATCCCGATGCAATTTCTGTGATTCATCAACATTCTAATAGTCCACAGATTACAGAATGCCTCCAGATGTGCATCGGAAACTACTACTGGTCTTCCAGTGAACGGATGAAGCGTAGACTGTTTGAGACATTACCCCCATGGAGGAAAGTGCGCATGGTGACTGTTGTACTCAATCCCGATGCAATTTCTGTGTTTCATCAACACTCTGACAGTCCACAGATTACAGAATGCCTCCAGATGTGCATCGGAAACTACTACTGGTCTTCCAGTGAACGGATGAAGCGTGGACTGTTTGAGACATTACCCCCATGGAGGAAAGTGCGCATGGTGACTGTTGTACTCAATCCCGATGCAATTTCTGTGTTTCATCAACACTCTGACAATCCACAGACTACAGAATGCCTCCAGATGTGCATCGGAAACTACTACTGGTCTTCCAGTGAACGGATGAAGCGTAGACTGTTTGAGACTTTACCCCCATGGAGGAAAGTGCGCATGGTGACTGTTGAATTCAATCCCGAAGCAATTTCTGTGTTTCATCAACACTCTGATAGTCCACAGAAAAGAGAATGCATCCAGATGTGCATCGGAAACTACTACTGGTCATCCAGGGAACGATCAAAGCGTTGACTGTTTGAGACTTTACTCCCACGGAGGAAAGTGCGCATGGTGACTGTTGTATTCAATCCCGATGCAATTTCTGTGTTTCATCAACACTCTGATAGTCATCAGATTACAGAATGCCACCAGATGTGCATCGGAAACTACTACTGGTCTTCCAGGGAACGATTAAAGCGTAGACTGTTTGAGTATTACTTCCATGGAGGAAAGTGCGCATGGTGACTGTTGTATTCAATCCCGATGTAATTTCAGTGTTTCATCAACACTCTGATACTCCGCAGATTACAGAATGAATCCAGATGTGCATCGGAAACAACTACTTGTCTTCCAGGGAACGATCAAAACGTAAACTCTTTGAGACATTACTCCCATGGAGGAAATTGCGCATCGTGACTGTTGTATTCAATCCAGATGCATTTTCTGTCTTTCATCAACACTCTCATAGTCCACAGGTTACAGTATGTCTCCAGATGTGCATCGGAACCTACTACTGGTCTTCCTGGGAACGATCAAAGCGTAGACTGTTTGAGACATTGTTCCCATGGAGGAAAGTGCGCATGGTGATTGTTGTATTCAATCCCGATGCAATATCTGTGTTTCATCAACACTCTGATAGCCCACGGATAACAGAATGCATCCAGATGTGCATCGGAAACTACTACTGGTCATCCAGGGAACGATCAAAGCGTAGACTGTTTGAGACATTACTCCCATGGAGGAAAGTGCGCATGGTGACTGTTGTATTCAATCCAGATGCAATTTCTGTGTTTCATCAACACTCTGATACTCCACAGAACACAGAATGCCTCCAGATGTGCATCGGAAACTACTACTGGTCTTCCAGGGAACGATCATAGCGTAAACTCTTTGAGACATTACTCCCATGGAGGAAAGTGCGCATGGTGACTGTTGTATTCAATCCCGATGCAATTTCTGTGTTTCATCAACATTCTAATAGTCCACAGATTACAGAATGCCTCAAGATGTGCATCGGAAACTACTACTGGTCTTCCAGTGAACGGATGAAGCGTAGACTGTTTGAGACATTACCCCCATGGAGGAAGGTGCGCATGGTGACTGTTGTACTCAATCCCGATGCAATTTCTGTGTTTCATCAACACTCTGACAATCCACAGACTACAGAATGCCTCCAGATGTGCATCGGAAACTACTACTGGTCTTCCAGTGAACGGATGAAGCGTAGACTGTTTGAGACATTACCCCCATGGAGGAAAGTGCGCATGGTGACTGTTGAATTCAATCCCGAAGCAATTTCTGTGTTTCATCAACACTCTGATAGTCCACAGATAAGAGAATGCATCCAGATGTGCATCGGAAACTACTACTGGTCATCCAGGGAACGATCAAAGCGTTGACTGTTTGAGACTTTACTCCCATGGAGGAAAGTGCGCATGGTGACTGTTGTATTCAATCCCGATGCAATTTCTGTGTTTCATCAACACTCTGTTAGTCATCAGATTACAGAATGCCTCCAGATGTGCATCGGAAACTACTACTGGTCTTCCAGGGAACGATCAAAGCGTAGACTCTTTCAGACATTACCTCCATGGGGGAAAGTGCGAAAGGTGACTGTTCTATTCAATACCGATGCAATTTCTGTGTTTCATCAACACACTGATGGTCCACAGATTACAGAATGCCACCAGATGTGCATCGGAAACTACTACTGGTCTTCCAGGGAACGATCAAAGCGTAGACTGTTTGAGACATACCTCCCGTGGAAGAAAGTGCGCATGGTGACTGTTGTATTCAATCCCGATGCAATTTCTGTGTTTCATCAACACTCTTATAGTCCACAGTTTACAGAATGCCATCAGATGTGCATCGGAAACTACTACTGGTCTTCCAGGGAACGATCGCGGCGTAGACTGTTTGAGAATTACTCCCATGGAGGAAAGTGAGCATGGTGACTGTTGTATACAATCCCGGTGTAATTTCAGTGTTTAATCAACACTCTGATAGTCCACAGATTACAGAATGCCTCCAGATGTGCATCGGAAACTACTACTGGTCTTCCAGGGAATGATCAAAGCGTAGACTGTTTGGGACATTACTCCTATGGAGGAAAGTGCGCATGGTGATTGTTGTATTCAATCCTGATGCAATTTCTGTGTGTCATCAACACTCTGATATTCCACAGATTACAGAATGCCTCCAGATGTGCATCGGAAACTACTACTGGTCTTCCAGGGAACGATCAAAACGTAAACTCTTTGAGATAGTACTCCCATGGAGGAAATTGCGCATCGTGACTGTTGTATTCAATCCAGATGCATTTTCTGTCTTTCATCAACACTCTGATAGTCCACAAGTTACAGAATGACTCCAGATGTGCATCGGAACCTACTACTGGTCTTCGTGGGAACGATCAAAGCGTAAACTGTTTGAGACATTATTCCCACCGAGGAAAGTGCGCATGGTGACTGTTGTATTCAATCCCGATGCAATTTCTGTGTTTCATCAACAGTTTGATAGTCCACAGATATCAGAATACCACCAGAAGTGCATCGCAAACTACTACTGGTCTTCCAAAGAACGATCAAAGCTTAGACTGTTAGAGACATTACACCCATGGAGGAAAGTGCCCATGGTGACATTTGTATTCAATCCCGATGCAATTACTGTGTTTCATCAACACTTTGATGGTCAACACATTACAGAATGCCACCAGATGTGCATCGGAAACTACTACTGGTCTTCCAGGGAACGATCAAAGCGTAGACTGTTTGAGACATTACTTTTATGGAGGAATGTGCGCATGGTGACTGTTGTATTCGATCCCGATGCAATTTCTGTGTTTCATCAACACTCTGATAGTCCTCAGATTACAGAATGCCTCCAGATGTGCATCGGAAACCACTACTGGTCTTCCAGTGAACGATCAAATCGTAGACTGTTTGAGATATACCTCCCGTGTAGGAAAGTGCGCATGGTAACTGTTATATTCAAACCCGATGCAATTTCTGTGTTTCATCAACACTCTGATAGTCCACAGATTACAGAATACCTCCAGATGTGCATCGGAAACTACTAATGGTCTTCCAGGGAACGATCAAAGCGTAGACTGTTTGAGACATTACTACCGTGGAGGAAAGTGCGAATTGTGACTGTTGTATTCAATACCGATGCAATATCTGTGTCTCATCAACACTCTGATACTCCACAGATTACAGAATGCCACGAGATGATCATCGGAAACTACTACTGGTCTTCCAGGGAACGATCAAAGCGTAGACTCTTTCAGACATTACTCCCATGGAGGATAGTGTGGATGGTGACTGTTGTATTCAATACCGATCCAATTTCTGTGTTTCATCAACACTCTGATAGTCCACAGATTACAGAATGCCACCAGATGTGCATCGGAAACTACTACTGGTCTTCCAGGGGACGATCAAGAGCGTAGACTGTTTGAGACATATCTCCCGTGGAAGAAAGTGCGCATGGTGACTGTTGTATTCAATCCCGATGCAATTTCTGTGTTTCATCAACACTCTGATAGTCCACAGATTACAGAATGCCTCCAGATGTGCATCGGAAACTACTACTGGTCTTCCAGTGAACGGATGAAGCGTGGACTGTTTGAGACATTACCCCCATGGAGGAAAGTGCGCATGGTGACTGTTGTACTCAATCCCGATGCAATTTCTGTGTTTCATCAACACTCTGACAATCCACAGACTACAGAATGCCTCCAGATGTGCATCGGAAACTACTACTGGTCTTCCAGTGAACGGATGAAGCGTAGACTGTTTGAGACTTTACCCCCATGGAGGAAAGTGCGCATGGTGACTGTTGAATTCAATCCCGAAGCAATTTCTGTGTTTCATCAACACTCTGATAGTCCACAGAAAAGAGAATGCATCCAGATGTGCATCGGAAACTACTACTGGTCATCCAGGGAACGATCAAAGCGTTGACTGTTTGAGACTTTACTCCCACGGAGGAAAGTGCGCATGGTGACTGTTGTATTCAATCCCGATGCAATTTCTGTGTTTCATCAACACTCTGATAGTCATCAGATTACAGAATGCCACCAGATGTGCATCGGAAACTACTACTGGTCTTCCAGGGAACGATTAAAGCGTAGACTGTTTGAGTATTACTTCCATGGAGGAAAGTGCGCATGGTGACTGTTGTATTCAATCCCGATGTAATTTCAGTGTTTCATCAACACTCTGATACTCCGCAGATTACAGAATGAATCCAGATGTGCATCGGAAACAACTACTTGTCTTCCAGGGAACGATCAAAACGTAAACTCTTTGAGACATTACTCCCATGGAGGAAATTGCGCATCGTGACTGTTGTATTCAATCCAGATGCATTTTCTGTCTTTCATCAACACTCTCATAGTCCACAGGTTACAGTATGTCTCCAGATGTGCATCGGAACCTACTACTGGTCTTCCTGGGAACGATCAAAGCGTAGACTGTTTGAGACATTGTTCCCATGGAGGAAAGTGCGCATGGTGATTGTTGTATTCAATCCCGATGCAATATCTGTGTTTCATCAACACTCTGATAGCCCACGGATAACAGAATGCATCCAGATGTGCATCGGAAACTACTACTGGTCATCCAGGGAACGATCAAAGCGTAGACTGTTTGAGACATTACTCCCATGGAGGAAAGTGCGCATGGTGACTGTTGTATTCAATCCAGATGCAATTTCTGTGTTTCATCAACACTCTGATACTCCACAGAACACAGAATGCCTCCAGATGTGCATCGGAAACTACTACTAATCTTCCAGGGAACGATCATAGCGTAAACTCTTTGAGACATTACTCCCATGGAGGAAAGTGCGCATGGTGACTGTTGTATTCAATCCCGATGCAATTTCTGTGTTTCATCAACATTCTAATAGTCCACAGATTACAGAATGCCTCAAGATGTGCATCGGAAACTACTACTGGTCTTCCAGTGAACGGATGAAGCGTAGACTGTTTGAGACATTACCCCCATGGAGGAAGGTGCGCATGGTGACTGTTGTACTCAATCCCGATGCAATTTCTGTGTTTCATCAACACTCTGACAATCCACAGACTACAGAATGCCTCCAGATGTGCATCGGAAACTACTACTGGTCTTCCAGTGAACGGATGAAGCGTAGACTATTTGAGACATTACCCCCATGGAGGAAAGTGCGCATGGTGACTGTTGAATTCAATCCCGAAGCAATTTCTGTGTTTCATCAACACTCTGATAGTCCACAGATAAGAGAATGCATCCAGATGTGCATCGGAAACTACTACTGGTCATCCAGGGAACGATCAAAGCGTTGACTGTTTGAGACTTTACTCCCATGGAGGAAAGTGCGCATGGTGACTGTTGTATTCAATCCCGATGCAATTTCTGTGTTTCATCAACACTCTGTTAGTCATCAGATTACAGAATGCCTCCAGATGTGCATCGGAAACTACTACTGGTCTTCCAGGGAACGATCAAAGCGTAGACTCTTTCAGACATTACCTCCATGGGGGAAAGTGCGAAAGGTGACTGTTCTATTCAATACCGATGCAATTTCTGTGTTTCATCAACACACTGATGGTCCACAGATTACAGAATGCCACCAGATGTGCATCGGAAACTACTACTGGTCTTCCAGGGAACGATCAAAGCGTAGACTGTTTGAGACATACCTCCCGTGGAAGAAAGTGCGCATGGTGACTGTTGTATTCAATCCCGATGCAATTTCTGTGTTTCATCAACACTCTTATAGTCCACAGTTTACAGAATGCCATCAGATGTGCATCGGAAACTACTACTGGTCTTCCAGGGAACGATCGCGGCGTAGACTGTTTGAGAATTACTCCCATGGAGGAAAGTGAGCATGGTGACTGTTGTATACAATCCCGGTGTAATTTCAGTGTTTAATCAACACTCTGATAGTCCACAGATTACAGAATGCCTCCAGATGTGCATCGGAAACTACTACTGGTCTTCCAGGGAATGATCAAAGCGTAGACTGTTTGGGACATTACTCCTATGGAGGAAAGTGCGCATGGTGATTGTTGTATTCAATCCTGATGCAATTTCTGTGTGTCATCAACACTCTGATATTCCACAGATTACAGAATGCCTCCAGATGTGCATCGGAAACTACTACTGGTCTTCCAGGGAACGATCAAAACGTAAACTCTTTGAGATAGTACTCCCATGGAGGAAATTGCGCATCGTGACTGTTGTATTCAATCCAGATGCATTTTCTGTCTTTCATCAACACTCTGATAGTCCACAAGTTACAGAATGACTCCAGATGTGCATCGGAACCTACTACTGGTCTTCGTGGGAACGATCAAAGCGTAAACTGTTTGAGACATTATTCCCACCGAGGAAAGTGCGCATGGTGACTGTTGTATTCAATCCCGATGCAATTTCTGTGTTTCATCAACAGTTTGATAGTCCACAGATATCAGAATACCACCAGAAGTGCATCGCAAACTACTACTGGTCTTCCAAAGAACGATCAAAGCTTAGACTGTTAGAGACATTACACCCATGGAGGAAAGTGCCCATGGTGACATTTGTATTCAATCCCGATGCAATTACTGTGTTTCATCAACACTTTGATGGTCAACACATTACAGAATGCCACCAGATGTGCATCGGAAACTACTACTGGTCTTCCAGGGAACGATCAAAGCGTAGACTGTTTGAGACATTACTTTTATGGAGGAATGTGCGCATGGTGACTGTTGTATTCGATCCCGATGCAATTTCTGTGTTTCATCAACACTCTGATAGTCCTCAGATTACAGAATGCCTCCAGATGTGCTTCGGAAACCACTACTGGTCTTCCAGTGAACGATCAAATCGTAGACTGTTTGAGATATACCTCCCGTGTAGGAAAGTGCGCATGGTGACTGTTATATTCAAACCCGATGCAATTTCTGTGTTTCATCAACACTCTGATAGTCCACAGATTACAGAATACCTCCAGATGTGCATCGGAAACTACTAATGGTCTTCCAGGGAACGATCAAAGCGTAGACTGTTTGAGACATTACTACCGTGGAGGAAAGTGCGAATTGTGACTGTTGTATTCAATACCGATGCAATATCTGTGTCTCATCAACACTCTGATACTCCACAGATTACAGAATGCCACGAGATGATCATCGGAAACTACTACTGGTCTTCCAGGGAACGATCAAAGCGTAGACTCTTTCAGACATTACTCCCATGGAGGATAGTGTGGATGGTGACTGTTGTATTCAATACCGATCCAATTTCTGTGTTTCATCAACACTCTGATAGTCCACAGATTACAGAATGCCACCAGATGTGCATCGGAAACTACTACTGGTCTTCCAGGGGACGATCAAGAGCGTAGACTGTTTGAGACATATCTCCCGTGGAAGAAAGTGCGCATGGTGACTGTTGTATTCAATCCCGATGCAATTTCTGTGTTTCATCAACACTCTGATAGTCCACAGATTACAGAATGCCGTCAGATGTGCATCGGAAACTACTACTGGTCTTCCAGGGAACGATCAAAGCGTAGACTGTTTGAGAATTACTCCCATGGAGGAAAGTGCGCATGTTGACTGTTGTATTCAATCCCGATGTAATTTCAGTGTTTCATCAACACTCTGATACTCCACAGATTACAGAATGCCTCCAGATGTGCATCGGAAGCTAATACTGGTCTTCCAGGGAACGACCAAAGCGTAGAATGTTTGGGACATTACTCCCATGGAGGAAAGTGCGCATGGTGATTGTTATATTCAATCCTGATGCAATTTCTGTGTGTCAACAACACTCTGATAGTCCACAGATTACAGAATGTCTCCAGATATGCATCGGAAACTACTACTGGTCTTCCAGGGAACGATCAAAACGTAAACTCTTTGAGACATTACACCCATGGAGGAAATTGCGCATGGTGACTGTTGTATTCAATCCCGATGCATTTTCTGTCTTTCATCAACACTCTGATAGTCCACAGGTTACAGAATCCCTCCAGATGTGCATCGGAACCTACTACTGGTCTCCCCGGGAACGATCAAAACGTGGACTGTTTGAGACATTATTCCCATGGAGGAAAGTGCGCATGGTGACTGTTGTATTCAATCCCGATGCAATTTCTGTGTTTCATCCACACTTTGATAGTCCACAGATTACAGAATACCACCAGACGTGCATCGGAAACTACTACTGGTCTTCCAAAGAACGATCAAAGATTAGACTGCTTGAGACATTACTCCCATGTAGGAAACTGCGCATGGTGACTGTTGTATTCAATCCCGATGCAATTTCTGTTTTTCATCAACACTCTGATAATCCACAGATTACCGAATGCCTCGAGATGTGCATCGGAAACTACTACTGGTCTTCCAGGGAACGATCAAAGCGTAGACTGCTTGAGACATTAATCCCATGGAGGAAACTGCGCATGATGACTGTTGTATTCAATCCCGATGCAATTTCTGTGTTTCATCAACACTCTGATAGTCCACAGATAACAGAATGCCTCCAGATGTGCATCGGAAACTACTACTGGTCATCCAGGGAACGATCAAAGCGTAAACTTATTGAGACATTACTCCCATGGAGGAAAGTGCGCATGGTGACTGTTGTATTCAATCCCGATGCAATTTCTGTCTTTCATCAACATTCTGATAGTCCACAGTTTACAGAATGCCTCCAGATGTGCATCGGAAACTACTACTGGTCTTCCAGGGAACGATCAAAGCGTAGACTGTTTGAGACATTACTCCCATGGAGGGAAGTGCGCATGGTGACTGTTGTATTCAATCCAGATGCAATTTCTGTGTTCCATAAACACTCTGATACTCCACAGATTACAGAATGCCTCCAGATGTGCATCGGAAACTACTACTGGTCTTCCAGGGAACGATCAAAGCGTAGACTGTTAGAGACATTACACCCATGGAGGAAAGGGCGCATGGTGACAGTTATATTCAATCCTGATTCAATTACTGTGTTTCATCAACACTTTGATAGTCTACACATTACAGAATGCCACCAGATGTGCATCGGAAACTACTACTGGTCTTCCAGGGAACGATCAAATCGTACATTGTTTGAGACATAACTCCCGTGAAGGAAAGTGCGCATGGTGAGTGTTGTATTCAATCCCGATGCAATTTCTGTGTTTCATCAACACTCTGATAGTCCACAGATAACAGAATGCCTCCAGATGTGCATCGGAAACTACTACTGGTCATCCAGGGAACGATCAAAGCGTAAACTTATTGAGACATTACTCCCATGGAGGAAAGTGCGCATGGTGACTGTTGTATTCAATCCCGATGCAATTTCTGTCTTTCATCAACATTCTGATAGTCCACAGTTTACAGAATGCCTCCAGATGTGCATCGGAAACTACTACTGGCCTTCCAGGGAACGATCAAAGCGTAGACTGTTTGAGACATTACTCCCATGGAGAGAAGTGCGCATGGTGACTGTTGTATTCAATCCAGATGCAATTTCTGTGTTTCATAAACACTCTGATACTCCACAGATTACAGAATGCCTCCAGATGTGCATCGGAAACTACTACTGGTCTTCCAGATAACGATCAAAGCGTAGACTGTTAGAGACATTACACCCATGGAGGAAAGTGCGCATGGTGACAGTTGTATTCAATCCTGATTCAATTACTGTGTTTCATCAACACTTTGATAGTCTACACATTACAGAATGCCACCAGATGTGCATCGGAAACTACTACTGGTCTTCCAGGGAACGATCAAATCGTACATTGTTTGAGACATAACTCCCGTGAAGGAAAGTGCGCATGGTGAGTGTTGTATTCAATCCCGATGCAATTCCTGTGTTTCATCAACACTCTGATAGTCCACAAATTACAGAAAGCCTCCAGATGTTCATCGGAAACTACTACTGGTCTTCCTGGAAACGATCAAGGCGTAGACTGTTTGAGACATAACTTTTATGGAGGAATGTGCGCATGGTGACTGTTGTATTCAATCCCGATGCAATTACTGTGTTTCATCAACACACTGATAGTCTACACATTACAAAATGCGACCAGATGTGCATCGGAAACTACTACTGGTCTTCCAGGGAACGATCAAAGCATAGATGGTTTGAGACATTACTCCCGTGGAGGAGAGTGCGCATGGTGACTGTTGTATTCAATCCCGATGCAATTTCTGTGTTTCATCAACACTCTGATAGTCCACAGATAACAGAAGGCCTCCAGATGTGCATCGGATACTACTACTGGTCTTCCAGGGAACGATCAAATCGTAAACTCTTTGAGACATTACTCACAAAGTGGAAAGTGCGCATGGTGACAGTAGTATTCAATCCCGATGCAATTTCTGTGTTTCATCAACACTCTGATAGTCCACAGATTACAGAATGCCATCAGATGTGCATCGGAAACTTCTACTGGTCTTCCAGGGAACGATTAAAGCGTAGACTGTTTGAGAATTACTTCCATGGAGGAAAGTGCGCATGGTGACTGTTGTATTCAATCCCTATGTAATTTCAGTGTTTCATCAACACTCTGATACTCCGCAGATTACAGAATGCCTCCAGATGTGCATCGGAAACTACTACTTGTCTTCCAGGGAAAGATCAAAGCGTACACTGTTTGAGACATTACTCCCATGGAGGAAAGTGCGCATGGTGATTGTTGTATTCAATCCCGATGCAATTTCTTTGTTTCATCAACACTCTGATAGACCACAGATTACAGAATGCCTCCAGATGGGCATCGGAAACTACTACTGGTCTTCCAGGGAACGATCAAAACGTAAACTCTTTGAGACATTACTCCCATGGAGGAAATTGCGCATCGTGACTGTTGTATTTAATCCCGATGCATTTTCTGTCTTTCATCAACACTCTGATAGTCCACAGGTTACAGAATGCCTCCAGATGTGCATCGGAACCTACTACTGGTCTTCCTGGGAACGATCAAAGCGTAGACTGTTTGAGACATTATTCCCATGGAGGAAAGTGCGCATGGTGATTGTTGTATTCAATCCCGATGCAATATCTGTGTTTCATCAATACTCTGATAGTCCACAGATAACAGAATGCATCCAGATGTGCATCGGAAACTACTACTGGTCATCCAGGGAACGATCAAAGCGTAGACTGTTTGAGACATTACTCCCATGGATAAAAGTGCGCATGGTGACTGTTGTATTCAATCCAGATGCAATTTCTGTGTTTCATCAACACTCTGATACTCCACAGATTACAGAATGCCTGCAGATGTGCATCGGAAACTACTACTGGTCTTCCAGGGAACGATCAAAGCGTAAACTCTTTGAGACATTACTCCCATGGAGGAAAGTGCGCATGGTGACTGTTGTATTCAATCCCGATGCAATTTCTGTGATTCATCAACATTCTAATAGTCCACAGATTACAGAATGCCTCCAGATGTGCATCGGAAACTACTACTGGTCTTCCAGTGAACGGATGAAGCGTAGACTGTTTGAGACATTACCCCCATGGAGGAAAGTGCGCATGGTGACTGTTGTACTCAATCCCGATGCAATTTCTGTGTTTCATCAACACTCTGACAGTCCACAGATTACAGAATGCCTCCAGATGTGCATCGGAAACTACTACTGGTCTTCCAGTGAACGGATGAAGCGTGGACTGTTTGAGACATTACCCCCATGGAGGAAAGTGCGCATGGTGACTGTTGTATTCAATCCCGATGCAATTTCTGTGTTTCATCAACACTCTGATAGTCCACAGATAAGAGAATGCATCCAGATGCGCATCGGAAACTACTACTGGTCATCCAGCGAACGATCAAAGCGTTGACTGTTTGAGACTTTACTCCCATGGAGGAAAGTGCGCATGGTGACTGTTGTATTCAATCCCGATGCAATTTCTGTGTTTCATCAACACTCTGATAGTCATCAGATTACAGAATGCCTCCAGATGTGCATCGGAAACTACTACTGGTCTTCCAGGGAACGATCAAAGCGTAGACTCTTTCAGACATTACCTCCATGGAGGAAAGTGCGAAAGGTGACTGTTGTATTCAATACCGATGCAATTTCTGTGTTTTATCAACACTCTGATGGTCCACAGATTACAGAATGCCACCAGATATGCATCGAAAACTACTACTGGTCTTCCAGGGAACGATCAAAGCGTAGACTGTTTGAGACATACCTCAAGTGGAAGAAAGTGCGCATGGTGACTGTTGTATTCAATCCCGATGCAATTTCTGTGTTTCATCAACACTCTGATAGTCCACAAATTACAGAATGCCTCCAGATGTGCATCGGAAACTACTACTTGTCTTCCAGGGAAAGATCAAAGCGTAGACTGTTGGAGACATTACTCCCATGGAGGAAAGTGCGCATGGTGATTGTTGTATTCAATCCCGATGCAATTTCTGTGTTTCATCTTCACTCTGATAGTCCACAGATAACAGAATGCATCCAGATGTGGATCGGAAACTACTACTGGTCATCCAGGGAACGATCAAAGCGTAGACTGTTTGAGACATTACTGCCATGGAGGAAAGTGCGCATGGTGACTGTTGTATTCAATCCAGATGCAATTTCTGTGTTTCATCAACACTCAGATACTCCACAGATTACAGAATGCCTCCAGATGTGCATCGGAAACTACTACTGGTCTTCCAGGGAACGATCAAAGCGTAAACTCTTTGAGACATTACTCCCATGGAGGAAAGTGCGCATGGTGACTGTTGTATTCAATCCCAATGCAATTTCTGTGTTTCATCAACATTCTAATAGTCCACAGATTACAGAATGCCTCCAGATGTGCATCGGAAACAACTACTGGTCTTTCAGAGAACGGATGAAGCGTAGACTCTTTGAGACATTACCCCCATGGAGGAAAGTGCGCATGATGACTGTTGTATTCAATCCCGATGCAATTTCTGTGTTTCATCAACACTCTGATAGTCCACAGATTAGCGAATGCCTCCAGATGTACATCGCTAACTACTACTGGTCATCCAGGGAACGATCAAAGCGTAAGCTCTTTGCGACATTACTCCCATGGAGGAAAGTGCTCATGGTGGCTGTTGTATTCAATCCCGATGCAATTTCTGTCTTTCATCAACATTCTGATAGTCCACAGATAACAGAATGCCTCCAGATGTGCATCGGAATCTACTACTGGTCTTCCAGGGAACGATCAAAGACGTAGACGGTTTTAGACATTACTCCCATGGAGGAAAGTGCGCATGGTGACTGTTGTATTCAATCCAGATGCAATTTCTGTGTTTCATCAACACTCCGATACTCCACAGATTACAGAATGCCTCCAGATGTGCATCGGAAACTACTACTGGTCTTCCAGGGAACGATCAAAGCGTAGACTGTTAGAGACATTACACCCATGGAGGAAAGGGCGCATGGTGACAGTTATATTCAATCCTGATTCAATTACTGTGTTTCATCAACACTTTGATAGTCTACACATTACAGAATGCCACCAGATGTGCATCGGAAACTACTACTGGTCTTCCAGGGAACGATCAAATCGTACATTGTTTGAGACATAACTCCCGTGAAGGAAAGTGCGCATGGTGAGTGTTGTATTCAATCCCGATGCAATTTCTGTGTTTCATCAACACTCTGATAGTCCACAGATAACAGAATGCCTCCAGATGTGCATCGGAAACTACTACTGGTCATCCAGGGAACGATCAAAGCGTAAACTTATTGAGACATTACTCCCATGGAGGAAAGTGCGCATGGTGACTGTTGTATTCAATCCCGATGCAATTTCTGTCTTTCATCAACATTCTGATAGTCCACAGTTTACAGAATGCCTCCAGATGTGCATCGGAAACTACTACTGGCCTTCCAGGGAACGATCAAAGCGTAGACTGTTTGAGACATTACTCCCATGGAGAGAAGTGCGCATGGTGACTGTTGTATTCAATCCAGATGCAATTTCTGTGTTTCATAAACACTCTGATACTCCACAGATTACAGAATGCCTCCAGATGTGCATCGGAAACTACTACTGGTCTTCCAGATAACGATCAAAGCGTAGACTGTTAGAGACATTACACCCATGGAGGAAAGTGCGCATGGTGACAGTTGTATTCAATCCTGATTCAATTACTGTGTTTCATCAACACTTTGATAGTCTACACATTACAGAATGCCACCAGATGTGCATCGGAAACTACTACTGGTCTTCCAGGGAACGATCAAATCGTACATTGTTTGAGACATAACTCCCGTGAAGGAAAGTGCGCATGGTGAGTGTTGTATTCAATCCCGATGCAATTCCTGTGTTTCATCAACACTCTGATAGTCCACAAATTACAGAAAGCCTCCAGATGTTCATCGGAAACTACTACTGGTCTTCCAGGAAACGATCAAGGCGTAGACTGTTTGAGACATAACTTTTATGGAGGAATGTGCGCATGGTGACTGTTGTATTCAATCCCGATGCAATTACTGTGTTTCATCAACACACTGATAGTCTACACATTACAAAATGCGACCAGATGTGCATCGGAAACTACTACTGGTCTTCCAGGGAACGATCAAAGCATAGATGGTTTGAGACATTACTCCCGTGGAGGAGAGTGCGCATGGTGACTGTTGTATTCAATCCCGATGCAATTTCTGTGTTTCATCAACACTCTGATAGTCCACAGATAACAGAAGGCCTCCAGATGTGCATCGGATACTACTACTGGTCTTCCAGGGAACGATCAAATCGTAAACTCTTTGAGACATTACTCACAAGGTGGAAAGTGCGCATGGTGACAGTAGTATTCAATCCCGATGCAATTTCTGTGTTTCATCAACACTCTGATAGTCCACAGATTACAGAATGCCATCAGATGTGCATCGGAAACTTCTACTGGTCTTCCAGGGAACGATTAAAGCGTAGACTGTTTGAGAATTACTTCCATGGAGGAAAGTGCGCATGGTGACTGTTGTATTCAATCCCTATGTAATTTCAGTGTTTCATCAACACTCTGATACTCCGCAGATTACAGAATGCCTCCAGATGTGCATCGGAAACTACTACTTGTCTTCCAGGGAAAGATCAAAGCGTACACTGTTTGAGACATTACTCCCATGGAGGAAAGTGCGCATGGTGATTGTTGTATTCAATCCCGATGCAATTTCTGTGTTTCATCAACACTCTGATAGACCACAGATTACAGAATGCCTCCAGATGGATATCGGAAACTACTACTGGTCTTCCAGGGAACGATCAAATCGTAAACTCTTTGAGACATTACTCCCATGGAGGAAATTGCGCATCGTGACTGTTGTATTTAATCCCGATGCATTTTCTGTCTTTCATCAACACTCTGATAGTCCACAGGTTACAGAATGCCTCCAGATGTGCATCGGAACCTACTACTGGTCTTCCTGGGAACGATCAAAGCGTAGACTGTTTGAGACATTATTCCCATGGAGGAAAGTGCGCATGGTGATTGTTGTATTCAATCCCGATGCAATATCTGTGTTTCATCAATACTCTGATAGTCCACAGATAACAGAATGCATCCAGATGTGCATCGGAAACTACTACTGGTCATCCAGGGAACGATCAAAGCGTAGACTGTTTGAGACATTACTCCCATGGATAAAAGTGCGCATGGTGACTGTTGTATTCAATCCAGATGCAATTTCTGTGTTTCATCAACACTCTGATACTCCACAGATTACAGAATGCCTGCAGATGTGCATCGGAAACTACTACTGGTCTTCCAGGGAACGATCAAAGCGTAAACTCTTTGAGACATTACTCCCATGGAGGAAAGTGCGCATGGTGACTGTTGTATTCAATCCCGATGCAATTTCTGTGATTCATCAACATTCTAATAGTCCACAGATTACAGAATGCCTCCAGATGTGCATCGGAAACTACTACTGGTCTTCCAGTGAACGGATGAAGCGTAGACTGTTTGAGACATTACCCCCATGGAGGAAAGTGCGCATGGTGACTGTTGTACTCAATCCCGATGCAATTTCTGTGTTTCATCAACACTCTGACAGTCCACAGATTACAGAATGCCTCCAGATGTGCATCGGAAACTACTACTGGTCTTCCAGTGAACGGATGAAGCGTGGACTGTTTGAGACATTACCCCCATGGAGGAAAGTGCGCACGGTGACTGTTGTATTCAATCCCGATGCAATTTCTGTGTTTCATCAACACTCTGATAGTCCACAGATAAGAGAATGCATCCAGATGCGCATCGGAAACTACTACTGGTCATCCAGCGAACGATCAAAGCGTTGACTGTTTGAGACTTTACTCCCATGGAGGAAAGTGCGCATGGTGACTGTTGTATTCAATCCCGATGCAATTTCTGTGTTTCATCAACACTCTGATAGTCATCAGATTACAGAATGCCTCCAGATGTGCATCGGAAACTACTACTGGTCTTCCAGGGAACGATCAAAGCGTAGACTCTTTCAGACATTACCTCCATGGAGGAAAGTGCGAAAGGTGACTGTTGTATTCAATACCGTGCAATTTCTGTGTTTTATCAACACTCTGATGGTCCACAGATTACAGAATGCCACCAGATATGCATCGAAAACTACTACTGGTCTTCCAGGGAACGATCAAAGCGTAGACTGTTTGAGACACACCTCAAGTGGAAGAAAGTGCGCATGGTGACTGTTGTATTCAATCCCGATGCAATTTCTGTGTTTCATCAACACTCTGATAGTCCACAAATTACAGAATGCCTCCAGATGTGCATCGGAAACTACTACTTGTCTTCCAGGGAAAGATCAAAGCGTAGACTGTTGGAGACATTACTCCCATGGAGGTAAGTGCGCATGGTGATTGTTGTATTCAATCCCGATGCAATTTCTGTGTTTCATCATCACTCTGATAGTCTACAGTTAACAGAATGCATCCAGATGTGGATCGGAAACTACTACTGGTCATCCAGGGAACGATCAAAGCGTAGACTGTTTGAGACATTACTGCCATGGAGGAAAGTGCGCATGGTGACTGTTGTATTCAATCCAGATGCAATTTCTGTGTTTCATCAACACTCAGATACTCCACAGATTACAGAATGCCTCCAGATGTGCATCGGAAACTACTACTGGTCTTCCAGGGAACGATCAAAGCGTAAACTCTTTGAGACATTACTCCCATGGAGGAAAGTGCGCATGGTGACTGTTGTATTCAATCCCAATGCAATTTCTGTGTTTCATCAACATTCTAATAGTCCACAGATTACAGAATGCCTCCAGATGTGCATCGGAAACAACTACTGGTCTTTCAGAGAACGGATGAAGCGTAGACTCTTTGAGACATTACCCCCATGGAGGAAAGTGCGCATGATGACTGTTGTATTCAATCCCGATGCAATTTCTGTGTTTCATCAACACTCTGATAGTCCACAGATTAGCGAATGCCTCCAGATGTACATCGCTAACTACTACTGGTCATCCAGGGAACGATCAAAGCGTAAGCTCTTTGCGACATTACTCCCATGGAGGAAAGTGCGCATGGTGACTGTTGTATTCAATCCCGATGCAATTTCTGTCTTTCATCAACATTCTGATAGTCCACAGATAACAGAATGCCTCCAGATGTGCATCGGAAACTACTACTGGTCTTCCAGGGAACGATCAAAGCGTAGACTGTTTTAGACATTACTCCCATGGAGGAAAGTGCGCTTGGTGACTGTTGTATTCAATCCTGATGCAATTTCTGTGTTTCATCAACACTCCGATACTCCACAGGTTACAGAATGCCTCCAGATGTGCATCGGAAACTACTACTGGTCTTCCAGGGAACGATCAAAGCGTAGACTGTTAGAGACATTACACCCATGGAGGAAAGTGCGCATGGTGACTGTTGTATTCAATCCCGATGCAATTACTGTGTTTCATCAACACTTTGATAGTCTGCACATTACAAAATGCCACCAGATGTGCATCGGAAACTACAACTGGTCTTCCAGGGAACGACCAATCGTAGATTGTTTCAGACATAACTCCCGTGAAGGAAAGTGCGCATGGTGACTGTTGTATTCAATCCCGATGCAATTTCTGTGTTTCATCAACACTCTGATAGTCTACACATTACAGAATGCGACCAGATGGGCATCGGAAACTACTACTGGTCTTCCAGGGAACGATCAAATCGTACATTGTTTGAGACATAACTCTCGTGAAGGAAAGTGCGCATGGTGACTTTTGTATTCAATCCCGATGCAATTTCTGTGTTTCATCAACACTCTGATAGTCCACAAATTACGGAATGCCTCCAGATGTTCATCGGAAACTACTACTGGTCTTCCAGGAAATGATCAAGGCGTAGACTGTTAGAGACACTACTTTTATGGAGGAATGTGCGCATGTTGACTGTTGTATTCAATCCCGATGCAATTTCTGTGTTTCATCAACAATCTGATAGTCCACAGATAACAGAATGCCTCCAGATGTGCATCGGAAACTACTACTGGTCATCCAGGGAACGATCAAAGCGTAAGCTCTTTGCGACATTACTCCCATGGAGGAAAGTGCTCATGGTGGCTGTTGTATTCAATCCCGATGCAATTTCTGTCTTTCATCAACATTCTGATAGTAGACAGATAACAGAATGCCTCCAGATGTGCATCGGAATCTACTACTGGTCTTCCAGGGAACAATCAAAAACGTAGACGGTTTTAGACATTACTCCCATGGAGAAAAGTGCACATGGTGACTGTTGTATTCAATCCAGATGCAATTTCTGTGTTTCATCAACACTCCGATACTCCACAGATTACAGAATGCCTCCAGATGTGCATCGGAAACTACTACTGGCCTTCCAGGGAACGATCAAAGCGTAGACTGTTAGAGACATTACACCCATGGAGGAAAGTGCGCATGGTGACTGTTGTATTCAATCCCGATGCAATTACTGTGTTTCATCAACACTTTGATAACCTACACATTACAAAATGCCACCAGATGTGCATCGGAAACTACTACTGGTCTTCCAGGGAACGACCAATCGTAGATTGTTTCAGACATAACTCCCGTGAAGGTAAGTGGGCATGGTGATTGTTGTATTCAATCCCGATGCAATTTCTGTGTTTCATCAACACTCTGATAGTCTACACATTACAGGATGCGACCAGATGGGCATCGGAAAGTACTACTGGTCTTCCAGGGAACGATCAAATCGTACATTGTATGAGACATAACTCCCGTGAAGGAAAGTGCGCATGGTGACTGTTGTATTCAATCCCGATGCAATTTCTGTGTTTCATCAACACTCTGATAGTCCACAAATTACAGAATGCCTCCAGATGTGCATCGGAAACTACATCTGGTCTTCCAGGGAACGATCAAAGCGTGGACTGTTTGAGACATTACTTTTATGGAGGAATGTGCGCATGGTGATTGTTGTATTCAATCCCGATGCAATTTCTGTGTTTCATCAACACTCTGATAGTCCACAGATAACAGAATGCCTCCAGATATGCATCGGAAACTACTACTGGTCATCCAGGGAACGATCAAAGCGTAAGCTCTTTGCGATATTACTCCCATGGAGGAAAGTGCGCATGGTGACTGTTGTATTCAATCCCGATGCATTTTCTGTCTTTTATCAACACTTTCATAGTCCACAGGTTACAGAATGCCTCCAGATGTGCATCGGAACCTACTACTTGTCTTCCTGGGAACGATCAAAGCGTAGACTGTTTGAGACATTATTCCCATGGAGGAAAGTGCGCATGGTGATTGTTGTATATAATCCCGATGCAATTTCTGTGTTTGATCAACACTCTGATAGTCCACAGATAAGAGAATGCCTCCAGATGTGCATCGGAAAGTAATACTTGTCATCCAGGGAAAGATCAAAACGTAAACTCTTTGAGACATTACTCCCATGGAGGAAAGTGCGCATGGTGACTGTTGTATTCAATCCCGATGCAATTTCTGTCTTTCATCAACATTCTGATATTCCACAGATTACAGAATGCATCCAGATGTGCATAGGAAACTACTACTGGTCTTCCAGGGAACGATCAAAGCGTAGACTGTTAGAGACATTACACCCATGGAGGAAAGTGCGAATGGTGACTGTTGTATTCAATCCCGATGCAATTACTGTGTTTCATCAACACTTTGATAGTCTACACATTACAGAATGCCACCAGATGTACATCGGAAACTACTACTGGTCTTCCAGGGAACGATCAAATCGTAGATTGTTTGAGACATGACTCCCGTGGAGGAAAGTGCGCATGGTGACTGTTGTATTCAATCCCGATGCATTTTCTGTGTTTCATCAGCACTCTGATAGTCCACAAATTACAGAATTCCTCCAGATGTTCATCGGAAACTACTACTGGTCTTCCAGGAAACGATCAAAGCGTAGACTGTTTGAGACATTACTTTTATGGAGGAATGTGCGCATGGTGACTGTTGTATTCAATCCCGATACAATTTCTGTGTTTCATCAACACTCTGATAGTCCACAGATTACAGAATGCCACCAGATGTGCATCGGTAACTAATACTGGTCTTCCAGGGAACGATCAAAGCATAGACCGTTTGAGACATTACTCCCATGGAGGAAAGTGCGCATGGTGACTGTTGTAATCAATCCCAATGCATTTTCTGTGTTTCATCAACACTCTGATACTCCACACATTACAGAATGCCTCCAAATGTGCATCGGAAACTACTACTGGTCTTCCTGGGAACCATCAAATCGTAGACAGTTTGAGACATTACTCCCATGGAAGAAAGTGCGCATGGTGACTGTTGTATTCAATCCGGATGCAATTTCCGTGTTTCATCAACACTCTGATAGTCCACAGATTACAGAATGCCTCCAGATGTGCATCGGAAACTACTACTGGTCTTCCAGGGAACGATCAAACCGTAGAGTGTTTGAGACATTTCTTTCATGAAGGAAAGTGAGCATGGTGATTGTTGTATTCAATCCCGATGCAATTTCTGTGTTTCATCAACACTCTGATAGTCCACAGATAACAGAATGCCTCCAGATGTGCATCGGAAACTACTACTGGTCTTCCAGGGAACGATCAAAGCGTAAACTCTTTGAGACATTACTCCCATGGAGGAAAGTGCGCATGGTGACTGTTGTATTCAATCCCGATGCATTTTCTGTGTTTCATCAACACTCTGATACTCCACAGATTACAGAATGCCTCCAAATGTGCATCGGAAACTGCTACTGGTCTTCCTGGGAACGATCAAATCGTAGACTGTTTGAGACATTACTCCCATGGAGGAAAGGGCGCATGGTGACTGTTGTATTCATTCCCGATGCATTTTCTGTGTTTCATCAACACTCTGATGGTCCACAGATTACAGAATGCCTCCAGATGTGCATCGGAAACTACTACTGGTCTTCCAAGGGACGATCAGAGCGTAAACTCTTTGAGACATTACTCCCATGGAGGAAAGTGCGCATGGTGACTGTTGTATTCAATCCCGATGCATTTTCTGTGTTTCATCAACACTCTGACAGTCCACAGATTACAGAATGCCACGAGGTGTTTATCAGAAACTACTACTGGTCTTCCAGGGAACGATCAAAGCATAGATGGTTTGAGACATTACTCCCGTGGAGGAAAGTGCGCATGGTGACTGTTGTATTCAATCCCGATGCAATTACTGTGTTTCATCAACACTTTAATGGTCTACACATTACAGAATGCCACCAGATGTGCATCGGAAACTACTACTGGTCTTCCTGGGAACGATCAAATCGTAGATTGTTTGAGACATAACTCCCGTGGAGGAAAGTGCGCATGGTGACTGTTGTAATGAATCCCGATTCATTTTCTGTGTTTCATCAGCACTCTGATAGTCCACAAATTACAGAATGCCTGAAGATGTTCATCGGAAACTACTACCGGTCTTGCTGGAAACGATCAAAGCGTAGACTGTTTGAGACATTACTTTTATGGAGGAATGTGCGCATGGTGACTGTTGTATTCAATCCCGATGCAATTTCTGTGTTTCATCAACACTCTGATAGTCCACAGATTACAGAATGCCTCCAGATGTGCATCGGTAACTACTACTGGTCTTCCAGGTTATGATCAAAGCGTAGACGGTTAGAGACATTACTCCCATGGAGGAAAGTGCGCATGGTGACTGTTGTATTCAATCCCGATACAATTTCTGTGTTTCATCAACACTCTGATAGTCCACAGATTACAAAATGCCTCCAGATGTGCATCGGTAACTACTACTGGTCTTCTAGGGAACGATCAAAGCATAGACTGTTTGAGACATTACTCCCATGGAGGAATGTGCGCATGGTGACTGTTGTAATCAATCCCGATGCAATTTCTTTGTTTCATCAACACTCTGATACTCCACAGATTACAGAATGCCTCCAAATGTGCATCGGAAACTACTGCTGGTCTTCCTGGGAACGATCAAATCGTAGACTGTTAGAGACATTACTCAGATGGAGGAAAGTGCGCATGGTGACTGTTGTAATCAATCCCGATGCAATTTCTGGGTTTCATCAACACTCTGATAGTCCACAGATAACAGAATGACTCCAGATGTGCATCGGAAACTACTACTGGTCTTCCAGGGATCGTTCAAAGCGTAAACTCTTCGAGACATTTCTCCCATGGAGGAAAGTGCGCATGGTGACTGTTGTATTCAATACCGATGCAATTTCTGTGTTTCATCAACATTCTGATAGTCCAAAGATTACAGAATGCCTCTAGATGTGCATCGGAAACTACTACTGGTCTTCCAAGGGACGATCAAAGCGTAAATTCTTTGAGACATTTCTCCCATGGAGGAAAGTGCGCATGGTGACTGTTGTATTCAATCCCGATGCATTTTCTGTGTTTCATCAACACTCTGACAGTCCACAGATTACAGAATGCCACGAGGTGTTTATCGGAAACTACTACTGGTCTACAAGGGAACGATGAAAGCGTAGACTGTTTCAGACATTACTAACATGGAGAATAGTGGGGATGGTGACTGTTGTATTCAATCCCAATGCAATTTCTGTGTTTCATCAACACTCTGATAGTCCACAGATTACAGAATGCCCCCAGATGTGCATCGGAAACTACTACTGGTCTTCCAAGGGACGATCAAAGCGTAGACTGTTTGAGACATAACTCCCGTGGAGGAAAGTGCGCGTGGTGACTGTTGTATTCAATCCCGATGCAATTTCTGTGTTTCATCAACATTCTAATAGTACACAGATTACAGAATGCCTCCAGATGTGCATCGGAAACTACTACTTGTCTTCGAGGGAACGGATAAAGTGTAGATTGTTTGAGACATTACTCCCATGGAGGAAAGTGCGCATGGTGACTGTTGTATTCAATCCCGATGCAATTTCTGTGTTTCATCAACACTCTGATAGTCTACACATTACAGAATGCGACCAGATGTGCATCGGAAGCTACTACTGGTCTTCCAGGGAACGATCAAAGCATAGATGGTTTGAGACATTACTCCCGTAGAGCAGAGTGCGCATGGTGACTGTTGTATTCAATCCCGATGCAATTTCTGTGTTTCATCAACACTCTGAGTGTCCACAGATAACAGAATGCCTCCAGATGTGCATCGGAAACTACTACTGGTCTTCCAGGGGACGATCAAAGCGTAAACTCTTTGAGACATTACTCCCATGAAGGAAAGTGCTCATGGTGACTGTTGTATTCAATCCCGATGCAATTTCTGTGTTTCATCAACTTTCTGATAGACCACAGATTACAGAATGCCTACAGAAGTGCATCGGAAACTACTACTGGTCTTCCAGGGAACGATCAAAGCGTAGAGTGTTTGAGACATTACTTTTATGGCGGAATGAGTGCATGGTGATTGTTGTATTCAATCCCGATGCAATTTCTGTGTTTCATCAACACTCTGATAGTCCACAGATAACAGAATGCCTCCAGATGTGCATCGGAAACTACTACTTGTCATCCAGGAAAAGATCAAAACGTAAACTATTTGAGACATTACTCCCATGGAGGAAATTGCGCATGGTGAATGTTGTATTCAATGACGATGCAATTTCTGTCTTTCATCAACATTCTGATGGTCCACAGATTACAGAATGCCTCCAGATGTGCATCTGAAACTACTACTGGTCTTCCAGGGAACGATCAAAGCGTAGACTGTTAGAGAAATTACACCCATGGAGGAAAGTGCGAATGGTGACTGTTTTATTCAATCCCGATGCAATTACTGTGTTTCATCAACACTTTGATGGTCTTCACATTACAGAATGCCACCAGATGTGCATCGGAAACTACTACCAGTCTTCCAGGAAACGATCAAAGCGTAGACTGTTTGAGACATTACTTTTATGGAGGAATGTGCGCATGGTGACTGTTGTATTCAATCCCGATGCAATTTCTGTGTTTCATGAACACTCTGATAGTCCACAGATTACAGAATGCCTCCAGATGTGCATCGGTAACTACTACTGGTCATCCAGGGAACGATCAAAGCATAGACTGTTTGAGACATTACTCCCATGGAGGAAAGTGCGCATGGTGACTGTTGTAATCAATCCCGATGCAATTTCTGTGTTTCATCAACACTCTGATACTCCACAGATTACAGAATGCCTCCAAATGTGCATCGGAAACTACTACTGGTCTTCCTGGGAACGATCAAATCGTAGACTGTTTGAGACATTACTCCCATGGAGGAAAGTGCGCATGGTGACTGTTGTAGTCAATTCCGATGCAATTTCTGTGTTTCATCAACACTCTGATAGTCCACAGATAACAGAATGCCTCCAGATGTGCATCGGAAACTACTACTGGTCTTCCAGGGAACGATTAAAGCGTAAACTCTTTGAGACATTACTCCCACGGAGGAAAGTGCGCATGGTGACTGTTGTATTCAATCCCGATGCAATTTCTGTGTTTCATCAACATTCTGATAGTCCACAGATTACAGAATGCCTCCAGATGTGCATCGGAAACTACTACTGGTCTTCCAGGGAACGGATAAAGCGTAGACTGTTTGAGGCATTACTCCCATGGAGGAAAGTGCGCATGGTGACTGTTGTATTCAATCCCGATGCATTTTCTGGGTTTCATCAACACTCTGATGGTCCACAGATTACAGAATGCCTCCAGATGTGCATCGGAAACTACTACTGGTCTTCCAAAGGACGATCAAAGCGTAAACTCTTTGAGACACTACTCCCATGGAGGAAAGTGCGCATCGTGACTGTTGTATTCAATCCCGATGCATTTTCTGTGTTTCATCAACACTCTGACAGTCCACAGATTACAGAATGCCACGAGGTGTTTATCGGAAACTACTACTGGGCTACAAGGGAACGATGAAAGCGTAGACTGTTTCAGACATTACTAACATGGAGAATAGTGGGGATGGTGACTGTTGTATTCAATCCCAATGCAATTTCTGTGTTTCATCAACACTCTGATAGTCCACAGATTACAGAATGCCCCCAGATGTGCATCGGAAAATACTACTGGTCTTCCAAGGGACGATCAAAGCGTAGACTGTTTGAGACATAACTCCCGTGGAGGAAAGTGCGCGTGGTGACTGTTGTATTCAATCCCGATGCAATTTCTGTGTTTCATCAACATTCTAATAGTACACAGATTACAGAATGCCTCCAGATGTGCATCGGAAACTACTACTGGTCTTCCAGGGAACGGATAAAGTGTAGATTGTTTGAGACATTACTCCCATGGAGGAAAGTGCGCATGGTGACTGTTGTATTCAATCCCGATGCAATTTCTGTGTTTCATCAACACTCTGATAGTCTACACATTACAGAATGCGACCAGATGTGCATCGGAAACTACTACTGGTCTTCCAGGGAACGATCAAAGCATAGATGGTTTGAGACATTACTCCTGTGGAGCAGAGTGCGCATGGTGACTGTTGTATTCAATCCCGATGCAATTTCTGTGTTTCATCAACACTCTGATTGTCCACAGATAACAGAATGCCTCCAGATGTGCATCGGAAACTACTACTGGTCTTCCAGGGAACGATCAAAGCGTAAACTCTTTGAGACATTACTCCCATGGAGGAAAGTGCGCATGGTGACTGTTGTATTCAATCCCGATGCAAATTCTGTGTTTCATCAACTTTCTGATAGACCACAGATTACAGAATGCCTCCAGAAGTGCATCGGAAACTACTACTGGTCTTCCAGGGAACGATCAAAGCGTAGACTGTTTGAGACATTACTTTTATGGCGGAATGTGCGCATGGTGATTGTTGTATTCAATCCCGATGCAATTTCTGTGTTTCATCAACACTCTGATAGTCCACAGATAACAGAATGCCTCCAGATGTGCATCGGAAACTACTACTTGTCATCCAGGGAAAGATCAAAACGTAAACTCTTTGAGACATTACTCACATGGAGGAAATTGCGCATGGTGACTGATGTATTCAATGACGATGCAATTTCTGTCTTTCATCAACATTCTGATGGTCCACAGATTACAGAATGCCTCCAGATGTGCATCGGAAACTACTACTGGTCTTCCAGGGAACGATCAAAGCGTAGACTGTTAGAGAAATTACACCCATGGAGGAAAGTGCGAATGGTTACTGTTTTATTCAATCCCGATGCTATTACTGTGTTTCATCAACACTTTGATGGTTTTCACATTACAGAATGCCACCAGATGTGCATCGGAAACTACTACCAGTCTTCCAGGAAACGATCAAAGCGTAGACTGTTTGAGACATTACTTTTATGGAGGAATGTGCGCATGGTGACTGTTGTATTCAATCCCGATGCAATTTCTGTGTTTCATGAACACTCTGATAGTCCACAGATTACAGAATGCCTCCAGATGTGCATCGGTAACTACTACTGGTCTTCCAGGGAACGATCAAAGCATAGACTGTTTGAGACATTACTCCCATGGAGGAAAGTGCGCATGGTGACTGTTGTAATCAATCCCGATGCAATTTCTGTGTTTCATCAACATTCTGATAGTCCACAGATTACAGAATGCCTCCAGCTGTGAATCGGAAACTACTACTGGTCATCCAGGGAACGATCAAATCGTAGACTGTTTGAGACATTACTCCCATTTAAGAAAGTGCGCATGGTGACTGTTGTATTCAATCCGGATGCAATTTCTGTGTTTCATCAACACTCTGATAGTCCACAGATTACAGAATGCCTCCAGATGTGCATCGGAAACTACTACTGGTCTTCCAGGGAACGACCAAAGCGTAGAGTGTTTGAGACATTACTTTCATGAAGGAAAGTGAGCATGGTGACTGTTGAATTCAATCCCGATGCAATTTCTGTGTTTCATCAACACTCTGATAGTCCACAGATAACAGAATGCCTCCAGATGTGCATCGGAAACTACTACTGGTATTCCAGGGAACGATCAAAGCGTAAACTCTTTGAGACATTACTCCCATGGAGGAAAGTGCGCATGGTGACTGTTGTATTCAATCCCGATGCATTTTCTGGGTTTCATCAACACTCTGATGGTCCACAGATTACAGAATGCCTCCAGATGTGCATCGGAAACTACTACTGGTCTTCCAAAGGACGATCAAAGCGTAAACTCTTTGAGACATTACTCCCATGGAGGAAAGTGCGCATGGTGACTGTTGTATTCAATCCCGATGCATTTTCTGTGTTTCATCAACACTCTGACTGTCCACAGATTACAGAATGCCACGAGGTGTTTATCGGAAACTACTACTGGTCTTCCAGGGAACGATCAAAACGTAAACTCTTTGAGATATTACTCCCATGGAGGAAATTGCGCATCGTGACTGTTGTATTCAATCCAGATGCATTTTCTGTCTTTCATTAACACTCTGATAGTCCACAAGTTACACAATGACTCCAGATGTGCATCGGAACCTACTACTGGTCTTCGTGGGAACGATCAAAGCGTAAACTGTTTGAGACATTATTCCCACCGAGGAAAGTGCGCATGGTGACTGTTGTATTCAATCCCGATGCAATTTCTGTGTTTCATCAACAGTTTGATAGTCCACAGATATCAGAATACCACCAGAAGTGCATCGGAAACTACTACTGGTCTTCCAGGGAACGATCAAAGCATAGATGGTTTGAGACATTACTCCCGTGGAGGAGAGTGCGCATGGTGACTGTTGTATTCAATCCCGATGCAATTTCTGTGTTTCATCAACACTCTGATAGTCCACAGATAACAGAATGCCTCCAGATGTGCATCGGAAAGTACTACTGGTCTTCCTGGGAACGATCAAATCGTATACTGTTTGAGACATTACCCCATGGAAGAAAGTGCGCATGGTGACTGTTGTATTCAATCCGGATGCAATTTCCGTGTTTCATCAACACTCTGATAGACCACAGATTACAGAATTCCTCCAGATGTGCTTCGGAAACTACTAATGGTCTTCCAAGGAACGATCAGAGCGTAGAGTGTTTGAGACATTACTTACATGAAGGAAAGTGCGCATTGTGACTGTTGTATTCAATCCCGATGCAATTTCTGTGTTTCATCAACACTCTGATAGTCCACAGATAACAGAATGCCTCCAGATGTGCATCGGAAACTACTACTTGTCATCCAGGGAAAGATCAAAACGTAAACTCTTTGAGACATTACTCCCATGGAGGAAATTGCGCATGGTGACTGTTGTATTCAATGACGATGCAATTTCTGTCTTTCATCAACATTCTGATAGTCCACAGATTACAGAATGCCGCCAGATGTGCATCGGAAACTACTACTGGTCTTCCAGGGAACGATCAAAGCGTAGACTGTTAGAGAAATTACACCCATGGAGGAAAGTGTGAATGGTGACTGTTGTATTCAATCCCGATGCATTTTCTGTGTTTCATCAGCACTCTGATAGTCCACAAATTACAGAATGCCTCCAGATGTTCATCGGAAACTACTACTGGTCTTCCAGGGAACGATCAAAGCGTAAACTCTTTGAGACATTACTCCCATGGAGGAAAGTGCGCATGGTGACTGTTGTATTCAATCCCGATACAATATCTGTGTTTCATCAACACTCTGATAGTCCACAGATTACAGAATGCCTCCAGATGTGAATCGGAAACTACTACTGGTCATCCAGGGAACGATCAAGTCGTAGACTGTTTGAGACATTACTCCCATTTAAGAAAGTGCACATGGTGACTGTTGTATTCAATCCGGATGCAATTTCCGTGTTTCATCAACACTCTGATAGTCCACAGAATACAGAATGCCTCCAGATGTGCATCGGAAACTACTACTGGTCTTCCAGGGAACGATCAAAGCGTAGAGTGTTTGAGACATTACTTTCATGAAGGAAAGTGAGCATGGTGACTGTTGAATTCAATCCCGATGCAATTTCTGTGTTTCATCAACACTCTGATAGTCCACAGATAACAGAATGCCTCCAGATGTTCATCAGAAACTACTACTGGTCTTCCAGGGAACGATCAAAGCGTAAACTCTTTGAGACATTACTCCCATGGAGGAAAGTGCGCATGGTGACAGTTGTATTCAATCCCGATGCAATTTCTGTGTTTCATCAACATTCTGATAGTCCACAGATTACAGAATGCCTCCAGATGTGCATCGGAAACTACTACTGGTCTTCCAGGGAACGGATAAAGCGTAGACTGTTTGAGACATTACTCCCATGGAGGAAAGTGCGCATGGTGACTGTTGTATTCAATCCCGATGTATTTTCTGTGTTTCATCAACACTCTGATGGTCCACAGATTACAGAATGCCTCCAGATGTGCATCGGAAACTACTACTGGTCTTCCAAGCGACGATCAAAGCGTAAACTCTTTGAGACATTACTCCCATGGAGGGAAGTGCGCATCGTGACTGTTGTATTCAATCCGGATGCAATTTCCGTGTTTCATCAACACTCTGATAGACCACAGATTACAGAATTCCTCCAGATGTGGATCGGAAACTACTAATGGTCTTCCAAGGAACGATCAGAGCGTAGAGTGTTTGAGACATTACTTTCATGAAGGAAAGTGCGCATGGTGACTGTTGTATTCAATCCCGATGCAATTTCTGTGTTTCACCAACACTCTGATAGTCCACAGATAACAGAATGCCTCCAGATGTGCATCGGAAACTACTACTGGTCTTCCTGGGAACGATCAAATCGTAGACTGTTTGAGACATTACTCTCATGGAGGAAAGTGCGCATGGTGACTGTTGTAATCAATCCCGATGCAATTTCTGTGTTTCATCAACACTCTGATAGTCCACTGATTACAGAATGCCTCCAGTTGTGCATCGGAAACTACTATTGGTCTTCCAGGGAACGATCAAAGCGTAGAGTGTTTGAGACATTACTTTCATGAAGGAAAGTGAGCATGGTGACTGTTGTATTCAATTCCGATGCAATTTCTGTGTTTCATCAACACTCTGATAGTCCACAGATAACAGAATGCCTCCAGATGAGCATCGGAAACTACTACTGGTCTTCCAGGGAACGATCAAAGCGTAAACTCTTCGAGACATTTCTCCCATGGAGGAAAGTGCGCATGGTGACTGTTGTATTCAATTCCGATGCAATTTCTGTGTTTCATCAACATTCTGATAGTCCACAGATTACAGAATGCCTCCAGATGTGCATCGGAAACTACTACTGGTCTTCCAGGGAACGGATAAAGCGTAGACTGTGTGAGACATTACTCCCATGGAGGAAAGTACGCATGGTGACTGTTGTATTCAATCCCGATGCATTTTCTGTGTTTCATCAACACTCTGATGGTCCACAGATTACAGAATGCCTCCAGATGTGAATCGGAAACTACTACTGGTCATCCAGGGAACGATCAAATCGTAGACTGTTTGAGACATTACTCCCATTTAAGAAAGTGCGCATGGTGACTGTTGTATTCAATCCGGATGCAATTTCTGTGTTTCATCAACACTCTAATAGTCCACAGATTACAGAATACCTCCAGATGTGCATCGGAAACTACTACTGGTCTTCCAGGGAACGATCAAAGCGTAGAGTGTTTGAGACATTACTTTCATGAAGGAAAGTGAGCATGGTGACTGTTGAATTCAATCCCGATGCAATTTCTGTGTTTCATCAACACTCTGATAGTCCACAGATAACAGAATGCCTCCAGATGTGCATCGGAAACTACTACTGGTCTTCCAGGGAACGATCAAAGCGTAAACTCTTTGAGACATTACTCCCACGGAGGAAAGTGCGCATGGTGACTGTTGCATCCAATCCCGATGCAATTTCTGTGTTTCATCAACATTCTGATAGTCCACAGATTACAGAATGCCTCCAGATGTGCAGCGGAAACTACTACTGGTCTTCTAGGGAACGATCAAAGCGTAGAGTGTTTGAGACATTACTTTCATGAAGGAAAGTGAGCATGGTGACTGTGGAATTCAATCCCGATGCAATTTCTGTGTTTCATCAACACTCTGATAGTCCACAGATAACAGAATGCCTCCAGATGTGCATCGGAAACTACTACTGGTCTTCCAGGGAACGATCAAAGCGTAAACTCTTTGAGACATTACTCCCACGGAGGAAAGTGCGCATGGTGACTGTTGCATTCAATCCGGATGCAATTTCTGTGTTTCATCAACACTCTGATAGTCCACAGATTACAGAATGCCTCCAGATGTGCATCGGAAACTACTACTGGTCTTCCAGGGAACGATCAAAGCGTAGAGTGTTTGAGACATTACTTTCATGAAGGAAAGTGAGCATGGTGACTGTTGAATTCAATCCCGATGCAATTTCTGTGTTTCATCAACACTCTGATAGTCCACAGATAACAGAATGCCTCCAGATGTGCATCGGAAACTACTACTGGTCTTCCAGGGAACGATCAAAGCGTAAACTCTTTGAGACATTACTCCCACGGAGGAAAGTGCGCATGGTGACTGTTGTATTCAATCCCGATGCAATTTCTGTGTTTCATCAACATTCTGATAGTCCACAGATTACAGAATGCCTCCAGATGTGCATCGGAAACTACTACTGGTCTTCCAGGGAACGGATAAAGCGTAGACTGTTTGAGACATTACTCCCACGGAGGAAAGTGCGCATGGTGACTGTTGTATTCAATCCCGATGCATTTTCTGTGTTTCATCAACACTCTGATGGTCCATAGATTACAGAAAGCCTCCAGATGTGCATCGGAAAGTACTACTGGTCTTCCAAAGGACGATCAAAGCGTAAACTCTTTGAGACATTACTCCCATGGAGGAAAGTGCGCATCGTGACTGTTGTATTCAATCCGGATGCAATTTCCGTGTTTCATCAACACTGTGATAGACCACAGATTACAGAATTCCTCCAGATGTGCATCGGAAACTACTAATGGTCTTCCAAGGAACGATCAGAGCGTAGAGTGTTTGAGACATTACTTTCATGAAGGAAAGTGCGCATGGTGACTGTTGTATTCAATCCCGATGCAATTTCTGTGTTTCACCAACACTCTGATAGTCCACAGATAACAGAATGCCTCCAGATGTGCATCGGAAACTACTACTGGTCTTCCTGGGAACGATCAAATCGTAGACTGTTTGAGACATTACTCTCATGGAGGAAAGTGCGCATGGTGACTGTTGTAATCAATCCCGATGCAATTTCTGTGTTTCATCAACACTCTGATAGTCCACTGATTACAGAATGCCTCCAGTTGTGCATCGGAAACTACTATTGGTCTTCCAGGGAACGATCAAAGCGTAGAGTGTTTGAGACATTACTTTCATGAAGGAAAGTGAGCATGGTGACTGTTGTATTCAATTCCGATGCAATTTCTGTGTTTCATCAACACTCTGATAGTCCACAGATAACAGAATGCCTCCAGATGAGCATCGGAAACTACTACTGGTCTTCCAGGGAACGATCAAAGCGTAAACTCTTCGAGACATTTCTCCCATGGAGGAAAGTGCGCATGGTGACTGTTGTATTCAATTCCGATGCAATTTCTGTGTTTCATCAACATTCTGATAGTCCACAGATTACAGAATGCCTCCAGATGTGCATCGGAAACTACTACTGGTCTTCCAGGGAACGGATAAAGCGTAGACTGTGTGAGACATTACTCCCATGGAGGAAAGTACGCATGGTGACTGTTGTATTCAATCCCGATGCATTTTCTGTGTTTCATCAACACTCTGATGGTCCACAGATTACAGAATGCCTCCAGATGTGAATCGGAAACTACTACTGGTCATCCAGGGAACGATCAAATCGTAGACTGTTTGAGACATTACTCCCATTTAAGAAAGTGCGCATGGTGACTGTTGTATTCAATCCGGATGCAATTTCTGTGTTTCATCAACACTCTAATAGTCCACAGATTACAGAATACCTCCAGATGTGCATCGGAAACTACTACTGGTCTTCCAGGGAACGATCAAAGCGTAGAGGGTTTGAGACATTACTTTCATGAAGGAAAGTGAGCATGGTGACTGTTGAATTCAATCCCGATGCAATTTCTGTGTTTCATCAACACTCTGATAGTCCACAGATAACAGAATGCCTCCAGATGTGCATCGGAAACTACTACTGGTCTTCCAGGGAACGATCAAAGCGTAAACTCTTTGAGACATTACTCCCACGGAGGAAAGTGCGCATGGTGACTGTTGTATCCAATCCCGATGCAATTTCTGTGTTTCATCAACATTCTGATAGTCCACAGATTACAGAATGCCTCCAGATGTGCAGCGGAAACTACTACTGGTCTTCTAGGGAACGATCAAAGCGTAGAGTGTTTGAGACATTACTTTCATGAAGGAAAGTGAGCATGGTGACTGTGGAATTCAATCCCGATGCAATTTCTGTGTTTCATCAACACTCTGATAGTCCACAGATAACAGAATGCCTCCAGATGTGCATCGGAAACTACTACTGGTCTTCCAGGGAACGATCAAAGCGTAAACTCTTTGAGACATTACTCCCACGGAGGAAAGTGCGCATGGTGACTGTTGCATTCAATCCGGATGCAATTTCTGTGTTTCATCAACACTCTGATAGTCCACAGATTACAGAATGCCTCCAGATGTGCATCGGAAACTACTACTGGTCTTCCAGGGAACGATCAAAGCGTAGAGTGTTTGAGACATTACTTTCATGAAGGAAAGTGAGCATGGTGACTGTTGAATTCAATCCCGATGCAATTTCTGTGTTTCATCAACACTCTGATAGTCCACAGATAACAGAATGCCTCCAGATGTGCATCGGAAACTACTACTGGTCTTCCAGGGAACGATCAAAGCGTAAACTCTTTGAGACATTACTCCCACGGAGGAAAGTGCGCATGGTGACTGTTGTATTCAATCCCGATGCAATTTCTGTGTTTCATCAACATTCTGATAGTCCACAGATTACAGAATGCCTCCAGATGTGCATCGGAAACTACTACTGGTCTTCCAGGGAACGGATAAAGCGTAGACTGTTTGAGACATTACTCCCACGGAGGAAAGTGCGCATGGTGACTGTTGTATTCAATCCCGATGCATTTTCTGTGTTTCATCAACACTCTGATGGTCCACAGATTACAGAAAGCCTCCAGATGTGCATCGGAAACTACTACTGGTCTTCCAAAGGACGATCAAAGCGTAAACTCTTTGAGACATTACTCCCATGGAGGAAAGTGCGCATCGTGACTGTTGTATTCAATCCGGATGCAATTTCCGTGTTTCATCAACACTGTGATAGACCACAGATTACAGAATTCCTCCAGATGTGCATCGGAAACTACTAATGGTCTTCCAAGGAACGATCAGAGCGTAGAGTGTTTGAGACATTACTTTCATGAAGGAAAGTGCGCATGGTGACTGTTGTATTCAATCCCGATGCAATTTCTGTGTTTCATCAACACTCTGATAGTCCACAGATAACAGAATGCCTCCAGATGTGCATCGGAAACTACTACTGGTCTTCCTGGGAACGATCAAATCGTAGACTGTTTGAGACATTACTCCCATGGAGGAAAGTGCGCATGGTGACTGTTGTAACCAATCCCGATGCAATTTCTGTGTTTCATCAACACTCTGATAGTCCACAGATTACAGAATGCCTCCAGTTGTGCATCGGAAACTACTATTGGTCTTCCAGGGAACGATCAAAGCGTAGAGTGTTTGAGACATTACTTTCATGTAGGAAAGTGAGCATGGTGACTGTTGTATTCAATTCCGATGCAATTTCTGTGTTTCATCAACACTCCGATAGTCCACAGATAACAGAATGCCTCCAGATGAGCATCGGAAACTACTACTGGTCTTCCAGGGAACGATCAAAGCGTAAACTCTTCGAGACATTTCTCCCATGGAGGAAAGTGCGCATGGTGACTGTTGTATTCAATTCCGATGCAATTTCTGTGTTTCATCAACATTCTGATAGTCCACAGATTACAGAATGACTCCAGATGTGCATCGGAACCTACTACTGGTCTTCCAGGGAACGGATAAAGCGTAGACTGTTTGAGACATTACTCCCATGGAGGAAAGTACGCATGGTGACTGTTGTATTCAATCCCGATGCATTTTCTGTGTTTCATCAACACTCTGATGGTCCACAGATTACAGAATGCCTCCAAATGTGAATCGGAAACTACTACTGGTCATCCAGGGAACGATCAAATCGTAGACTGTTTGAGACATTACTCCCATTTAAGAAAGTGCGCATGGTGACTGTTGTATTCAATCCGGATGCAATTTCTGTGTTTCATCAACACTCTGATAGTCCACAGATTACAGAATGCCTCCAGATGTGCATCGGAAACTACTACTGGTCTTCCAGGGAACGATCAAAGCGTAGAGTGTTTGAGACATTACTTTCATGAAGGAAAGTGAGCATGGTGACTGTTGAATTCAATCCCGATGCAATTTCTGTGTTTCATCAACACTCTGATAGTCCACAGATAACAG
Source organism: Schistocerca gregaria (assembly GCF_023897955.1). Lineage (NCBI taxonomy): Eukaryota > Metazoa > Arthropoda > Insecta > Orthoptera > Acrididae > Schistocerca > Schistocerca gregaria. The sequence goes on along the minus strand of NC_064923.1, from coordinate 2,300,922 downwards.
AATGCCTCCAGATGTGCATCGGAAACTACCACTGGTCTTCCAGGGAACGATCAAAGCGTAAACTCTTTGAGACATTACTCCCACGGAGGAAAGTGCGCATGGTGACTGTTGTATTCAATCCCGATGCAATTTCTGTGTTTCATCAACATTCTGATAGTCCACAGATTACAGAATGCCTCCAGATGTGCATCGGAAACTACTACTGGTCTTCCAGGGAACGGATAAAGCGTAGACTGTTTGAGACATTAATCCCATGGAGGAAAGTGCGCATGGTGACTGTTGTATTCAATCCCGATGCATTTTCTGTGTTTCATCAACACTCTGATGGTCCACAGATTACAGAATGCCTCCAGATGTGCATCGGAAACTACTACTGGTCTTCCAAAGGACGATCAAAGCGTAAACTCTTTGAGACATTACTCCCATGGAGGAAAGTGCGCATAGTGACTGTTGTATTCAATCCCGATGCATTTTCTGTGTTTCATCAACACTCTGACTGTCCACAGATTACAGAATGCCACGAGGTGTTTATCGGAAACTACTACTGGTCTTCCAGGGAACGATCAAAGCGTAAACTCTATTAGACATTACTCCCATGGAGGAAAGTGCGCGTGGTGACTGTTGTATTCAATCCCGATGCAATTTCTGTGTTTCATCAACATTCTAATAGTCCACAGATTACAGAATGCGACCAGATGTGCATCGGAAACTACTACTGGTCTTCCAGGGAACGGATAAAGCGTAGACTGTTTGAGACATTACTCCCATGGAGGAAAGGGCGCATGGTGACTGTTGTATTCAATCCCGATGCAATTTCTGTGTTTCATCAACACTCTGATAGTCTACACATTACAGAATACGACCAGATGTGCATCGGAAACTACTACTGGTCTTCCAGGGAACGATCAAAGCGTAAACTCTTTGAGACATTACTCCCATGGAGGAAAGTGCGCATGGTGACTGTTGTATTCAATCCCGATGCATTTTCTGTGTTTCATCAACACTCTGACTGTCCACAGATTACAGAATGCCACGAGGTGTTTATCGGAAACTACTACTGGTCTTCCAGGGAACGATCAAAGCGTAAACTCTTTTAGACATTACTCCCATGGAGGAAAGTGCGCGTGGTGACTGTTGTATTCAATCCCGATGCAATTTCTGTGTTTCATCAACATTCTAATAGTCCACAGATTACAGAATGCGACCAGATGTGCATCGGAAACTACTACTGTTCTTCCAGGGAACGGATAAAGCGTAGACTGTTTGAGACATTACTCCCATGGAGGAAAGGGCTCATGGTGACTGTTGTATTCAATCCCGATGCAATTTCTGTGTTTCATCAACACTCTGATAGTCTACACATTACAGAATGCGACCAGATGTGCATCGGAAACTACTACTGGTCTTCCAGGGAACGATCAAAGCGTAGAGTGTTTGAGACATTACTTTCATGAAGGAAAGTGAGCATGGTGACTGCTGAATTCAATCCCGATGCAATTTCTGTGTTTCATCAACACTCTGATAGTCCACAGATAACAGAATGCCTCCAGATGTGCATCGGAAACTACTACTGGTCTTCCAGGGAACGATCAAAGCGTAAACTCTTTGAGACATTACTCCCACGGAGGAAAGTGCGCATGGTGACTGTTGTATTCAATCCCGATGCAATTTCTGTGTTTCATCAACATTCTGATAGTCCACAGATTACAGAATGCCTCCAGATGTGCATCGGAAACTACTACTGGTCTTCCAGGGAACGGATACAGCGTAGACTGTTTGAGACATTACTCCCATGGAGGATAGTGCGCATGGTGACTGTTGTATTCAATCCCGATGCATTTTCTGTGTTTCATCAACACTCTGATAGACCACAGATTACAGAATTCCTCCAGATGTGCTTCGGAAACTACTAATGGTCTTCCAAGGAACGATCAGAGCGTAGAGTGTTTGAGACATTACTTACATGAAGGAAAGTGCGCATTGTGACTGTTGTATTCAATCCCGATGCAATTTCTGTGTTTCATCAACAGTTTGATAGTCCACAGATATCAGAATACCACCAGAAGTGCATCGGAAACTACTACTGGTCTTCCAGGGAACGATCAAAGCATAGATGGTTTGAGACATTACTCCCGTGGAGGAGAGTGCGCATGGTGACTGTTGTATTCAATCCCGATGCAATTTCTGTGTTTCATCAACACTCTGATAGTCCACAGATAACAGAATGCCTCCAGATGTGCATCGGAAAGTACTACTGGTCTTCCTGGGAACGATCAAATCGTATACTGTTTGAGACATTACCCCATGGAAGAAAGTGCGCATGGTGACTGTTGTATTCAATCCGGATGCAATTTCCGTGTTTCATCAACACTCTGATAGACCACAGATTACAGAATTCCTCCAGATGTGCTTCGGAAACTACTAATGGTCTTCCAAGGAACGATCAGAGCGTAGAGTGTTTGAGACATTACTTACATGAAGGAAAGTGCGCATTGTGACTGTTGTATTCAATCCCGATGCAATTTCTGTGTTTCATCAACACTCTGATAGTCCACAGATAACAGAATGCCTCCAGATGTGCATCGGAAACTACTACTTGTCATCCAGGGAAAGATCAAAACGTAAACTCTTTGAGACATTACTCCCATGGAGGAAATTGCGCATGGTGACTGTTGTATTCAATGACGATGCAATTTCTGTCTTTCATCAACATTCTGATAGTCCACAGATTACAGAATGCCGCCAGATGTGCATCGGAAACTACTACTGGTCTTCCAGGGAACGATCAAAGCGTAGACTGTTAGAGAAATTACACCCATGGAGGAAAGTGTGAATGGTGACTGTTGTATTCAATCCCGATGCATTTTCTGTGTTTCATCAGCACTCTGATAGTCCACAAATTACAGAATGCCTCCAGATGTTCATCGGAAACTACTACTGGTCTTCCAGGGAACGATCAAAGCGTAAACTCTTTGAGACATTACTCCCATGGAGGAAAGTGCGCATGGTGACTGTTGTATTCAATCCCGATACAATATCTGTGTTTCATCAACACTCTGATAGTCCACAGATTACAGAATGCCTCCAGATGTGAATCGGAAACTACTACTGGTCATCCAGGGAACGATCAAGTCGTAGACTGTTTGAGACATTACTCCCATTTAAGAAAGTGCACATGGTGACTGTTGTATTCAATCCGGATGCAATTTCCGTGTTTCATCAACACTCTGATAGTCCACAGAATACAGAATGCCTCCAGATGTGCATCGGAAACTACTACTGGTCTTCCAGGGAACGATCAAAGCGTAGAGTGTTTGAGACATTACTTTCATGAAGGAAAGTGAGCATGGTGACTGTTGAATTCAATCCCGATGCAATTTCTGTGTTTCATCAACACTCTGATAGTCCACAGATAACAGAATGCCTCCAGATGTTCATCAGAAACTACTACTGGTCTTCCAGGGAACGATCAAAGCGTAAACTCTTTGAGACATTACTCCCATGGAGGAAAGTGCGCATGGTGACAGTTGTATTCAATCCCGATGCAATTTCTGTGTTTCATCAACATTCTGATAGTCCACAGATTACAGAATGCCTCCAGATGTGCATCGGAAACTACTACTGGTCTTCCAGGGAACGGATAAAGCGTAGACTGTTTGAGACATTACTCCCATGGAGGAAAGTGCGCATGGTGACTGTTGTATTCAATCCCGATGTATTTTCTGTGTTTCATCAACACTCTGATGGTCCACAGATTACAGAATGCCTCCAGATGTGCATCGGAAACTACTACTGGTCTTCCAAGCGACGATCAAAGCGTAAACTCTTTGAGACATTACTCCCATGGAGGGAAGTGCGCATCGTGACTGTTGTATTCAATCCGGATGCAATTTCCGTGTTTCATCAACACTCTGATAGACCACAGATTACAGAATTCCTCCAGATGTGGATCGGAAACTACTAATGGTCTTCCAAGGAACGATCAGAGCGTAGAGTGTTTGAGACATTACTTTCATGAAGGAAAGTGCGCATGGTGACTGTTGTATTCAATCCCGATGCAATTTCTGTGTTTCACCAACACTCTGATAGTCCACAGATAACAGAATGCCTCCAGATGTGCATCGGAAACTACTACTGGTCTTCCTGGGAACGATCAAATCGTAGACTGTTTGAGACATTACTCTCATGGAGGAAAGTGCGCATGGTGACTGTTGTAATCAATCCCGATGCAATTTCTGTGTTTCATCAACACTCTGATAGTCCACTGATTACAGAATGCCTCCAGTTGTGCATCGGAAACTACTATTGGTCTTCCAGGGAACGATCAAAGCGTAGAGTGTTTGAGACATTACTTTCATGAAGGAAAGTGAGCATGGTGACTGTTGTATTCAATTCCGATGCAATTTCTGTGTTTCATCAACACTCTGATAGTCCACAGATAACAGAATGCCTCCAGATGAGCATCGGAAACTACTACTGGTCTTCCAGGGAACGATCAAAGCGTAAACTCTTCGAGACATTTCTCCCATGGAGGAAAGTGCGCATGGTGACTGTTGTATTCAATTCCGATGCAATTTCTGTGTTTCATCAACATTCTGATAGTCCACAGATTACAGAATGCCTCCAGATGTGCATCGGAAACTACTACTGGTCTTCCAGGGAACGGATAAAGCGTAGACTGTGTGAGACATTACTCCCATGGAGGAAAGTACGCATGGTGACTGTTGTATTCAATCCCGATGCATTTTCTGTGTTTCATCAACACTCTGATGGTCCACAGATTACAGAATGCCTCCAGATGTGAATCGGAAACTACTACTGGTCATCCAGGGAACGATCAAATCGTAGACTGTTTGAGACATTACTCCCATTTAAGAAAGTGCGCATGGTGACTGTTGTATTCAATCCGGATGCAATTTCTGTGTTTCATCAACACTCTAATAGTCCACAGATTACAGAATACCTCCAGATGTGCATCGGAAACTACTACTGGTCTTCCAGGGAACGATCAAAGCGTAGAGTGTTTGAGACATTACTTTCATGAAGGAAAGTGAGCATGGTGACTGTTGAATTCAATCCCGATGCAATTTCTGTGTTTCATCAACACTCTGATAGTCCACAGATAACAGAATGCCTCCAGATGTGCATCGGAAACTACTACTGGTCTTCCAGGGAACGATCAAAGCGTAAACTCTTTGAGACATTACTCCCACGGAGGAAAGTGCGCATGGTGACTGTTGCATCCAATCCCGATGCAATTTCTGTGTTTCATCAACATTCTGATAGTCCACAGATTACAGAATGCCTCCAGATGTGCAGCGGAAACTACTACTGGTCTTCTAGGGAACGATCAAAGCGTAGAGTGTTTGAGACATTACTTTCATGAAGGAAAGTGAGCATGGTGACTGTGGAATTCAATCCCGATGCAATTTCTGTGTTTCATCAACACTCTGATAGTCCACAGATAACAGAATGCCTCCAGATGTGCATCGGAAACTACTACTGGTCTTCCAGGGAACGATCAAAGCGTAAACTCTTTGAGACATTACTCCCACGGAGGAAAGTGCGCATGGTGACTGTTGCATTCAATCCGGATGCAATTTCTGTGTTTCATCAACACTCTGATAGTCCACAGATTACAGAATGCCTCCAGATGTGCATCGGAAACTACTACTGGTCTTCCAGGGAACGATCAAAGCGTAGAGTGTTTGAGACATTACTTTCATGAAGGAAAGTGAGCATGGTGACTGTTGAATTCAATCCCGATGCAATTTCTGTGTTTCATCAACACTCTGATAGTCCACAGATAACAGAATGCCTCCAGATGTGCATCGGAAACTACTACTGGTCTTCCAGGGAACGATCAAAGCGTAAACTCTTTGAGACATTACTCCCACGGAGGAAAGTGCGCATGGTGACTGTTGTATTCAATCCCGATGCAATTTCTGTGTTTCATCAACATTCTGATAGTCCACAGATTACAGAATGCCTCCAGATGTGCATCGGAAACTACTACTGGTCTTCCAGGGAACGGATAAAGCGTAGACTGTTTGAGACATTACTCCCACGGAGGAAAGTGCGCATGGTGACTGTTGTATTCAATCCCGATGCATTTTCTGTGTTTCATCAACACTCTGATGGTCCATAGATTACAGAAAGCCTCCAGATGTGCATCGGAAACTACTACTGGTCTTCCAAAGGACGATCAAAGCGTAAACTCTTTGAGACATTACTCCCATGGAGGAAAGTGCGCATCGTGACTGTTGTATTCAATCCGGATGCAATTTCCGTGTTTCATCAACACTGTGATAGACCACAGATTACAGAATTCCTCCAGATGTGCATCGGAAACTACTAATGGTCTTCCAAGGAACGATCAGAGCGTAGAGTGTTTGAGACATTACTTTCATGAAGGAAAGTGCGCATGGTGACTGTTGTATTCAATCCCGATGCAATTTCTGTGTTTCACCAACACTCTGATAGTCCACAGATAACAGAATGCCTCCAGATGTGCATCGGAAACTACTACTGGTCTTCCTGGGAACGATCAAATCGTAGACTGTTTGAGACATTACTCTCATGGAGGAAAGTGCGCATGGTGACTGTTGTAATCAATCCCGATGCAATTTCTGTGTTTCATCAACACTCTGATAGTCCACTGATTACAGAATGCCTCCAGTTGTGCATCGGAAACTACTATTGGTCTTCCAGGGAACGATCAAAGCGTAGAGTGTTTGAGACATTACTTTCATGAAGGAAAGTGAGCATGGTGACTGTTGTATTCAATTCCGATGCAATTTCTGTGTTTCATCAACACTCTGATAGTCCACAGATAACAGAATGCCTCCAGATGAGCATCGGAAACTACTACTGGTCTTCCAGGGAACGATCAAAGCGTAAACTCTTCGAGACATTTCTCCCATGGAGGAAAGTGCGCATGGTGACTGTTGTATTCAATTCCGATGCAATTTCTGTGTTTCATCAACATTCTGATAGTCCACAGATTACAGAATGCCTCCAGATGTGCATCGGAAACTACTACTGGTCTTCCAGGGAACGGATAAAGCGTAGACTGTGTGAGACATTACTCCCATGGAGGAAAGTACGCATGGTGACTGTTGTATTCAATCCCGATGCATTTTCTGTGTTTCATCAACACTCTGATGGTCCACAGATTACAGAATGCCTCCAGATGTGAATCGGAAACTACTACTGGTCATCCAGGGAACGATCAAATCGTAGACTGTTTGAGACATTACTCCCATTTAAGAAAGTGCGCATGGTGACTGTTGTATTCAATCCGGATGCAATTTCTGTGTTTCATCAACACTCTAATAGTCCACAGATTACAGAATACCTCCAGATGTGCATCGGAAACTACTACTGGTCTTCCAGGGAACGATCAAAGCGTAGAGGGTTTGAGACATTACTTTCATGAAGGAAAGTGAGCATGGTGACTGTTGAATTCAATCCCGATGCAATTTCTGTGTTTCATCAACACTCTGATAGTCCACAGATAACAGAATGCCTCCAGATGTGCATCGGAAACTACTACTGGTCTTCCAGGGAACGATCAAAGCGTAAACTCTTTGAGACATTACTCCCACGGAGGAAAGTGCGCATGGTGACTGTTGTATCCAATCCCGATGCAATTTCTGTGTTTCATCAACATTCTGATAGTCCACAGATTACAGAATGCCTCCAGATGTGCAGCGGAAACTACTACTGGTCTTCTAGGGAACGATCAAAGCGTAGAGTGTTTGAGACATTACTTTCATGAAGGAAAGTGAGCATGGTGACTGTGGAATTCAATCCCGATGCAATTTCTGTGTTTCATCAACACTCTGATAGTCCACAGATAACAGAATGCCTCCAGATGTGCATCGGAAACTACTACTGGTCTTCCAGGGAACGATCAAAGCGTAAACTCTTTGAGACATTACTCCCACGGAGGAAAGTGCGCATGGTGACTGTTGCATTCAATCCGGATGCAATTTCTGTGTTTCATCAACACTCTGATAGTCCACAGATTACAGAATGCCTCCAGATGTGCATCGGAAACTACTACTGGTCTTCCAGGGAACGATCAAAGCGTAGAGTGTTTGAGACATTACTTTCATGAAGGAAAGTGAGCATGGTGACTGTTGAATTCAATCCCGATGCAATTTCTGTGTTTCATCAACACTCTGATAGTCCACAGATAACAGAATGCCTCCAGATGTGCATCGGAAACTACTACTGGTCTTCCAGGGAACGATCAAAGCGTAAACTCTTTGAGACATTACTCCCACGGAGGAAAGTGCGCATGGTGACTGTTGTATTCAATCCCGATGCAATTTCTGTGTTTCATCAACATTCTGATAGTCCACAGATTACAGAATGCCTCCAGATGTGCATCGGAAACTACTACTGGTCTTCCAGGGAACGGATAAAGCGTAGACTGTTTGAGACATTACTCCCACGGAGGAAAGTGCGCATGGTGACTGTTGTATTCAATCCCGATGCATTTTCTGTGTTTCATCAACACTCTGATGGTCCACAGATTACAGAAAGCCTCCAGATGTGCATCGGAAACTACTACTGGTCTTCCAAAGGACGATCAAAGCGTAAACTCTTTGAGACATTACTCCCATGGAGGAAAGTGCGCATCGTGACTGTTGTATTCAATCCGGATGCAATTTCCGTGTTTCATCAACACTGTGATAGACCACAGATTACAGAATTCCTCCAGATGTGCATCGGAAACTACTAATGGTCTTCCAAGGAACGATCAGAGCGTAGAGTGTTTGAGACATTACTTTCATGAAGGAAAGTGCGCATGGTGACTGTTGTATTCAATCCCGATGCAATTTCTGTGTTTCATCAACACTCTGATAGTCCACAGATAACAGAATGCCTCCAGATGTGCATCGGAAACTACTACTGGTCTTCCTGGGAACGATCAAATCGTAGACTGTTTGAGACATTACTCCCATGGAGGAAAGTGCGCATGGTGACTGTTGTAACCAATCCCGATGCAATTTCTGTGTTTCATCAACACTCTGATAGTCCACAGATTACAGAATGCCTCCAGTTGTGCATCGGAAACTACTATTGGTCTTCCAGGGAACGATCAAAGCGTAGAGTGTTTGAGACATTACTTTCATGTAGGAAAGTGAGCATGGTGACTGTTGTATTCAATTCCGATGCAATTTCTGTGTTTCATCAACACTCCGATAGTCCACAGATAACAGAATGCCTCCAGATGAGCATCGGAAACTACTACTGGTCTTCCAGGGAACGATCAAAGCGTAAACTCTTCGAGACATTTCTCCCATGGAGGAAAGTGCGCATGGTGACTGTTGTATTCAATTCCGATGCAATTTCTGTGTTTCATCAACATTCTGATAGTCCACAGATTACAGAATGACTCCAGATGTGCATCGGAACCTACTACTGGTCTTCCAGGGAACGGATAAAGCGTAGACTGTTTGAGACATTACTCCCATGGAGGAAAGTACGCATGGTGACTGTTGTATTCAATCCCGATGCATTTTCTGTGTTTCATCAACACTCTGATGGTCCACAGATTACAGAATGCCTCCAGATGTGAATCGGAAACTACTACTGGTCATCCAGGGAACGATCAAATCGTAGACTGTTTGAGACATTACTCCCATTTAAGAAAGTGCGCATGGTGACTGTTGTATTCAATCCGGATGCAATTTCTGTGTTTCATCAACACTCTGATAGTCCACAGATTACAGAATGCCTCCAGATGTGCATCGGAAACTACTACTGGTCTTCCAGGGAACGATCAAAGCGTAGAGTGTTTGAGACATTACTTTCATGAAGGAAAGTGAGCATGGTGACTGTTGAATTCAATCCCGATGCAATTTCTGTGTTTCATCAACACTCTGATAGTCCACAGATAACAGAATGCCTCCAGATGTGCATCGGAAACTACCACTGGTCTTCCAGGGAACGATCAAAGCGTAAACTCTTTGAGACATTACTCCCACGGAGGAAAGTGCGCATGGTGACTGTTGTATTCAATCCCGATGCAATTTCTGTGTTTCATCAACATTCTGATAGTCCACAGATTACAGAATGCCTCCAGATGTGCATCGGAAACTACTACTGGTCTTCCAGGGAACGGATAAAGCGTAGACTGTTTGAGACATTAATCCCATGGAGGAAAGTGCGCATGGTGACTGTTGTATTCAATCCCGATGCATTTTCTGTGTTTCATCAACACTCTGATGGTCCACAGATTACAGAATGCCTCCAGATGTGCATCGGAAACTACTACTGGTCTTCCAAAGGACGATCAAAGCGTAAACTCTTTGAGACATTACTCCCATGGAGGAAAGTGCGCATAGTGACTGTTGTATTCAATCCCGATGCATTTTCTGTGTTTCATCAACACTCTGACTGTCCACAGATTACAGAATGCCACGAGGTGTTTATCGGAAACTACTACTGGTCTTCCAGGGAACGATCAAAGCGTAAACTCTATTAGACATTACTCCCATGGAGGAAAGTGCGCGTGGTGACTGTTGTATTCAATCCCGATGCAATTTCTGTGTTTCATCAACATTCTAATAGTCCACAGATTACAGAATGCGACCAGATGTGCATCGGAAACTACTACTGGTCTTCCAGGGAACGGATAAAGCGTAGACTGTTTGAGACATTACTCCCATGGAGGAAAGGGCGCATGGTGACTGTTGTATTCAATCCCGATGCAATTTCTGTGTTTCATCAACACTCTGATAGTCTACACATTACAGAATACGACCAGATGTGCATCGGAAACTACTACTGGTCTTCCAGGGAACGATCAAAGCGTAAACTCTTTGAGACATTACTCCCATGGAGGAAAGTGCGCATGGTGACTGTTGTATTCAATCCCGATGCATTTTCTGTGTTTCATCAACACTCTGACTGTCCACAGATTACAGAATGCCACGAGGTGTTTATCGGAAACTACTACTGGTCTTCCAGGGAACGATCAAAGCGTAAACTCTTTTAGACATTACTCCCATGGAGGAAAGTGCGCGTGGTGACTGTTGTATTCAATCCCGATGCAATTTCTGTGTTTCATCAACATTCTAATAGTCCACAGATTACAGAATGCGACCAGATGTGCATCGGAAACTACTACTGTTCTTCCAGGGAACGGATAAAGCGTAGACTGTTTGAGACATTACTCCCATGGAGGAAAGGGCTCATGGTGACTGTTGTATTCAATCCCGATGCAATTTCTGTGTTTCATCAACACTCTGATAGTCTACACATTACAGAATGCGACCAGATGTGCATCGGAAACTACTACTGGTCTTCCAGGGAACGATCAAAGCGTAGAGTGTTTGAGACATTACTTTCATGAAGGAAAGTGAGCATGGTGACTGCTGAATTCAATCCCGATGCAATTTCTGTGTTTCATCAACACTCTGATAGTCCACAGATAACAGAATGCCTCCAGATGTGCATCGGAAACTACTACTGGTCTTCCAGGGAACGATCAAAGCGTAAACTCTTTGAGACATTACTCCCACGGAGGAAAGTGCGCATGGTGACTGTTGTATTCAATCCCGATGCAATTTCTGTGTTTCATCAACATTCTGATAGTCCACAGATTACAGAATGCCTCCAGATGTGCATCGGAAACTACTACTGGTCTTCCAGGGAACGGATACAGCGTAGACTGTTTGAGACATTACTCCCATGGAGGATAGTGCGCATGGTGACTGTTGTATTCAATCCCGATGCATTTTCTGTGTTTCATCAACACTCTGATGGTCCACAGATTACAGAATGCCTCCAGATGTGCATCGGAAACTACTACTGGTCTTCCAAAGGACGATCAAAGCGTAAACTCTTTGTGACATTACTCCCATGGAGGAAAGTGCGCATGGTGACTGTTGTACTCAATCCCGATGCATTTTCTGTGTTTCATCAACACTCTGACTGTCCACAGATTACAGAATGCCACGAGGTGTTTATCGGAAACTACTACTGGTCTTCCAGGGAACGATCAAAGCGTAAACTCTTTTAGACATTACTCCCATGGAGGAAAGTGCGCGTGGTGACTGTTGTATTCAATCCCGATGCAATTTCTGTGTTTCATCAACATTCTAATAGTCCACAGATTACAGAATGCGACCAGATGTGCATCGGAAACTACTACTGGTCTTCCAGGGAACGGATAAAGCGTAGACTGTTTGAGACATTACTCCCATGGAGGAAAGGGCGCATGGTGACTGTTGTATTCAATCCCGATGCATTTTCTGTGTTTCATCAACACTCTGATGGTCCACAGATTACAGAATGCCTCCAGATGTGCATCGGAAACTACTACTGGTCTTCCAGGGAACGGATAAAGCTCAGACTGTTTGAGACATTACTCCCATGGAGGAAAGTGCGCATGGTGACTGTTGTATTCAATCCCGATGCATTTTCTGTGTTTCATCAACACTCTGATGGTCCACAGATTACAGAATGCCTCCAGATGTGCATCGGAAACTACTACTGGTCTTCCAAAGGACGATCAAAGCGTAAACTCTTTAAGACATTACTCACATGGAGGAAAGTGCGCATGGTGACTGTTGTATTCAATCCCGATGCATTTTCTGTGTTTCATCAACACTCTGACTGTCCACAGATTACAGAATGCCACGAGGTGTTTATCGGAAACTACTACTGGTCTTCCAGGGAACGATCAAAGCGTAAACTCTTTTAGACATTACTCCCATGGAGGAAAGTGCGCGTGGTGACTGTTGTATTCAATCCCGATGCAATTTCTGTGTTTCATCAACATTCTAATAGTCCACAGATTACAGAATACGACCAGATGTGCATCGGAAACTACTACTGGTCTTCCAGGGAACGATCAAAGCGTAGAGTGTTTGAGACATTACTTTCATGAAGGAAAGTGAGCATGGTGACTGCTGAATTCAATCCCGATGCAATTTCTGTGTTTCATCAACACTCTGATAGTCCACAGATAACAGAATGCCTCCAGATGTGCATCGGAAACTACTACTGGTCTTCCAGGGAACGATCAAAGCGTAAACTCTTTGAGACATTACTCCCACGGAGGAAAGTGCGCATGGTGACTGTTGTATTCAATCCCGATGCATTTTCTGTGTTTCATCAACACTCTGATGGTCCACAGATTACAGAATGCCTCCAGATGTGCATCGGAAACTACTACTGGTCTTCCAAAGGACGATCAAAGCGTAAACTCTTTGAGACATTACTCCCATGGAGGAAAGTTGCGCATGGTGACTGTTGTATTCAATCCCGATGCATTTTCTGTGTTTCATCAACACTCTGAATGTCCACAGATTACAGAATGCCACGAGGTGTTTATCGGAAACTACTACTGGTCTTCCAGGGAACGATCAAAGCGTAAACTCTTTTAGACATTACTCCCATGGAGGAAAGTGCGCGTGGTGACTGTTGTATTCAATCCCGATGCAATTTCTGTGTTTCATCAACATTCTAATAGTCCACAGATTACAGAATGCGACCAGATGTGCATCGGAAACTACTACTGGTCTTCCAGGGAACGGATAAAGCGTAGACTGTTTGAGACATTACTCCCATGGAGGAAAGGGCTCATGGTGACTGTTGTATTCAATCCCGATGCAATTTCTGTGTTTCATCAACACTCTGATAGTCTACACATTACAGAATGCGACCAGATGTGCATCGGAAACTACTACTGGTCTTCCAGGGAACGATCAAAGCGTAGAGTGTTTGAGACATTACTTTCATGAAGGAAAGTGAGCATGGTGACTGCTGAATTCAATCCCGATGCAATTTCTGTGTTTCATCAACACTCTGATAGTCCACAGTTAACAGAATGCCTCCAGATGTGCATCGGAAACTACTACTGGTCTTCCAGGGAACGATCAAAGCGTAAACTCTTTGAGACATTACTCCCACGGAGGAAAGTGCGCATGGTGACTGTTGTATTCAATCCCGATGCAATTTCTGTGTTTCATCAACATTCTGATAGTCCACAGATTACAGAATGCCTCCAGATGTGCATCGGAAACTACTACTGGTCTTCCAGGGAACGGATAAAGCGTAGACTGTTTGAGACATTACTCCCATGGAGGAAAGTGCGCATGGTGACTGTTGTATTCAATCCCGATGCATTTTCTGTGTTTCATCAACACTCTGACTGTCCACAGATTACAGAATGCCACGAGGTGTTTATCGGAAACTACTACTGGTCTTCCAGGGAACGATCAAAGCGTAAACTCTTTTAGACATTACTCCCACGGAGGAAAGTGCGCATGGTGACTGTTGTATTCAATCCCGATGCAATTTCTGTGTTTCATCAACATTCTGATAGTCCACAGATTACAGAATGCCTCCAGATGTGCATCGGAAACTACTACTGGTCTTCCAGGGAACGGATAAAGCGTAGACTGTTTGAGACATTACTCCCATGGAGGAAAGTGCGCATGGTGACTGTTGTATTCAATCCCGATGCATTTTCTGTGTTTCATCAACACTCTGATGGTCCACAGATTACAGAATGCCTCCAGATGTGCATCGGAAACTACTACTGGTCTTCCAAAGGACGATCAAAGCGTAAACTCTTTGAGACATTACTCCCATGGAGGAAAGTGCGCATGGTGACTGTTGTATTCAATCCCGTTGCATTTTCTGTGTTTCATCAACACTCTGACTGTCCACAGATTACAGAATGCCACGAGGTGTTTATCGGAAACTACTACTGGTCTTCCAGGGAACGATCAAAGCGTAAACTCTTTTAGACATTACTCCCATGGAGGAAAGTGCGCGTGGTGACTGTTGTATTCAATCCCGATGCAATTTCTGTGTTTCATCAACATTCTAATAGTCCACAGATTACAGAATGCGACCAGATGTGCATCGGAAACTACTACTGGTCTTCCAGGGAACGGATAAAGCGTAGACTGTTTGAGACATTACTCCCATGGAGGAAAGGGCGCATGGTGACTGTTGTATTCAATCCCGATGCAATTTCTGTGTTTCATCAACACTCTGATAGTCTACACATTACAGAATGCGACCAGATGTGCATCGGAAACTACTACTGGTCTTCCAGGGAACGATCAAAGCGTAGAGTGTTTGAGACATTACTTTCATGAAGGAAAGTGAGCATGGTGACTGCTGAATTCAATCCCGATGCAATTTCTGTGTTTCATCAACACTCTGATAGTCCACAGATTACAGAATGCCTCCAGATGTGCATCGGAAACTACTACTGGTCTTCCAGGGAACGATCAAAGCGTAAACTCTTTGAGACATTACTCCCACGGAGGAAAGTGCGCATGGTGACTGTTGTATTCAATCCCGATGCATTTTCTGTGTTTCATCAACACTCTGATGGTCCACAGATTACAGAATGCCTCCAGATGTGCATCGGAAACTACTACTGGTCTTCCAAAGGACGATCAAAGCGTAAACTCTTTGAGACATTACTCCCATGGAGGAAAGTGCGCATGGTGACTGTTGTATTCAATCCCGATGCATTTTCTGTGTTTCATCAACACTCTGACTGTCCACAGATTACAGAATGCCACGAGGTGTTTATCGGAAACTACTACTGGTCTTCCAGGGAACGATCAAAGCGTAAACTCTTTTAGACATTACTCCCATGGAGGAAAGTGCGCGTGGTGACTGTTGTATTCAATCCCGATGCAATTTCTGTGTTTCATCAACATTCTAATAGTCCACAGATTACAGAATGCGACCAGATGTGCATCGGAAACTACTACTGGTCTTCCAGGGAACGGATAAAGCGTAGACTGTTTGAGACATTACTCCCATAGAGGAAAGGGCGCATGGTGACTGTTGTATTCAATCCCGATGCAATTTCTGTGTTTCATCAGCACTCTGATAGTCTACACATTACAGAATGCGACCAGATGTGCATCGGAAACTACTACTGGTCTTCCAGGGAACGATCAAAGCGTAAACTCTTTGAGACATTACTCCCATGGAGGAAAGTGCGCATCGTGACTGTTGTATTCAATCCGGATGCAATTTCCGTGTTTCATCAACACTCTGATAGACCACAGATTACAGAATTCCTCCAGATGTGCATCGGAAACTACTAATGGTCTTCCAAGGAACGATCAGAGCGTAGAGTGTTTGAGACATTACTTTCATGAAGGAAAGTGCGCATGGTGACTGTTGTATTCAATCCCGATGCAATTTCTGTGTTTCATCAACACTCTGATAGTCCACAGATAACAGAATGCCTCCAGATGTGCATCGGAAACTACTACTGGTCTTCCTGGGAACGAACAAATCGTAGACTGTTTGAGACATTACCCCCATGGAGGAAAGTGCGCATGGTGACTGTTGTAAACAATCCAGTTGCAATTTCTGTGTTTCATCAACACTCTGATAGTCCACAGATTACAGAATGCCTCCAGTTGTGCATCGGAAACTACTATTGGTCTTCCAGGGAACGATCAAAGCGTAGAGTGTTTGAGACATTACTTTCATGAAGGAAAGTGAGCATGGTGACTGTTGTATTCAATTCCGATGCAATTTCTGTGTTTCATCAACACTCCGATAGTCCACAGATAACAGAATACCTCCAGATGAGCATCGGAAACTACTACTGGTCTTCCAGGGAACGATCAAAACGTAAAATCTTCGAGACATTTCTCCCATGGAAGAAAGTGCGCATGGTGACTGTTGTATTCAATTCCGATGCAATTTCTGTGTTTCATCAACATTCTGATAGTCCACAGATTACAGAATGACTCCAGATGTGCAACGGAAACTACTACTGGTCTTCCAGGGAACGGATTAAGCGTAGACTGTTTGAGACATTACTCCCATGGAGGAAAGTACGCATGGTGACTTTTGTATTCAATCCCGATGCATTTTCTGTGTTTCATCAACACTCTGATCGTCCACAGATTACAGAATGCCTCCAGATGTGAATCGGAAACTACTACTGGTCATCCAGGGAACGATCAAATCGTAGACTGTTTGAGACATTACTCCCATTTAAGAAAGTGCGCGTGGTGACTGTTGTATTCAATCCGGATGCAATTTCTGTGTTTCATCAACACTCTGATAGTCCACAGATTACAGAATGCCTCCAGATGTGCATCGGAAACTACTACTGGTCTTCCAGGGAACGATCAAAGCGTAGAGTGTTTGAGACATTACTTTCATGAAGGAAAGTGAGCATGGTGACTGTTTAATTCAATCCCGATGCAATTTCTGTGTTTCATCAACACTCTGATAGTCCACAGATAACAGAATGCCTCCAGATGTGCATCGGAAACTACTACTGGTCTTCCAGGGAACGATCAAAGCGTAAACTCTTTGAGACATTACTCCCACGGAGGAAAGTGCGCATGGTGACTGTTGTATTCAATCCCGATGCAATTTCTGTGTTTCATCAACATTCTGATAGTCCACAGATTACAGAATGCCTCCAGATGTGCATCGGAAACTACTACTGGTCTTCCAGGGAACGGATAAAGCGTAGACTGTTTGAGACATTACTCCCATGGAGGAAAGTGCGCATGGTGACTGTTGTATTCAATCCCGATGCATTTTCTGTGTTTCATCAACACTCTGATGGTCCACAGATTACAGAATGCCTCCAGATGTGCATCGGAAACTACTACTGGTCTTCCAAAGGACGATCAAAGCGTAAACTCTTTGAGACATTACTCCCATGGAGGAAAGTGCGCATGGTGACTGTTGTATTCAATCCCGATGCATTTTCTGTGTTTCATCAACACTCTGACTGTCCACAGATTACAGAATGCCACGAGGTGTTTATCGGAAACTACTACTGGTCTTCCAGGGAACGATCAAAGCGTAAACTCTTTTAGACATTACTCCCATGGAGGAAAGTGCGCGTGGTGACTGTTGTATTCAATCCCGATGCAATTTCTGTGTTTCATCAACATTCTAATAGTCCACAGATTACAGAATGCGACCAGATGTGCATCGGAAACTACTACTGGTCTTCCAGGGAACGGATAAAGCGTAGACTGTTTGAGACATTACTCCCATGGAGGAAAGGGCGCATGGTGACTGTTGTATTCAATCCCGATGCAATTTCTGTGTTTCATCAACACTCTGATAGTCTACACATTACAGAATGCGACCAGATGTGCATCGGAAAATACTACTGGTCTTCCAGGGAACGATCAAAGCATAGATGGTTTGAGACATTACTCCCGTGGAGGAGAGTGCGCATGGTGACTGTTGTATTCAATCCCGATGCAATTTCTGTGTTTCATCAACACTCTGATAGTCCACAAATAACAGAATGCCTCCAGATGTGCATCGGAAACTACTACTGGTCATCCAGGGAAAGATCAAAACGTAAATTCTTTGAGACATTACTCCCATGGAGGAAATTGCGCATGGTGACTGTTGTATTCAATGACGATGCAATTTCCGTCTTTCATCAACATTCTGATAGTCCACAGATTACAGAATGCCGCCAGATATGCATCGGAAACTACTACTGGTCTTCCAGGGAACGGATAAAGCGTAGACTGTTTGAGACATTACTCCCATGGAGGATAGTGCGCATGGTGACTGTTGTATTCATTCCCGATGCATTTTCTGTGTTTCATCAACACTCTGATGGTCCACAGATTACAGAATGCCTCCAGATGTGCATCGGAAACTACTACTGGTCTTCCAAAGGACGATCAAAGCGTAAACTCTTTGAGACATTACTCCCATGGAGGAAAGTGCGCATCGTGACTGTTGTATTCAATCCGGATGCAATTTCCGTGTTTCATGAACACTCTGATAGACCACAGATTACAGAATTCCTCCAGATGTGCATCGGAAACTACTAATGGTCTTCCAAGGAACGATCAGAGCGTAGAGTTTTTGAGACATTACTTTCATGAAGGAAAGTGCGCATGGTGACTGTTGTATTCAATCCCAATGCAATTTCTGTGTTTCATCAACACTCTGATAGTCCACAGATAACAGAATGCCTCCAGATGTGCATCGGAAACTACTACTGGTCTTCCTGGGAACGATCAAATCGTAGACTGTTTGAGACATTACTCCCATGGAGGAAAGTGCGCATGGTGACTGTTGTAACCAATCCCGATGCAATTTCTGTGTTTCATCAACACTCTGATAGTCCATAGATTAATGAATGCCTCCAGTTGTGCATCGGAAACTACTATTGGTCTTCCAGAGAACGATCAAAGCGTAGAGTGTTTGAGACATTACTTTCATGAAGGAAAGTGAGCATGGTGACTGTTGTATTCAATTCCGATGCAATTTCTGTGTTTCATCAACACTCTGATAGTCCATAGATTAATGAATGCCTCCAGTTGTGCATCGGAAACTACTATTGGTCTTCCAGGGAACGATCAAAGCGTAGAGTGTTTGAGACATTACTTTCATGAAGGAAAGTGAGCATGGTGACTGTTGTATTCAATCCCGATGCAATTTCTGTGTTTCATCAACACTCTGATAGTCTACACATTACAGAATGCGACCAGATGTGCATCGGAAAATACTACTGGTCTTCCAGGGAACGATCAAAGCATAGATGGTTTGAGACATTACTCCCGTGGAGGAGAGTGCGCATGGTGACTGTTGTATTCAATCCCGATGCAATTTCTGTGTTTCATCAACACTCTGATAGTCCACAAATAACAGAATGCCTCCAGATGTGCATCGGAAACTACTACTGGTCATCCAGGGAAAGATCAAAACGTAAATTCTTTGAGACATTACTCCCATGGAGGAAATTGCGCATGGTGACTGTTGTATTCAATGACGATGCAATTTCCGTCTTTCATCAACATTCTGATAGTCCACAGATTACAGAATGCCGCCAGATGTGCATCGGAAACTACTACTGGTCTTCCAGGGAACGGATAAAGCGTAGACTGTTTGAGACATTACTCCCATGGAGGATAGTGCGCATGGTGACTGTTGTATTCATTCCCGATGCATTTTCTGTGTTTCATCAACACTCTGATGGTCCACAGATTACAGAATGCCTCCAGATGTGCATCGGAAACTACTACTGGTCTTCCAAAGGACGATCAAAGCGTAAACTCTTTGAGACATTACTCCCATGGAGGAAAGTGCGCATCGTGACTGTTGTATTCAATCCGGATGCAATTTCCGTGTTTCATGAACACTCTGATAGACCACAGATTACAGAATTCCTCCAGATGTGCATCGGAAACTACTAATGGTCTTCCAAGGAACGATCAGAGCGTAGAGTTTTTGAGACATTACTTTCATGAAGGAAAGTGCGCATGGTGACTGTTGTATTCAATCCCGATGCAATTTCTGTGTTTCATCAACACTCTGATAGTCCACAGATAACAGAATGCCTCCAGATGTGCATCGGAAACTACTACTGGTCTTCCTGGGAACGATCAAATCGTAGACTGTTTGAGACATTACTCCCATGGAGGAAAGTGCGCATGGTGACTGTTGTAACCAATCCCGATGCAATTTCTGTGTTTCATCAACACTCTGATAGTCCATAGATTAATGAATGCCTCCAGTTGTGCATCGGAAACTACTATTGGTCTTCCAGGGAACGATCAAAGCGTAGAGTGTTTGAGACATTACTTTCATGAAGGAAAGTGAGCATGGTGACTGTTGTATTCAATTCCGATGCAATTTCTGTGTTTCATCAACACTCCGATAGTCCACAGATAACAGAATGCCTCCAGATGAGCATCGGAAACTACTACTGGTCTTCCAGGGAACGATCAAAGCGTAAACTCTTCGAGACATTTCTCCCATGGAGGAAAGTGCGCATGGTGACTGTTGTATTCAATTCCGATGCAATTTCTGTGTTTCATCAACATTCTGATAGTCCACAGATTTCAGAATGACTCCAGATGTGCATCGGAAACTACTACTGGTCTTCCAGGGAACGGATAAAGCGTAAACTGTTTGAGACATTACTCCCATGGAGGAAAGTGCGCATGGTGACTGTTGTATTCAATCCCGATGCATTTTCTGTGTTTCATCAACACTCTGATGGTCCACAGATTACAGAATGCCTCCAGATGTGAATCGGAAACTACTACTGGTCATCCAGGGAACGATCAAATCGTAGACTGTTTGAGACATTACTCCCATTTAAGAAAGTGCGCATGGTGACTGTTGTATTCAATCCGGATGCAATTTCTGTGTTTCATCAACACTCTGATAGTCCACAGATTACAGAATGCCTCCAGATGTGCATCGGAAACTACTACTGGTCTTCCAGGGAACGATCAAAGCGTAGAGTGTTTGAGACATTACTTTCATGAAGGAAAGTGAGCATGGTGACTGTTGAATTCAATCCCGATGCAATTTCTGTGTTTCATCAACACTCTGATGGTCCACAGATTACAGAATGCCTCCAGATGTGCATCGGAAACTACTACTGGTCTTCCAAAGGACGATCAAAGCGTAAACTCTTTGAGACATTACTCCCATGGAGGAAAGTGCGCATGGTGACTGTTGTATTCAATCCCGATGCATTTTCTGTGTTTCATCAACACTCTGACTGTCCACAGATTACAGAATGCCACGAGGTGTTTATCGGAAACTACTACTGGTCTTCCAGGGAACGATCAAAGCGTAAACTCTTTTAGACATTACTCCCATGGAGGAAAGTGCGCGTGGTGACTGTTGTATTCAATCCCGATGCAATTTCTGTGTTTCATCAACATTCTAATAGTCCACAGATTACAGAATGCGACCAGATGTGCATCGGAAACTACTACTGGTCTTCCAGGGAACGGATAAAGCGTAGACTGTTTGAGACATTACTCCCATGGAGGAAAGGGCGCATGGTGACTGTTGTATTCAATCCCGATGCAATTTCTGTGTTTCATCAACACTCTGATAGTCTACACATTACAGAATGCGACCAGATGTGCATCGGAAACTACTACTGGTCTTCCAGGGAACGATCAAAGCGTAGAGTGTTTGAGACATTACTTTCATGAAGGAAAGAGAGCATGGCGACTGCTGAATTCAATCCCGATGCAATTTCTGTGTTTCATCAACACTCTGATAGTCCACAGATAACAGAATGCCTCCAGATGTGCATCGGAAACTACTACTGGTCTTCCAGGGAACGATCAAAGCGTAAACTCTTTGAGACATTACTCCCACGGAGGAAAGTGCGCATGGTGACTGTTGTATTCAATCCCGATGCATTTTCTGTGTTTCATCAACACTCTGATGGTCCACAGATTACAGAATGCCTCCAGATGTGCATCGGAAGCTACTACTGGTCTTCCAAAGGACGATCAAAGCGTAAACTCTTTGAGACATTACTCCCATGGAGGAAAGTGCGCATGGTGACTGTTGTATTCAATCCCGATGCATTTTCTGTGTTTCATCAACACTCTGACTGTCCACAGATTACAGAATGCCACGAGGTGTTTATCGGAAACTACTACTGGTCTTCCAGGGAACGATCAAAGCGTAAACGCTTTTAGACATTACTCCCATGGAGGAAAGTGCGCGTGGTGACTGTTGTATTCAATCCCGATGCAATTTCTGTGTTTCATCAACATTCTAATAGTCCACAGATTACAGAATGCGACCAGATGTGCATCGGAAACTACTACTGGTCTTCCAGGGAACGGATAAAGCGTAGACTGTTTGAGACATTACTCCCATGGAGGAAAGGGCGCATGGTGACTGTTGTATTCAATCACGATGCAATTTCTGTGTTTCATCAACACTCTGATAGTCTACACATTACAGAATGCGACCAGATGTGCATCGGAAACTACTACTGGTCTTCCAGGGAACGATCAAAGCATAGATGGTTTGAGACATTACTCCCGTGGAGGAGAGTGCGCATGGTGACTGTTGTATTCAATCCCGATGCAATTTCTGTGTTTCATCAACACTCTGATAGTCCACAAATAACAGAATGCCTCCAGATGTGCATCGGAAACTACTACTGGTCATCCAGGGAAAGATCAAAACGTAAATTCTTTGAGACATTACTCCCATGGAGGAAATTGCGCATGGTGACTGTTGTATTCAATGACGATGCAATTTCCGTCTTTCATCAACATTCTGATAGTCCACAGATTACAGAATGCCGCCAGATGTGCATCGGAAACTACTACTGGTCTTCCAGGGAACGGATAAAGCGTAGACTGTTTGAGACATTACTCCCATGGAGGATAGTGCGCATGGTGACTGTTGTATTCATTCCCGATGCATTTTCTGTGTTTCATCAACACTCTGATGGTCCACAGATTACAGAATGCCTCCAGATGTGCATCGGAGACTACTACTGGTCTTCCAAAGGACGATCAAAGCGTAAACTCTTTGAGACATTACTCCCATGGAGGAAAGTGCGCATCGTGACTGTTGTATTCAATCCGGATGCAATTTCCGTGTTTCATGAACACTCTGATAGACCACAGATTACAGAATTCCTCCAGATGTGCATCGGAAACTACTAATGGTCTTCCAAGGAACGATCAGAGCGTAGAGTGTTTGAGACATTACTTTCATGAAGGAAAGTGCGCATGGTGACTGTTGTATTCAATCCCGATGCAATTTCTGTGTTTCATCAACACTCTGATAGTCCACAGATAACAGAATGCCTCCAGATGTGCATCGGAAACTACTACTGGTCTTCCTGGGAACGATCAAATCGTAGACTGTTTGAGACATTACTCCCATGGAGGAAAGTGCGCATGGTGACTGTTGTAACCAATCCCGATGCAATTTCTGTGTTTCATCAACACTCTGATAGTCCACAGATTAATGAATGCCTCCAGTTGTGCATCGGAAACTACTATTGGTCTTCCAGGGAACGATCAAAGCGTAGAGTGTTTGAGACATTACTTTCATGAAGGAAAGTGAGCATGGTGACTGTTGTATTCAATTCCGATGCAATTTCTGTGTTTCATCAACACTCCGATAGTCCACAGATAACAGAATGCCTCCAGATGAGCATCGGAAACTACTACTGGTCTTCCAGGGAACGATCAAAGCGTAAACTCTTCGAGACATTTCTCCCATGGAGGAAAGTGCGCATGGTGACTGTTGTATTCAATTCCGATGCAATTTCTGTGTTTCATCAACATTCTGATAGTCCACAGATTTCAGAATGACTCCAGATGTGCATCGGAAACTACTACTGGTCTTCCAGGGAACGGATAAAGCGTAGACTGTTTGAGACATTACTCCCATGGAGGAAAGTACGCATGGTGACTGTTGTATTCAATCCTGATGCATTTTCTGTGTTTCATCAACACTCTGATGGTCCACAGATTACAGAATGCCTCCAGATGTGTATCGGAAACTACTACTGGTCATCCAGGGAACGATCAAATCGTAGACTGTTTGAGACATTACTCCCATTTAAGAAAGTGCGCATGGTGACTGTTGTATTCAATCCGGATGCAATTTCTGTGTTTCATCAACACTCTGATAGTCCACAGATTACAGAATGCCTCCAGATGTGCATCGGAAACTACTACTGGTCTTCCAGGGAACGATCAAAGCGTAGAGTGTTTGAGACATTACTTTCATGAAGGAAAGTGAGCATGGTGACTGTTGAATTCAATCCCGATGCAATTTCTGTGTTTCATCAACACTCTGATGGTCCACAGATTACAGAATGCCTCCAGATGTGCATCGGAAACTACTACTGGTCTTCCAAAGGACGATCAAAGCGTAAACTCTTTGAGACATTACTCCCATGGAGGAAAGTGCGCATGGTGACTGTTGTATTCAATCCCGATGCATTTTCTGTGTTTCATCAACACTCTGACTGTCCACAGATTACAGAATGCCACGAGGTGTTTATCGGAAACTACTACTGGTCTTCCAGGGAACGATCAAAGCGTAAACTCTTTTAGACATTACTCCCATGGAGGAAAGTGCGCGTGGTGACTGTTGTATTCAATCCCGATGCAATTTCTGTGTTTCATCAACATTCTAATAGTCCACAGATTACAGAATGCGACCAGATGTGCATCGGAAACTACTACTGGTCTTCCAGGGAACGGATAAAGCGTAGACTGTTTGAGACATTACTCCCATGGAGGAAAGGTCGCATGGTGACTGTTGTATTCAATCCCGATGCAATTTCTGTGTTTCATCAACACTCTGATAGTCTACACATTACAGAATGCGACCAGATGTGCATCGGAAACTACTACTGGTCTTCCAGGGAACGATCAAAGCGTAGAGTGTTTGAGACATTACTTTCATGAAGGAAAGAGAGCATGGTGACTGCTGAATTCAATCCCGATGCAATTTCTGTGTTTCATCAACACTCTGATAGTCCACAGATAACAGAATGCCTCCAGATGTGCATCGGAAACTACTACTGGTCTTCCAGGGAACGATCAAAGCGTAAACTCTTTGAGACATTACTCCCACGGAGGAAAGTGCGCATGGTGACTGTTGTATTCAATCCCGATGCATTTTCTGTGTTTCATCAACACTCTGATGGTCCACAGATTACAGAATGCCTCCAGATGTGCATCGGAAACTACTACTGGTCTTCCAAAGGACGATCAAAGCGTAAACTCTTTGAGACATTACTCCCATGGAGGAAAGTGCGCATGGTGACTGTTGTATTCAATCCCGATGCATTTTCTGTGTTTCATCAACACTCTGACTGTCCACAGATTACAGAATGCCACGAGGTGTTTATCGGAAACTACTACTGGTCTTCCAGGGAACGATCAAAGCGTAAACTCTTTTAGACATTACTCCCATGGAGGAAAGTGCGCGTGGTGACTGTTGTATTCAATCCCGATGCAATTTCTGTGTTTCATCAACATTCTAATAGTCCACAGATTACAGAATGCGACCAGATGTGCATCGGAAACTACTACTGGTCTTCCAGGGAACGGATAAAGCGTAGACTGTTTGAGACATTACTCCCATGGAGGAAAGGGCGCATGGTGACTGTTGTATTCAATCCCGATGCAATTTCTGTGTTTCATCAACACTCTGATAGCCTACACATTACAGAATGCGACCAGATGTGCATCGGAAACTACTACTGGTCTTCCAGGGAACGATCAAAGCATAGATGGTTTGAGACATTACTCCCGTGGAGGAGAGTGCGCATGGTGACTGTTGTATTCAATCCTGATGCAATTTCTGTGTTTCATCAACACTCTGATAGTCCACAAATAACAGAATGCCTCCAGATGTGCATCGGAAACTACTACTGGTCATCCAGGGAAAGATCAAAACGTAAATTCTTTGAGACATTACTCCCATGGAGGAAA
The DNA here is from genome assembly GCF_023897955.1 of Schistocerca gregaria. Classification (NCBI taxonomy): domain Eukaryota; kingdom Metazoa; phylum Arthropoda; class Insecta; order Orthoptera; family Acrididae; genus Schistocerca; species Schistocerca gregaria. The sequence goes on along the minus strand of NC_064923.1, from coordinate 2,274,667 downwards.
TTGCGCATGGTGACTGTTGTATTCAATGACGATGCAATTTCCGTCTTTCATCAACATTCTGATAGTCCACAGATTATAGAATGCCGCCAGATGTGCATCGGAAACTACTACTGGTCTTCCAGGGAACGGATAAAGCGTAGACTGTTTGAGACATTACTCCCATGGAGGATAGTGCGCATGGTGACTGTTGTATTCATTCCCGATGCATTTTCTGTGTTTCATCAACACTCTGATGGTCCACAGATTACAGAATGCCTCCAGATGTGCATCGGAGACTACTACTGGTCTTCCAAAGGACGATCAAAGCGTAAACTCTTTGAGACATTACTCCCATGGAGGAAAGTGCGCATCGTGACTGTTGTATTCAATCCGGATGCAATTTCCGTGTATCATGAACACTCTGATAGACCACAGATTACAGAATTCCTCCAGATGTGCATCGGAAACTACTAATGGTCTTCCAAGGAACGATCAGAGCGTAGAGTGTTTGAGACATTACTTTCATGAAGGAAAGTGCGCATGGTGACTGTTGTATTCAATCCCGATGCAATTTCTGTGTTTCATCAACACTCTGATAGTCCACAGATAACAGAATGCCTCCAGATGTGCATCGGAAACTACTACTGGTCTTCCTGGGAACGATCAAATCGTAGACTGTTTGAGACATTACTCCCATGGAGGAAAGTGCGCATGGTGACTGTTGTAACCAATCCCGATGCAATTTCTGTGTTTCATCAACACTCTGATAGTCCACAGATTAATGAATGCCTCCAGTTGTGCATCGGAAACTACTATTGGTCTTCCAGGGAACGATCAAAGCGTAGAGTGTTTGAGACATTACTTTCATGAAGGAAAGTGAGCATGGTGACTGTTGTATTCAATTCCGATGCAATTTCTGTGTTTCATCAACACTCCGATAGTCCACAGATAACAGAATGCCTCCAGATGAGCATCGGAAACTACTACTGGTCTTCCAGGGAACGATCAAAGCGTAAACTCTTCGAGACATTTCTCCCATGGAGGAAAGTGCGCATGGTGACTGTTGTATTCAATTCCGATGCAATTTCTGTGTTTCATCAACATTCTGATAGTCCACAGATTTCAGAATGACTCCAGATGTGCATCGGAAACTACTACTGGTCTTCCAGGGAACGGATAAAGCGTAGACTGTTTGAGACATTACTCCCATGGAGGAAAGTACGCATGGTGACTGTTGTATTCAATCCTGATGCATTTTCTGTGTTTCATCAACACTCTGATGGTCCACAGATTACAGAATGCCTCCAGATGTGTATCGGAAACTACTACTGGTCATCCAGGGAACGATCAAATCGTAGACTGTTTGAGACATTACTCCCATTTAAGAAAGTGCGCATGGTGACTGTTGTATTCAATCCGGATGCAATTTCTGTGTTTCATCAACACTCTGATAGTCCACAGATTACAGAATGCCTCCAGATGTGCATCGGAAACTACTACTGGTCTTCCAGGGAACGATCAAAGCGTAGAGTGTTTGAGACATTACTTTCATGAAGGAAAGTGAGCATGGTGACTGTTGAATTCAATCCCGATGCAATTTCTGTGCTTCATCAACACTCTGATAGTCCACAGATAACAGAATGCCTCCAGATGTGCATCGGATACTACTACTGGTCTTCCAGGGAACGATCAAAGCGTAAACTCTTTGATACATTACTCCCATGGAGGAAAGTGCGCATGGTGACTGTTGTATTCAATCCCGATGCAATTTCTGTGTTTCATCAACATTCTGATAGTCCACAGATTACAGAATGCCTCCAGATGTGCATCGGAAACTACTACTGGTCTTCCAGGGAACGGATAAAGCGTAAACTGTTTGAGACATTACTCCCATGGAGGAAAGTGCGCATGGTGACTGTTGTATTCAATCCCGATGCATTTTCTGTGTTTCATCAACACTCTGATGGTCCACAGATTACAGAATGCCTCCAGATGTGAATCGGAAACTATTACTGGTCATCCAGGGAACGATCAAATCGTAGACTGTTTGAGACATTACTCCCATTTAAGAAAGTGCGCATGGTGACTGTTGTATTCAATCCGGATGCAATTTCTGTGTTTCATCAACACTCTGATAGTCCACAGATTACAGAATGCCTCCAGATGTGCATCGGAAACTACTACTGGTCTTCCAGGGAACGATCAAAGCGTAGAGTGTTTGAGACATTACTTTCATGAAGGAAAGTGAGCATGGTGACTGTAGAATTCAATCCCGATGCAATTTCTGTGTTTCATCAACACTCTGATTGTCCACAGATAACAGAATGCCTCCAGATGTGCATCGGAAACTACTACTGGTCTTCCAGGGAACGATCAAAGCGTAAACTCTTTGAGACATTACTCCCATATAGGAAAGTGCGCATGGTGATTGTTGTATTCAATCCCGATGCAATTTCTGTGTTTCATCAACATTCTGATAGTCCACAGATTACAGAATGCCTCCAGATGTGCATCGGAAACTACTACTGGTCTTCCAGGGAACGGATAAAGCGTAGACTGTTTGAGACATTACTCCCATGGAGGAAAGTGCGCATGGTGACTGTTGTATTCAATCCCGATGCATTTTCTGTGTTTCATCAACACTCTGATGGTCCACAGATTACAGAATGCCTCCAGATGTGCATCGGAAACTACTACTGGTCGTCCAAAGGACGATCAAAGCGTAAACTCTTTGAGACATTACTCCCATGGAGGAAAGTGCGCATGGTGACTGTTGAATTCAATCCCGATGCAATTTCTGTGTTTCATCAACACTCTGATGGTCCACAGATTACAGAATGCCTCCAGATGTGCATCGGAAACTACTACTGGTCTTCCAAAGGACGATCAAAGCGTAAACTCTTTGAGACATTACTCCCATGGAGGAAAGTGCGCATGGTGACTGTTGTATTCAATCCCGATGCATTTTCTGTGTTTCATCAACACTCTGACTGTCCACAGATTACAGAATGCCACGAGGTGTTTATCGGAAACTACTACTGGTCTTCCAGGGAACGATCAAAGCGTAAACTCTTTTAGACATTACTCCCATGGAGGAAAGTGCGCGTGGTGACTGTTGTATTCAATCCCGATGCAATTTCTGTGTTTCATCAACATTCTAATAGTCCACAGATTACAGAATGCGACCAGATGTGCATCGGAAACTACTACTGGTCTTCCAGGGAACGGATAAAGCGTAGACTGTTTGAGACATTACTCCCATGGAGGAAAGGTCGCATGGTGACTGTTGTATTCAATCCCGATGCAATTTCTGTGTTTCATCAACACTCTGATAGTCTACACATTACAGAATGCGACCAGATGTGCATCGGAAACTACTACTGGTCTTCCAGGGAACGATCAAAGCGTAGAGTGTTTGAGACATTACTTTCATGAAGGAAAGAGAGCATGGTGACTGCTGAATTCAATCCCGATGCAATTTCTGTGTTTCATCAACACTCTGATAGTCCACAGATAACAGAATGCCTCCAGATGTGCATCGGAAACTACTACTGGTCTTCCAGGGAACGATCAAAGCGTAAACTCTTTGAGACATTACTCCCACGGAGGAAAGTGCGCATGGTGACTGTTGTATTCAATCCCGATGCATTTTCTGTGTTTCATCAACACTCTGATGGTCCACAGATTACAGAATGCCTCCAGATGTGCATCGGAAACTACTACTGGTCTTCCAAAGGACGATCAAAGCGTAAACTCTTTGAGACATTACTCCCATGGAGGAAAGTGCGCATGGTGACTGTTGTATTCAATCCCGATGCATTTTCTGTGTTTCATCAACACTCTGACTGTCCACAGATTACAGAATGCCACGAGGTGTTTATCGGAAACTACTACTGGTCTTCCAGGGAACGATCAAAGCGTAAACTCTTTTAGACATTACTCCCATGGAGGAAAGTGCGCGTGGTGACTGTTGTATTCAATCCCGATGCAATTTCTGTGTTTCATCAACATTCTAATAGTCCACAGATTACAGAATGCGACCAGATGTGCATCGGAAACTACTACTGGTCTTCCAGGGAACGGATAAAGCGTAGACTGTTTGAGACATTACTCCCATGGAGGAAAGGGCGCATGGTGACTGTTGTATTCAATCCCGATGCAATTTCTGTGTTTCATCAACACTCTGATAGCCTACACATTACAGAATGCGACCAGATGTGCATCGGAAACTACTACTGGTCTTCCAGGGAACGATCAAAGCATAGATGGTTTGAGACATTACTCCCGTGGAGGAGAGTGCGCATGGTGACTGTTGTATTCAATCCTGATGCAATTTCTGTGTTTCATCAACACTCTGATAGTCCACAAATAACAGAATGCCTCCAGATGTGCATCGGAAACTACTACTGGTCATCCAGGGAAAGATCAAAACGTAAATTCTTTGAGACATTACTCCCATGGAGGAAATTGCGCATGGTGACTGTTGTATTCAATGACGATGCAATTTCCGTCTTTCATCAACATTCTGATAGTCCACAGATTACAGAATGCCGCCAGATGTGCATCGGAAACTACTACTGGTCTTCCAGGGAACGGATAAAGCGTAGACTGTTTGAGACATTACTCCCATGGAGGATAGTGCGCATGGTGACTGTTGTATTCATTCCCGATGCATTTTCTGTGTTTCATCAACACTCTGATGGTCCACAGATTACAGAATGCCTCCAGATGTGCATCGGAGACTACTACTGGTCTTCCAAAGGACGATCAAAGCGTAAACTCTTTGAGACATTACTCCCATGGAGGAAAGTGCGCATCGTGACTGTTGTATTCAATCCGGATGCAATTTCCGTGTATCATGAACACTCTGATAGACCACAGATTACAGAATTCCTCCAGATGTGCATCGGAAACTACTAATGGTCTTCCAAGGAACGATCAGAGCGTAGAGTGTTTGAGACATTACTTTCATGAAGGAAAGTGCGCATGGTGACTGTTGTATTCAATCCCGATGCAATTTCTGTGTTTCATCAACACTCTGATAGTCCACAGATAACAGAATGCCTCCAGATGTGCATCGGAAACTACTACTGGTCTTCCTGGGAACGATCAAATCGTAGACTGTTTGAGACATTACTCCCATGGAGGAAAGTGCGCATGGTGACTGTTGTAACCAATCCCGATGCAATTTCTGTGTTTCATCAACACTCTGATAGTCCACAGATTAATGAATGCCTCCAGTTGTGCATCGGAAACTACTATTGGTCTTCCAGGGAACGATCAAAGCGTAGAGTGTTTGAGACATTACTTTCATGAAGGAAAGTGAGCATGGTGACTGTTGTATTCAATTCCGATGCAATTTCTGTGTTTCATCAACACTCCGATAGTCCACAGATAACAGAATGCCTCCAGATGAGCATCGGAAACTACTACTGGTCTTCCAGGGAACGATCAAAGCGTAAACTCTTCGAGACATTTCTCCCATGGAGGAAAGTGCGCATGGTGACTGTTGTATTCAATTCCGATGCAATTTCTGTGTTTCATCAACATTCTGATAGTCCACAGATTTCAGAATGACTCCAGATGTGCATCGGAAACTACTACTGGTCTTCCAGGGAACGGATAAAGCGTAGACTGTTTGAGACATTACTCCCATGGAGGAAAGTACGCATGGTGACTGTTGTATTCAATCCTGATGCATTTTCTGTGTTTCATCAACACTCTGATGGTCCACAGATTACAGAATGCCTCCAGATGTGTATCGGAAACTACTACTGGTCATCCAGGGAACGATCAAATCGTAGACTGTTTGAGACATTACTCCCATTTAAGAAAGTGCGCATGGTGACTGTTGTATTCAATCCGGATGCAATTTCTGTGTTTCATCAACACTCTGATAGTCCACAGATTACAGAATGCCTCCAGATGTGCATCGGAAACTACTACTGGTCTTCCAGGGAACGATCAAAGCGTAGAGTGTTTGAGACATTACTTTCATGAAGGAAAGTGAGCATGGTGACTGTTGAATTCAATCCCGATGCAATTTCTGTGCTTCATCAACACTCTGATAGTCCACAGATAACAGAATGCCTCCAGATGTGCATCGGATACTACTACTGGTCTTCCAGGGAACGATCAAAGCGTAAACTCTTTGATACATTACTCCCATGGAGGAAAGTGCGCATGGTGACTGTTGTATTCAATCCCGATGCAATTTCTGTGTTTCATCAACATTCAGATAGTCCACAGATTACAGAATGCCTCCAGATGTGCATCGGAAACTACTACTGGTCTTCCAGGGAACGGATAAAGCGTAAACTGTTTGAGACATTACTCCCATGGAGGAAAGTGCGCATGGTGACTGTTGTATTCAATCCCGATGCATTTTCTGTGTTTCATCAACACTCTGATGGTCCACAGATTACAGAATGCCTCCAGATGTGAATCGGAAACTATTACTGGTCATCCAGGGAACGATCAAATCGTAGACTGTTTGAGACATTACTCCCATTTAAGAAAGTGCGCATGGTGACTGTTGTATTCAATCCGGATGCAATTTCTGTGTTTCATCAACACTCTGATAGTCCACAGATTACAGAATGCCTCCAGATGTGCATCGGAAACTACTACTGGTCTTCCAGGGAACGATCAAAGCGTAGAGTGTTTGAGACATTACTTTCATGAAGGAAAGTGAGCATGGTGACTGTAGAATTCAATCCCGATGCAATTTCTGTGTTTCATCAACACTCTGATTGTCCACAGATAACAGAATGCCTCCAGATGTGCATCGGAAACTACTACTGGTCTTCCAGGGAACGATCAAAGCGTAAACTCTTTGAGACATTACTCCCATATAGGAAAGTGCGCATGGTGATTGTTGTATTCAATCCCGATGCAATTTCTGTGTTTCATCAACATTCTGATAGTCCACAGATTACAGAATGCCTCCAGATGTGCATCGGAAACTACTACTGGTCTTCCAGGGAACGGATAAAGCGTAGACTGTTTGAGACATTACTCCCATGGAGGAAAGTGCGCATGGTGACTGTTGTATTCAATCCCGATGCATTTTCTGTGTTTCATCAACACTCTGATGGTCCACAGATTACAGAATGCCTCCAGATGTGCATCGGAAACTACTACTGGTCGTCCAAAGGACGATCAAAGCGTAAACTCTTTGAGACATTACTCCCGTGGAGGAAAGTGCGCATGGTGACTGTTGTATTCAATCCCGATGCATTTTCTGTGTTTCATCAACACTCTGACTGTCCACAGATTACAGAATGCCACGAGGTGTTTATCGGAAACTACTACTGGTCTTCCAGGGAACGGTCAAAGCGTAAACTCTTTTAGACATTACTCCCATGGAGGAAAGTGCGCGTGGTGACTGTTGTACTCAATCCCGATGCAATTTCTGTGTTTCATCAACATTCTAATAGTCCACAGATTACAGAATGCTACCAGATGTGCATCGGAAACTACTACTGGTCTTCCAGGGAACGGATAAAGCGTAGACTGTTTGAGACATAACTCCCATGGAGGAAAGGGCGCATGGTGACTGTTGTATTCAATCCCGATGCAATTTCTGTGTTTCATCAACACTCTGATAGTCTACACATTACAGAATGCGACCAGATGTGCATCGGAAACTACTACTGGTCTTCCAGGGAACGATCAAAGCGTAGAGTGTTTGAGACATTACTTTCATGAAGGAAAGTGAGCATGGTGACTGCTGAATTCAATCCCCATCCAATTTCTGTGTTTCATCAACACTCTGATAGTCCACAGATAACAGAATGCCTCCAGATGTGCATCGGAAACTACTACTGGTCTTCCAGGGAACGATCAAAGCGTAAACTCTTTGAGACATTACTCCCACGGAGGAAAGTGCGCATGGTGACTGTTGTATTCAATCCCGATGCATTTTCTGTGTTTCATCAACACTCTGATGGTCCACAGATTACAGAATGCCTCCAGATGTGCATCGGAAACTACTACTGGTCTTCCAAAGGACGATCAAAGCGTAACCTCTTTGAGACATTACTCCCATGGAGGAAAGTGCGCATGGTGACTGTTGTATTCAATCCCGATGCATTTTCTGTGTTTCATCAACACTCTGACTGTCCACAGATTACAGAATGCCACGAGGTGTTTATCGGAAACTACTACTGGTCTTCCAGGGAACGATCAAAGCGTAAACTCTTTTAGACATTACTCCCATGGAGGAAAGTGCGCGTGGTGACTGTTGTATTCAATCCCGATGCAATTTCTGTGTTTCATCAACACTCTGATAGTCTACACATTACAGAATGCGACCAGATGTGCATCGGAAACTACTACTGGCCTTCCAGGGAACGATCAAAGCGTAGAGTGTTTGAGACATTACTTTCATGAAGGAAAGTGAGCATGGTGACTGCTGAATTCAATCCCGATGCAATTTCTGTGTTTCATCAACACTCTGATAGTCCACAGATAACAGAATGCCTCCAGATGTGCATCGGAAACTACTACTGGTCTTCCAGGGAACGATCAAAGCGTAAACTCTTTGAGACATTACTCCCACGGAGGAAAGTGCGCATGCTGACTGTTGTATTCAATCCCGATGCAATTTCTGTGTTTCATCAACATTCTGATAGTCCACAGATTACAGAATGCCTCCAGATGTGCATCGGAAACTACTACTGGTCTTCCAGGGAACGGATAAAGCGTAGACTGTTTGAGACATTACTCCCATGGAGGATAGTGCGCATGGTGACTGTTGTATTCAATCCCGATGCATTTTCTGTGTTTCATCAACACTCTGATGGTCCACAGATTACAGAATGCCTCCAGATGTGCATCGGAAACTACTACTGGTCTTCCAAAGGACGATCAAAGCGTAAACTCTTGGAGACATTACTCCCATGGAGGAAAGTGCGCATGGTGACTGTTGTATTCAATCCCGATGCATTTTCTGTGTTTCATCAACACTCTGACTGTCCACAGATTACAGAATACCACGAGGTGTTTATCGGAAACTACTACTGGTCTTCCAGGGAACGAGCAAAGCGTAAACTCTTTTAGACATTACTCCCATGGAGGAAAGTGCGCGTGGTGACTGTTGTATTCAATCCCGATGCAATTTCTGTGTTTCATCAACATTCTAATAGTCCACAGATTACAGAATGCGACCAGATGTGCATCGGAAACTACTACTGGTCTTCCAGGGAACGGATAAAGCGTAGACTGTTTGAGACATTACTCCCATGGAGGAAAGGGCGCATGGTGACTGTTGTATTCAATCCCGATGCATTTTCTGTGTTTCATCAACACTCTGATGGTCCACAGTTTACAGAATGCCTCCAGATGTGCATCGGAAACTACTACTGGTCTTCCAAAGGACGATTAAAACGTAAACTCTTTGAGACATTACTCCCATGGAGGAAAGTGCGCATCGTGACTGTTGTATTCAATCCGGATGCAATTTCCGTGTTTCATCAACACTCTGATAGACCACAGATTACAGAATTCCTCCAGATGTGCATCGGAAACTACTAATGGTCTTCCAAGGAACGATCAGAGCGTAGAGTGTTTGAGACAATACTTTCATGAAGGAAAGTGCGCATGGTGACTGTTGTATTCTAGCCCGATGCAATTTCTGTGTTTCATCAACACTCTGATAGTCCACAGATAACAGAATGCCTCCAGATGTGCATCGGAAACTACTACTGGTCTTCCTGGGAACGATCAAATCGTAGACTGTTTGAGACATTACTCCCATGGAGGAAAGTGCGCATGGTGACTGTTGTAACCAATCCCGATGCAATTTCTGTGTTTCATCAACACTCTGATAGTCCACAGATTACAGAATGCCTCCAGTTGTGCATCGGAAACTACTATTGGTCTTCCAGGGAACGATCAAAGCGTAGAGTGTTTGAGACATTACTTTCATGAAGGAAAGTGAGCATGGTGACTGTTGTATTCAATTCCGATGCAATTTCTGTGTTTCATCAACACTCCGATAGTCCACAGATAACAGAATGCCTCCAGATGAGCATCGGAAACTACTACTGGTCTTCCAGGGAACGATCAAAGCGTAAACTCTTCGAGACATTTCTCCCATGGAGGAAAGTGCGCATGGTGACTGTTGTATTCAATTCCGATGCAATATCTGTGTTTCATCAACATTCTGATAGTCCACAGATTACAGAATGACTCCAGATGTGCATCGGAAACTACTACTGGTCTTCCAGGGAACGGATTAAGCGTAGACTGTTTGAGACATTACTCCCATAGAGGAAAGTACGCATGGTGACTGTTGTATTCAATCCCGATGCATTTTCTGTGTTTCATCAACACTCTGATGGTCCACAGATTACAGAATGCCTCCAGATGTGAATCGGAAACTACTACTGGTCATCCAGGGAACGATCAAATCGTAGACTGTTTGAGACATTACTCCCATTTAAGAAAGTGCGCATGGTGACTGTTGTATTCAATCCGGATGCAATTTCTGTGTTTCATCAACACTCTGATAGTCCACAGATAACAGAATGCCTCCAGATGTGCATCGGAAACTACTACTGGTCTTCCAGGGAACGATCAAATCGTAAACTCTTTGAGACATTACTCCCACGGAGGAAAGTGCGCATGGTGACTGTTGTATTCAATCCCGATGCAATTTCTGTGTTTCATCAACATTCTGATAGTCCACAGATTACAGAATGCCTCCAGATGTGCATCGGAAACTACTACTGGTCTTCCAGGGAACGGATAAAGCGTAGACTGTTTGAGACATTACTCCCATGGAGGAAAGTGCGCATGGTGACTGTTGTATTCAATCCCGATGCATTTTCTGTGTTTCATCAACACTCTGATGGTCCACAGATTACAGAATGCCTCCAGATGTGCATCGGAAACTACTACTGGTCCTCCAAAGGACGATCAAAGCGTAAACTCTTTGAGACATTACTCCCATGGAGGAAAGTGCGCATGGTGACTGTTGTATTCAATCCCGATGCATTTTCTGTGTTTCATCAACACTCTGACTGTCCACAGATTACAGAATGCCACGAGGTGTTTATCGGAAACTACTACTGGTCTTCCAGGGAACGATCAAAGCGTAAACTCTTTTAGACATTACTCCCATGGAGGAAAGTGCGCGTGGTGACTGTTGTATTCAATCCCGATGCAATTTCTGTGTTTCATCAACATTCTAATAGTCCACAGATTACAGAATGCGACCAGATGTGCATCGGAAACTACTACTGGTCTTCCAGGGAACGGATAAAGCGTAGACTGTTTGAGACATTACTCCCATGGAGGAAAGGGCGCATGGTGACTGTTGTATTCAATCCCGATGCAATTTCTGTGTTTCATCAACACTCTGATAGTCTACACATTACAGAATGCGACCAGATGTGCATCGGAAACTACTACTGGTCTTCCAGGGAACGATCAAAGCGTAGAGTGTTTGAGACATTACTTTCATGAAGGAAAGTGAGCATGGTGACTGCTGAATTCAATCCCGATGCAATTTCTGTGTTTCATCAACACTCTGATAGTCCACAGATAACAGAATGCCTCCAGATGTGCATCGGAAACTACTACTGGTCTTCCAGGGAACGATCAAAGCGTAAACTCTTTGAGACATTACTCCCACGGAGGAAAGTGCGCATGGTGACTGTTGTATTCAATCCCGATGCATTTTCTGTGTTTCATCAACACTCTGATGGTCCACAGATTACAGAATGCCTCCAGATGTGCATCGGAAACTACTACTGGTCTTCCAAAGGACGATCCAAGCGTAAACTCTTTGAGACATTACTCCCATGGAGGAAAGTGCGCATGGTGACTGTTGTATTCAATCCCGATGCATTTTCTGTGTTTCATCAACACTCTGACTGTCCACAGATTACAGAATGCCACGAGGTGTTTATCGGAAACTACCACTGGTCTTCCAGGGAACGATCAAAGCGTAAACTCTTTTAGACATTACTCCCATGGAGGAAAGTGCGCGTGGTGACTGTTGTATTCAATCCCGATGCAATTTCTGTGTTTCATCAACATTCTAATAGTCCACAGATTACAGAATGCGACCAGATGTGCATCGGAAACTACTACTGGTCTTCCAGGGAACGGATAAAGCGTAGACTGTTTGAGACATTACTCCCATGGAGGAAAGGGCGCATGGTGACTGTTGTATTCAATCCCGATGCAATTTCTGTGTTTCATCAACACTCTGATAGTCTACACATTACAGAATGCGACCAGATGTGCATCGGAAACTACTACTGGTCTTCCAGGGAACGATCAAAGCATAGATGGTTTGAGACATTACTCCCGTGGAGGAGAGTGCGCATGGTGACTGTTGTATTCAATCCCGATGCAATTTCTGTGTTTCATCAACACTCTGATAGTCCACAAATAACAGAATGCCTCCAGATGTGCATCGGAAACTACTACTGGTCATCCAGGGAAAGATCAAAACGTAAATTCTTTGAGACATTACTCCCATGGAGGAAATTGCGCATGGTGACTGTTGTATTCAATGACGATGCAATTTCCGTCTTTCATCAACACTCTGATGGTCCACAGTTTACAGAATGCCTCCAGATGTGCATCGGAAACTACTACTGGTCTTCCAAAGGACGATCAAAGCGTAAACTCTTTGAGACATTACTCCCATGGAGGAAAGTGCGCATCGTGACTGTTGTATTCAATCCGGATGCAATTTCCGTGTTTCATCAACACTCTGATAGACCACAGATTACAGAATTCCTCCAGATGTGCATCGGAAACTACTAATGGTCTTCCAAGGAACGATCAGAGCGTAGAGTGTTTGAGACAATGCTTTCATGAAGGAAAGTGCGCATGGTGACTGTTGTATTCAAGCCCGATGCAATTTCTGTGTTTCATCAACACTCTGATAGTCCACAGATAACAGAATGCCTCCAGATGTGCATCGGAAACTACTACTGGTCTTCCTGGGAACGATCAAATCGTAGACTGTTTGAGACATTACTCCCATGGAGGAAAGTGCGCATGGTGACTGTTGTAACCAATCCCGATGCAATTTCTGTGTTTCATCAACACTCTGATAGTCCACAGATTACAGAATGCCTCCAGTTGTGCATCGGAAACTACTATTGGTCTTCCAGGGAACGATCAAAGCGTAGAGTGTTTGAGACATTACTTTCATGAAGGAAAGTGAGCATGGTGACTGTTGTATTCAATTCCGATGCAATTTCTGTGTTTCATCAACACTCCGATAGTCCACAGATAACAGAATGCCTCCAGATGAGCATCGGAAACTACTACTGGTCTTCCAGGGAACGATCAAAGCGTAAACTCTTCGAGACATTTCTCCCATGGAGGAAAGTGCGCATGGTGACTGTTGTATTCAATTCCGATGCAATTTCTGTGTTTCATCAACATTCTGATAGTCCACAGATTACAGAATGACTCCAGATGTGCATCGGAAACTACTACTGGTCTTCCAGGGAACGGATTAAGCGTAGACTGTTTGAGACATTACTCCCATAGAGGAAAGTACGCATGGTGACTGTTGTATTCAATCCCGATGCATTTTCTGTGTTTCATCAACACTCTGATGGTCCACAGATTACAGAATGCCTCCAAATGTGAATCGGAAACTACTACTGGTCATCCAGGGAACGATCAAATCGTAGACTGTTTGAGACATTACTCCCACTTAAGAAAGTGCGCATGGTGACTGTTGTATTCAATCCGGATGCAATTTCTGTGTTTTATCAACACTCTGATAGTCCACAGATAACAGAATGCCTCCAGATGTGCATCGGAAACTACTACTGGTCTTCCAGGGAACGATCAAAGCGTAAACTCTTCGAGACATTTCTCCCATGGAGGAAAGTGCGCATGGTGACTGTTGTATTCAATCCCGAAGCATTTTCTGTGTTTCATCAACACTCTGACTGTCCACAGATTACAGAATGCCACGAGGTGTTTATCGGAAACTACTACTGGTCTTCCAGGGAACGATCAAAGCGTAAACTCTTTTAGACATTACTCCCATGTAGGAAAGTGCGCGTGGTGACTGTTGTATTCAATCCCGATGCAATTTCTGTGTTTCATCAACATTCTAATAGTCCACAGATTACAGAATGCGACCAGATGTGCATCGGAAACTACTACTGGTCTTCCAGGGAACGGATAAAGCGTAGACTGTTTGAGACATTACTCCCATGGAGGAAAGGGCGCATGGTGACTGTTGTATTCAATCCCGATGCAATTTCTGTGTTTCATCAACACTCTGATAGTCTACACATTACAGAATGCGACCAGATGTGCATCGGAAACTACTACTGGTCTTCCAGGGAACGATCAAAGCGTAGAGTGTTTGAGACATTACTTTCATGAAGGAAAGTGAGCATGAAGACTGCTGAATTCAATCCCGATGCAATTTCTGTGTTTCATCAACACTCTGATAGTCCACAGATAACAGAATGCCTCCAGATGTGCATCGGAAACTACTACTGGTCTTCCAGGGAACGATCAAAGCGTAAACTCTTTGAGACATTACTCCCACGGAGGAAAGTGCGCATGGTGACTGTTGTATTCAATCCCGATGCATTTTCTGTGTTTCATCAACACTCTGATGGTCCACAGATTACAGAATGCCTCCAGATGTGCATCGGAAACTACTACTGGTCTTCCAAAGGACGATCAAAGCGTAAACTCTTTGAGACATTACTCCCATGGAGGAAAGTGCGCATGGTGACTGTTGTATTCAATCCCGATGCATTTTCTGTGTTTCATCAACACGCTGACTGTCCACAGATTACAGAATGCCACGAGGTGTTTATCGGAAACTACTACTGGTCTTCCAGGGAACGATCAAAGCGTAAACTCTTTTAGACATTACTCCCATGGAGGAAAGTGCGCGTGGTGACTGTTGTATTCAATCCCGATGCAATTTCTGTGTTTCATCAACATTCTAATAGTCCACAGATTACAGAATGCGACCAGATGTGCATCGGAAATTACTACTGGTCTTCCAGGGAACGGATAAAGCGTAGACTGTTTGAGACATTACTCCCATGGAGGAAAGGGCGCATGGTGACTGTTGTATTCAATCCCGATGCAATTTCTGTGTTTCATCAACACTCTGATAGTCTACACATTACAGAATGCGACCAGATGTGCATCGGAAACTACTACTGGTCTTCCAGGGAACGATCAAAGCGTAGAGTGTTTGAGACATTACTTTCATGAAGGAAAGTGAGCATGGTGAAGTGCTGAATTCAATCCCGATGCAATTTCTGTGTTTCATCAACACTCTGATAGTCCACAGATAACAGAATGCCTCCAGATGTGCATCGGAAACTACTACTGGTCTTCCAGGGAACGATCAAAGCGTAAACTCTTTGAGACATTACTCCCACGGAGGAAAGTGGGCATGGTGACTGTTGTATTCAATCCCGATGCAATTTCTGTGTTTCATCAACATTCTGATAGTCCACAGATTACAGAATGCCTCCAGATGTGCATCGGAAACTACTACTGGTCTTCCAGGGAACGGATAAAGCGTAGACTGTTTGAGACATTACTCCCATGGAGGATAGTGCGCATGGTGACTGTTGTATTCAATCCCGATGCATTTTCTGTGTTTCATCAACACTCTGATGATCCACAGATTACAGAATGCCTCCAGATGTGCATCGGAAACTACTACTGGTCTTCCAAAGGACGATCAAAGCGTAAACTCTTTGAGACATTACTCCCATGGAGGAAAGTGCGCATGGTGACTGTTGTATTCAATCCCGATGCATTTTCTGTGTTTCATCAACACTCTGACTGTCCACAGATTACAGAATGCCACGAGGTGTTTATCGGAAACTACTACTGGTCTTCCAGGGAACGATCAAAGCGTAAACTCTTTTAGACATTACTCCCATGGAGGAAAGTGCGCGTGGTGACTGTTGTATTCAATCCCGATGCAATTTCTGTGTTTCATCAACATTCTAATAGTCCACAGATTACAGAATGCGACCAGATGTGCATCGGAAACTACTACTGGTCTTCCAGGGAACGGATAAAGCGTAGACTGTTTGAGACATTACTCCCATGGAGGAAAGGGCGCATGGTGACTGTTGTATTCAATCCCGATGCAATTTCTGTGTTTCATCAACACTCTGATAGTCTACACATTACAGAATGCGACCAGATGTGCATCGGAAACTACTACTGGTCTTCCAGGGAACGATCAAAGCATAGATGGTTTGAGACATTACTCCCGTGGAGGAGAGTGCGCATGGTGACTGTTGTATTCAATCCCGATGCAATTTCTGTGTTTCATCAACACTCTGATAGTCCACAAATAACAGAATGCCTCCAGATGTGCATCGGAAACTACTACTGGTCATCCAGGGAAAGATCAAAACGTAAATTCTTTGAGACATTACTCCCATGGAGGAAATTGCGCATGGTGACTGTTGTATTCAATGACGATGCAATTTCCGTCTTTCATCAACATTCTGATAGTCCACAGATTACAGAATGCCGCCAGATGTGCATCGGAAACTACTACTGGTCTTCCAGGTAACGGATAAAGCGTAGACTGTTTGAGACATTACTCCCATGGAAGATAGTGCGCATGGTGACTGTTGTATTCAATCCCGATGCATTTTCTGTGTTTCATCAACACTCTGATGGTCCACAGATTACAGAATGCCTCCAGATGTGCATCGGAAACTACTACTGGTCTTCCAAAGGACGATCAAAGCGTAAACTCTTTGAGACATTACTCCCATGGAGGAAAGTGCGCATCGTGACTGTTGTATTCAATCCGGATGCAATTTCCGTGTTTCATCAACACTCTGATAGACCACAGATTACAGAATTCCTCCAGATGTGCATCGGAAACTACTAATGGTCTTCCAAGGAACGATCAGAGCGTAGAGTGTTTGAGACATTACTTTCATGAAGGAAAGTGCGCATGGTGACTGTTGTATTCAATCCCGATGCAATTTCTGTGTTTCATCAACACTCTGATAGTCCACAGATAACAGAATGCCTCCAGATGTGCATCGGAAACTACTACTGGTCTTCCTGGGAACGATCAAATCGTAGACTGTTTGAGACATTACTCCCATGGAGGAAAGTGCGCATGGTGACTGTTGTAACCAATCCCGATGCAATTTCTGTGTTTCATCAACACTCTGATAGTCCACAGATTAATGAATGCCTCCAGTTGTGCATCGGAAACTACTATTGGTCTTCCAGGGAACGATCAAAGCGTAGAGTGTTTGAGACATTACTTTCATGAAGGAAAGTGAGCATGGTGACTGTTGTATTCAATTCCGATGCAATTTCTGTGTTTCATCAACACTCTGATAGTCCACAGATAACAGAATGCCTCCAGATGAGCATCGGAAACTACTACTGGTCTTCCAGGGAACGATCAAAGCGTAAACTCTTCGAGACACTTCTCCCATGGAGGAAAGTGCGCATGGTGACTGTTGTATTCAATTCCGATGCAATTTGTGTGTTTCATCAACATTCTGATAGTCCACAGATTTCAGAATGACTCCAGATGTGCATCGGAAACTACTACTGGTCTTCCAGGGAACGGATAAAGCGTAGACTGTTTGAGACATTACTCCCATGGAGGAAAGTACGCATGGTGACTGTTGTATTCAATCCCGATGCATTTTCTGTGTTTCATCAACACTCTGATGGTCCACAGATTACAGAATGCCTCCAGATGTGTATCGGAAACTACTACTGGTCATCCAGGGAACGATCAAATCGTAGACTGTTTGAGACATTACTCCCATTTAAGAAAGTGCGCATGGTGACTGTTGTATTCAATCCGGATGCAATTTCTGTGTTTCATCAACACTCTGATAGTCCACAGATTACAGAATGCCTCCAGATGTGCATCGGAAACTACTACTGGTCTTCCAGGGAACGATCAAAGCGTAGAGTGTTTGAGACATTACTTTCATGAAGGAAAGTGAGCATGGTGACTGTTGAATTCAATCCCGATGCAATTTCTGTGTTTCATCAACACTCTGATAGTCCACAGATAACAGAATGCCTCCAGATGTGCATCGGAAACTACTACTGGTCTTCCAGGGAACGATCAAAGCGTAAACTCTTTGATACATTACTCCCACGGAGGAAAGTGCGCATGGTGACTGTTGTATTCAATCCCGATGCAATTTCTGTGTTTCATCAACATTCTGATAGTCCACAGATTACAGAATGCCTCCAGATGTGCATCGGAAACTACTACTGGTCTTCCAGGGAACGGATAAAGCGTAAACTGTTTGAGACATTACTCCCATGGAGGAAAGTGCGCATGGTGACTGTTGTATTCAATCCCGATGCATTTTCTGTGTTTCATCAACACTCTGATGGTCCACAGATTACAGAATGCCTCCAGATGTGCATCGGAAACTACTACTGGTCTTCCAAAGGACGATCAAAGCGTAAACTCTTTGAGACATTACTCCCGTGGAGGAAAGTGCGCATGGTGACTGTTGTATTCAATCCCGATGCATTTTCTGTGTTTCATCAACACTCTGACTGTCCACAGATTACAGAATGCCACGAGGTGTTTATCGGAAACTACTACTGGTCTTCCAGGGAACGATCAAAGCGTAAACTCTTTTAGACATTACTCCCATGGAGGAAAGTGCGCGTGGTGACTGTTGTATTCAATCCCGATGCAATTTCTGTGTTTCATCAACATTCTAATAGTCCACAGATTACAGAATGCGACCAGATGTGCATCGGAAACTACTACTGGTCTTCCAGGGAACGGATAAAGCGTAGACTGTTTGAGACATTACTCCCATGGAGGAAAGGGCGCATGGTGACTGTTGTATTCAATCCCGATGCAATTTCTGTGTTTCATCAACACTCTGATAGTCTACACATTACAGAATGCGACCAGATGTGCATCGGAAACTACTACTGGTCTTCCAGGGAACGATCAAAGCGTAGAGTGTTTGAGACATTACTTTCATGAAGGAAAGTGAGCATGGTGACTGCTGAATTCAATCCCGATGCAATTTCTGTGTTTCATCAACACTCTGATAGTCCACAGATAACAGAATGCCTCCAGATGTGCATCGGAAACTACTACTGGTCTTCCAGGGAACGATCAAAGCGTAAACTCTTTGAGACATTACTCCCACGGAGGAAAGTGCGCATGGTGACTGTTGTATTCAATCCCGATGCATTTTCTGTGTTTCATCAACACTCTGATGGTCCACAGATTACAGAATGCCTCCAGATGTGCATCGGAAACTACTACTGGTCTTCCAAAGGACGATCAAAGCGTAAACTCTTTGAGACATTACTCCCATGGAGGAAAGTGCGCATGGTGACTGTTGTATTCAATCCCGATGCAATTTCTGTGTTTCATCAACACTCTGACTGTCCACAGATTACAGAATGCCACGAGGTGTTTATCGGAAACTACTACTGGTCTTCCAGGGTACGATCAAAGCGTAAACTCTTTTAGACATTACTCCCATGGAGGAAAGTGCGCGTGGTGACTGTTGTATTCAATCCCGATGCAATTTCTGTGTTTCATCAACATTCTAATAGTCCACAGATTACAGAATGCGACCAGATGTGCATCGGAAACTACTACTGGTCTTCCAGGGAACGGATAAAGCGTAGACTGTTTGAGACATTACTCCCATGGAGGAAAGGGCGCATGGTGACTGTTGTATTCAATCCCGATGCAATTTCTGTGTTTCATCAACACTCTGATAGTCTACACATTACAGAATGCGACCAGATGTGCATCGGAAACTACTACTGGTCTTCCAGGGAACGATCAAAGCGTAGAGTGTTTGAGAGATTACTTTCATGAAGGAAAGTGAGCATGGTGACTGCTGAATTCAATCCCGATGCAATTTCTGTGTTTCATCAACACTCTGATAGTCCACAGATAACAGAATGCCTCCAGATGTGCATCGGAAACTACTACTGGTCTTCCAGGGAACGATCAAAGCGTAAACTCTTTGAGACATTACTCCCACGGAGGAAAGTGCGCATGGTGACTGTTGTATTCAATCCCGATGCAATTTCTGTGTTTCATCAACATTCTGATAGTCCACAGATTACAGAATGCCTCCAGATGTGCATCGGAAACTACTACTGGTCTTCCAGGGAACGAATAAAGCGTAGACTGTTTGAGACATTACTCCCATGGAGGATAGTGCGCATGGTGACATTTGTATTCAATCCCGATGCATTTTCTGTGTTTCATCAACACTCTGATGGTCCACAGATTACAGAATGCCTCCAGATGTGCATCGGAAACTACTACTGGTCTTCCAAAGGACGATCAAAGCGTAAACTCTTTGAGACATTACTCCCATGGAGGAAAGTGCGCATGGTGACTGTTGTATTCAATCCCGATGCATTTTCTGTGTTTCATCAACACTCTGACTGTCCACAGATTACAGAATGCCACGAGGTGTTTATCGGAAACTACTACTGGTCTTCCAGGGAACGATCAAAGCGTAAACTCTTTTAGACATTACTCCCATGGAGGAAAGTGCGCGTGGTGACTGTTGTATTCAATCCCGATGCAATTTCTGTGTTTCATCAACATTCTAATAGTCCACAGATTACAGAATGCGACCAGATGTGCATCGGAACTACTACTGGTCTTCCAGGGAACTGATAAAGCGTAGACTGTTTGAGACATTACTCCCATGGAGGAAAGGGCGCATGGTGACTGTTGTATTCAATCCCGATGCAATTTCTGTGTTTCATCAACACTCTGATAGTCTACACATTACAGAATGCGACCAGATGTGCATCGGAAACTACTGCTGGTCTTCCAGGGAACGATCAAAGCATAGATGGTTTGAGACATTACTCCCGTGGAGGAGAGTGCGCATGGTGACTGTTGTATTCAATCCCGATGCAATTTCTGTGTTTCATCAACACTCTGATAGTCCACAAATAACAGAATGCCTCCAGATGTGCATCGGAAACTACTACTGGTCTTCCAAAGGACGATCAAAGCGTAAACTCTTTGAGACATTACTCCCATGGAGGAAAGTGCGCATGGTGACTGTTGTATTCAATCCCGATGCATTTTCTGTGTTTCATCAACACTCTGACTGTCCACAGATTACAGAATGCCACGAGGTGTTTATCGGAAACTACTACTGGTCTTCCAGGGAACGATCAAAGCGTAAACTCTTTTAGACATTACTCCCATGGAGGAAAGTGCGCGTGGTGACTGTTGTATTCAATCCCGATGCAATTTCTGTGTTTCATCAACATTCTAATAGTCCACAGATTACAGAATGCGACCAGATGTGCATCGGAAACTACTACTGGTCTTCCAGGGAACTGATAAATCGTAGACTGTTTGAGACATTACTCCCATGGAGGAAAGGGCGCATGGTGACTGTTGTATTCAATCCCGATGCAATTTCTGTGTTTCATCAACACTCTGATAGTCTACACATTACAGAATGCGACCAGATGTGCATCGGAAACTACTACTGGTCTTCCAGGGAACGATCAAAGCATAGATGGTTTGAGACATTACTCCCGTGGAGGAGAGTGCGCATGGTGACTGTTGTATTCAATCCCGATGCAATTTCTGTGTTTCATCAACACTCTGATAGTCCACAAATAACAGAATGCCTCCAGATGTGCATCGGAAACTACTACTTGTCATCCAGGGAAAGATCAAAACGTAAATTCTTTGAGACATTACTCCCATGGAGGAAATTGCGCATGGTGACTGTTGTATTCAATGACGATGCAATTTCTGTCTTTCATCAACATTCTGATAGTCCACAGATTACAGAATGCCGCCAGATGTGCATCGGAAACTACTACTGGTCTTCCAGGGAACGATCAAAGCGTAGAGTGTTTGAGAGATTACTTTCATGAAGGAAAGTGAGCATGGTGACTGCTGAATTCAATCCCGATGCATTTTCTGTGTTTCATCAGCACTCTGATAGCACACAAATTACAGAATGCCTCCAGATGTTCATCGGAAACTACTACCGGTCTTCCAGGAAACGAACAAAGCGTAGACTGTTTGAGACATTACTTTTATGGAGGAATGTGCGCATGGTGACTGTTGTATTCAATCCAGATGCAATTTCCGTGTTTCATCAACACTCTGATAGTCCACAGATTACAGAATGGCTCCAGATGTGCATCGGTAACTACTACTGGTCTTCCAGGTTATGATCAAAGCGTAGACGGTTAGAGACATTACTCCCATGGAGGAAAGTGCGCATGGTGACTGTTGTATTCAATCCCGATACAATATCTGTGTTTCATCAATACTCTGATAGTCCACAGATAACAGAATGCCTCCAGATGTGCATCGGAAACTATTACTGGTCTTCCTGGGAACGATCAAATCGTAGACTGTTTGAGACATTACTCCCATGGAAGAAGGTGCGCATGGTGACTGTTGTATTCAATCCGGATGCAATTTCCGTGTTTTATCAACACTCTGATAGTCCACAGATTACAGAATGCCTCCAGATGTGAATCGGAAACTACTACTGGTCATCCAGGGAACGATCAAATCGTAGACTGTTTGAGACATTACTCCCATTTAAGAAAGTGCACATGGTGACTGTTGTATTCAATCCGGATGCAATTTCCGTGTTTCATCAACACTCTGATAGTCCACAGATTACAGAATGCCTCCAGATGTGCATCGGAAACTACTACTGGTCTTCCAGGGAACGATCAAAGCGTAAACTCTTTGAGATATTACTCCCATGGAGGAAAGTGCGCATGGTGACTGTTGTATTCAATCCCGATGCAATTTCTGTGTTTCATCAACATTCTGATAGTCCACAGATTACAGAATGCCTCCAGATGTGCATCGGAAACTACTACTGGTCTTCCAGGGAACGGATAAAGCGTAGACTGTTTGAGACATTACTCCCATGGAGGAAAGTGTGCATGGTGACTGTTGTATTCAATCCCGATGCATTTTCTGTGTTTCATCAACACTCTGATGGTCCACAGATTACAGAATGCCTCCAGATGTGCATCGGAAACTACTACTGGTCTTCCAAGGGATGATCAAAGCGTAAACTCTTTGAGACATTACTCCCATGGAGGAAAGTGCGCATCGTGTTTGTTGTATTCAATCCGGATGCAATTTCCGTGTTTCATCAACACTCTGATAGACCACAGATTACAGAATTCCTCCAGATGTGCATCGGAAACTACTAATGGTCTTCCAACGAAAGATCAGAGCGTAGAGTGTTTGAGACATTACTTTCATGAAGGAAAGTGCGCATGGTGACTGTTGTATTCAATCCCGATGCAATTTCTGTGTTTCATCAACACTCTGATAGTCCACAGATAACAGAATGCCTCCAGATGTGCATCGGAAACTACTACTGGTCTTCCAGGGAACGATCAAAGCGTAAACTCTTTGAGACATTACTCCCATGGAGGAAAGTGCGCATGGTGACTGTTGTATTCAATCCCGATGAAATTTCTGTGTTTCATCAACATTCTGATAGTCCACAGATTGCAGAATGCCGCCAGATGTGCATCGGAAACTACTACTGGTCTTCCAGGGAACGATCAAAGCGTAGACTGTTAGAGAAATTACGCCCATGGAGGAAAGTGTGAATGGTGACTGTTGTATTCAATCCGGATGCAATTTCTGTGTTTCATCAACACTCTGATAGTTTACACATTACAGAATGCGACCAGATGTGCATCTGAAACTACTACTGTTCTTCCAGGGAACGATCAAAGCATAGATGGTTTGAGACATTACTCCCGTGGAGGAGAGTGCGCATGGTGACTGTTGTATTCAATCCCGATGCAATTTCTGTGTTTCATCAACACTCTGATAGTCCACAGATAACAGAATGCCTCCAGATGTGCATCGGAAACTACTGCTGGTCTTCCTGGGAACGATCAAATCGTAGACTGTTTGAGACATTTCTCCCATGGAAGAAAGCGCGCATGGTGACTGTTGTATTCAATCCGAATGCAATTTCCGTGTTTCATCAACACTCTGATAGTCCACAGATTACAGAATTCCTCCAGATGTGCATCGGAAACTACTACTGGTCTTCCAGGGAACGATCAAAGCGTAGAGTGTTGGAGACTTTACTTTAATGAAGGAAAGTGAGCATGGTGACTGTTGTATTCAAACCCCATGCATTTTCTGTGTTTCATCAACACTCTGATAGTCCACAGATAACAGAATGCCTCCAGATGTGCATCGGAAACTACTACTGGTCTTCCAGGGACCGATCAAAGCGTAAAGTCTTTGAGACATTACTCCCATGGAGGAAAGTGCGCATGGTGACTGTTGTATTCAATCCCGATGCAATTTCTGTGTTTCATCAACATTCTGATAATAAACAGATTACAGAATGCCTCCAGAAGTGCATCGGAAACTACTACTGGTCTTCCAGGGAACGATCAAATCGTAGATTGTTTGAGACATAACTCCCGTGGAGGAAAGTGCGCATAGTGACTGTTGTATTCAATCCCGATGCATTTTCTGTGTTTCATCAGCACTCTGATAGTCCACAAATTACAGAATGCCTCCAGATGTTCATCGGAAACTACTACCGCTCTTCCAGGAAACGATCAAAGCGTAGACAGTTTGAGACATTACTTTTATGGAGGAATGTGCGCATGGTGACTGTTGTATTCAATCCCGATGCAATTTCTGTGTTTCATCAACACTCTGATAGTCCACAGATTACGGAATGCCTCCAGATGTGCATCGGTAACTACTACTGGTCTTCCAGGTTATGATCAAAGCGTAGATGGTCAGAGACATTACTGCCATGGAGGAAGGTGCGCATGGTGACTGTTGTATTCAATCCCGATGCAATTTCTGTGTTTCATCAACACTCTGATAGTCCACAGATAACAGAATGCCTCCAGATGTGCATCGGAAACTATTACTGGTCTTCCTGGGAACGATCAAATCGTAGACTGTTTGAGACATTACTCCCATGGAAGAAGGTGCGCATGGTGACTGTTGTATTCAATCCGGATGCAATTTCCGTGTTTTATCAACACTCTGATAGTCCACAGATTACAGAATGCCTCCAGATGTGAATCGGAAACTACTACTGGTCATCCAGGGAACGATCAAATCGTAGACTGTTTGAGACATTACTCCCATTTAAGAAAGTGCACATGGTGACTGTTGTATTCAATCCGGATGCAATTTCCGTGTTTCATCAACACTCTGATAGTCCACAGATTACAGAATGCCTCCAGATGTGCATCGGAAACTACTACTGGTCTTCCAGGGAACGATCAAAGCGTAAACTCTTTGAGATATTACTCCCATGGAGGAAAGTGCGCATGGTGACTGTTGTATTCAATCCCGATGCAATTTCTGTGTTTCATCAACATTCTGATAGTCCACAGATTACAGAATGCCTCCAGATGTGCATCGGAAACTACTACTGGTCTTCCAGGGAACGGATAAAGCGTAGACTGTTTGAGACATTACTCCCATGGAGGAAAGTGTGCATGGTGACTGTTGTATTCAATCCCGATGCATTTTCTGTGTTTCATCAACACTCTGATGGTCCACAGATTACAGAATGCCTCCAGATGTGCATCGGAAACTACTACTGGTCTTCCAAGGGATGATCAAAGCGTAAACTCTTTGAGACATTACTCCCATGGAGGAAAGTGCGCATCGTGTTTGTTGTATTCAATCCGGATGCAATTTCCGTGTTTCATCAACACTCTGATAGACCACAGATTACAGAATTCCTCCAGATGTGCATCGGAAACTACTAATGGTCTTCCAACGAAAGATCAGAGCGTAGAGTGTTTGAGACATTACTTTCATGAAGGAAAGTGCGCATGGTGACTGTTGTATTCAATCCCGATGCAATTTCTGTGTTTCATCAACACTCTGATAGTCCACAGATAACAGAATGCCTCCAGATGTGCATCGGAAACTACTACTGGTCTTCCAGGGAACGATCAAAGCGTAAACTCTTTGAGACATTACTCCCATGGAGGAAAGTGCGCATGGTGACTGTTGTATTCAATCCCGATGAAATTTCTGTGTTTCATCAACATTCTGATAGTCCACAGATTGCAGAATGCCGCCAGATGTGCATCGGAAACTACTACTGGTCTTCCAGGGAACGATCAAAGCGTAGACTGTTAGAGAAATTACGCCCATGGAGGAAAGTGTGAATGGTGACTGTTGTATTCAATCCGGATGCAATTTCTGTGTTTCATCAACACTCTGATAGTTTACACATTACAGAATGCGACCAGATGTGCATCTGAAACTACTACTGTTCTTCCAGGGAACGATCAAAGCATAGATGGTTTGAGACATTACTCCCGTGGAGGAGAGTGCGCATGGTGACTGTTGTATTCAATCCCGATGCAATTTCTGTGTTTCATCAACACTCTGATAGTCCACAGATAACAGAATGCCTCCAGATGTGCATCGGAAACTACTGCTGGTCTTCCTGGGAACGATCAAATCGTAGACTGTTTGAGACATTTCTCCCATGGAAGAAAGCGCGCATGGTGACTGTTGTATTCAATCCGAATGCAATTTCCGTGTTTCATCAACACTCTGATAGTCCACAGATTACAGAATTCCTCCAGATGTGCATCGGAAACTACTACTGGTCTTCCAGGGAACGATCAAAGCGTAGAGTGTTGGAGACTTTACTTTAATGAAGGAAAGTGAGCATGGTGACTGTTGTATTCAAACCCCATGCATTTTCTGTGTTTCATCAACACTCTGATAGTCCACAGATAACAGAATGCCCCCAGATGTGCATCGGAAACTACTACTGGTCTTCCAGGGACCGATCAAAGCGTAAAGTCTTTGAGACATTACTCCCATGGAGGAAAGTGCGCATGGTGACTGTTGTATTCAATCCCGATGCAATTTCTGTGTTTCATCAACATTCTGATAGTAAACAGATTACAGAATGCCTCCAGAAGTGCATCGGAAACTACTACTGGTCTTCCAGGGAACGATCAAAGCGTAGACTGTATGAGACATTACTTTTATGGAGGAATGTGCGCGTGGTGATTGTTGTATACTATCCCGATGCAATTTCTGTGTTTCATCAACACTCTGATAGTCCACAGATAACAGAATGCCTCCAGATGTGCATCGGAAACTACTACTTGTCATCCAGGGAAAGATCAAAACGTAAACTCTTTGAGACATTACTACCATGGAGGAAATTGCGCATGGTGACTGTTGTATTCAATGACGATGCAATTGCTGTCTTTCATCAACATTCTGATAGTCCACAGATTACAGAATGCCTCCAGATGTGCATCGGAAACTACTACTGGTCTTCCAGGGAACGATCAAAGCGTAGACTGTTAGAGAAATTACACCCATGGAGGAAAGTGCGAATGGTGACTGTTGTATTCAATCCCGATGCAATTACTGTGTTTCATCAACACTTTGATGGTCTACACATTACAGAATGCCACCAGATGTGCATCGGAAACTACTACTGGTCTTCCAGGGAACGATCAAATCGTAGATTGTTTGAGACATAACTCCCGTGGAGGAAAGTGCGCATAGTGACTGTTGTATTCAATCCCGATGCATTTTCTGTGTTTCATCAGCACTCTGATAGTCCACAAATTACAGAATGCCTCCAGATGTTCATCGGAAACTACTACCGCTCTTCCAGGAAACGATCAAAGCGTAGACAGTTTGAGACATTACTTTTATGGAGGAATGTGCGCATGGTGACTGTTGTATTCAATCCCGATGCAATTTCTGTGTTTCATCAACACTCTGATAGTCCACAGATTACGGAATGCCTCCAGATGTGCATCGGTAACTACTACTGGTCTTCCAGGTTATGATCAAAGCGTAGATGGTCAGAGACATTACTGCCATGGAGGAAGGTGCGCATGGTGACTGTTGTATTCAATCCCGATGCAATTTCTGTGTTTCATCAACACTCTGATAGTCCACAGATAACAGAATGCTTTCAGATGTGCATCGGAAACTACTACTGGTCTTCCTGGGAACGATCAAATCGTAGACTGTTTGAGACATTACTCCCATGGAAGAAAGTGCGCATGGTGACTGTTGTATTCAATCCGGATGCAATTTCCGTGTTTCATCAACACTCTGATAGTCCACAGATTACAGAATGCCTCCAGATGTGCATCGGAAACTAATACTGGTCTTCCAGGGAACGATCAAAGCGTAGACTGTTAGAGAAATTACACCCATGGAGGAAAGTGCGCATAGTGACTGTTGTATTCAAACCCGATCCAATTTCTGTGTTTCATCAACACTCTGATAGTTTACACATTACAGAATGCGACCAGATGTGCATCTGAAACTACTACTGTTCTTCCAGGGAACGATCAAAGCATAGATGGTTTGAGACATTACTCCCGTGGAGGAGAGTGCGCATGGTGACTGTTGTATTCAATCCCGATTCAATTTCTGTGTTTCATCAACACTCTGATAGTCCACAGATAACAGAATGCCTCCAGATGTGCATCGGAAACTACTACTGGTCTTCCTGGGAACGATCAAATAGTAGACTGTTTGAGACATTACTCCCATGGAAGAAAGTGCGCATGGTGACTGTTGTATTCAATCCGGATGCAATTTCCGTGTTTCATCAACACTCTGATAGTCCACAGATTACAGAATTCCTCCAGATGTGCATCGGAAACTACTACTGGTCTTCCAGGGAACGATCAAAGCGTAGAGTGTTTGAGACTTTACTTTAATGAAGGAAAGTGAGCATGGTGACTGTTGTATTCAATCCCGATGCATTTTCTGTGTTTCATCAACACTCTGATAGTCCACAGATAACAGAATGCCTCCAGATGTGCATCGGAAACTACTACTGGTCTTCCTGGGAACGATCAAATCGTAGACTGTTTGAGGCATTACTCCCATGGAAGAAAGTGCGCATGGTGACTGTTGTATTCAATCCGGATGTTATTTCCGTGTTTCATCAACACTCTGATAGTCCACAGATTACAGAACTCCTCCAGAAGTGCATCGGAAACTACTACTGGTCTTCCAGGGAACGATCAAAGCGTAGAGTGTTTGAGACATTACTTTAATGAAGGAAAGTGCGCATGGTGACTGTTGTATTCAATCCCGATGCAATTTCTGTGTTTCATCAACACTCTGATAGTCCACAGATAACAGAACGCCTCCAGATGTGCATCGGAAACTACTACTGGTCTTCCAGGGACCGATCAAAGCGTAAACTCTTTGAGACATTACTCCCATGGAGGAAAGTGCGCATGGTGACTGTTGTATTCAATCCCGATGCAATTTCTGTGTTTCATCAACATTCAGATAGTAAACAGATTACAGAATGCCTCCAGAAGTGCATCGGAAACTACTACTGGTCTTCCAGGGAACGATCAAAGCGTAGACTGTATGAGACATTACTTTTATGGAGGAATGTGCGCGTGGTGATTGTTGTATACTATCCCGATGCAATTTCTGTGTTTCATCAACACTCTGATAGTCCACAGATAACAGAATGCCTCCAGATGTGCATCGGAAACTAGTACTTGTCATCCAGGGAAAGATCAAAACGTAAACTCTTTGAGACATTACTACCATGGATTAAATTGCGCATGGTGACTGTTGTATTCAATGACGATGCAATTTCTGTCTTTCATCAACATTCGGATAGTCCACAGATTACAGAATGCCTCCAGATGTGCATCGGAAACTACTACTGGTCTTCCAGGGAACGATCAAAGCGTAGACTGTTAGAGAAATTACACCCATGGAGGAAAGTGCGAATGGTGACTGTTGTATTCAATCCCGATGCAATTACTGTGTTTCATCAACACTTTGATGGTCTACACATTACAGAATGCCACCAGATGTGCATCGGAAACTACTACTGGTCTTCCAGGGATCGATCAAATCGTAGATTGTTTGAGACATAACTCCCGTGGAGGAAAGTGCGCATAGTGACTGTTGTATTCAATCCCGATGCATTTTCTGTGTTTCGTCAGCACTCTGATAGTCCACAAATTACAGAATGCTTCCAGATGTTCATCGGAAACTACTACCGCTCTTCCAGGAAACGATCAAAGCGTAGACAGTTTGAGACATTACTTTTATGGAGGAATGTGCGCATGGTGACTGTTGTATTCAATCCCGATGCAATTTCTGTGTTTCATCAACACTCTGATAGTCTACATATTACAGAATGCCTCCAGATGTGCATCGGAAACTGGTACTGGTCTTCCAGGGAACGATCAAAGCGTAAGCTCTTTCAGACATTACTCCCATGGAGGGAAGTGCGCATGGTGACTGTTGTATTCAATCCCGATGCATTTTCTGTGTTTCATCAACACTCTGATAGTCCACCGATTACAGAATGCCAAGAGATGTGGATCGGAAACTACTACTGGTCTTCCGGGGAACGATGGAGGTGTAGACTGTTTCAGACATTACTCCCATGGAGGAAAGTGCGGATGGTGACTGTTGTATTCAATACCAATGCAATTACTGTGTTTCATCAAAACTCTGATAGTCCACAGATTACAGAATGCCTCCAGATATGCATCGGAAACTAGTACTGGTCTTCCAGGGGACGATCAAAGCGTAGACTGTTTGAGACATACCTCCCGTGGAGGAAAGTGTGCATGGTGACTGTTGTATTCAATCCCGAAGCAATTTCTGTGTTTCATCAGCACTCTGACAGTCCACAAATTACAGAATGCCTCCAGATATGCATCGGTGACTACTACTGGTCTTCCAGGGAACGATCAAAGCGTAGACTGTTTGAGACATACCTCCCGTGGTGGAAACTGCGCACGGTGACTGTTGTATTCAAACCCGATGCAATTTCTGTGTTTCATCAACACTCTGATAGTCCACAGATTACAGAATGCCATCAGATGTGCATCGGGAACTACTACTGGTCTTCCAGGGAACGATCAAAGCGTAGACTGTATGAGACATTACTTTTATGGAGGAATGTGCGCGTGGTGATTGTTGTATACTATCCCGATGCAATTTCTGTGTTTCATCAACACTCTGATAGTCCACAGATAACAGAATGCCTCCAGATGTGCATCGGAAACTACTACTTGTCATCCAGGGAAAGATCAAAACGTAAACTCTTTGAGACATTACTACCATGGAGGAAATTGCGCATGGTGACTGTTGTATTCAATGACGATGCAATTTCTGTCTTTCATCAACATTCTGATAGTCCACAGATTACAGAATGCCTCCAGATGTGCATCGGAAACTACTACTGGTCTTCCAGGGAACGATCAAAGCGTAGACTGTTAGAGAAATTACACCCATCGAGGAAAGTGCGAATGGTGACTGTTGTATTCAATCCCGATGCAATTACTGTGTTTCATCAACACTTTGATGGTCTACACATTACAGAATGCCACCAGATGTGCATCGGAAACTACTACTGGTCTTCCAGGGAACGATCAAATCGTAGATTGTTTGAGACATAACTCCCGTGGAGGAAAGTGCGCATAGTGACTGTTGTATTCAATCCCGATGCATTTTCTGTGTTTCATCAGCACTCTGATAGTCCACAAATTACAGAATGCCTCCAGATGTTCATCGGAAACTACTACCGCTCTTCCAGGAAACGATCAAAGCGTAGACAGTTTGAGACATTACTTTTATGGAGGAATGTGCGCATGGTGACTGTTGTATTCAATCCCGATGCAATTTCTGTGTTTCATCAACACTCTGATAGTCCACAGATTACGGAATGCCTCCAGATGTGCATCGGTAACTACTACTGGTCTTCCAGGTTATGATCAAAGCGTAGATGGTCAGAGACATTACTGCCATGGAGGAAGGTGCGCATGGTGACTGTTGTATTCAATCCCGATGCAATTTCTGTGTTTCATCAACACTCTGATACTCCACAGATTTCAGAATGCCTCCAAATGTGTATCGGAAACTACAACTGGTCTTCCAGGGAACGATCAAAGCGTAGAGTGTTTGAGACATAACTTTCGTGAAGGAAAGTGAGCATGGTGACTGTTGAATTCAATCCCGATGCAATTTCTGTGTTTCATCAACACTCTGATAGTCCACAGATAACAGAATGCCTCCAGATGTGCATCGGAAACTACTACTGGTCTTCCTGGGAACGATCAAATCGTAGACTGTTTGAGACATTACTCCCATGGAAGAAGGTGCGCATGGTGACTGTTGTATTCAATCCGGATGCAATTTCCGTGTTTCATCAACACTCTGATAGTCCACAGATTACAGAATGCCTCCAGATGTGCATCGGAAACTAATACTGGTCTTCCAGGGAACGATCAAAGCGTAGACTGTTAGAGAAATTACACCCATGGAGGAAAGTGCGCATAGTGACTTTTGTATTCAAACCCGATGCAATTTCTGTGTTTCATCAACACTCTGATAGTTTACACATTACAGAATGCGACCAGATGTGCATCTGAAACTACTACTGTTCTTCCAGGGAACGATCAAAGCATAGATGGTTTGAGACATTACTCCCGTGGAGGAGAGTGCGCATGGTGACTGTTGTATTCAATCCCGATTCAATTTCTGTGTTTCATCAACACTCTGATAGTCCACAGATAACAGAATGCCTCCAGATGTGCATCGGAAACTACTACTGGTCTTCCTGGGAACGATCAAATAGTAGACTGTTTGAGACATTACTCCCATGGAAGAAAGTGCGCATGGTGACTGTTGTATTCAATCCGGGTGCAATTTCCGTGTTTCATCAACACTCTGATAGTCCACAGATTACAGAATTCCTCCAGATGTGCATCGGAAACTACTACTGGTCTTCCAGGGAACGATCAAAGCGTAGAGTGTTTGAGACTTTACTTTAATGAAGGAAAGTGAGCATGGTGACTGTTGTATTCAATCCCGATGCATTTTCTGTGTTTCATCAACACTCTGATAGTCCACAGATAACAGAATGCCTCCAGATGTGCATCGGAAACTACTACTGGTCTTCCTGGGAACGATCAAATCGTAGACTGTTTGAGACATTACTCCCATGGAAGAAAGTGCGCATGGTGACTGTTGTATTTAATCCGGATGTTATTTCCGTGTTTCATCAACACTCTGATAGTCCACAGATTACAGAACTCCTTCAGAAGTGCATCGGAAACTACTACTGGTCTTCCAGGGAACGATCAAAGCGTAGAGTGTTTGAGACATTACTTTAATGAAGGAAAGTGCGCATGGTGACTGTTGTATTCAATCCCGATGCAATTTCTGTGTTTCATCAACACTCTGATAGTCCACAGATAACAGAACGCCTCCAGATGTGCATCGGAAACTACTACTGGTCTTCCAGGGACCGATCAAAGCGTAAACTCTTTGAGACATTACTCCCATGGAGGAAAGTGCGCATGGTGACTGTTGTATTCAATCCCGATGCAATTTCTGTGTTTCATCAACATTCAGATAGTAAACAGATTACAGAATGCCTCCAGAAGTGCATCGGAAACTACTACTGGTCTTCCAGGGAACGATCAAAGCGTAGACTGTATGAGACATTACTTTTATGGAGGAATGTGCGCGTGGTGATTGTTGTATACTATCCCGATGCAATTTCTGTGTTTCATCAACACTCTGATAGTCCACAGATAACAGAATGCCTCCAGATGTGCATCGGAAACTAGTACTTGTCATCCAGGGAAAGATCAAAACGTAAACTCTTTCAGACATTACTACCATGGATTAAATTGCGCATGGTGACTGTTGTATTCAATGACGATGCAATTTCTGTCTTTCATCAACATTCGGATAGTCCACAGATTACAGAATGCCTCCAGATGTGCATCGGAAACTACTACTGGTCTTCCAGGGATCGATCAAATCGTAGATTGTTTGAGACATAACTCCCGTGGAGGAAAGTCCGCATAGTGACTGTTGTATTCAATCCCGATGCATTTTCTGTGTTTCATCAGCACTCTGATAGTCCACAAATTACAGAATGCCTCCAGATGTTCATCGGAAACTACTACCGCTCTTCCAGGAAACGATCAAAGCGTAGACAGTTTGAGACATTACTTTTATGGAGGAATGTGCGCATGGTGACTGTTGTATTCAATCCCGATGCAATTTCTGTGTTTCATCAACACTCTGATAGTCTACATATTACAGAGTGCCTCCAGATGTGCATCGGAAACTGGTACTGGTCTTCCAGGGAACGATCAAAGCGTAAGCTCTTTGAGACATTACTCCCATGGAGGGAAGTGCGCATGGTGACTTTTGTATTCAATCCCGAT
The DNA here is from genome assembly GCF_023897955.1 of Schistocerca gregaria. Lineage (NCBI taxonomy): Eukaryota > Metazoa > Arthropoda > Insecta > Orthoptera > Acrididae > Schistocerca > Schistocerca gregaria. The sequence continues at coordinate 2,240,434 of NC_064923.1, read as the reverse complement.
GCATTTTCTGTGTTTCATCAACACTCTGATAGTCCACCGATTACAGAATGCCAAGAGATGTGGATCGGAAACTACTACTGGTCTTCCGGGGAACGATGGAAGCGTAGACTGTTTCAGACATTACTCCCATGGAGGAAAGTGCGGATGGTGACTGTTGTATTCAATACCAATGCAATTACTGTGTTTCATCAAAACTCTGATAGTCCACAGATTACAGAATGCCTCCAGATATGCATCGGAAACTAGTACTGGTCTTCCAGGGGACGATCAAAGCGTAGACTGTTTGAGACATACCTCCCGTGGAGGAAAGTGCGCATGGTCACTGTTGTATTCAATCCCGAAGCAATTTCTGTGTTTCATCAGTACTCTGACAGTCCACAAATTACAGAATGCCTCCAGATATGCATCGGTGACTACTACTGGTCTTCCAGGGAACGATCAAAGCGTAGACTGTTTGAGACATACCTCCCGTGGAGGAAACTGCGCACGGTGACTGTTGTATTCAAACCCGATGCAATTTCTGTGTTTCATCAACACTCTGATAGTCCACAGATTACAGAATGCCATCAGATGTGCATCGGGAACTACTACTGGTCTTCCAGGGAACGATCAAAGCGTAGACTGTATGAGACATTACTTTTATGGAGGAATGTGCGCGTGGTGATTGTTGTATACTATCCCGATGCAATTTCTGTGTTTCATCAACACTCTGATAGTCCACAGATAACAGAATGCCTCCAGATGTGCATCGGAAACTACTACTTGTCATCCAGGGAAAGATCAAAACGTAAACTCTTTGAGACATTACTACCATGGAGGAAATTGCGCATGGTGACTGTTGTATTCAATGACGATGCAATTTCTGTCTTTCATCAACATTCTGATAGTCCACAGATTACAGAATGCCTCCAGATGTGCATCGGAAACTACTACTGGTCTTCCAGGGAACGATCAATGCGTAGACTGTTAGAGAAATTACACCCATGGAGGAAAGTGCGAATGGTGACTGTTGTATTCAATCCCGATGCAATTACTGTGTTTCATCAACACTTTGATGGTCTACACATTACAGAATGCCACCAGATGTGCATCGGAAACTACTACTGGTCTTCCAGGGAACGATCAAATCGTAGATTGTTTGAGACATAACTCCCGTGGAGGAAAGTGCGCATAGTGACTGTTGTATTCAATCCCGATGCATTTTCTGTGTTTCATCAGCACTCTGATAGTCCACAAATTACAGAATGCCTCCAGATGTTCATCGGAAACTACTACCGCTCTTCCAGGAAACGATCAAAGCGTAGACAGTTTGAGACATTACTTTTATGGAGGAATGTGCGCATGGTGACTGTTGTATTCAATCCCGATGCAATTTCTGTGTTTCATCAACACTCTGATAGTCCACAGATTACGGAATGCCTCCAGATGTGCATCGGTAACTACTACTGGTCTTCCAGGTTATGATCAAAGCGTAGATGGTCAGAGACATTACTGCCATGGAGGAAGGTGCGCATGGTGACTGTTGTATTCAATCCCGATGCAATTTCTGTGTTTCATCAACACTCTGATACTCCACAGATTACAGAATGCCTCCAAATGTGTATCGGAAACTACTACTGGTCTTCCTGGGAACGATCAAATCGTAGACTGTTTGAGACATTACTCCCATTTAAGAAAGTGCACATGGTGACTGTTGTATTCAATCCGGATGCAATTTCCGTGTTTCATCAACACTCTGATAGTCCACAGATTACAGAATGCCTCCAGATGTGCATCGGAAACTACTACTGGTCTTCACGGGAACGATCAAAGCGTAGAGTGTTTGAGACATAACTTTCGTGAAGGAAAGTGAGCATGGTGACTGTTGAATTCAATCCCGATGCAATTTCTGTGTTTCATCAACACTCTGATAGTCCACAGATAACAGAATGCCTCCAGATGTGCATCGGAAACTACTACTGGTCTTCCTGGGAACGATCAAATCGTAGACTGTTTGAGACATTACTCCCATGGAAGAAGGTGCGCATGGTGACTGTTGTATTCAATCCGGATGCAATTTCCATGTTTCATCAACACTCTGATAGTCCACAGATTACAGAATGCCTCCAGATGTGCATCGGAAACTAATACTGGTCTTCCAGGGAACGATCAAAGCGTAGACTGTTAGAGAAATTACACCCATGGAGGAAAGTGCGCATAGTGACTGTTGTATTCAAACCCGATGCAATTTCTGTGTTTCATCAACACTCTGATAGTTTACACATTACAGAATGCGACCAGATGTGCATCTGAAACTACTACTGTTCTTCCAGGGAACGATCAAAGCATAGATGGTTTGAGACATTACTCCCGTGGAGGAGAGTGCGCATGGTGACTGTTGTATTCAATCCCGATTCAATTTCTGTGTTTCATCAACACTCTGATAGTCCACAGATAACAGAATGCCTCCAGATGTGCATCGGAAACTACTACTGGTCTTCCTGGGAACGATCAAATAGTAGACTGTTTGAGACATTACTCCCATGGAAGAAAGTGCGCATGGTGACTGTTGTATTCAATCCGGATGCAATTTCCGTGTTTCATCAACACTCTGATAGTCCACAGATTACAGAATTCCTCCAGATGTGCATCGGAAACTACTACTGGTCTTCCAGGGAACGATCAAAGCGTAGAGTGTTTGAGACTTTACTTTAATGAAGGAAAGTGAGCATGGTGACCGTTGTATTCAATCCCGATGCATTTTCTGTGTTTCATCAACACTCTGATAGTCCACAGATAACAGAATGCCTCCAGATGTGCATCGGAAACTACTACTGGTCTTCCTGGGAACGATCAAATCGTAGACTGTTTGAGGCATTACTCCCATGGAAGAAAGTGCGCATGGTGACTGTTGTATTCAATCCGGATGTTATTTCCGTGTTTCATCAACACTCTGATAGTCCACAGATTACAGAACTCCTCCAGAAGTGCATCGGAAACTACTACTGGTCTTCCAGGGAACGATCAAAGCGTAGAGTGTTTGAGACATTACTTTAATGAAGGAAAGTGCGCATGGTGACTGTTGTATTCAATCCCGATGCAATTTCTGTGTTTCATCAACACTCTGATAGTCCACAGATAACAGAACGCCTCCAGATGTGCATCGGAAACTACTACTGGTCTTCCAGGGACCGACCAAAGCGTAAACTCTTTGAGACATTACTCCCATGGAGGAAAGTGCGCATGGTGACTGTTGTATTCAATCCCGATGCAATTTCTGTGTTTCATCAACATTCAGATAGTAAACAGATTACAGAATGCCTCCAGAAGTGCATCGGAAACTACTACTGGTCTTCCAGGGAACGATCAAAGCGTAGACTGTATGAGACATTACTTTTATGGAGGAATGTGCGCGTGGTGATTGTTGTATACTATCCCGATGCAATTTCTGTGTTTCATCAACACTCTGATAGTCCACAGATAACAGAATGCCTCCAGATGTGCATCGGAAACTAGTACTTGTCATCCAGGGAAAGATCAAAACGTAAACTCTTTGAGACATTACTACCATGGATTAAATTGCGCATGGTGACTGTTGTATTCAATGACGATGCAATTTCTGTCTTTCATCAACATTCGGATAGTCCACAGATTACAGAATGCCTCCAGATGTGCATCGGAAACTACTACTGGTCTTCCAGGGAACGATCAAAGCGTAGACTGTTAGAGAAATTACACCCATGGAGGAAAGTGCGAATGGTGACTGTTGTATTCAATCCCGATGCAATTACTGTGTTTCATCAACACTTTGATGGTCTACACATTACAGAATGCCACCAGATGTGCATCGGAAACTACTACTGGTCTTCCAGGGATCGATCAAATCGTAGATTGTTTGTGACATAACTCCCGTGGAGGAAAGTGCGCATAGTGACTGTTGTATTCAATCCCGATGCATTTTCTGTGTTTCATCAGCACTCTGATAGTCCACAAATTACAGAATGCCTCCAGATGTTCATCGGAAACTACTACCGCTCTTCCAGGAAACGATCAAAGCGTAGACAGTTTGAGACATTACTTTTATGGAGGAATGTGCGCATGGTGACTGTTGTATTCAATCCCGATGCAATTTCTGTGTTTCATCAACACTCTGATAGTCCACAGATTACGGAATGCCTCCAGATGTGCATCGGTAACTACTACTGGTCTTCCAGGTTATGATCAAAGCGTAGATGGTCAGAGACATTACTGCCATGGAGGAAGGTGCGCATGGTGACTGTTGTATTCAATCCCGATGCAATTTCTGTGTTTCATCAACACTCTGATACTCCACAGATTACAGAATGCCTCCAAATGTGTATCGGAAACTACTACTGGTCTTCCAGGGAACGATCAAATCGTAGACTGTTTGAGACATTACTCCCATGGAGGAAAGTGCGCATGGTGACTGTTGTAATCAATCCCGATGCAATTTCTGTGTTTCATCAACACTCTGATAGTCCACAGATTACAGAATGCCTCCAGTTGTGCATCGGAAACTACTATTGGTCTTCCAGGGAACGATCAAAGCGTAGAGTGTTTGAGACATTACTTTCATGAACGAAAGTGAGCATTGTGACAGTTGTATTCAATCCCGATGCAATTTCTGTGTTTCATCAACACTCTGATGGTCCACAGATAACAGAATGCCTCCAGATGTGCATCGGAAACTACTACTGGTCTTCCAAGGGACGATCGAAGCGTAAACCCTTTGAGACATTACTCCCATGGAGGAAAGTGCCCATGATGACTGTTGTATTCAATCCCGATGCATTTTCTGTGTTTCATCAACACTCTGTCAGTCCACAGATTACAGAATGCCACCATATGTGCATCGGAAACTACTACTGGTCTTCCAAGGGACGATCAAAGCGTAGACTGTTTGAGACATAACTCCCGTGGAGGAAAGTGCGCCTGGAGACTGTTGCATTCAATCCCGATGGAATTTCTGTGTTTCATCAACACTCTGATAGTCCACAGATTACAGAATGCCACCAGATGTGCATCGGAAACTACTACTGGTCTTCCAGGGAACGATCAAAGCGTAGACTGTTTGAGACATAACTCCCATGGAGGAAAGTGCGCATGGTGACTGTTGTATTCAATCCCGATGGAATTACTGTGTTTCATCAACACTCTGATAGTCTACACATTACAGAATGCGACCAGATGTGCATCGGAAACTACTACTGGTCTTCCAGGGAACGATCAAAGCGTAGATTGTTTGAGATATTACTCCCGTACAGGAAAGTGCGCATGGTGACTCTTGTATTCAATCCCGATTGCAATTTCTGTGTTTCATCAACACTCTGATAGTCCATAGATAACAGAATGACTCCGGATGTGCATCGGAAACTACTACTGGTCTTCCAGGGAACGATCAAAGCGTAAACTCTTTGAGACATTACTGCCATGGAGGAAAGTGCGCATGGTGACTGTTGTATTCAATCCCGATGCAATTTCTGTGTTTCATCAACATTCTGATAGTCCACAGATTACAGAATGCCTCCAGATGTGCATCGGAAGCTACTACTGGTCTTCCAGGGAACGATCAAAGCGTAGACTGTTTAAACCATTACTCACATAGAGGAAAGTGTGCATTTTGACTGTTGTATTCAAACCCGATGCAATTTCTGTGTTTCATCAACACTCTGATGGTCCACAGATTACAGAATGCCTCCAGATGTGCATCGGGAACTACTACTGGTCTTCCAGGGAACGATCAAAGCGTAGACTGCTTGAGATATTACTTTTATGGAGTAATGTGCGCATGGTGACTGTTGTATTCAATATCGATGCAATTTCTGTGTTTCATCAACACTCTGATAGTCCACAGATTTCAGAATGCCTCCAGATGTGCATCGGAAACTGCTACTGGTCTTCCAGGGAACGATCAAAACGTAAACTCGTTGAGACATTACTCCCATGGAGGAAATTGCGCATGGTGACTGTTTCCATTCAATGACGATGCAATTTCTGTCTTTCACCAACATTCTGATAGTCCACAGATTACGGAATGCCTCCAGATGTGCATCGGAAACTACTACTGGTCTTCCAGGGAACGATCAAAGCGTTGACTGTTAGAGAAATTACACCCATGGAGGAAAGTGCGAATGGTGACTGTTGTATTCAATCCCGATGCAATTACTGTATTTCATCAACACTTTGATGGTCTACACGTTACAGAATGCCACCAGATGTGCATCGGAAACTACTACTGGTCTCCCAGGGAACGATCAAATCGTAGATTGTTTGAGACATAACTCCCGTGGAGGAAAGTGCGCATGGTGACTGTTGTATTCAATCCCGATGCATTTTCTGTGTTTCATCAGCACTCTGATAGTCCACAAATTACAGAATGCCTCCATATGTTCATCGGAAACTACTACCGCTCTTCGAGGAAATGATCAAAGCGTAGACAGTTTGCCACATTACTTTTATGGGGGAATGTGCGCATGGTGACTGTTGTATTCAATCCCGATGCAATTTCTGTGTTTCATCAACACTCTGATAGTCCACAGATTACGGAATGCCTCCAGATGTGCATCGGTAACTACTACTGGTCTTCCAGGTTATGATCAAAGCGTAGACGGTTAGAGACATTACTCCCATGGAGGAAAGTGTGCATGGTGACTGTTGTATTCAATCCCGATACAATTTCTGTGTTTCATCAACACTCTGATAGTCCACAGATTACAGAATGCCTCCAGATGTGCATCGGTAACTACTACTGGTCTTCCAGGGAACGATCAAAGCATAGACTGTTTGAGACATTACTCCCATGGAGGAAAGTGCGCATGGTGACTGTTGTAATCAATCCCGATGCAATTTCTGTGTTTCATCAACACTATGATAGTCTACACATTACAGAATGCGACCAGATGTGCATCGGAAACTACCACTGGTCTTCCAGGGAACGATCAAAGCGTAGATTGTTTGAGATATTACTCCCGTACAGGAAAGTGCGCATGGTGACTGTTGTATTCAATCCCGATGCAATTTCTGTGTTTCATCAACACTCTGATAGTCCATAGATAACAGAATGCCTCCAGATGTGCATCGAAACTACTACTGGTCTTCCAGGGAACGATCAAAGCGTAAACTCTTTGAGACATTACTGCTATGGAGGAAAGTGCACATGGTCACTGTTGTATTCAATCCCGATGCAATTTCTGTGTTTCATCAACATTCTGATAGTCCACAGATTACAGAATGCCTCCAGATGTGCATCGGAAACTACTACTGGTCTTCCAGGGAACGATCAAAGCGTAGATTGTTTGAGACATTACTCCCGTACAGGAAAGTGCGCATGGTGACTGTTGTATTCAATCCCGATGCATTTTCTGTGTTTCATCAGCACTCTGATAGTCCACAAATTACAGAATGCCTCCAGATGTTCATCGGAAACTACTACCGCTCTTCCAGGAAACGATCAAAGCGTAGACAGTTTGAGACATTACTTTTATGGAGGAATGTGCGCATGGTGACTGTTGTATTCAATCCCGATGCAATTTCTGTGTTTCATCAACACTCTGATAGTCCACAGATTACGGAATGCCTCCAGATGTGCATCGGTAACTACTACTGGTCTTCCAGGTTATGATCAAAGCGTAGATGGTCAGAGACATTACTCCCATGGAGGAAGGTGCGCATGGTGACTGTTGTATTCAATCCCGATGCAATTTCTGTGTTTCATCAACACTCTGATACTCCACAGATTACAGAATGCCTCCAAATGTGTATCGGAAACTACTACTGGTCTTCCTGGGAACGATCAAATCGTAGACTGTTTGAGACATTACTCCCATGGAGGAAAGTGCACATGATGACTGTTGTAATCAATCCCGATGCAATTTCTGTGTTTCATCAACACTCTGATAGTCCACAGATTACAGAATGCCTCCAGTTGTGCATCGGAAACTACTATTGGTCTTCCAGGGAACGATCAAAGCGTAGAGTGTTTGAGACATTACTTTCATGAACGAAAGTGAGCATGGTGACTGTTGTATTCAATCCCGATGCAATTTTTGTGTTTCATCAACACTCTGATGGTCCACAGATAACAGAATGCCTCCAGATGTGCATCGGAAACTACTACTGGTCTTCCAAGGGACGATCAAAGCGTAAACGCTTTGAGACATTACTCCCATGGAGGAAAGTGCGCATGGTGACTGTTGTATTCAACCCCGATGGAATTACTGTGTTTCATCAACACTCTGATAGTCTACACATTACAGAATGCGACCAGATGTGCATCGGAAACTACTACTGGTCTTCCTGGGAACGATCAAAGCGTAGATTGTTTGAGATATTACTCCCGTACAGGAAAGTGCGCATGGTGACTCTTGTATTCAATCCCGATTGCAATTTCTGTGTTTCATCAACACTCTGATAGTCCATAGATAACAGAATGACTCCGGATGTGCATCGGAAACTACTACTGGTCTTCCAGGGAACGATCAAAGCGTAAACTCTTTGAGACATTACTGCCATGGAGGAAAGTGCGCATGGTGACTGTTGTATTCAATCCCGATGCAATTTCTGTGTTTCATCAACATTCTGATAGTCCACAGATTACAGAATGCCTCCAGATGTGCATCGGAAGCTACTACTGGTCTTCCAGGGAACGATCAAAGCGTAGACTGTTTAAACCATTACTCCCATAGAGGAAAGTGTGCATGGTGACTGTTGTATTCAAACCCGATGCAATTTCTGTGTTTCATCAACACTGTGATGGTCCACAGATTACAGACTGCCTCCATATGTGCATCGGGAACTACTACTGGTCTTCCAGGGAACGATCAAAGCGTAGACTGCTTGAGATATTACTTTTATGGAGTAATGTGCGCATGGTGACTGTTGTATTCAATATCGATGCAATTTCTGTGTTTCATCAACACTCTGATAGTCCACAGATTTCAGAATGCCTCCAGATGTGCATCGGAAACTGCTACTGGTCTTCCAGGGAACGATCAAAACGTAAACTCGTTGAGACATTACTCCCATGGAGGAAATTGCGCATCGTGACTGTTGTATTCAATCCCGATGCATTTTCTGTCTTTCATCAACACTCTGATAGTCCACAGGTTACAGAATGACTCCAGATGTGCATCGGAACCTACTACTGGTCTTCGTGGGAACGATCAAAGCGTAGACTGTTTGAGACATTATTCCCATGGAGGAAAGTGCGCATGGTGACTGTTGTATTCAATCCCGATGCATTTTCCGTGTTTCATCAACACTCTGATCGTCCACAGATTACAGAATGCCTCCAGATGTGCATCGGAAACAACTACTGGACTTCCAGGGAACGATCAAAGCGTAGACTGTTTAAGACATTACTCCCATGGAGGAAAGTGCGCATGGTGACTGTTGTATTCAATCCCGATGCAATTTCTGTGTTTCATCAACACTCTGATGGTCCACAGATTACAGAAAGCCTCCAGATGTACATCGGAACTACTACTGGTCTTCCAGGGAACCATCAATGCGTAGACTGCTTGAGACATTACTTTTATGGAGTAATGTGCGCATGGTGACTGTTGTATTCAATATCGATGCAATTTCTGTGTTTCATCAACACTCTGATAGTCCACAGATTTCAGAATGAGACCAGATGTGCATCGGAAACTGCTACTGGTCTTCCAGGGAACGATCGAAGCGTAAACTCGTTGAGACATAACTCCCATGGAGGAAAGTGCGCATGGTGACTGTTGTATGCAATCCCGATGCATTTTCTGTGTTTCATCAACACTCTGACAGTCCACAGATTACAGAATGCCACGAGGTGTGGATCGGAAACTACTACTGGTCTTTCAGGGAACGATGAAAGCGTAGACTGTTTCAGACATTACTCCCATGGAGGAAAGTGCGGATGGTGACTGTTGTATTCAATCCCAATGCAATTTCTGTGTTTCATCAACACTCTGATAGTCCACAGATTACAGAATGCCACCAGATGAGCATCGGAAACTACTGCTGGTCTTCCAGGGAACGATCAAAGCGTACACTGTTTGAGACATTACTTTTATGGAGGAATGTGCGCATGGTGACTGTTGTATTCAATCCCGATGCAATTTCTGTGTTTCATCAACACTCTGATAGTCTACATATTACAGAATGCCTCCAGATGTGCATCGGAAACTGGTACTGGTCTTCCAGGGAACGATCAAAGCGTAAACTCTTTGAGACATTACTCCCATGGAGGGAAGTGCGCATGGTGACTGTTGTATTCAATCCCGATGCATTTTCTGTGTTTCATCAACACTCTGATAGTCCACCGATTTCAGAATGCCAAGAGATGTGGATCGGAAACTACTACTGGTCTTCCGGGGAACGATGGAGGCGTAGACTGTTTCAGACATTACTCCCATGGAGGAAAGTGCGGATGGTGACTGTTGTATTCAATACCAATGCAATTACTGTGTTTCATCAGAACTCAGATAGTCCACAGATTACAGAATGCCACCAGATGTGCATCGGAAACTACTACTGGTCTTCCAGGGAACGATCAAAGCGTAGACTGTTTGAGACACTACTTTTATGGAGGAATGTGCGTACGATGACTGTAGTATTCAATCCCGAAGCAATTACTGTGTTTCATCAGCACTCTGATAGTCCACAGATTACAGAATGCCTCCAGATGTGCATCGGAAACTACTACTGGTCTTCCAGGGAACGATCAAAACGTATACTCTTTGAGACATTACTCCCATGGAGGAAATTGCGCATTGTGAATGTTGTATTCACTCCCGATGCATTTTCTGTCTTTCATCAACACTCTGATAGTCGACAGGTTACAGAATGACTCCAGATGTGCATCGGAAACTACTACTGGTCTTCCAGGGAACGATCAAAGCGTAGAGTGTTTGAGAATTACTCCCATGGAGGAAAGTGCGCATGGTGACTGTTGTATTCAATCCCGATGTAACTTCAGTGTTTCATCAACACTCTGATACGCCGCAGATTACAGAATGCCTCCAGATGTGCATCGGAAACTACTGCTTGTCTTCCAGGGAACGATCAAAGCGTAGACTGTTTGTGACATTACTCCCATGGAGGAAAGTGCGCATGGTGATTGTTGTATTCAATCCCGATGCAATTTCTGTGTTTCTTCAACACCCTGAAAGTCCACAGATTACAGAATGCCTCCAGATGTGCATCGGAAACTACTACTGGTCTTCCAGGGAACGATCAAAGTGTAGACTGTTTGAAACATTACTGCCATGGAGGAAAGTGCGCATGGTGACTGTTGTATGCAATTCCGATGCAATTTCTGTGTTTCATCAACACTCTGATAGTCCACAGATTACAGAATACCTCCAGATGTGCATCGGAAACTACTACTGGTCTTCCAGGGAGCGATCAAAGCGTAGACTGTTTGAGACATTACTTTTATGGAGGAATGTGCGCATGGTGATTGTTATATGCAATCCCAATGCAATTTCTGTGTTTCATCAACACTCTGATAGTCCACAGATTACAGAATACCTCCAGATGTGCATCGGAAACTACTACTGGTCTTCCAGGGAACGATCAAAGCGTAAACTCTATGAGACATTACTCCCATGGAGGGAAGTGCGCATGGTGATTGTTGTATTCAATCCCGATGCAATTTCTGTGTTTCATCAACACTCTGATAGTCCACAGATAACAGAATGCCTCCAGATGTGCATCGGAAACTACTACTGGTCTTCCTGGGAACGATCAAATCGTGGACTGTTTAGACATTACTCCCATGGAAGAAAGTGCGCATGGTGACTGTTGTATTCAATCCGGATGCAATTTCCGTGTTTCATCAACACTCTGATAGTCCACAGATTACAGAATTCCTCCAGATGTGCATCGGAAACTACTACTGGTCTTCCAGGGAACGATCAAAGCGTAGAGTGTTTGAGACTTTACTTTAATGAAGGAAAGTGAGCATGGTGACTGTTGTATTCAATCCCGATGCATTTTCTGTGTTTCATCAACACTCTGATAGTCCACAGATAACAGAAAGCCTCCAGATGTGCATCGGAAACTACTACTGGTCTTCCTGGGAACGATCAAATCGTAGACTGTTTGAGACATTACTCCCATGGAAGAAAGTGCGCATGGTGACTGTTGTATTCAATCCGGATGCAATTTCCGTGTTTCATCAACACTCTGATAGTCCACAGATTACAGAATTCCTCCAGAAGTGCATCGGAAACTACTACTGGTCTTCCAGGGAACGATCAAAGCGTAGAGTGTTTGAGACATTACTTTAATGAAGGAAAGTGAGCATGGTGACTGTTGTATTCAATCCCGATGCAATTTCTGTGTTTCATCAACATTCTGATAGTAAACAGATTACAGAATGCCTCCAGAAGTGCATCAGAAACTACTACTGGTCTTCCAGGGAACGATCAAAGCGTAGACTGTATGAGACATTACTTTTATTGAGGAATGTGCGCGTGGTGATTGTTGTATACTATCCCGATGCAATTTCTGTGTTTCATCAACACTCTGATAGTCCACAGATAACAGAATGCCTCCAGATGTGCATCGGAAACTACTACTTGTCATCCAGGGAAAGATCAAAACGTAAACTCTTTGAGACATTACTACCATGGAGGAAATTGCGCATGGTGACTGTTGTATTCAATGACGATGCAATATCTGTCTTTCATCAACATTCTGATAGTCCACAGATTACAGAATGCCTCCAGATGTGCATCCGAAACTACTACTGGTCTTCCAGGGAACGATGAAAGCGTAGACTGTTAGAGAAATTACACCCATGGAGGAAAGTGCGAATGGTGACTGTTGTTTTCAATCCCGATGCAATTACTGTGTTTCATCAACACTTTGATGGTCTACACATTACAGAATGCCACCAGATGTGCATCGGAAACTACTACTGGTCTTCCAGGGAACGATCAAATCGTAGATTGTTTGAGACATAACTCCCGTGGAGGAAAGTGCGCATAGTGACTGTTGTATTCAATCCCGATGCATTTTCTGTGTTTCATCAGCACTCTGATAGTCCACAGATTACGGAATGCCTCCAGATGTGCATCGGTAACTACTACTGGTCTTCCAGGTTATGATCAAAGCGTAGATGGTTAGAGACATTACTCCCATGGAGGAAGGTGCGCATGGTGACTGTTGTATTCAATCCCGATGCAATTTCTGTGTTTCATCAACACTCTGATAGTCCACAGATTACGGAATGCCTCCAGATGTGCATCGGTAACTACTACTGGTCTTCCAGGTTATGATCAAAGCGTAGATGGTTAGAGACATTACTCCCATGGAGGAAGGTGCGCATGGTGACTGTTGTATTCAATCCCGATGCAATTTCTGTGTTTCATCAACACTCTGATACCCCACAGATTACAGAATGCCTCCAAATGTGTATCGGAAACTACTACTGGTATTCCTGGGAACGATCAAATCGTAGACTGTTTGAGACATTACTCCCATGGAGGAAAGTGCGCATGGTGACTGTTGTAATCAATCCCGATGCAATTTCTGTGTTTCATCAACACTCTGATAGTCCACAGATTACAGAATGCCTCCAGTTGTGCCTCGGAAACTACTATTGGTCTTCCAGGGAACGATCAAAGCGTAGATTGTTTGAGACATTACTTTCATGAACGAAAGTGAGCATGGTGACTGTTGTATTCAATCCCGATGCAATTTCTGTGTTTCATCAACACTCTGATGGTCCACAGATAACAGAATGCCTCCAGATGTGCATCGGAAACTACTTCTAGTCTTCCAAGGGACGATCAAAGCGTAAACCCTTTGAGACATTACTCCCATGGTGGAAAGTGCGCATGATGACTGTTGTATTCAATCCCGATGCATTTTCTGTATTTCATCAACACTCTGTCAGTCCACAGATTACAGAATGCCACCAGATGTGTATCGGAAACTACTACTGGTCTTCCAAGGGACGATCAAAGCGTAGACTGTTTGAGACATAACTCCCGTGGAGGAAAGTGCACCTGGAGGCTGTTGTATTCAATCCCGATGCAATTTCTGTGTTTCATCAACACTCTGATAGTCCACAGATTACAGAATGCCACCAGATGTGCATCGGAAACTACTACTGGTCTTCCAGGGAACGATCAAAGCGTAGACTGTTTGAGACATTACTCCCATGGAGGAAAGTGCGCATGGTGACAGTTGTATTCAATCCCGATGGAATTACTGTGTTTCATCAACACTCTGATAGTCTACACATTACAGAATGCGACCAGATGTGCATCGGAAACTCCTACTGGTCTTCCAGGGAACGATCAAAGCGTAGATTGTTTGAGATATTACTCCCGTACAGGAAAGTGCGCATGGTGACTCTTGTATTCCATCCCGATTGCAATTTCTGTGTTTCATCAACACTCTGATAGTCCATAGATAACAGAATGACTCCGGATGTGCATCGGAAACTACTACTGGTCTTCCAGGGAACGATCAAAGCGTAAACTCTTTGAGACATTACTGCCATGGAGGAAAGTGCGCATGGTGACTGTTGTATACAATCCCGATGCAATTTCTGTGTTTCATCAACATTCTGATAGTCCACAGATTACAGAATGCCTCCAGATGTGCATCGGAAGCTACTACTGGTCTTCCAGGGAACGATCAAAGCGTAGACTGTGTAAACCATTACTCCCATGGAGGAAAGTGTGCATGGTGACTGTTGTATTCAATCCCGATGCAATTTCTGTGTTTTATCAACACTCTGATGGTCCACAGATTACAGAATGCCACCAGATGTGCATCGGGAACTACTACTGGTCTTCCAGGGAACGATCAAAGCGTAGACAGCTTGAGACATTACTTTTATGGAGTAATGTGCGCATGGTGACTGTTGTATTCAATATCGATGCAATTTCTGTGTTTCATCAACACTCTGATAGTCCACAGATTTCAGAATGCCTCCAGATGTGCATCGGAAACTGCTACTGGTCTTCCAGGGAACGATCAAAACGTAAACTCGTTGAGACATTACTCCCATGGAGGAAATTGCGCATGGTGACTGTTGTATTCAATGACGATGCAATTTCTGTCTTTCATCAACATTCTGATAGTCCACAGATTACAGAATGCCTCCAGATGTGCATCGGTAACTACTACTGGTCTTCCAGGGAACGATCAAAGCATAGACTGTTTGAGACATTACTCCCATGGAGGAAAGTGCGCATGGTGACTGTTGTAATCAATCCCGATGCAATTTCTGTGTTTCATCAACACTCTGATAGTCTACACATTACAGAATGCGACCAGATGTGCATCGGAAACTACCACTGGTCTTCCAGGGAACGATCAAAGCGTAGATTGTTTGAGATATTACTCCCGTACAGGAAAGTGCGCATGGTGACTGTTGTATTCAATCCCGATGCAATTTCTGTGTTTCATCAACACTCTGATAGTCCATAGATAACAGAATGCCTCCAGATGTGCATCGAAACTACTACTGGTCGTCCAGGGAACGATCAAAGCGTAAACTCTTTGAGACATTACTGCTATGGAGGAAAGTGCGCATGGTGACTGTTGTATTCAATCCCGATGCAATTTCTGTGTTTCATCAACATTCTGATAGTCCACAGATTACAGAATGCCTCCAGATGTGCATCGGAAACTACTACTGGTCTTCCAGGGAACGATCAAAGCGTAGATTGTTTGAGACATTACTCCCGTACAGGAAAGTGCGCATGGTGACTGTTGTATTCAATCCCGATGCAATTTCTGTGTTTCATCAACACTCTGATGGGCCACTGATTACAGAATGCCTCCAGATGTGCATCGGGTACTACGCCTGGTCTTCCAGGGAACGATCAAAGCGTAGACTGCTTGAGACATTACTTTTATGGAGTATGTGCGCATGGTGACTGTTGTATTCAATATCGATGTAATTTCTGTGTTTCATCAACACTCTTATATTACACAGATTTCAGAATGCCTCCAGATGTGCATCGGAAACTGCTACTGGTCTTCCAGGGAACGATCAAAGCGTAAACTCGTTGAGACATTACTCCCATGGAAGAAAGTGCGCATGGTGACTGTTGTATTCAATCCCAATGCATTTTCTGTGTTTCATCAACACTCTGACAGTCCACAGATTACAGAATGCCACGAGGTGTGGATCGGAAACTACTACTGGTCTTCCAGGGAACGATGAAAGCGTTGACTGTTTCAGACATTACTTCCATGGAGGAAAGTGGGGATGGTGACTGTTGTATTCAATCCCAATGCAATTTCTGTGTTTCATCAACACCCTGATAGTCCACAGATTACAGAATGCCACCAGATGTGCATCGGAAACTACTGCTGGTCTTCCAGGGAACGATCAAAGCGTAGACTGTTTGAAACAGTACTTTTATGGAGGAATGTGCGTACGATGACTGTTGTATTCAATAACGAAGCAACTACTGTGTTTCATCAGCACTCTGATAGTCCACAGATTACAGACTACCTCCAGATGTGCTTCGCAAACTACTACTGGTCTTCCAGGGAACGATCAAAACGTATACTCTTTGAGACATTACTCCCATGGAGGAAATTGCGCATCGTGACTGTTGTATTCAATCCCGATGCATTTTCTGTCTTTCATCAACACTCTGATAGTCCACAGGTTACAGAATGACTCCAGATGTGCATCGGAACCTACTACTGGTCTTCGTGGGAACGATCAAAGCGTAGACTGTTTGAGACATTATTCCCATGGAGGAAAGTGCGCATGGTGACTGTTGTATTCAATCCCGATGCATTTTCCGTGTTTCATCAACACTCTGATCGTCCACAGATTACAGAATGCCTCCAGATGTGCATCGGAAACAACTACTGGACTTCCAGGGAACGATCAAAGCGTAGACTGTTTAAGACATTACTCCCACGGAGGAAAGTGCGCATGGTGACTGTTGTATTCAATCCCGATGCAATTTCTGTGTTTCATCAACACTCTGATGGTCCACAGATTACAGAATGCCTCCAGATGTACATCGGGAACTACTACTGGTCTTCCGGGGAACCATCAAAGCGTAGACTGCTTGAGACATTACTTTTATGGAGTAATGTGCGCATGGTGACTGTTGTATTCAATATCGATGCAATTTCTGTGTTTCATCAACACTCTGATAGTCCACAGATTTCAGAATGAGACCAGATGTGCATCGGAAACTGCTACTGGTCTTCCGGGGAACGATCGAAGCGTAAACTCGTTGAGACATTACTCCCATGGAGGAAAGTGCGCATGGTGACTGTTGTATTCAATCCCGATGCATTTTCTGTGTTTCATCAACACTCTGACAGTCCACAGATTACAGAATGCCACGAGGTGTGGATCGGAAACTACTACTGGTCTTCCAGGGAACGATGAAAGCGTGGACTGTTTCAGACATTACTCCCATGGAGGAAAGTGCGGATGGTGACTGTTGTATTCAATCCCAATGCAATTTCTGTGTTTCATCAACACTCTGATAGTCCACAGATTACAGAATGCCACCAGATGAGCATCGGAAACTACTGCTGGTCTTCCAGGGAACGATCAAAGCGTAGACTGTTTGAGACATTACTTTTATGGAGGAATGTGCGCATGGTGACTGTTGTATTCAATCCCGATGCAATTTCTGTGTTTCATCAACACTCTGATAGTCTACATATTACAGAATGCCTCCAGATGTGCATCGGAAACTGGTACTGGTCTTCCAGGGAACGATCAAAGCGTAAGCTCTTTGATACATTACTCCCATGGAGGGAAGTGCGCATGGTGACTGTTGTATTCAATCCCGATGCATTTTCTGTGTTTCATCAACACTCTGATAGTCCACCGATTACAGAACGCCAAGAGATGTGGATCGGAAAATACTACTGGTCTTCCGGGGAACGATGGAGGCGTAGACTGTTTCAGACATTACTCCCATGGAGGAAAGTGCGGATGGTGACTGTTGTATTCAATACCAATGCAATTACTGTGTTTCATCAAAACTCTGATAGTCCACAGATTACAGAATGCCACCAGATGTGCATCGGAAACTACTACTGGTCTTCCAGGGAACGATCAAAGCGTAGACTGTTTCAGACACTACTTTTATGGAGGAATGTGTGTACGATGACTGTTGTATTCAATCCCGAAGCAATTACTGTGTTTCATCAGCACTCTGATTGTCCACAGATTACAGAATGCCTCCAGATGTGCATCGGAAACTACTACTGGTCTCCAGGGAACGATCAAAACGTATACTCTTTGAGACATTACTCCCATGGAGGAAATTGCGCATCGTGAATGTTGTATTCACTCCCGATGCATTTTCTGTCTTTCATCAACACTCTGATAGTCCACAGGTTACAGAATGACTACAGATGTGCATCGGAAACTACTACTGGTCTTCCAGGGAACGATCAAAGCGTAGACTGTTTGAGAATTACTCCCATGGAGGAAAGTGCGCATGGTGACTGTTGTATTCAATCCCGATGTAATTTCAGTGTTTCATCAACACTCTGATACGCCGCAGATTACAGAATGCCTCCAGATGTGCATCGGAAACTACTACTTGTCTTCCAGGGAACGATCAAAGCGTAGACTGTTTGTGACATTACTCCCATGGAGGAAAGTGAGCATGGTGATTGTTGTATTCAATCCCGATGCAATTTCTGTGTTTCATCAACACCCTGAAAGTCCACAGATTACAGAATGCCTCCAGATGTGCATCGGAAACTACTACTGGTCTTCCAGGGAACGATCAAAGCATAGACTGTTTGAGACATTACTGCCATGGAGGAAAGTGCGCATGGTGACTGTTGTATGCAATCCCGATGCAATTTCTGTGTTTCATCAACACTCTGATAGTCCACAGATTACAGAATACCTCCAGATGTGCATCGGAAACTACTACTGGTTTTCCAGGGAGCGATCAAAGCGTAGACTGTTTGAGACATTACTTTTATGGAGGAATGTGCGCATGGTGATTGTTGGATTCAATCCCGATGCAATTTTTGTGTTTCATAAACACTCTGATACTCCACAGATTACAGAATGCCTCCAGATGTGCATCGGAAACTACTACTGGCCTTCCAGGGTACGATCAAAGCGTAGACTGTTAGAGACATTAAAAACATGGAGGAAAGTGCGCATGGTGTCTGTTGTATTCAATCCCGATGCAATTACTGTGTTTCATCAACACTTTGATAGTCTACACATTACAGAATGCCACCAGATGTGCATCGGAAACTACTACTGGTCTTCCAGGGAACGATCAAATCGTAGACGGTTTGAGACATAACTCCCGTGAAGGAAAGTGCGCATGGTGACTGTTGTATTCAATCCCGATGCAATTTCTGTGTTTCATCAACACTCTGATAGTCTACACATTACAGAATGCGACCAGATGTGCATCTGAAACTACTACTGGTCTTCCAAAGAACAATCAAAGTTTAGACTGTTTGAGACATTACTGCCATGGAGGAAAGTGCGCATGGTGACTGTTGTATTCAATCCCGATGCAATTTCTGTGTTTCATCAACACTCTGATACCCCACAGATTACAGAATGCCTCCAGATGTGCATCGGATACTACTACTGGTCTTCCTCTGAACGATCAAATCGTAGACTGTTTGAGACATTACTCCCATGGAAGAAAGTGCGCATGGTGACTGTTGTATTCAATCCCGATGCAATTTCTGTGTCTCATCAACACTCTGATAGTCCACAGATAACAGAATGTCTCCAGATGTGCATCGGAAACTACTACTGGTCTTCCAGGGAACGATCAAAGCGTAAACTCTTTGAGACATTACTCCCATTGAGGAAAGTGCGCATGGTGACTGCTGTATTCAATCCCGATGCAATTTCTGTGTTTCATCAACATTCTAATAGTCCACAGATTACAGAATGCCTCCAAATGTGCATCGTAAACTACTACTGGTCTTCCAAGGGACGATCAAAGCGTAAACTCTTTGATACATTACTCCCATGGAGGAAAGTGCGCATGGTGACTGTTGTATTCAATCCCGATGCATTTTCTGTGTTTCATCAACACTCTGATAGTCCACAGATTACAGAATGCTTCCAGATGTGCATCGGAAACTACTACTGGTCTTCCAGGGAACGATCAAAGCGTAGATGGTTTGAGACATTACTCCGTGGAGGAAAGTGCGCATGGTGACTGTTGTATTCAATCCCGATGCAATTTCTGTGTTTCATCAACACTCTGATAGTCCACAGATAACGGAATGCCTCCAGATGTGTATGGGAAACTACTACTGGTCTTCCAGCGAACGATCAAAGCGTAAACTCTTTGAGACATTACTCCCATTGAGGAAAGTGCGCATGGTGACTGTTGTATTCAATCCCGATGCAATTTCTGTGTTTCATCAACATTCTAATAGTCCACAGATTACAGAATGCCTCCAGATGTGCATCGGAAACTACTACTGGTCTTCCAGGGAACGGATAAATCGTAGACTGTTTGAGACATTACTCCCATGGAGGAAAGTGCGCATGGTGACTGTTGTGTTCAATACCGAGGCAATTTCTGTGTTTCATCAACACTTTGATAGTCCACAGATTACAGAATAACACCGGACGTGCATCGGAAACTACTACTTGTCTTCCAAAGAACGATCAAAGTTTAGACCTTTTGAGACATTACTCCCATGGAGGAAAGTGCTCATGGTGACTGTTTTATTCAATCGCGATGCAATTTCTATGTTTCACCAACACTCTGATACTCCACAGATTACAGAATGCCTCCAGATGTGCATCGCAACCTACTACTGGTCTTCCAGGGAACGATCAAAGCGTAGACTCTTTGAGACATTACTGCCATGGAGGAAAGTGCGCATGGTGACTGTTGTATTCAATCCCGATGCAATTTCTGTGTTTCATCAACACTCTGATAGTCCACAGATTACAGAATGCCTCCAGATGTGCATCGGAAGGTACTACTGGTCTTCCAGGGAACGATCAAAGCGTAGACTGTTAGAGACATTACACCCATGGAGGAAAGTGCGAATGGTGACTGTTGTATTCAATCCCGATGCAATTACTGTGTTTCATCAACACTTTGATGGTCTACACATTACAGAATGCCACCAGCTGTGCATCGGAAACTACTACTGGTCTTCCAGGGAACGATCAAATCTTAGATTGTTTGAGACATAACTCCCGTATAGGAAAGTGCGCATGGTGACTGTTGTATTCAATCCCGATGCATTTTCTGTGTTTCATCAGCACTCTGATAGTCCACAAATTACAGAATGCCTCCTGATGTTCATCGGAAACTACTACCGGTCTTCCAGGAAACGATCAAAGCGTAGACAGTTTGAGACATTAGTTTTATGGAGGAATGTGCGCATGGAAACTGTTGTATTCAATCCCTATGCAATTTCTGTGTTTCATAATCACTCTGATAGTCCACAGATTACAGAATGCCACCAGATGTGCATCGGAAACTACTACTGGTCTTCCAGGGAACGATCAAAGCGTAGACTGTTAGAGACATTACTCCCATGGAGGAAAGTGCGCATGGTGACTGTTGTATTCAATCCCGATGCAATATCTGTGTTTCATCAACACTCTGATAGTCTACACATTACAGAATGCGACCAGATGTGCATCTGAAACTACTACTGGTCTTCCAAAGAACGATCAAAGTTTAGACTGTTTGAGACATTACTGCCATGGAGGAAAGTGCGCATGGTGACTGTTGTATTCAATCCCGATGCAATTTCTGTGTTTCATCAACACTCTGATACTCCACAGATTACAGAATGCCTCCAAATGTGCATCGGAAACTACTACTGGTCTTCCTCTGAACGATCAAATCGTAGACTGTTTGAGACATTACTCCCATGGAAGAAAGTGCGCATGGTGACTGTTGTATTCAATCCCGATGCAAATTCTGTGTCTCATCAACCCTCTGATAGTCCACAGATAACAGAATGTCTCCAGATGTGCATCGGAAACTACTACTGGTCTTCCAGGGAACGATCAAAGCGTAAACTCTTTGAGACAATACTCCCATGGAGGAAAGTGCGCATGGTGAATGTTGTATTCAATCCCGATGCAATTTCTGTGTTTCATCAACATTCTGATAGTCCACAGATTACAGAATGCCTCCAGATGTGCATCGGAAACTACTACTGGTCTTCCAGGGAACGGATAAAGCGTAGACTGTTTGAGACATTACTCCCATGGAGGAAAGTGCGCATGGTGACTGTTGTATTCAATCCCGATGCATTTTCTGTGTTTCAACAACACTCTGATGGTCCACAGATTACAGAATGCCTGCAAATGTGCATCGTAAACTACTACTGGTCATCCACGGGACGATCAAAGCGTAAACTCTTTGATACATTACTCCCATGGAGGAAAGTGCGCATGGTGACTGTTGTATTCAATCCCGATGCATTTTCTGTGTTTCATCAACACTCTGACAGTCCACAGATTACAGAATGCCACGAGGTGTTTATGGGAAACTACTACTGGTCTTCCAGGGAACGATCAAAGCGTAGATGGTTTGAGACATTACTCCGTGGAGGAAAGTGCGCATGGTGACTGTTGTATTCAATCCCGATGCAATTTCTGTGTTTCATCAACACTCTGATAGTCCACAGATAACGGAATGCCTCCAGATGTGCATCGGAAACTACTACTGGTCTTCCAGCGAACGATCAAAGCGTAAACTCTTTGAGACATTACTCCCATTGAGGAAAGTGCGCATGGTGACTGTTGTATTCAATCCCGATGCAACTTCTGTGTTTCATCAACATTCTAATAGTCCACAGATTACAGAATGCCTCCAGATGTGCATCGGAAACTACTACTGGTCTTCCAGGGAACGGATAAATCGTAGACTGTTTGAGACATTACTCCCATGGAGGAAATTGCGCATGGTGACTGTTGTATTCAATCCCGAGGCAATTTCTGTGTTTCATCAACACTTTGATAGTCCACAGATTACAGAATAACACCGGACGTGCATCGGAAACTACTACTGGTCTTCCAAAGAACGATCAAAGTTTAGACTGTTTGAGACATTACTCCCATGGAGGAAAGTGCTCATGGTGACTGTTGTATTCAATCCCGATGCAATTTCTATGTTTCACCAACACTCTGATACTCCACAGATTACAGAATGCCTCCAGATGTGCATCGCAACCTACTACTGGTCTTCCAGGGAACGATCAAAGCGTAGACTGTTTGAGACATTACTGCCATGGAGGAAAGTGCGCATGGTGACTGTTGTATTCAATCCCGATGCAATTTCTGTGTTTCATCAACACTCTGATAGTCCACAGATTACAGAATGCCTCCAGATGTGCATCGGAAACTACAACTGGTCTTCCAGGGAACGATCAAAGCGTAGACTGTTAGAGACATTACACCCATGGACGAAAGTGCGAATGGTGAATGTTGTATTCAATCCCGATGCAATTACTGTGTTTCATCAACACTTTGATGGTCTACACATTACAGAATGCCACCAGATGTGCATCGGAAACTACTACTGGTCTTCCAGGGAACGATCAAATCTTAGATTGTTTGAGACATAACTCCTGTGGAGGAAAGTGCGCATGGTGACTGTTGTATTCAATCCCGATGCATTTTCTGTGTTTCATCAGCACTCTGATAGTCCACAAATTACAGAATGCCTCCAGATGTTCATCGGAAACTACTACCGGTCTTCCAGGAAATGATCAAAGCGTAGACAGTTTGAGACATTACTTTTATGGAGGAATGTGCGCATGGTGACTGTTGTATTCAATCCCGATTCACTTTCTGTGTTTCATCAACACTCTGATAGTCCACAGATTACAGAATGCCTCCAGATGTGCAACGGTAACTACTACTGGTCTTCCAGGGAACGATCAAAGCGTAGACTGTTAGAGACATTACACCCATGGAGGAAAGTGCGAATGGTGACTGTTGTATTCAATCCCAATGCAATTTCTGTGTTTCATCAACACTCTGATAGTCCACAGATTACAGAATGCCACCAGATGTGCATCGGAAACTACTACTGGTCTTCCAAGGGACGATCAAAGCGTAGACTGTTTGAGACATTACTTTTATGGAGGAATGTGCGCATGGAAACTGTTGTATTCAATCCCTATGCAATTTCTGTGTTTCATAACACTCTGATAGTCCACAGATTACAGAATGCCACTATATGTGCATCGGAAACTACTACTGGTCTTCCAGGGAACGATCAAAGCGTAGACTGTTTGAGACATTACTTTTATTCAGTAATGTGCGCATGGTGATTGTTGTATTCAATCCCGATGCAATTTCTGTGTTTCATCAACACTCTGATAGTCCACAGATAACAGAATGCCTCCAGATGTGCATCGGAAACTACTACTTGTCACCCAGGGAAAGATGAAAACGTAAACTCTTTGAGACATTACTCCCATGGAGGAAAATGCGCATGGTGACTGTTGTATTCAATCCCGATGAAATTTCTGTCTTTCATCAACATTCTGATAGTCCACAGATTATAGAATGCCTAAAGATGTGCATCGGAAGCTACTACTGGTCTTCCAGGGAACGATCAAAGCGTAGACTGTTAGAGACATTACACCCATGGAGGAAAGTGCGAATGGTGACTGTTGTATTCAATCCCGATGCAATTACTGTGTTTCATTAACACTTTGATGGTCTACACATTACAGAATGCCACCAGATGTGCATCGGAAACTACTACTGGTCTTCCAGGGAACGATCAAATCTTAGATTGTTTGAGACATAACTCCCATGGAGGAAAGTGCGCATGGTGACTGTTGTATTCAATCCCGATGCAATTTCTGTGTTTCATCAGCACTCTGATAGTCCACAAATTACAGAATGCCTCCAGATGTTCATCGGAAACTACTACCGGTCTTCCAGGAAACGATCAAAGCGTAGACAGTTTTAGACATTACTTTTATGGAGGAATGTGCGCATGGTGACTGTTTTATTCAATCCCGATGCAATTTCTGTGTTTCATCAACACTCTGATAGTCCATAGATAACAGAATGCCTCCAGATGTGCATCGGAAACTACGACTGGTCTTCCAGGGAACGATCAAAGCGTAGACTGTAAGAGACATTACTCCCATGGAGGAAACTGCGCATGGTGACTGTTGTATTCAATCCCGATGCAATTACTGTGTTTCATCAACATTCTGATAGTCCACAGATTACAGAATGCCTCCAGATGTGCATCGGAAACTACTACTTGTCTTCCACGGAACGATCAAAGCGTAGACTGTTTAAGACATTACCCCCATGGAGGAAAGTGCGCATGGTGACTGTTGTATTCAATCCCGATGCAATTTCTGTGTTTCATCAACACTCTGATGGTCCACAGATTACAGAATGCATCCAGATGTGCATCGGGAACTACTACAGGTCTTCCAGGGAACGATCAAAGCGTAGACTGCTTGAGACATTACTTTTATGGAGTAATGTGCGCATGGTGACAGTTGTATTCAATATCGGTGCAATTTCTGTGTTTCATCAACACCCTGATATTCCACAGATTTCAGAATGCCTCCAGATGTGCATCGGAAACTGCTACTGGTCTTCCAGGGAATGATCAAAGCGTAAACTCGTTGAGACATTACTCCCATGGAGGAAAGTGCGCATGGTGACTGTTGTATTCAATCCCGATGCATTTTCTGTGTTTCATCAACACTCTGATAGTCCACAGATTACAGAATGCCACCAGATGTGCATCGGAAACTACTACTGGTCTTTCAGGGAACGATCAAAGCGTAGGCTGTTAGGGACATTACTCCCATGGAGGAAAGTGCGCATGGTGACTGTTGTATTCAATCCCGATGCAATTACTGTGTTTCATCAACACTCTGATAGTCTACACATTACAGAATGCGACCAGATGTGCATCGGAACCGACTACTGGTTTTCCAGGGAACGATCAAATCGTAGACTGTTTGAGACATTACTTTTATTCAGGAATGTGCGCATGGTGATTGTTGTATTCAATCCCGATGCAATTTCTGTGTTTCATCAACACTCTGATAGTCCACAGATAACAGAATGCCTCCAGATGTGCATCGGAAACTACTACTTGTCACCCAGGGAAAGATCAAAACGTAATCTCTTTGAGACATTACTCCCATGGAGGAAAGTGCGCATGGTGACTGTTGTATTCAATCCCGATGCAATTTCTGTCTTTCATCAACATTCTGATAGTCCACAGATTACAGAATGCCTAAAGATGTGCATCGGAAGCTACTACTGGTCTTCCAGGGAACGATGAAAGCGTAGACTGTTAGAGACATTACACCCATGGAGGAAAGTGCGAATGGTGACTGTTGTATTCAATCCCGATGCAATTACTGTGTTTCATCAACACTTTCATGGTCTACACATTACAGAATGCCACCAGATGTGCATCGGAAACTACTACTGGTCTTCCAGGGAACGATCAAATCTTAGATTGTTTGAGACATAACTCCCATGGAGGAAAGTGCGCATGGTGACTGTTGTATTCAATCCCGATGCATTTTCTGTGTTTCATCAGCACTCTGATAGTCCACAAATTACAGAATGCCTCCAGATGTTCATCGGAAACTACTACCGGTCTTCCGGGAAACGATCAAAGCGTAGACAGTTTTAGACATTACTTTTATGGAGGAATGTGCGCATGGTGACTGTTTTATTCAATCCCGATGCAATTTCTGTGTTTCATCAACACTCTGATAGTCCATAGATAACAGAATGCCTCCAGATATGCATCGGAAACTACTACTGGTCTTCCAGGGAACGATCAAAGCGTAGACTGTAAGAGACATTACTCCCATGGAGGAAACTGCGCATGGTGACTGTTGTATTCAATCCCGATGCAATTACTGTGTTTCATCAACATTCTGATAGTCCACAGATTACAGAATGCCTCCAGATGTGCATCGGAAACTACTACTGGTCTTCCAGGGAACGATCAAAGCGTAGACTGTTTAAGACATTACTCCCATGGAGGAAAGTGCGCATGGTGACTGTTGTATTCAATCCCGATGCAATTTCTGTGTTTCATCAACACTCTGATGGTCCACTTATTACAGAATGCATCCAGATGTGCATCGGGAACTACTACAGGTCTTCCAGGGAACGATCAAAGCGTAGACTGCTTGAGACATTACTTTTATGGAGTAATGTGCGCATGGTGACTGTTGTATTCAATATCGGTGCAATTTCTGTGTTTCATCAACACCCTGATATTCCACAGATTTCAGAATGCCTCCAGATGTGCATCGGAAACTGCTACTGGTCTTCCAGGGAACGATCAAAGCGTAAACTCGTTGAGACATTACTCCCATGGAGGAAAGTGCGCATGGTGACTGTTGTATTCAATCCTGATGCATTTTCTGTGTTTCATCAACACCCTGATAGTCCACAGATTACAGAATGCCACGAGGTGTTTATCGGGAACTACAACTGGTCTTCCAGGGAACGATGAAAGCGTAGACTGTTTCAGACATTACTCCCATGGAGGGTAGTGCGGATGGTGACTGTTGTATTCAATCCCAATGCAATTTCTGTGTTTCATCAACACTCTGATAGTCCACAGATTACAGAATGCCACCAGATGTGCATCGGAAACTACTACTGGTCTTCCAAGGGACGATCAAAGCGTAGCCTGTTTGAGACATAACTCCTGTGGAGGAAAGTGCGCATGGAGACTGTTGTTTTCAATCCCGATGCAATTTCTGTGTTTCATAATCACTCTGATAGTCCACAGATTACAGAATGCCACCAGATGTGCATCGGAAACTACTACTGGTCTTTCAGGGAACGATCAAAGCGTAGGCTGTTAGGGACATTACTCCCATGGAGGAAAGTGCGCATGGTGACTGTTGTATTCAATCCCGATGCAATTACTGTGTTTCATCAACACTCTGATAGTCTACACATTACAGAATGCGACCAGATGTGCATCGGAACCTACTACTGGTCTTCCAGGGAAAGATCAAAGCGTAGACTGTTTGAGACATTACTTTTATTCAGGAATGTGCGCATGGTGATTGTTGTATTCAATCCCGATGCAATTTTTGTGTTTCATCAACACTCTGATAGTCCACAGATAACAGAATGCCTCCAGATGTGCATCGGAAACTACTACTTGTCACCCAGCGAAAGATCAAAACGTAAACTCTTTGAGACATTACTCCCATGGAGGAAAGTGCGCATGGTGACTGTTGTATTCAATCCCGATGCAATTTCTGTCTTTCATCAACATTCTGATAGTCCACAGATTACAGAATGCCTAAAGATGTGCATCGGAAGCTACTACTGGTCTTCCAGGGAACGATCAAAGCGTAGACTGTTAGAGACATTACTCCCATGGAGGAAAGTGCGCATGGTGATTGTTGTATTCAATCCCGATGCAATTACTGTGTTTCATCAACACTTTGATGGTCTACACATTACAGAATGCCAACAGATGTGCATCGGAAACTACTACTGGTCTTCCAGGGATCGATCAAATCTTAGATTGTTTGAGACATAACTCCCATGGAGGAAAGTGCGCATGGTGACTGTTGTATTCAATCCCGATGCATTTTCTGTGTTTCATCAGCACTCTGATAGTCCACAAATTACAGAATGCCTCCAGATGTTCATCGGAAACTACTACCGGTCTTCCAGGAAACGATCAAAGCGTAGACAATTTTAGACATTACTTTCATGGAGGAATGTGCGCATGGTGACTGTTTTATTCAATCACGATGCAATTTCTGTGTTTCATCAACACTCTGATAGTCCATAGATAACAGAATGCCTCCAGATGTGCATCGGAAACTACTACTGGTCTTCCAGGGAACGATCAAAGCGTAGACTGTAAGAGACATTACTCGCATGGAGGAAACTGCGCATGGTGACTGTTGTATTCAATCCCGATGCAATTACTGTGTGTCATCAACATTCTGATAGTCCCCAGATTACAGAATGCCTCCAGATGTGCATCGGAAACTACTACTGGTCTTCCAGGGAACGATCAAAGCAAAGACTGTTTAAGACATTACTCCCATGGAGGAAAGTGCGCATGGTGACTGTTGTATTCAATCCCGATGCAATTTCTGTGTTTCATCAACACTCTGATGGTCCACAGATTACAGAATGCATCCAGATGTGCATCGGGAACTACTACAGGTCTTCCAGGGAACCATCAAAGCGTAGACTGCTTGAGACATTACTTTTATGGAGTAATGTGCGCATGGTGACTGTTGTATTCAATATCGGCGCAATTTCTGTGTTTCATCAACACCCTGATATTCCACAGATTTCAGAATGCCTCCAGATGTGCATCGGAAACTCCTACTCTTCTTCCAGGGAACGATCAAAGCGTAAACTCGTTGAGACATTACGCCCATGGAGGAAAGTGCGCATGGTCACTGTTGTATTCAATCCCGATGCATTTTCTGTGTTTCATCAACACCCTGATAGTCCACAGATTACAGAATGCCACGAGGTGTTTATCGGAAACTACAACTGGTCTTCCAGGGAACGATGAAAGCGTAGACTGTTTCAGACATTACTCCCATGGAGGGTAGTGCGGATGGTGACTGTTGTATTCAATCCCAATGCAATTTCTGTGTTTCATCAAAACACTGATAGTCCACAGATTACAGAATGCCACCAGATGTGCATCGGTAACTACTACTGGTCTTCCAGGAAACGATCAAAGCATAGACTGTTTTGAGACATTACTCCCATGGAGGAAAGTGCGCATGGTGACTGTTGTAATCAATCCCGATGCAATTTCTGTGTTTCATAAACACTCTGATACTCCACAGATTACAGAATGCCTCCAAATGTGCATCGGAAACTACTACTGGTCTTCCTGGGAACGATCAAATCGTAGACTGTTTGAGACATTACTCCCATGGAAGAAAGTGCTCATGGTGACTGTTGTATTCAATCCGGATGCAATTTCCGTGTTTCATCAACACTCTGATAGTCCACAGATTACAGAATGCCTCCAGATGTGCATCGGAAACTACTACTGGTCTTCCAGGGAACGATCAAAGCGTATAGTGTTTGAGACATTACTTTCATGAAGGTAAGTGAGCATGGTGACTGTTGTATTCAATCCCGATGCAATTTCTGTGTTTCATCAACACTCTGATAGTCCACAGATAACAGAATGCCTCCAGATGTGCATCGGAAACTACTACTGGTCTTCCAGGGAACGATCAAAGCGTAAACTCTTTGGGACTTTACTCCCATGGAGGAAAGTGCGCATGGTGACTGTTGTATTCTATCCCGATGCAATTTCTGTGTTTCATCAACATTCTGATAGTCCACAGATTACAGAATGCCTCCAGATGTGCATCGGAAACTAGTACTGGTCTTCCAGGGAACGGATAAAGCGAAGACTGTTTGAGACATTACTCCCATGGAGGAAGGTGCGCATGGTGACTGTTGTATTCAATCCCGAAGAATTTTCTGTGTTTCATCAACACTCTGATGGTCCACAGATTACATAATGCCTCCAGATGTGCATCGGAAACTAGTACTGGTCTTCCAAGGGACGATCAAAGTGTAAACTCTTTGAGACGTTACTCCCATGGAGGAAAGTGCGCATGGTGACTGTTGTATTCAATCCCGATGCGTTTTCTGTGTTTCATCAACACTCTGACAGTCCACAGATTACAGAATGCCACGAGGTGTTTATCGGAAACTACTACTGGTCTTCCAGGGAACGATGAAAACGTAGACTGTTTCAGACATTACTCCCATGGAGGATAGTGCGGATGGTGACTGTTGTATTCAATCCCAATGCAATTTCTGTGTTTCATCAACACTCTGATAGTCCACAGATTACAGAATGCCACCAGATGTGCATCGGAAACTACTACTGGTCTTCCAAGGGACGATCAAAGCGTACACTGTTTAAGACATTACTCCCATGGAGGAAACTGCGCATGGTGACTGTTGTATTCAATTCCGATGCAATTTCTGTGTTTCATCAACACTCTGATATTCCACAGATTACAGAATGCCACGAGGTGTTTATCGGAAACTACAACTGGTCTTCCAGGGAACGATCAAAGCGTAGACTGTTTCAGACATTACTCCCATGGAGGATAGTGCGGATGGTGACTGTTGTATTCAATCCCAATGCAATTTCTGTGTTTCATCAACACTCTGATAGTCCACAGATTACAGAATGCCACCAGATGTGCATCGGAAACTACTACTGGTCTTCCAAGGGACGATCTAAGCGTAGACTGTTTGAGACATAACTCCCGTGGAGGAAAGTGCGCATGGAGACTGTTGTATTCAATCCCGATGCAATTTCTGTGTTTCATCAACAGTCTGATAGTCCACAGATTACAGAATTCCACCAGATGTGCATCGGTAACTACTACTGGTCTTCCATGGAACGATCAAAGCATAGACTGTTTGAGACATTACTCCCATGGAGGGTAGTGCGGATGGTGACTGTTGTATTCAATCCCAATGCAATTTCTGTGTTTCATCAAAACACTGATAGTCCACAGATTACAGAATGCCACCAGATGTGCATCGGTAACTACTACTGGTCTTCCAGGAAACGATCAAAGCATAGACTGTTTTGAGACATTACTCCCATGGAGGAAAGTGCGCATGGTGACTGTTGTAATCAATCCCGATGCAATTTCTGTGTTTCATAAACACTCTGATACTCCACAGATTACAGAATGCCTCCAAATGTGCATCGGAAACTACTACTGGTCTTCCTGGGAACGATCAAATCGTAGACTGTTTGAGACATTACTCCCATGGAAGAAAGTGCGCATGGTGACTGTTGTATTCAATCCGGATGCAATTTCCGTGTTTCATCAACACTCTGATAGTCCACAGATTACAGAATGCCTCCAGATGTGCATCGGAAACTACTACTGGTCTTCCAGGGAACGATCAAAGCGTATAGTGTTTGAGACATTACTTTCATGAAGGTAAGTGAGCATGGTGACTGTTGTATTCAATCCCGATGCAATTTCTGTGTTTCATCAACACTCTGATAGTCCACAGATAACAGAATGCCTCCAGATGTGCATCGGAAACTACTACTGGTCTTCCAGGGAACGATCAAAGCGTAAACTCTTTGGGACTTTACTCCCATGGAGGAAAGTGCGCATGGTGACTGTTGTATTCTATCCCGATGCAATTTCTGTGTTTCATCAACATTCTAATATTCCACAGATTACAGAATGCCTCCAGATGTGCATCGGAAACTAGTACTGGTCTTCCAGGGAACGGATAAAGCGAAGACTGTTTGAGACATTACTCCCATGGAGGAAGGTGCGCATGGTGACTGTTGTATTCAAACCCGAAGAATTTTCTGTGTTTCATCAACACTCTGATGGTCCACGGATTACATAATGCCTCCAGATGTGCATCGGAAACTAGTACTGGTCTTCCAAGGGGCGATCAAAATGTAAACTCTTTGAGACGTTACTCCCATGGAGGAAAGTGCGCATGGTGACTGTTGTATTCAATCCCGATGCGTTTTCTGTGTTTCTTCAACACTCTGACAGTCCACAGATTACAGAATGCCACGAGGTGTTTATCGGAAACTACTACTGGTCTTCCAGGGAACGATGAAAGCGTAGACTGTTTCAGACATTACTCCCATGGAGGATAGTGCGGATGGTGACTGTTGTATTCAATCCCAATGCAATTTCTGTGTTTCATCAACACTCTGATAGTCCACAGATTACAGAATGCCACCAGATGTGCATCGGAAACTACTACTGGTCTTCCAAGGGACGATCAAAGCGTACACTGTTTAAGACATTACTCCCATGGACTAAAGTGCGCATGGTGACTGTTGTATTCAATTCCGATGCAATTTCTGTGTTTCATCAACACTCTGATATTCCACAGATTACAGAATGCCACGAGGTGTTTATCGGAAACTACAACTGGTCTTCCAGGGAACGATCAAAGCGTAGACTGTTTCAGACATTACTCCCATGGAGGATAGCGCGGATGGTGACTGTTGTATTCAATCCCAATGCAATTTCTGTGTTTCATCAACACTCTGATAGTCCACAGATTACAGAATGCCACCAGATGTGCATCGGAAACTACTACTGGTCTTCCAAGGGACGATCTAAGCGTAGACTGTTTGAGACATAACTCCCGTGGAGGAAAGTGCGCATGGAGATTGTTGTATTCAATCCCGATGCAATTTCTGTGTTTCATCAACACTCTGATAGTCCACAGATTACAGAATTCCACCAGATGTGCATCGGTAACTACTACTGGTCTTCCATGGAACGATCAAAGCATAGACTGTTTGAGACATTACTCCCATGGAGGAAAGTGCGCATGGTGACTGTTGTAATCAATCCCGATGCAATTTCTGTGTTTCCTCAACACTCTGATACTCCACAGATTACAGAATGCCTCCAAATGTGCATCGGAAACTACTACTGGTGTTCCTGGGAACGATCAAATCGTAGACTGTTTGAGACATTACTCCCATGGAAGAAAGTGCGCATGGTGACTGTTGTATTCAATCCGGATGCAATTTCCGTGTTTCATCAACACTCTGATAGTCCACAGATTACAGAATGCCTCCAGATGTGCATCGGAAACTACTACGGTCTTCCAGGGAACGATCAAAGCGTATAGTGTTTGAGACATTACTTTCATGAAGGAAAGTGAGCATGGTGACTGTTGTATTCTATCCCGATGCAATTTCTGTGTTTCATCAACACTCTGATAGTCCACAGATAACAGAATACCTCCAGATGTGCATCGGAAACTACTACTGGTCTTCCAGGGAACGATCAAAGCGTAAACTCTTTGAGACATTACTCCCATGGAGGAAAGTGCGCATGGTGACTGTTGTATTCTATCCCGATGCAATTTCTGTGTTTCATCAACATTCTGATAGTCCACAGATTACAGAATTCCTCCAGATCTGCATCGGAAACTAGTACTGGTCTTCCAGGGAACGGATAAAGCGTAGACTGTTTGAGACATTACTCCCATGGAGGAAGGTGCGCATGGTGACTGTTGTATTCAATCCCGATGCATTTTCTGTGTTTCATCAACACTCTGATGGTCCACAGATTACATAATGCCTCCAGATGTGCATCGGAAACTAGTACTGGTCTTCCAAGGGACGATCAAAGTGTAAACTCTTTGAGACATTACTCCCATGGAGGAAAGTGCGCATGGTGACTGTTGTATTCAATCCCGATGCGTTTTCTGTGTTTCATCAACACTCTGACAGTCCACAGATTACAGAATGCCACGAGGTGTTTATCGGAAACTACTACTGGTCTTCCAGGGAAAGATGAAAGCGTAGACTGTTTCAGACATAACTCCCATGGAGGATATTGCGGATGGTGACTGTTGTATTCAATCCCAATGCAATTTCTGTGTTTCATCAACACTCTGATAGTCCACAGATTACAGAATGCCACCAGATGTGCATCGGAAACTACTACTGGTCTTCCAAGGGACGATCAAAGCGTAGACTGTTTAAGACATTACTCCCATGGAGGAAAGTGCGCATGGTGACTGTTGTATTCAATTCCGATGCAATTTCTGTGTTTCATCAACACTCTGATAGTCCACAGATTACAGAATGCCACGAGGTGTTTATCGGAAACTACAACTGGTCTTCCAGGGAACGATCAAAGCGTAGACTGTTTCAGACATTACTCCCATGGAGGATAGTGCGGATGGTGACTGTTGTATTCAATCCCAATGCAATTTCTGTGTTTCATCAACACTCTGACAGTCCACAGATTACAGAATGCCACCAGATGTGCATCGGAAACTACTACTGGTCTTCCAAGGGACGATCAAAGCGTAGACTGTTTGAGACATAACTCCCGTGGAGGAAAGTGCGCATGGAGACTGTTGTATTCAATCCCGATGCAATTTCTGTGTTTCATCAACACTCTGATAGTCCACAGATTACAGAATTCCACCAGATGTGCATCGGTAACTACTACTGGTCTTCCAGGGAACGATCAAAGCATAGACTGTTTGAGACATTACTCCCATGGAGGTAAGTGCGCATGGTGACTGTTGTAATCAATCCCGATGCAATTTCTGTGTTTCATCAACACTCTGATACTCCACAGATTACAGAATGCCTCCAAATGTGCATCGGAAACTACTACTGGTGTTCCTGGGAACGATCAAATCGTAGACTGTTTGAGACATTACTCCCATGGAAGAAAGTGCGCATGGTGACTGTTGTATTCAATCCGGATGCAATTTCCGTGTTTCATCAACACTCTGATAGTCCACAGATTACCGAATGCCTCCAGATGTGCATCGGAAACTACTACGGTCTTCCAGGGAACGATCAAAGCGTATAGTGTTTGAGACATTACTTTCATGAAGGAAAGTGAGCATGGTGACTGTTGTATTCAATCCCGATGCAATTTCTGTGTTTCATCAACACTCTGATAGTCCACAGATAACAGAATACCTCCAGATGTGCATCGGAAACTACTACTGGTCTTCCAGGGAACGATCAAAGCGTAAACTCTTTGAGACATTACTCCCATGGAGGAAAGTGCGCATGGTGACTGTTGTATTCTATCCCGATGCAATTTCTGTGTTTCATCAACATTCTGATAGTCCACAGATTACAGAATGCCTCCAGATGTGCATCGGAAACTAGTACTGGTCTTCCAGGGAACGGATAAAGCGTAGAATGTTTGAGACATTACTCCCATGGAGGAAGGTGCGCATGGTGACTGTTGTATTCAATCCCGATGCATTTTCTGTGTTTCATCAACACTCTGATGGTCCACAGATTACATAATGCCTCCAGATGTGCATCGGAAACTAGTACTGGTCTTCCAAGGGACGATCAAAGTGTAAACTCTTTGAGACATTACTCCCATGGAGGAAAGTGCGCATGGTGACTGTTGTATTCAATCCCGATGCGTTTTCTGTGTTTCATCAACACTCTGACAGTCCACAGATTACAGAATGCCACGAGGTGTTTATCGGAAACTACTACTGGTCTTCCAGGGAACGATGAAAGCGTAGACTGTTTCAGACATTACTCCCATGGAGGATAGTGGGGATGGTGACTGTTGTATTCAATCCCAATGCAATTTCTGTGTTTCATCAACACTCTGATAGTCCACAGATTACCGAATGCCACCAGATATGCATCGGAAACTGCTACTGCTCTTCCAAGGGACGATCAAAGCGTAGACTGTTTAAGACATTACTCCCATGGAGGATAGTGCGCATGGTGACTGTTGTATTCAATTCCGATGCAATTTCTGTGTTTCATCAACACTCTGATAGTCCACAGATTACAGAATGCCGCCAGATGTGCATCGGTAACTACTACTGGTCTTCCAGGGAACGATCAAAGCATAGACTGTTTGAGACATTACTCCCATGGAGGAAAGTGCGCATGGTGACTGTTGTAATCAATCCCGATGCAATTTCTGTGTTTCATCAACACTCTGATACTCCACAGATTGCAGAATGCCTCCAAATGTGCATCGGAAACTACTACTGGTCTTCCTGGGAACGATCAAATCGTAGACTGTTTGAGACATTACTCCCATGGAAGAAAGTGCGCATGGTGACTGTTGTATTCAATCCGGATGCAATTTCCGTGTTTCATCAACACTCTGATAGTCCACAGATAACAGAATGCCTCCAGATGTGCATCGGAAACTGCTACTGGTCGTCCAGGGAACGATCAAAGCATATAGTGTTTGAGACATTACTTTCATGAAGGAAAGTGAGCATGGTGACTGTTGTATTCAATCCCGATGCAATTTCTGTGTTTCATCAACACTCTGATAGTCCACAGATAACAGAATGCCTCCAGATGTGCATCGGAAACTACTACTGGTCTTCCAGGGAACGATCAAAGCGTAGACTGTTTAAGACATTACTCCCATGGAGGGAAGTGCGCATGGTGACTGTTGTATTCTATCCCGATGCAATTTCTGTGTTTCATCAACATTCTGATATTCCACAGATTACATAATGCCTCCAGGTGTGCATCGGAAACTAGTACTGGTCTTCCAGGGAACGGATAAAGCGTAGACTGTTTGAGACATTACTCCCATGGAGGAAGGTGCGCATGGTGACTGTTGTATTCAATCCCGATGCAATTTCTGTGTTTCATCAACACTCTGATGGTCCACAGATTACAGAATGCCTCCAGAAGTGCATCGGAAACTAGTACTGGTCTTCCAAGGGACGATCAAAGTGTAAACTCTTTGAGACATTACTCCCATGGAGGGAAGTGCGCATGGTGACTGTTGTATTCAATCCCGATGCGTTTTCTGTGTTTCATCAACACTCTGACAGTCCACAGATTACAGAATACCACGAGGTGTTTATCGGAAACTACTACTGGTCTTCCAGGGAACGATGAAAGCGTAGACTGTTTCAGACATTACTCCCATGGATGATAGTGCGGATAGTGACTGTTGTATTCAATCCCAATGCAATTTCTGTGTTTCATCAACATACTGATAGTCCACAGATTACAGAATGCCACCAGATGTGCATCGGAAACTACTACTGGTCTTCAAAGGGACGATCAAAGCGTAGACTGTTTGAGACATAACTCCCGTGGAGGAAAGTGCGCATGGAATC
The DNA here is from genome assembly GCF_023897955.1 of Schistocerca gregaria. Taxonomy (NCBI): domain Eukaryota; kingdom Metazoa; phylum Arthropoda; class Insecta; order Orthoptera; family Acrididae; genus Schistocerca; species Schistocerca gregaria. The sequence continues at coordinate 2,202,840 of NC_064923.1, read as the reverse complement.
TGTTGTATTCAATCCCGATGCAATTTCTGTGTTTCATCAACACTCTGATAGTCCACAGATTACAGAATGCCACCAGATGTGCATCGGAAACTACTACTGGTCTTCCAGGGAACGATCAAAACGTAGACTGTTAGAGACATTACTCCCATGGAGGAAAGTGCGCATGGTGACGGTTGTATTCAATCCCGATGCAATTACTGTGTTTCATCAACACTCTGATAGTCTACACATTACAGAATGCGACCAGATGTGCATCGGAAACTACTACTGGTCTTCCAGGGAACGATCAAAGCGTAGATTGTTTGAGACATTACTCCCGTACAGGAAAGTGCGCATGGTGACTGTTGTATTCAATCCCGATGCAATTTCTGTGTTTCATCAACACTCTGATAGTCCATAGATAACAGAATGCCTCCAGATGTGCATCGGAAACTACTACTGGTCTTCCAGGGAACGATCAAAGCGTAAACTCTTTGAGACATTACTGCCATGGAGGAAAGTGCGCATGGTGACTGTTGTATTCAATCCCGGTGCAATTTCTGTGTTTCATCAACATTCTGATAGTCCACAGATTACAGAATGCCTCCAGATGAGCATCGGAAACTACTACTGGTCTTCCAGGGAACGATGAAAGAGTAGACTGTTTCAGACATTACTCCCATGGAGGGTAGTGCGGATGGTGACTGTTGTATTCAATCCCAATGCAATTTCTGTGTTTCATCAAAACACTGATAGTCCACAGATTACAGAATGCCACCAGATGTGCATCGGTAACTACTACTGGTCTTCCAGGAAACGATCAAAGCATAGACTGTTTTGAGACATTACTCCCATGGAGGAAAGTGCGCATGGTGACTGTTGTAATCAATCCCGATGCAATTTCTGTGTTTCATAAACACTCTGATACTCCACAGATTACAGAATGCCTCCAAATGTGCATCGGAAACTACTACTGGTCTTCCTGGGAACGATCAAATCGTAGACTGTTTGAGACATTACTCCCATGGAAGAAAGTGCGCATGGTGACTGTTGTATTCAATCCGGATGCAATTTCCGTGTTTCATCAACACTCTGATAGTCCACAGATTACAGAATGCCTCCAGATGTGCATCGGAAACTACTACTGGTCTTCCAGGGAACGATCAAAGCGTATAGTGTTTGAGACATTACTTTCATGAAGGTAAATGAGCATGGTGACTGTTGTATTCAATCCCGATGCAATTTCTGTGTTTCATCAACACTCTGATAGTCCACAGATAACAGAATGCCTCCAGATGTGCATCGGAAACTACTACTGGTCTTCCAGGGAACGATCAAAGCGTAAACTCTTTGGGACTTTACTCCCATGGAGGAAGGTGCGCATGGTGACTGTTGTATTCTATCCCGATGCAATTTCTGTGTTTCATCAACATTCTGATAGTCCACAGATTACAGAATGCCTCCAGATGTGCATCGGAAACTAGTACTGGTCTTCCAGGGAACGGATAAAGCGAAGACTGTTTGAGACATTACTCCCATGGAGGAAGGTGCGCATGGTGACTGTTGTATTCAATCCCGAAGAATTTTCTGTGTTTCATCAACACTCTGATGGTCTACAGATTACATAATGCCTCCAGATGTGCATCGGAAACTAGTACTGGTCTTCCAAGGGACGATCAAAGTGTAAACTCTTTGAGACATTACTCCCATGGAGGAAAGTGCGCATGGTGACTGTTGTATTCAATCCCGATGCGTTTTCTGTGTTTCATCAACACTCTGACAGTCCACAGATTACAGAATGCCACGAGGTGTTTATCGGAAACAACTACTGGTCTTCCAGTTAACGATGAAAGCGTAGACTGTTTCAGACATTACTCCCATGGAGGACAGTGCGGATGGTGACTGTTGTATTCAATCCCAATGCAATTTCTGTGTTTCATCAACACTCTGATAGTCCACAGATTACAGAATGCCACCAGATGTGCATCGGAAACTACTACTGGTCTTCCAAGGGACGATCAAAGCGTAGACTGTTTAAGACATTACTCCCATGGAGGAAAGTGCGCATGGTGACTGTTGTATTCAATTCCGATGCAATTTCTGTGTTTCATCAACACTCTGATAGTCCACAGATTACAGAATGCCACGAGGTGTTTATCGGAAACTACAACTGGTCTTCCAGGGAACGATGAAAGCGTAGACTGTTTCAGACATTACTCCCATGGAGGATAGTGCGGATTGTGACTGTTGTATTCAATCCCAATGCAATTTCTGTGTTTCATCAACACTCTGATAGTCCACAGATTACAGAATGCCACCAGATGTGCATCGGAAACTACTACTGGTCTTCCAAGGGACGATCAAAGCGTAGACTGTTTGAGACATAACTCCCGTGGAGGAAAGTGCGCATGGAGACTGTCGTATTCAATCCCGATGAAATTTCTGTGTTTCATCAACACTCTGATAGTCCACAGATTACAGAATTCCACCAGATGTGCATCGGTAACTACTACTGGTCTTCCAGGGAACGATCAAAGCTTAGACTGTTTGAGACATTACTCCCATGGAGGAAAGTGCGCATGGTGACTGTTGTAATCAATCCCGATGCAATTTCTGTGTTTCATCAACACTCTGATACTCCACAGATTACAGAATGCCTCCAAATGTGCATCGGAAACTACTACTGGTGTTCCTGGGAACGATCAAATCGTAGACTGTTTGAGACATTACTCCCATGGAAGAAAGTGCGCATGGTGACTGTTGTATTCAATCCGGATGCAATTTCCGTGTTTCATCAACACTCTGATAGTCCACAGATTACAGAATGCCTCCAGATGTGCATCGGAAACTACTACGGTCTTCCAGGGAACGATCAAAGCGTATAGTGTTTGAGACATTACTTTCATGAAGGAAAGTGAGCATGGTGATTGTTGTATTCAATCCCGATGCAATTTCTGTGTTTCATCAACACTCTGATAGTCCACAGATAACAGAATACCTCCAGATGTGCATCGGAAACTACTACTGGTCTTCCAGGGAACGATCAAAGCGTAAACTCTTTGAGACATTACTCCCATGGAGGAAAGTGCGCATGGTGACTGTTGTATTCTATCCCGATGCAATTTCTGTGTTTCATCAACATTCTGATAGTCCACAGATTACAGAATGCCTCCAGATGTGCATCGGAATCTAGTACTGGTCTTCCAGGGAACGGATAAAGCGTAGACTGTTTGAGACATTACTCCCATGGAGGAAGGTGCGCATGGTGACTGTTGTATTCAATCCCGATGCATTTTCTGTGTTTCATCAACACTCTGATGGTCCACAGATTACATAATGCCTCCAGATGTGCATCGGAAACTAGTACTGGTCTTCCAAGGGACGATCAAAGTGTAAACTCTTTGAGACATTACTCCCATGGAGGAAAGTGCGCATGGTGACTGTTGTATTCAATCCCGATGCGTTTTCTGTGTTTCATCAACACTCTGACAGTCCACAGATTACAGAATGCCACGAGGTGTTTATCGGAAACTACTACTGGTCTTCCAGGGAACGATGAAAGCGTAGACTGTTTCAGATATTACTCCCATGGAGGATAGTGCGGATGGTGACTGTTGTATTCAATCCCAATGCAATTTCTGTGTTTCATCAACACTCTGATAGTCCACAGATTACCGAATGCCACCAGATATGCATCGGAAACTACTACTGCTCTTCCAAGGGACGATCAAAGCGTAGACTGTTGAAGACATTACTCCCATGGAGGAAAGTGCGCATGGTGACTGTTGTATTCAATTCCGATGCAATTTCTGTGTTTCATCAACACTCTGACAGTCCACAGATTACAGAATGCCACCAGATGTGCATCGGAAACTACTACTGGTCTTCCAAGGGACGATCAAAGCGTAGACTGTTTAAGACATTACTCCCATGGAGGAAAGTGCGCATGGTGACTGTTGTATTCAATTCCGATGCAATTTCTGTGTTTCATCAACACTCTGATAATCCACAGATTACAGAATGCCACGAGGTGTTTATCGGAAACTACAACTGGTCTTCCAGGGAACGATGAAAGCGTAGACTGTTTCAGACATTACTCCCATGGAGGATAGTGCGGATGGTGACTGTTGTATTCAATCCCAATGCAATTTCTGTGTTTCATCAACACTCTGATAGTCCACAGATTACCGAATGCCACCAGATATGCATCGGAAACTACTACTGCTCTTCCAAGGGACGATCAAAGCGTAGACTGTTGAAGACATTACTCCCATGGAGGAAAGTGCGCATGGTGACTGTTGTATTCAATCCCAATGCAATTTCTGTGTTTCATCAGCACTCTGATAGTCCACAGATTGCAGAATGCCACCAGATGTGCATCGGAAACTACTACTGGTCTTCCAAGGGACGATCAAAGCGTAGACTGTTTAAGACATTACTCCCATGGAGGAAAGTGCGCATGGTGACTGTTGTATTCAATTCCGATGCAATTTCTGTGTTTCATCAACACTCTGATAATCCACAGATTACAGAATGCCACGAGGTGTTTATCGGAAACTACAACTGGTCTTCCAGGGAACGATGAAAGCGTAGACTGTTTCAGACATTACTCCCATGGAGGATAGTGCGGATGGTGACTGTTGTATTCAATCCCAATGCAATTTCTGTGTTTCATCAACACTCTGATAGTCCACAGATTACAGAATGCCACCAGATGTGCATCGGAAACTACTACTGGTCTTCCAAGGGACGATCAAAGCGTAGACTGTTTGAGACATAACTCCCGTGGAGGAAAGTGCGCATGGAGACTGTCGTATTCAATCCCGATGAAATTTCTGTGTTTCATCAACACTCTGATAGTCCACAGATTACAGAATTCCACCAGATGTGCATCGGTAACTACTACTGGTCTTCCAGGGAACGATCAAAGCTTAGACTGTTTGAGACATTACTCCCATGGAGGAAAGTGCGCATGGTGACTGTTGTAATCAATCCCGATGCAATTTCTGTGTTTCATCAACACTCTGATACTCCACAGATTACAGAATGCCTCCAAATGTGCATCGGAAACTACTACTGGTGTTCCTGGGAACGATCAAATCGTAGACTGTTTGAGACATTACTCCCATGGAAGAAAGTGCGCATGGTGTCTGTTGTATTCAATCCGGATGCAATTTCCGTGTTTCATCAACACTCTGATAGTCCACAGATTACAGAATGCCTCCAGATGTGCATCGGAAACTACTACGGTCTTCCAGGGAACGATCAAAGCGTATAGTGTTTGAGACATTACTTTCATGAAGGAAAGTGAGCATGGTGATTGTTGTATTCAATCCCGATGCAATTTCTGTGTTTCATCAACACTCTGATAGTCCACAGATAACAGAATACCTCCAGATGTGCATCGGAAACTACTACTGGTCTTCCAGGGAACGATCAAAGCGTAAACTCTTTGAGACATTACTCCCATGGAGGAAAGTGCGCATGGTGACTGTTGTATTCTATCCCGATGCAATTTCTGTGTTTCATCAACATTCTGATAGTCCACAGATTACAGAATGCCTCCAGATGTGCATCGGAAACTAGTACTGGTCTTCCAGGGAACGGATAAAGCGTAGACTGTTTGAGACATTACTCCCATGGAGGAAGGTGCGCATGGTGACTGTTGTATTCAATCCCGATGCATTTTCTGTGTTTCATCAACACTCTGATGGTCCACAGATTACATAATGCCTCCAGATGTGCATCGGAAACTAGTACTGGTCTTCCAAGGGACGATCAAAGTGTAAACTCTTTGGGACATTACTCCCATGGAGGAAAGTGCGCATGGTGACTGTTGTATTCAATCCCGATGCGTTTTCTGTGTTTCATCAACACTCTGACAGTCCACAGATTACAGAATGCCACGAGGTGTTTATCGGAAACTACTACTGGTCTTCCAGGGAACGATGAAAGCGTAGACTGTTTCAGACATTACTCCCATGGAGGATAGTGCGGATGGTGAATGTTGTATTCAATCCCAATGCAATTTCTGTGTTTCATCAACACTCTGATAGTCCACAGATTACCGAATGCCACCAGATATGCATCGGAAACTACTACTGCTCTTCCAAGGGACGATCAAAGCGTAGACTGTTTAAGACATTACTCCCATGGAGGAAAGTGCGCATGGTGACTGTTGTATTCAATTCCGATGCAATTTCTGTGTTTCATCAACACTCTGATAGTCCACAGATTACAGAATGCCACGAGGTGTTTATCGGAAAGTACAACTGGTCTTCCAGGGAACGATGAAAGCGTAGACTGTTTCAGACATTACTCCCATGGAGGATAGTGCGGATGGTGAATGTTGTATTCAATCCCAATGCAATTTCTGTGTTTCATCAGCACTCTGATAGTCCACAGATTGCAGAATGCCACCAGATGTGCATCGGAAACTACTACTGGTCTTCCAAGGGACGATCAAAGCGTAGACTGTTTGAGACATAACTCCCGTGGAGGAAAGTGCGCATGGAGACTGTTGTATTCAATCCCGATGCAATTTCTGTGTTTCATCAACACTCTGATAGTCCACAGATTACAGAATGCCTCCAGATGTGCATCGGTAACTACTACTGGTCTTCCAGGGAACGATCAAAGCATAGACTGTTTGAGACATTACTCCCATGGAGGAAAGTGCGCATGGTGACTGTTGTAATCAATCCCGATGCAATTTCTGTGTTTCATCAACACTCTGATACTCCACAGATTGCAGAATGCCTCCAAATGTGCATCGAAAACTACTACTGGTCTTCCTGGGAACGATCAAATCGTAGACTGTTTGAGACATTACTCCCATGGAAGAAAGTGCGCATGGTGACTGTTGTATTCAATCCGGATGCAATTTCCGTGTTTCATCAACACTCTGATAGTCCACAGATAACAGAATGCCTCCAGATGTGCATCGGAAACTGCTACTGGTCGTCCAGGGAACGATCAAAGCGTATAGTGTTTGAGACATTACTTTCATGAAGGAAAGTGAGCATGGTGACTGTTGTATTCAATCCCGATGCAATTTCTGTGTTTCATCAACACTCTGATAGTCCACAGATAACAGAATGCCTCCAGATGTGCATCGGAAACTACTACTGGTCTTCCAGGGAACGATCAAAGCGTAGACTGTTTAAGACATTACTCCCATGGAGGAAAGTGCGCATGGTGACTGTTGTATTCTATCCCGATGCAATTTCTGTGTTTCATCAACATTCTGATATTCCACAGATTACATAATGCCTCCAGATGTGCATCGGAAACTAGTACTGGTCTTCCAGGGAACGGATAAAGCGTAGACTGTTTGAGACATTACTCCGATGGAGGAAGGTGCGCATGGTGACTGTTGTATTCAATCCCGATGCAATTTCTGTGTTTCATCAACACTCTGATGGTCCACAGATTACAGAATGCCTCCAGAAGTGCATCGGAAACTAGTACTGGTCTTCCAAGGGACGATCAAAGTGTAAACTCTTTGAGACATTACTCCCATGGAGGGAAGTGCGCATGGTGACTGTTGTATTTAATCCCGATGCGTTTTCTGTGTTTCATCAACACTCTGACAGTCCACAGATTACAGAATGCCACGAGGTGTTTATAGGAAACTACTACTGGTCTTCCAGGGAACGATGAAAGCGTAGACTGTTTCAGACATTACTCCCATGGATGATAGTGCGGATAGTGACTGTTGTATTCAATCCCAATGCAATTTCTGTGTTTCATCAACACTCTGATAGTCCACAGATTACAGAATGCCACCAGATGTGCATCGGAAACTACTACTGGTCTTCCAAGGGACGATCAAAGCGTAGACTGTTTGAGACATAACTCCCGTGGAGGAAAGTGCGCATGGAAACTGTTGTATTCAATCCCGATGCAATTTCTGTGTTTCATCAACACTCTGATGGTCCACAGATGACAGAATGCCTCCAGATGTGCATCGGAAACTACTACTGGTCTTCCAGGGAACGATCAAAACGTAGACTGTTAGAGACATTACTCCCATGGAGGAAAGTGCGCATGGTGACGGTTGTATTCAATCCCGATGCAATTACTGTGTTTCATCAACACACTGATAGTCTACACATTACAGAATGCGACCAGATGTGCATCGGAAACTACTACTGGTCTTCCAGGGAACGATCAAAGCGTAGATTGTTTGAGACATTACTCCCGTACAGGAAAGTGCTCATGGTGACTGTTGTATTCAATCCCGATGCAATTTCTGTGTTTCATCAACACTCTGATAGTCCATAGATAACAGAATGCCTCCAGATGTGCATCGGAAACTACTACTGGTCTTCCAGGGAACGATCAAAGCGTAAACTCTTTGAGACATTACTGCCATGGAGGAAAGTGCGCATGGTGACTGTTGTATTCAATCCCGGTGCAATTTCTGTGTTTCATCAACATTCTGATAGTCCACAGATTACAGAATGCCTCCAGATGAGCATCGGAAACTACTACTGGTCTTCCAGGGAACGATCAAAGCGTAGACTGTTTAAGACATTACTCCCATGGAGGAAAGTGCGCATGGTGACTGTTGTATTCAATCCCGATGCAATTTCTGTGTTTCATCAACACTCTGATGGTCCACAGATTACAGAATGCCTCCAGATGTGCATCGGGAACTACTACAGGTCTTCCAGGGAACGATCAAAGCGTAGACTGCTTGAGACATTACTTTTATGGAGTAATGTGCGCATGGTGACTATTGTATTCTATATCGATGCAATTTCTGTGTTTCATCAACAATCTGATATTCCACAGAATTCAGAATGCCTCCAGATGTGCATCGGAAGCTGCTACTGGTCTTCCAGGGAACGATCAAAGCGTAAACTCGTTGATACATTACTCCCATGGAGGAAAGTGCTCATGGTGACTGTTGTATTCAGTCCCGATGCATTTTCTGTGTTTCATCAACACTCTGACAGTCCACAGATTACAGAATGCCACGAGGTGTGGATCGGAAACTATTATTGGTCTTCCAGGGAACGATGAAAGCGTAGACTGTTACAGACATTACTCCCATGGAGGAAAGTGCGGGTGGTGATTGTTGTATTCACTCCCAATCCAATTTCTGTGTTTCATCATCACTCTGATAGTCCACAGATTACAGAATGCCACCAGATGTGCATCGGAAACTACCGCTGGTCTTCCAGGGAACGATCAAAGCGTAGACTGTTTGAGACATTACTTTTATGGAGGAATGTGCGCATGGTGACTGTTGTATTCAATCCCGAAGCAATTACTGACTTTCATCAGCACTCTGATAGTCCACAGATTACAGAATGCCTCCAGATATGCATCGGAGACTACTACTGGTCTTCCAGGGAACGATCAAAGCATAGACTGTTTGAGACATACCTCCCGTGTAGGAAAGTGCGCATGGTGACTGTTGAATTCTATCCCGATGCAATTTCTGTGTTTCACCAACACTCCGATAGTCCACACATTACATAATGCCAACAGATGTGCATCGGAAACTACTACTGGTCTTCCAGGGAACGATCAAAGCGTAGACTGTTAGAGACATTACTCCCATGGAGGAAAGAGCGCATGGTCACTGTTGTATTCAATCCCGATGCAATTACTGTGTTTCATCAACACTCTGATAGTCTACACATTACAGAATGCGACGAGATGTGCATCGGAAACTACTACTGGTCTTCCAGGGAACGATCAAAGCGTAGATTGTTTGAGACATTACTCCCGTACAGGAAGGTGCGCATGGTGACTGTTGTATTCAATCCCGATGCATTATCTGTGTTTCATCAACACTCTGATGGTCCACAGATGACAGAATGCCTCCAGATGTGCATCGGAAACTAGTACAGGTCTTCCAAGGGACGATCAAACTGTAAACTCTTTGAGACATTACTCCCATGGAGGAAAGTGTGCATGGTGACTGTTGTATTCAATCCCGATGCGTTTTCTGTGTTTCATCAACACTCTGACAGTCCACAGATTACAGAATGCCACGAGATGTTTATCGGAAACTATTACTGGTCTTCCAGGGAACGATCAAAGCGTAGACTGTTTAAGACATTACTCCCATGGAGGAAAGTGCGCATGGTGACTGTTGTATTCAATCCCGATGCAATTACTGTGTTTCATCAACACTCTGATAGTCTACACATTACAGAATGCGACCAGATGTGCATCGGAAACTACTACTGGTCTTCCAGGGAACGATCAAAGCGTAGACTGTTTGAGACAATACTCCCGTACAGGAAAGTGCTCATGGTGACTGTTGTATTCAATCCCGATGCAATTTCTGTGTTTCATCAACATTCAGATAGGCCACATATTACAGAATGCCTCCAGATGTGCATCGGAAACTACTACTGGTCTTCCAGGGAACGATCAAAGCGTAGACTGTTTAAGACATTACTCCCATGGAGGAAAGTGCGCATGGTGACTTTTGTATTCAATCCCGATGCAATTTCTGTCTTTCATCAACACTCTGATAGTACACAGATTACAGAATGCCACCAGATGTGCATCGGAAACTACTACTGGTCTTCCAAGGGACGATCAAAGCGTAGACTGTTTGAGACATTACTTTTATGGAGGAATGTGCGCATGGTGACTGTTGTATTCAATATCGATGCAATTTCTGTGTTTCATCAACACTCTGATAGTCCACAGATTTCAGAATGCCTCCAGATGTGCATCGGAAATTGCTACTGGTCTTCCAGGGAACGATCAAAGCGTAAACTCATTGAGACATTACTCCCATGGAGGAAAGTGCCCATGGTGACTGTTGTATTCAATCCCAATGCAATTTCTGTGTTTCATCAACACTCTGATAGTCCACAGATTACAGAATGCCACCAGATGTGCATCGGAAACTACTACTGGTTTTCCAAGGGACGATCAAAGCGTAGACTGTTTGAGACATAACTCCCGTGGAGGAAAGTGCGCCTGGAGACTGTTGTATTCAATCCCGATGCAATTTCTGTGTTTCATCAACACTCTGATAGTCCACAGATTACAGAATGCCACCAGATGTGCATCGGAAACTACTACTGGTCTTCCAGGGAACGATCAAAGCGTAGACTGTAAGAGACATAACTCCCATGGAGAAAGTGCGCATGGTGACTGTTGTATTCAATCCCGACGCAATTACTGTGTTTCATCAACACTCTGATAGGCTACACATTACAGAATGCGACCAGATGTGCATCGGAAACTACTACTGGTCTTCCAGGGAACGATCAAAGCGTAGATTGTTTGAGACATTACTCCCGTACAGGAAAGTGCGCATGGTGACTGTTGTATTCAATCCCGATGCAATTTCTGTGTTTCATCAACATTCTGATAGTCCACATATTACAGAATGCCTCCAGATGTGCATCGGAAACTACTACTGGTCTTCCAGGGAACGATCAAAGCGTAGATTGTTTGAGACATTACTCCCGTACAGGAAAGTGCGCATGGTGACTGTTGTATACAATCCCGATGCAATTTCTGTGTTTCATCAACACTCTGATGGGCCACAGATTACAGAATGCCTCCAGATGTGCATCGGAAAATACTACTGGTCTTCCAGGGAACGGTCAAAGCGTAGACTGCTTGAGACATTACTTTTATGGAGTATGTGCGCATGGTGACTGTTGTATTCAATATCGATGCAATTTCTGTGTTTCATCAACATTCTGATATTCCACAGATTTCAGAATGCCTCCAGATGTGCATCGGAAACTGTTACTTTTCTTCCAGGGAACGATCAAAGCGTAAACTCGTTGAGACATTACTCCCATGGAGGAAAGTGCGCATGGTGCCTGTTGTATTCAACCCCAATGCAATTTCTGTGTTTCATCAACACTCTGATAGTCCACAGATTACAGAATGCCACCAGATGTGCATCGGAAACTACTACTGGTCTTCCAGGGAACGATGAAAGCGTGACTGTTTCAGACATTACTCCCATGGAGGAAAGGGCGCATAGTGACTCTTGTATTCAATCCCGAGGCAATTTCTGTGTTTCATCAACACTCTGATAGTCCACAGATTACAGAATGCCATCAGATGTGCATCGGAAAATACTACTGGTCTTCCAGGGAACGATCAAAGCGTAGACTGTAAGAGACATTACTCCCATGGAGGAAAGTGTGCATGGTGACTGTTGTATTCAATCCCGATACAATTTCTGTGTTACATCAACATTCTGATAGGCCACATATTACAGAATGCCTCCAGATGTGCTTCGGAAACTACTACTGGTCTTCCAGGGAACGATCAAAGCGCAGACTGTTTGAGACACTACTTTTATGGAGGAATGTGCGCATGATGACTGTTGTATTCAATCCCGAAGCAATTTCTGTGTTTCATCAGCACTCTGATAGTCCACAGATTACAGAATGCCTCCAGATATGCATCGGTGACTACTACTGGTCTTCCAGGGAACGATCAAAGCGTAGACTGTTTGAGACATACCTCCCGTGGAGGAAACTGCGCATGGTGACTGTTGTATTCAAACCCGATGCAATTTCTGTGTTTCATCAACACTCTGATAGTCCACAGATTACAGAATGCCATCAGATGTGCATCGGAAACTACTACTGGTCTTCCAGGGAACGATCAAAGCGTAGACTGTAAGAGACATTACTCCCATGGAGGAAAGTGCGCATGGTGACTGTTGCATTCAATCCCGATGCACTTACTGTGTTTCATCAACACTCTGATAGTCTACACATTACAGAATGCGACCAGATGTGCATCGGGAACTACTACTGGTCTTCCGGGGAACGATCAAAGCGTAGACTGTTTGAGACAATACTCCCGTACAGGAAAGTGCTCATGGTGACTGTTGTATTCAATCCCGATGCAATTTCTGTGTTTCATCAACACTCTGATAGTCCACAGATTTCAGAATGCCTCCAGATGTGCATCGGAAATTGCTACTGGTCTTCCAGGGAACGATCAAAGCGTAAACTCGTTGAGACATTACTCCCATGGAGGAAAGTGCCCATGGTGACTGTTGTATTCAATCCCAATGCAATTTCTATGTTTCATCAACACTCTGATAGTCCACAGATTACAGAATGCCACCAGATGTGCATCGGAAACTACTACTGGTTTTCCAAGGGACGATCAAAGCGTAGACTGTTTGAGACATAACTCCCGTGGAGGAAAGTGCGCCTGGAGACTGTTGTATTCAATCCCGATGCAATTTCTGTGTTTCATCAACACTCTGATAGTCCACAGATTACAGAATGCCACCAGATGTGCATCGGAAACTACTACTGGTCTTCCAGGGAACGATCAAAGCGTAGACTGTAAGAGACATAACTCCCATGGAGAAAGTGCGCATGGTGACTGTTGTATTCAATCCCGACGCAATTACTGTGTTTCATCAACACTCTGATAGGCTACACATTACATAATGCGACCAGATGTGCATCGGAAACTACTACTGGTCTTCCAGGGAACGATCAAAGCGTAGATTGTTTGAGACATTACTCCCGTACAGGAAAGTGCGCATGGTGACTGTTGTATTCAATCCCGATGCAATTTCTGTGTTTCATCAACATTCTGATAGTCCACATATTACAGAATGCCTCCAGATGTGCATCGGAAACTACTACTGGTCTTCCAGGGAACGATCAAAGCGTAGATTGTTTGAGACATTACTCCCGTACAGGAAAGTGCGCATGGTGACTGTTGTATTCAATCCCGATGCAATTTCTGTGTTTCATCAACACTCTGATGGGCCACAGATTACAGAATGCCTCCAGATGTGCATCGGAAAATACTACTGGTCTTCCAGGGAACGGTCAAAGCGTAGACTGCTTGAGACATTACTTTTATGGAGTATGTGCGCATGGTGACTGTTGTATTCAATATCGATGCAATTTCTGTGTTTCATCAACATTCTGATATTCCACAGATTACAGAATGCCACCAGATGTGCATCGGAAACTACTACTGGTCTTCCAGGGAACGATGAAAGCGTGACTGTTTCAGACATTACTCCCATGGAGGAAAGTGCGCATAGTGACTCTTGTATTCAATCCCGAGGCAATTTCTGTTTTTCATCAACACTCTGATAGTCCACAGATTACAGAATGCCATCAGATGTGCATCGGAAAATACTACTGGTCTTCCAGGGAACGATCAAAGCGTAGACTGTAAGAGACATTACTCCCATGGAGGAAAGTGTGCATGGTGACTGTTGTATTCAATCCCGATACAATTTCTGTGTTACATCAACATTCTGATAGGCCACATATTACAGAATGCCTCCAGATGTGCTTCGGAAACTACTACTGGTCTTCCAGGGAACGATCAAAGCGCAGACTGTTTGAGACACTACTTTTATGGAGGAATGTGCGCATGATGACTGTTGTATTCAATCCCGAAGCAATTTCTGTGTTTCATCAGCACTCTGATAGTCCACAGATTACAGAATGCCTCCAGATATGCATCGGTGACTACTACTGGTCTTCCAGGGAACGATCAAAGCGTAGACTGTTTGAGACATACTTCCCGTGGAGGAAACTGCGCATGGTGACTGTTGTATTCAAACCCGATGCAATTTCTGTGTTTCATCAACACTCTGATAGTCCACAGATTACAGAATGCCATCAGATGTGCATCGGAAACTACTACTGGTCTTCCAGGGAACGATCAAAGCGTAGACTGTAAGAGACATTACTCCCATGGAGGAAAGTGCGCATGGTGACTGTTGCATTCAATCCCGATGCACTTACTGTGTTTCATCAACACTCTGATAGTCTACACATTACAGAATGCGACCAGATGTGCATCGGAAACTACTACTGGTCTTCCAGGGAACGATCAAAGCGTAGACTGTTTGAGACATTACTCCCGTACAGGAAAGTGCTCATGGTGACTGTTGTATTCAATCCCGATGAATTTCTGTGTTTCATCAACATTCTGATAGGCCACATATTACAGAATGCCTCTAGATGTGCATCGGAAACTACTACTGGTCTTCCAGGGAACGATCAAAGCGTAGACTGTAAGAGACATTACTCCCATGGAGGAAAGTGCGCATGGTGACTGTTGTATTCAATCCCGATGCAATTTCTGTGTTTCATCAACACTCGGATAGTCTACATATTACAGAATGCCTCCAGATGTGCATCGGAAACTGCTACTGGTCTTCCATTCAACGATCAAAGCGTAAACTCTTTGAGACATTACTCCCATGGAGGGAAGTTCGCATGGTGACTGTTGTATTCAATCCCGATGCATTTTCTGTGTTTCATCAACACTCTGATAGTCCACAGATTACAGAATGCCAAGAGATGTGGATCGGAAACTTTTACTGATCTTCCAGGGAACGATGGAACCGCAGACTGTTTCAGACATTACTCCCATGGAGGAAAGTGCGGATGGTTACTGTTGTATTCAATCCCAATGCAATTTCTGTGTTTCATCAAAACTCTGATAGTCCACAGATTACAGAATGCCACCAGATGTGCATCGGAAACTACTACTGGTCTTCCAGGGAACGATCAAAGCGCAGACTCTTTGAGACACTACTTTTATGGAGGATTGTGCGCATGATGACTGTTGTATTCAATCCCGAAGCAATTTCTGTGTTTCATCAGCACTCTGACAGTCCACAAATTACAGAATGCCTCCAGATATGCATCGGTGACTACTACTGGTCTTCCAGGGAACGATCAAAGCGTAGACTGTTTGAGACATACCTCCCGTGGAGGAAACTGCGCACGGTGACTGTTGTATTCAAACCCGATGCAATTTCTGTGTTTCATCAACACTCTGATAGTCCACAGATTACAGAATGCCATCAGATGTGCATCGGGAACTACTACTGGTCTTCCAGGGAACGATCAAAGCGTAGACTGTAAGAGACATTACTCCCATGGAGGGAAGTGCGCATGGTGACTGTTGTATTCAATCCCGATGCAATTACTGTGTTTCATCAACACTCTGATAGTCTACACATTACAGAATGCGACCAGATGTGCATCGGAAACTACTACTGGTCTTCCAGTTAACGATCAAAGCGTAGACTGTTTGAGACATTACTCCCGTACAGGAAAGTGCTCATGGTGACTGTTGTATTCAATCCCGATGCAATTTCTGTGTTTCATCAACATTCTGATAGACCACATATTACAGAATGCCTCCAGATGTGCATCGGGAACTACTACTG
Source organism: Schistocerca gregaria (assembly GCF_023897955.1). Lineage (NCBI taxonomy): Eukaryota > Metazoa > Arthropoda > Insecta > Orthoptera > Acrididae > Schistocerca > Schistocerca gregaria. The sequence goes on along the minus strand of NC_064923.1, from coordinate 2,186,675 downwards.
GTCTTCCAGGGAACGATCAAAGCGTAGACTGCTTGAGACATTACTTTTATGGAGTATGTGCGCATGGTGACTGTTGAATTCAATATCGATGCAATTTCTGTGTTTCATCAACACTCTGATATTCCACAGATTTCAGAATGCCTCCAGATGTGCATCGGAAACTGTTACTGGTCTTCCAGGGAACGATCAAAGCGTAAACTCGTTGAGACATTACTTTTATGGAGGAATGTGCGCATGGTGACTGTTGTATTCAATTCCGATGCATTTTCTGTGTTTCATCAACACTCCGACAGTCCACAGATTACAGAATGCCACGAGGTGTGGATCGGAAACTACTACTGGTCTTCCAGGGAACGATGAAAGCGCAGACTGTTTCAGACATTACTCCCATGGAGGAAAGTGAGGATGGTGACTGTTGTACTCAATCCCAATGCAATTTCTATGTTTCGTCAACACTCTGATAGTCCACAGATTACAGAATGCCACCAGATGTGCATCGGAAACTACTGCTGGTCTTAAAGGGAACGATCAAAGCGTAGACTGTTTGAGACATTTTTTTTATGGAGAAATGTGCGCATGGTGACTGTTGTAATCAATCCCGATGCAATTTCTGTGTTTCATCAACACTCGGATAGTCTACATATTACAGAATGCCTCCAGATGTGCATCGGAAACTGCTACTGGTCTTCCAGGGAACGATCAAAGCGTAAACTTTTTGAGACATTACTCCCATGGAGAAAGTGCGCATGGTGACTGTTGTATTCAATCCCGATGCAATTACTGTGTTTCATCAACACTCTGATAGTCTACACATTACAGAATGCCTCCAGATGTGCATCGGGAACTACTACTGGTCTTACAGGGAACGATCAAAGCGTAGACTGCTTGAGACATTACTTTTATGGAGTATGTGCGCATGGTGACTGTTGTATTCAATATCGATGCAATTTCTGTGTTTCATCAACACTCTGATATTCCACAGATTTCAGAATGCCTCCAGATGTGCATCGGAAACTGTTACTGGTCTTCCACGGAACGATCAAAGCGTAAACTCGTTGAGACATTACTCCCATGGAGGAAAGTGCGCATGGTGACTGTTGTATTCAACCCCAATGCATTTTCTGTGTTTCATCAACACTCTGACAGTCCACAGATTACAGAATGCCACGAGGTGTGGATCGGAAACTACTACTGGTCTTCCAGGGAACGATGAAAGCGTAGACTGTTTCAGACATTACTCCCATGGAGGAAAGTGCGGATGGTGACTGTTGTATTCAATCCCAATGCAATTTCTATGTTTCATCAACACTCTGATAGTCCACAGATTACAGAATGCCACCAGATGTGCATCGGAAACCACTGCTGGTCTTCCAGGGAACGATCAAAGCGTAGACTGTTTGAGACATTACTTTTATGGAGGAATGTGCGCATGGTGACTGTTGTATTCAATCCCGATGCAATTTCTGTGTTTCATCAACACTCGGATAGTCTACATATTACAGAATGCCTCCAGATGTGCATCGGAAACTGCTACTGGTCTTCCAGGGAACGATCAAAGCGTAAACTCTTTGAGACATTACTCCCATGGAGGGAAGTGCGCATGGTGACTGTTGTATTCAATCCTGATGCATTTTCTGTGTTTCATCAACACTCTGATAGTCCACAGATTACAGAATGCCATCAGATGTGCATCGGAAACTACTACTGGTCTTCCAGGGAACGATCAAAGCGTAGACTGTAAGAGACATTACTCCCATGGAGGAAAGTGCGCATGGTGACTGTTGTATTCAATCCCGATGCAATTACTGTGTTTCATCAACACTCTGATAGTCTACACATTACGGAATGCGACCAGATGTGCATCGGAAACTACTACTGGTCTTCCAGGGAACGATCAAAGCGTAGACTGTTTGAGACATTACTCCCGTACAGGAAAGTGCTCATGGTGACTGTTGTATTCAATCCCGATGAATTTCTGTGTTTCATCAACATTCTGATAGGCCACATATTACAGAATGCCTCCAGATGTGCATCGGAAACTACTACTAGTCTTCCAGGGAACGATCAATTCGTAGACTGTTTAAGACATTACTCCCATGGAGGAAAGTGCGCATGGTGACTGTTGTATTCAATCCCGATGCAATTTCTGTGTTTCATCAACATTCTGATGGGCCACAGATTACAGAATGCCTCCAGATGTGCATCGGGAACTACTACTGGTCTTCCAGGGAACGATCAAAGCGTAGACTGCTTGAGACATTACTTTTATGGAGTATGTGCGCATGGTGACTGTTGTATTCAATATCGATGCAATTTCTGTGTTTCATCAACACTCTGATATTCCACAGATTTCAGAATGCCTCCAGATGTGCATCGGAAACTGTTACTGGTCTTCCAGGGAACGATCACAGCGTAAACTCGTTGAGACATTACTCCCATGGAGGAAAGTGCGCATGGTGACTGTTGTATTCAATCCCAATGCATTTTCTGTGTTTCATCAACACTCTGACAGTCCACAGATTACAGAATGCCACGAGGTGTGGATCGGAAACTACTACTGGTCTTCCAGGGAACGATGAAAGCGTAGACTGTTTCAGACATTACTCCCATGGAGGAAAGTGCGGATGGTGACTGTTGTATTCAATCCCGATGCAATTACTGTGTTTCATCAACACTCTGATAGTCTACACATTACAGAATGCGACCAGATGTGCATCGGAAACTACTACTGGTCTTCCAGGGAACGATCAAAGCGTAGACTGTTTGAGACATTACTCCCGTACAGGAAAGTGCTCATGGTGACTGTTGTATTCAATCCCGATGCAATTTCTGTGTTTCATCAACACTCGGATAGTCTACATATTACAGAATGCCTCCAGATGTGCATCGGAAACTGCTACTGGTCTTCCCGGGAACGATCAAAGCGTAAACTCTTTGAGACATTACTCCCATGGAGGGAAGTGCGCGTGGTGACTGTTGTATTCAATCCCAATGCAATTTCTGTGTTTCATCAAAACTCTGATAGTCCACAGATTACAGAATGCCACCAGATGTGCATCGGAAACTACTACTGGTCTTCCAGGGAACGATCAAAGCGCAGACTGTTTGAGACACTACTTTTATGGAGGAATGTGCGCATGATGACTGTTGTATTCAATCCCGAAGCAATTTCTGTGTTTCATCAGCACTCAGATAGTCCACAGATTACAGAATGCCTCCAGATATGCATCGGTGACTACTACTGGTCTTCCAGGGAACGATCAAAGCGTAGACTGTTTGAGACATACCTCCCGTGGAGGAAACTGCGCATGGTGACTGTTGTATTCAAACCCGATGCAATTTCTGTGTTTCATCAACACTCTGATAGTCCACAGATTACAGAATGCCATCAGATGTGCATCGGAAACTACTACTGGTCTTCCAGGGAACGATCAAAGCGTAGACTGTAAGAGACATTACTCCCAAGGAGGAAAGTGCGCATGGTGACTGTTGTATTCAATCCCGATGCAATTACTGTGTTTCATCAACACTCTGATAGTCTACACATTACAGAATGCGACCAGATGTGCATCGGAAACTACTACTGGTCTTCCAGGGAACGATCTAAGCGTAGATTGTTTGAGACATTACTCCCGTACAGGAAAGTGCTCAAGGTCACTGTTGTATTCAATCCCGATGCAATTTCTGTGTTTCATCAACATTCTGATAGGCCACATATTACAGAATGCCTCCAGATGTGCATCGGAAACTACTACTGGTCTTCCAGGGAACGATCAAAGCGTAGACTGTTTAAGACATTACTCCAATGGAGGAAAGTGCGCATTGTGACTGTTGTATTCAATCCCGATGCAATTTCTGTGTTTCATCAACACTCTGATGGGCCACAGATTACAGAATGCCTCCAGATGTGCATCGGGAACTACTACTGGTCTTCCAGGGAACGATCAAAGCGTAGACTGCTTGAGACATTACTTTTATGGAGTAATGTGCGCATGGTGACTGTTGTATTCAATATGGATGCAATTTCTGTGTTTCATCAACACTCTGATATTCCACAGATTTCAGAATGCCTCCAGATGTGCAACGGAAACTGCTACATGTCTTCCAGGGAACGATCAAAGCGTAAACTCGTTGAGACATTACTCCCATGGAGGAAAGTGCTCATGGTGACTGTTGTATTCAATCCCGATGCAATTTCTGTGTTTCATCAACACTCGGATAGTCTACATATTACAGAATGCCTCCAGATGTACATCGGAAACTGCTACTGGTCTTCCCGGGAACGATCAAAGCGTAAACTCTTTGAGACATTACTCCCATGGAGGGAAGTGCGCATGGTGACTGTTGTATTCAATCCCAATGCAATTTCTGTGTTTCATCAAAACTCTGATAGTCCACAGATTACAGAATGCCACCAGATGTGCATCGGAAACTACTACTGGTCTTCCAGGGAACGATCAAAGCGCAGACTTTTTGAGACACTACTTTTATGGAGGAATGTGCGCATGATGACTGTTGTATTCAATCCCGAAGCAATTTCTGTGTTTCATCAGCACTCAGATAGTCCACAGATTACAGAATGCCTCCAGATATGCATCGGTGACTACTACTGGTCTTCCAGGGAACGATCAAGGCGTAGACTGTTTGAGACATACCTCCCGTGGAGGAAACTGCGCATGGTGACTGTTGTATTCAAACCCGATGCAATTTCTGTGTTTCATCAACACTCTGATAGTCCACAGATTACAGAATGCCATCAGATGTGCATCGGAAACTACTACTGGTCTTCCAGGGAACGATCAAAGCGTAGACTGTAAGAGACATTACTCCCAAGGAGGAAAGTGCGCATGGTGACTGTTGTATTCAATCCCGATGCAATTACTGTGTTTCATCAACACTCTGATAGTCTACACATTACAGAATGCGACCAGATGTGCATCGGAAACTACTACTGGTCTTCCAGGGAACGATCTAAGCGTAGATTGTTTGAGACATTACTCCCGTACAGGAAAGTGCTCAAGGTCACTGTTGTATTCAATCCCGATGCAATTTCTGTGTTTCATCAACATTCTGATAGGCCACATATTACAGAATGCCTCCAGATGTGCATCGGAAACTACTACTGGTCTTCCAGGGAACGATCAAAGCGTAGACTGTTTAAGACATTACTCCAATGGAGGAAAGTGCGCATGGTGACTGTTGTATTCAATCCCGATGCAATTTCTGTGTTTCATCAACACTCTGATGGGCCACAGATTACAGAATTCCTCCAGATGTGCATCGGGAACTACTACTGGTCTTCCAGGGAACGATCAAAGCGTAGACTGCTTGAGACATTACTTTTATGGAGTAATGTGCGCATGGTGACTGTTGTATTCAATATGGATGCAATTTCTGTGTTTCATCAACACTCTGATATTCCACAGATTTCAGAATGCCTCCAGATGTGCAACGGAAACTGCTACTTGTCTTCCAGGGAACGATCAAAGCGTAAACTCGTTGAGACATTACTCCCATGGAGGAAAGTGCGCATGGTGACTGTTGTATTCAATCCCGATGCATTTTCTGTGTTTCATCAACACTCTGACAGTCCACAGATTACAGAATGCCACCAGATGTGTATCGGAAACTACTACTGGTCTTCCAGGGAACGATCAAAGCGTAGACTGTTTGAGACACTACTTTTATGGAGGAATGTACGCATGATGACTGTTGTATTCAATCCCGAAGCAATTACTGTGTTTCATCAGCACTCTGATATTCCACAGATTACAGAATGCCTCCAGATATGCTTCGGAGACTACTACTGGTCTTCCAGGGAACGATCAAAGCGTAGACTGTTTGAGACATACCTCCTGTGGAGGAAAGTGCGCATGGTGACTGTTGTATTCAATCCCGATGCAATTTCTGTGTTTCATCAACACTCTGATAGTCCACAGGTTACATAATGCCACCAGATGTGCATCGGAAACTACTACTGGTCTTCCAGGGAACGATCAAAGCGTAGACTGTTAGAGACATAACTCCCGTGGAGGAAAGTGCGCATGGAGACTGTTGTATTCAATCCCGATGCAATTTCTGTGTTTCATCAACACTCTGATAGACCACAGATTACAGAATGCTTACAGATGTGCATCGGAAACTACTACTGGTCTTCCAGGGAACGATCAAAGCGTAGACTGTTAGAGACATTACTCCCATGGAGGAAAGTGCGCATGGTGACTGTTGTATTCAATCCCAATGCAATTACTGTGTTTCATCAACACTCTGATAGTCTACACATTACAGGATGCGACCAGATGTGCATCGGAAACTACTACTGGTCTTCCAGGGAACGATCAAAGCGTAGATTGTTTGAGACATTACTCCCGTACAGGAAAGTGCGCATGGTGACTGTTGTATTCAATATCGATGTAATTTCTGTGTTTCATCAACACTCTGATATTCCACAGATTTCAGAATGGCTCCAGATGTGCATCGGAAACTGCTACTGGTCTTCCAGGAAACGATCAAAGCGTAAACTCGTTGATACATTACTCCCATGGAGGAAAGTGCTCATGGTGACTGTTGTATTCATTCCCGATGCAATTTCTGTGTTTCATCAACACTCTGGTAGTCCACACATTACAGAATGCCACCAGATGTGCATCGGAATCTACTGCTGGTCTTCCAGGGAACGATCAAAGCGTAGACTGTTTGAGACATTACTTTGATGGAGGAATGTGCGCATGGTGACTGTTGTATTCAATCCCGAAGCAATTACTGTGTTTCATCAGCACTCTGATAATCCACAGATTACAGAATGCCTCCAGATATGCATCAGAGACTACTACTGGTCTTCCAGGGAACGATCAAAGCGTAGACTGTTTGAGACATACGTCCCGTGTAGGAAAGTGCGCATGGTGACTGTTGTATTCTATCCCGATGCAATTTCTGTGTTTCATCAACACTCTGATAGTCCACACATTACATAATGCCACCAGATGTGCATCGGAAACTACTACTGGTCTTCAAGGGAACGATCAAAGTGTAGACTGTTAGAGACATTACTCTAATGGAGGAAAGTGCGCATGGTCACTGTTGTATTCAATCCCGATGCAATTACTGTGTTTCATCAACACTCTGATAGTCTACACATTACAGAATGCGACGAGATGTGCATCGGAAACTACTACTGGTCTTCCAGGGAACGATCAAAGCGTAGATTGTTTGAGACATTACTCCCGTACAGGAAAGTGCGCATGGTGACTGTTGTATTCAATCCCGATGCAATTTCTGTGTTTCATCAACACTCTGATAGTCCATAGATAACAGAATGCCTCCAGATGTGCATCGGAAACTACTACTGGTCTTCCAGGGAACGATCAAAGCGTAAACTCTTTGAGACATTACTGCCATGGAGGAAAGTGCGCATGGTGACTGTTGTATTCAATCCCGATGTAATTTCAGTGTTTCATCAACATTCTGATAGTCCACAGATTACAGAATGTCTCCAGATGTGCATCGGAAACTACTACTGGTCTTCCAGGGAACGATCAAAGCGTAGACTGTTTAAGACATTACTCCCATGGAGGAATGTGCGCATGGTGACTGTTGTATTCAATCCCGATGCAATTTCTGTGTTTCATCAACACTCTGATATTCTACATATTACAGAATGCCTCCAGATATGCATCGGAAACTGGTACTGGTCTTCCAGGGAACGATCCAAGCGTAAACTCTTTGAGACATTACTCCCATGGAGGGAAGTGTGCATGGTGACTGTTGTATTCAGTCCCGATGCATTTTCTGTGTTTCATCAACACTCTGATAGTCCACAGATTACAGAATGCCAAGAGATGTGGATCGGAAACTACTACTGGTCTTCCAGGGATCGATGGAAACGTAGACTGTTTGAGACATTACTCCCATGGAGGAAAGTGCGGATGGTGACTGTTGTAATCAATCCCAATGCAAATTCTGTGTTTCATCAAAACACTGATAGTCCACAGATTACAGAATGCCACCAGATGTGCATCGGAAACTACTACTGGTCTTCCAGGGAACGATCAAAGCGCAGACTGTTTGAGACACTACTTTTCTTGAGGAATGTGCGCATGATGACTGTTGTATTCAATCCCGAAGCAATTTCTGTGTTTCATCAGCACTCTGATAGTCCACAGATTACAGAATGCCTCCAGATATGCGTCGGAGTCTACCTCTGGTCTTCCAGGGAACGATCAAAGCGTAGACTGTTTGAGACATACCTCCCGTGGAGGAAACTGAGCATGGTGACTGTTGTATTCAATCCCGATGCAATTTCTGTGTTTCATCAACACTCTGATAGTCCACAGATTACAGAATGAAAAGAGATGTGGATCGGAAACTACTACTGGTCTTCCAGGGAACGATGGAAGCGTAGACTGTTTCAGACATTACTCCCATGGAGGAAAGTGCGGATGGTGACTGTTGTATTCAATCCCGATGCAATTTCTGTGTTTCATCAACACTCTGATAGTCTACAGATAACAGAATGCCTCCAGATGTTCATCGGAAACTACTACTAGTCTTCCAGGGAACGATCAAAGCGTTGACTGTTTGAGACATTACTTTTATGGAGGAATGTGCGCGTGGTGACTGTTCTATTCAATCCCGATGCAATTTCTGTGTTTCATCAAACCTCTCATAGTCCACAGATTACAGTATGCCTCCAGATGTGCATCGGTAACTACTACTGGTCTTCATGGGAACGATCAAAACGTACACTCTTTGTGACATTACTCCCATGGAGGAAAGTGCGCATCGTGACTGTTGTATTCAATCCCGATGCATTTTCTGTCTTTCATCAACCTTCTGATAGTCCACAGATTACAGAATGCCTCCAGATGTGCATCGGAAACTACTGCTGGTCTTCCAGGGAACGATCAAAGCGTAGATTGTTTGAGACATTACTTTTATGGAGGAATGTGCGCATGGTGTCTGTTGTATTCAATCCCGATGCCATATCTGTGTTTCATCAACACTCTGATAGTCTTCATATTACAGAATGCCTCCAGATGTGCAACGGAAACTACTACTGGCCTTCCAGGAAACGATGGTACCGTAGACTGTTTCAGACATTACTCCCATGGAGGAAAGTGCGCATGGTGACTGTTGTATTCAATCCCGATGCAATTTCTGTGTTTCATCAACACTCTGATGGTTCACAGATTACAGAATGCCTCCAGATGTGCATCGGGAACTAATACTGGTCTTCCAGGGAACGATCAAAGCGTAGACTGCTTGAGACAATACTTTTATGGAGGAATGTGCGCATGGTGACTGTTGTATTCAATATCGATGCAATTTCTGTGTTTCATCAACACTCTGATAGTCCACAGATTTCAGAATGCCTCCGGATGTGCATCGGAAACTGCTACTGGTCTTCCAGGTAACGATCAAAGCGTAAACTCGTTGAGACATTACTCCCATGGAGGAAAGTGCGCATGGTGACTGTTGTAATCAATCCCGATGCTTTTTCTGTGTTTCATCAACACTCTGACAGTCCACAGATTACAGAATGCCACGTGGTGTGGATCGTAAACTACTACTGGTCTTCCAGGGAACGATCAAAGCGTAGATTGTTTGAGACATTACTTTTATAGAGGAATGTGCGCATGGTGACTGTTGTATTCAATCCCGATGCATTTTCTGTGTTTCATCAACACTCTGATAGTCCACAGATTACAGAATGCCTCCAGGTGTGCATCGGAATCTACTGCTGGTCTTCCAGGGAACGATCAAAGCGTTGACTGTTTGAGACATTACTCCCATGGATTAAAGTGCGGATGGTGACTGTTGTATTCAATCCCAATGCAATTTCTGTGTTTCATCAAAACACTGATAGTCCACAGATTATAGAATGCCACCAGATGTGCATCGGAAACTACTACTGGTCTTCCAGGGAACGATCACAGCGCAGACTGTTTGAGACACTACTTTTCTTGAGGAATGTGCGCAAGATGACTGTTGTATTCAATCCCGAAGCAATTTCTGTGTTTCATCAGCACTCTGATAGTCCACAGATTACAGAATGCCAAGAGATGTGGATCGGAAACTACTACTGGTCTTCCAGGGAACGATGGAAGCGTAGACTGTTTCAGACATTACTCCCATGGAGGAAAGTGCGGATGGTGACTGTTGTATTCAATCCCAATGCAATTTCTGTGTTTCATCAAAACGCTGATAGTCCACAGATTACAGAATGCCACCAGATGTGCGTCGGAAACTACTACTGGTCTTCCAGGGAACGATCAAAGCGCAGAGTGTTTGAGACACTACTTTTCTTGAGGAATGTGCGCATGATGACTGTTGTATTCAATCCCGAAGCAATTTCTGTGTTTCATCAGCACTCTGATAGTCCACAGATTACAGAATGCCTCCAGATATGCATCGGAGACTACTACTGGTCTTCCAGGGAACGATCAAAGCGTAGACTGTTTGAGACATACCTCCCGTGGAGGAAACTGCGCATGGTGACTGTTGTATTCAATCCCGATGCAATTTCTGTGTTTCATCAACACTCTGATAGTCCATAGATAACAGAATGCCTCCAGATGTGCATCGGAAACTGCTACTGGTCTTCCAGGGAACGATCAAAGCGTAAACTCGTTGAGACATTACTCCCATGGAGGAAAGTGCGCATGGTGACTGTTGTATTCAATCCCGATGCATTTTCTGTGTATCATCAACACTCTGACAGTCCAAAGATTACAGAATGCCACGAGGTGTGGATCGGAAACTACTACTGGTCTTCCAGGGAACGATGAAAGCGTAAACTCTTTGTGACATTACTGCCATGGAGGTAAGTGCGGGTGGTGACTGTTGTATTCAATCCCAATGCAATTTCTGTGTTTCATCAACACTATGATAGTCCACAGATTACAGAATTGAACCAGATGTGCATCGGAAACTACTGCTGGTCTTCCAGGGAACGATCAAAGCGTAGACTGTTTGAGACATTAATTTTATGGAGGAATGTGCTCATGGTCACTGTTGTATTCAATCCCGATGCAATTTCTGTGTTTCATCAACACTCTGATAGTCCACAGATTACAGAATGCCAAGAGATGTGGATCGGATACTACTACTGGTCTTCCAGGGAACGATGGATGCGTAGACTGTTTAAGACATTACTCCCATGGCGGAAAGTGCGCATGGTGACGGTTGTATTCAATACCAATGCAATTACTGTGTTTCATCAAAAGTCTGATAGTCCACAGATTACAGAATGCCACCAGATGTGCCTCGGAAACTACTACTGGTCTTCCACGGAAAGATCAAAGCGTAGATTGTTTGAGACACAACTTTTATGGAGGAATGTGCGGATGATGACTGTTGTATTCAATCCCGAAGCAATTACTGTGTTTCATCAGCACTCTGATAGTCCACAGATTACAGAATGCCTCCAGATATGCATCGGAGACTACTACTGGTCTTCCAGGGAACGATCAAAGCGTAGACTGTTTGAGACATACCTCCCGTGGAGGAAAGTGCGCATGGTGACTGTTGTATTCAATCCCGATTCAATTTCTGTGTTTCATCAACACTCTGATAGTCCACAGATTACATAATGCCACCAGATGTACATCGGACACTACTACTGGTCTTCCAGGGAACGATGAAAGCGTAGACTGTTTCAGACATTACTCCCATGAAGGAAAGTGCGGATGGTGACTGTTGTAATCTATCCCGATGCATTTTCTGTGTTTCATCAACACTCTGACAGTCCACAGATTACAGAATGCCACGTGGTGTGGATCGGAAACTACTACTGGTCTTCCAGGGAACGATGAAAGCGTAGACTGTTTCAGACATTACTCCCATGAAGGAAAGTGCGGATGGTGACTGTTGTATTCTATCCCAATGCAATTTCTGTGTTTCATCAACACTCTGATAGTCCATAGATAACAGAATGCCTCCAGATGTGCATCGGAAACTACTACTGGTCTTCCAGGGAACGATCAAAGCGTAAACTCTTTGTGACATTACTGCCATGGAGGAAAGTGCGCATGGTGACTGTTGTATTCAATCCCGATGCAATTTCTGTGTTTCATCAACTTTCTGATAGTCCACAGATTACAGAATGCCTCCAGATGTGCATCGGACACTACTACTGGTCTTCCAGGGAACGATCAAAGCGTAGACTGTTTAAGACATTGCTCCCATGGAGGAAAGTGCGCATGGTGACTGTTGTATTCAATCCCGATGCAATTTCTGTGTTTCATCAACACTCTGATGGTCCACAGATTACTGAATGCCTCCAGATGTGCATCGGGAACTAATACTGGTCTTCCAGGGAACGATCAAATCGTAGACTGTTAGAGACATTACTCCCATGGAGGAAAGTGCGCATGGTGACGGTTGTATTCAATCCCGATGCAATTACTGTGTTTCATCAACACTCTGATAGTCTACACATTACAGGATGCGACCAGATGTGCATCGGAAACTACTACTGGTCTTCCAGGGAACGATCAAAGCGTAGATTGTTTGAGACATTACTCCCGTACAGGAAAGTGCGCATGGTGACTGTTGTATTCAATCCCGATGCAATTTCTGTGTTTCATCAACACTCTGATAGTCCATAGATAACAGAATGCCTCCAGATGTGCATCGGAAACTACTACTGGTCTTCCAGGGAACGATCAAAGCGTAAACTCTTTGTGACATTACTGCCATGGAGGAAAGTGCGCATGGTGACTGTTGTATTCAATCCCGATGCAATTTCTGTGATTCATCAACTTTCTGATAGTCCACAGATTACAGAATGCCTCCAGATGTGCATCGGAAACTACTACTGGTCTTCCAGGGAACGATCAAAGCGTAGACTGTTTAAGACATTGCTCCCATGGAGGAAAGTGCGCATGGTGACTGTTGTATTCAATCCCGATGCAATTTCTGTGTTTCATCAACACTCTGATGGTCCACAGATTACAGAATGCCTCCAGATGTGCATCGGGAACTAATACTGGTCTTCCAGGGAACGATCAAATCGAAGACTGTTAGAGACATTACTCCCATGGAGGAAAGTGCGCATGGTGACGGTTGTATTCAATCCCGATGCAATTACTGTGTTTCATCAACACTCTGATAGTCTACACATTACAGGATGCGACCAGATGTGCATCGGAAACTACTACTGGTCTTCCAGGGAACGATCAAAGCGTAGATTGTTTGAGACATTACTCCCGTGCAGGAAAGTGCGCATGGTGACTGTTGTATTCAATCCCGATGCAATTTCTGTGTTTCATCAACACTCTGATAGTCCATAGATAACAGAATGCCTCCAGATGTGCATCGGAAACTACTACTGGTCTTCCAGGGAACGATCAAAGCGTAAACTCTTTGTGACATTACTGCCATGGAGGAATGTGCGCATGGTGACTGTTGTATTCAATATCGATGCAATTTCTGTGTTTCATCAACACTCTGATAGTCCACAGATTTCAGAATGCCTCCGGATGTGCATCGGGAACTGCTACTGGTCTTCCAGGGAACGATCAAAGCGTAAACTCGTTGAGACATTACTCCCAATGAGGAAAGTGCGCATGGTGACTGTTGTAATCTATCCCGATGCATTTTCTGTGTTTCATCAACACTCTGACAGTCCACAGATTACAGAATGCCACGTGGTGTGGATCGGAAACTACTACTGGTCTTCCAGGGAACGATGAAAGCGTAGACTGTTTCAGACATTACTCCCATGAAGGAAAGTGCGGATGGTGACTGTTGTATTCTATCCCAATGCAATTTCTGTGTTTCATCAACACTCTGATAGTCCATAGATAACAGAATGCCTCCAGATGTGCATCGGAAACTACTACTGGTCTTCCAGGGAACGATCAAAGCGTAAACTCTTTGTGACATTACTGCCATGGAGGAAAGTGCGCATGGTGACTGTTGTATTCAATCCCGATGCAATTTCTGTGTTTCATCAACTTTCTGATAGTCCACAGATTACAGAATGCCTCCAGATGTGCATCGGACACTACTACTGGTCTTCCAGGGAACGATCAAAGCGTAGACTGTTTAAGACATTGCTCCCATGGAGGAAAGTGCGCATGGTGACTGTTGTATTCAATCCCGATGCAATTTCTGTGTTTCATCAACACTCTGATGGTCCACAGATTACAGAATGCCTCCAGATGTGCATCGGGAACTAATACTGGTCTTCCAGGGAACGATCAAATCGTAGACTGTTAGAGACATTACTCCCATGGAGGAAAGTGCGCATGGTGACGGTTGTATTCAATCCCGATGCAATTACTGTGTTTCATCAACACTCTGATAGTCTACACATTACAGGATGCGACCAGATGTGCATCGGAAACTACTACTGGTCTTCCAGGGAACGATCAAAGCGTAGATTGTTTGAGACATTACTCCCGTACAGGAAAGTGCGCATGGTGACTGTTGTATTCAATCCCGATGCAATTTCTGTGTTTCATCAACACTCTGATAGTCCATAGATAACAGAATGCCTCCAGATGTGCATCGGAAACTACTACTGGTCTTCCAGGGAACGATCAAAGCGTAAACTCTTTGTGACATTACTGCCATGGAGGAAAGTGCGCATGGTGACTGTTGTATTCAATCCCGATGCAATTTCTGTGTTTCATCAACTTTCTGATAGTCCACAGATTACAGAATGCCTCCAGATGTGCATCGGAAACTACTACTGGTCTTCCAGGGAACGATCAAAGCGTAGACTGTTTAAGACATTGCTCCCATGGAGGAAAGTGCGCATGGTGACTGTTGTATTCAATCCCGATGCAATTTCTGTGTTTCATCAACACTCTGATGGTCCACAGATTACAGAATGCCTCCAGATGTGCATCGGGCACTAATACTGGTCTTCCAGGGAACGATCAAATCGTAGACTGCTTGAGACATTACTTTTATGGAGGAATGTGCGCATGGTGACTGTTGTATTCAATATCGATGCAATTTCTGTGTTTCATCAACACTCTGATAGTCCACAGATTTCAGAATGCCTCCGGATGTGCATCGGGAACTGCTACTGGTCTTCCAGGGAACGATCAAAGCGTAAACTCGTTGAGACATTACTCCCATGGAGGAAAGTGCGCATGGTGACTGTTGTTTCTATCCCGATGCATTTTCTGTGTTTCATCAACACTCTGACAGTCCACAGATTACAGAATGCCACGTGGTGTGGATCGGAAACTACTACTGGTCTTCCAGTGAACGATGAAAGCGTAGACTGTTTCAGACATTACTCCCATGAAGGAAAGTGCGGATGGTGACTGTTGTATTCTATCCCAATGCAATTTCTGTGTTTCATCAACACTCTGATAGTCCACAGACTACAGAATGCCACCAGATGTGCATTGGAAACTACTGCTGGTCTTCCAGGGAACGATCAAAGCGTAGACTGTTTGAGACATTACTTTTGTGGAGGAATGTGCGCATGGTGACTGTTGTATTCAATCCCGATGCAATTTCTGTGTTTCATCAACACTCTGATATTCTACATATTACAGAATGCCTCCAGATATGCATCGGAAACTGGTACTGGTCTTCCAGGGAACGATCAAAGAGTAGACTGTTTGAGACATACCTCCCGTGGAGGAAACTGAGCATGGTGACTGTTGTATTCAATCCTGATGCAATTTCTGTGTTTCATCAACACTCTGATAGTCTACATATTACAGAATGCCTCCAGATGTGCATCGGAAACTGGTACTGGTCATCCAGGGAACGATCAAAGCGTAAACTCTTTGAGACATTACTCCCATGAAGGGAAGTGCGCATGGTGACTGTTGTATTCAATCCCGATGCATTTTCTGTGTTTCATCAACACTATGATAGTCCACAGATTACAGAATGCCAAGAGATGTGGATCGGAAACTACTACTGGTCTTCCAGGGAACGATGGAAGCGTAGACTGTTTCAGACATTACTCCCATGGAGGAAAGTGCGGATGGTGACTGTTGTATTCAATCCCGATGCAATTTCTGTGTTTCATCAACACTCTGATAGTCTACAGATAACAGAATGCCTCCAGATGTTCATCGGAAACTACTACTAGTCTTCCAGGGAACGATCAAAGCGTAGACTGTGTGAGACATTACTTTTATGGAGGAATGTGCGCGTGGTGACTGTTCTATTCAATCCCGATGCAATTTCTGTGTTTCATCAAACCTCTCATAGTCCACAGATTACAGTATGCCTCCAGATGTGCATCGGTAACTACTACTGGTCTTCATGGGAACGATCAAAACGTACACTCTTTGTGACATTACTCCCATGGAGGAAAGTGCGCATCGTGACTGTTGTATTCAATCCCGATGCATTTTCTGTCTTTCATCAACCTTCTGATAGTCCACAGATTACAGAATGCCTCCAGATGTGCATCGGAAACTACTGCTGGTCTTCCAGGGAACGATCAAAGCGTAGATTGTTTGAGACATTACTTTTATGGAGGAATGTGCGCATGGTGTCTGTTGTATTCAATCCCGATGCCATATCTGTGTTTCATCAACACTCTGATAGTCTTCATATTACAGAATGCTTCCAGATGTGCAACGGAAACTACTACTGGCCTTCCAGGAAACGATGGTACCGTAGACTGTTTCAGACATTACTCCCATGGAGGAAAGTGCGCATGGTGACTGTTGTATTCAATCCCGATGCAATTTCTGTGTTTCATCAACACTCTGATGGTTCACAGATTACAGAATGCCTCCAGATGTGCATCGGGAACTAATACTGGTCTTCCAGGGAACGATCAAATCGTAGACTGCTTGAGACAATACTTTTATGGAGGAATGTGCGCATGGTGACTGTTGTATTCAATATCGATGCAATTTCTGTGTTTCATCAACACTCTGATAGTCCACAGATTTCAGAATGCCTCCGGATGTGCATCGGAAACTGCTACTGGTCTTCCAGGTAACGATCAAAGCGTAAACTCGTTGAGACATTACTCCCATGGAGGAAAGTGCGCATGGTGACTGTTGTAATCAATCCCGATGCTTTTTCTGTGTTTCATCAACACTCTGACAGTCCACAGATTACAGAATGCCACGTGGTGTGGATCGTAAACTACTACTGCTCTTCCAGGGAACGATGAAAGCGTAAACTGTTTCAGACATTACTCCCATGGAGGAGAGTGCGGATGGTGACTGTTGTATTCTATCCCAATGCAATTTCTGTGTTTCATCAACACTCGGATAGTCCACAGATTACAGAATGCCACCAGATGTGCATTGGAAACTACTGCTGGTCTTCCAGGGAACGATCAAAGCGTAGACTGTTTGAGACATTACTTTTATGGAGGAAAGTGCGCATGGTGACTGTTGTATTCAATCCCGATGCATTTTCTGTGTTTCATCAACACTCTGATAGTCCACAGATTACAGAATGCCTCCAGATGTGCATCGGAATCTACTGCTGGTCTTCCAGGGAACGATCAAAGCGTAGACTGTTTGAGACATTACTCCCATGGAGGAAAGTGCGGATGGTGACTGTTGTATTCAATCCCAATGCAATTTCTGTGTTTCATCAAAACACTGATAGTCCACAGATTACAGAATGCCACCAGATGTGCATCGGAAACTACTACTGGTCTTCCAGGGAACGATCACAGCGCAGACTGTTTGAGACACTACTTTTCTTGAGGAATGTGCGCATGATGACTGTTGTATTCAATCCCGAAGAAATTTCTGTGTTTCATCAGCACTCTGATAGTCCACAGATTACAGAATGCCAAGAGATGTGGATCGGAAACTACTACTGGTCTTCCAGGGAACGATGGAAGCGTAGACTGTTTCAGACATTACTCCCATGGAGGAAAGTGCGGATGGTGCCTGTTGTATTCAACCCCAATGCAATTTCTGTGTTTCATCAAAACACTGATAGTCCACAGATTACAGAATGCCACCAGATGTGCATCGGAAACTACTACTGGTCTTCCAGGGAACGATCAAGGCGTAGACTGTTTGAGACATACCTCCCGTGGAGGAAACTGCGCATGGTGACTGTTGTATTCAATCCCGATGCAATTTCTGTGTTTCATCAACACTCTGATAGTCCATAGATAACAGAATGCCTCCAGATGTGCATCGGAAACTGCTACTGGTCTTCCAGGGAACGATCAAAGCGTAAACTCGTTGAGACATTACTCCCATGGAGGAAAGTGCGCATGGTGACTGTTGTATTCAATCCCGATGCATTTTCTGTGTATCATCAACACTCTGACCGTCCAAAGATTACAGAATGCCACGAGGTGTGGATCGGAAACTACTACTGGTCTTCCAGGGAACGATGAAAGCGTAAACTCTTTGTGACATTACTGCCATGGAGGTAAGTGCGGGTGGTGACTGTTGTATTCAATCCCAATGCAATTTCTGTGTTTCATCAACACTATGATAGTCCACAGATTACAGAATTGAACCAGATGTGCATCGGAAACTACTGCTGGTCTTCCAGGGAACGATCAAAGCGTAGACTGTTTGAGACATTACTTTTATGGAGGAATGTGCTCATGGTCACTGTTGTATTCAATCCCGATGCAATTTCTGTGTTTCATCAACACTCTGATAGTCCACAGATTACAGAATGCCAAGAGATGTGGATCGGATACTACTACTGGTCTTCCAGGGAACGATGGAAGCGTAGACTGTTTCAGACATTACTCCCATGGAGGAAAGTGCGCATGGTGACGGTTGTATTCAATACCAATGCAATTACTGTGTTTCATCAAAAGTCTGATAGTCCACAGATTACAGAATGCCACCAGATGTGCATCGGAAACTACTACTGGTCTTCCAGGGAAAGATCAAAGCGTAGACTGTTTGAGACACAACTTTTATGGAGGAATGTGCGCATGATGACTGTTGTACTCAATCCCGAAGCAATTACTGTGTTTCATCAGCACTCTGATAGTCCACAGATTACAGAATGCCTCCAGATATGCATCGGAGACTACTACTGGTCTTCCAGGGAACGATCAAAGCGTAGACTGTTTGAGACATACCTCCCGTGGAGGAAAGTGCGCATGGTGACTGTCGTATTCAATCCCGATGCAATTTCTGTGTTTCATCAACACTCTGATAGTCCACAGATTACATAATGCCACCAGATGTGCATCGGAAACTACTACTGGTCTTGCAGGGAACGATCAAAGCGTAGACTGTTAGAGACATAACTCCCGTAAAGGGAAGTGCGCATGGAGACTGTTGTATTCAATCCCGATGCAATTTCTGTGTTTCATCAACACTCTGATAGTCCACAGATTACAGAATGCCACCAGATGTGCATCGGAAACTACTACTGGTCTTCCAGGGAACGATCAAAGCGTAGACTGTTAGAGACATTACTCCCATGGAGGAAAGTGCGCATGGTGACGGTTGTATTCAATCCCGATGCAATTACTGTGTTTCATCAACACTCTGATAGTCTACACATTACAGGATGCGACCAGATGTGCATCGGAAACTACTACTGGTCTTCCAGGGAACGATCAAAGCGTAGATTGTTTGAGACATTACTCCCGTACAGGAAAGTGCGTATGGTGACTGTTGTATTCAATCCCGATGCAATTTCTGTGTTTCATCAACACTCTGATAGTCCATAGATAACAGAATGCCTCCAGATGTGCATCGAAAACTACTACTGGCCTTCCAGGGAACGATCAAAGCGTAAACTCTTTGTGACATTACTGCCATGGAGGAAAGTGCGCATGGTGACTGTTGTATTCAATCCCGATGCAATTTCTGTGTTTCATCAACATTCTGATAGTCCACAGATTACAGAATGCCTCCAGATGTGCATCGGAAACTACTACTGGTCTTCCAGGGAACGATCAAAACGTAGACTGTTTAAGACATTACTCCCATGGGGGAAATTGAGCATGGTGACTGTTGTAATCAATCCCGATGCATTTTCTGTGTTTCATCAACACTCTGACAGTCCACAGATTACAGAATGCCACGTGGTGTGGATCGGAAACTAATACTGGTCTTCCAGGGAACGATGAAAGCGTAGACTGTTTCAGACATTACTCCCATGGAGGAAAGTGTGGATGGTGACTGTTGTATTCTATCCCAATGCAATTTCTGTGTTTCATCAACACTCTCATAGTCCACAGATTACAGAATGCCACCAGATGTGCATTGGAAACTACTGCTGGTCTTCCAGGGAACGATCAAAGCGTAGACTGTTTGAGACATTACTTTTATGGAGGAATGTGCGCATGGTGACTGTTGTATTCAATCCCGATGCAATTTCTGTGTTTCATCAACACTCTGATATTCTACATATTACAGAATGCCTCCAGATATGCATCGGAAACTGGTACTGGTCTTCCAGGGAACGATCCAAGCGTAAACTCTTTGAGACATTACTCCCATGGAGGGAAGTGCGCATGGTGACTGTTGTATTCAATCCCGATGCATTTTCTGTGTTTCATCAACACTCTGATGGTCCACAGATTACAGAATGCCTCCTGATGTGCATCGGGAACTAATACTGGTCTTCCAGGGAACGATCAAAGCGTAGACTGCTTGAGACATTACTTTTATGGATGAATGTGCGCATGGTGACTGTTGTATTCAATATCGATGCAATTTCTGTGTTTCATCAACACTCTGATAGTCCACAGATTACAGAATGCCTCCAGATGTGCATCGGAAACTACTGCTGGTCTTCCAGGGTACGATGAAAGCGTAGACTGTTTGAGACATTACTCCCATGGAGGAAAGTGCGGATGGTGACTGTTGTATTCAATCCCAATGCAATTTCTGTGTTTCATCAATACACTGATAGTCCACAGATTACAGAATGCCACCAGATGTGCATCGGTAACTACTACTGGTCTTCCAGGGAACGATCAAAGCGCAGACTGTTTGAGACACTACTTTTCTTGAGGAATGTGTGCATGATGACTGTTGTATTCAATCCCGAAGCAATTTCTGTGTTTCATCAGCACTCTGATAGTCCACAGATTACAGAATGCCCCCAGATATGCGTCGGAGTCTACTATACGATCAAAGCGTAGACTGTTTGAGACATACCTCCCGTGGAGGAAACTGCGCATGGTGACTGTTGTATTCAATCCCAATGCAATTTCTGTGTTTCATCAAAACACTGATAGTCCACAGATTACAGAATGCCACCAGATGTGCATCGGAAACTACTACCGGTCATCCAGGGAACGATCAAAGCGTAAACTCTTTGAGACATTACTCCCATGGAGGGAAGTGCGCATGGTGACCGTTGTATTCAATCCCGATGCATTTCCTGTGTTTCATCAACACTCTGATAGTCCACAGATTACAGAATGCCAAGAGATGTGGGTCGGAAACTACTACTGGTCTTCCAGGGAACGATGGAAGCGTAGACTGTTTCAGACATTACTCCCATGGAGGAAAGTGCGGATGGTGACTGTTGTATTCAATCCCGATGCATTTTCTGTGTTTCATCAACACTCTGATAGTCCACAGATAACAGAATGCCTCCAGATGTTCATCGGAAACTACTACTAGTCTTCCAGGGAACGATCAAAGCGTAGACTGTTTGAGACATTACTTTTATGGAGGAATGTGCGTGTGGTGACTGTTGTATTCAATCCCGATGCAATTTCTGTGTTTCATCAAACCTCTCATAGTCCACAGATTACAGTATGCCACCAGATGCGCATCGGTAACTACTACTGGTCTTCATGGGAACGATCAAAACGTAAACTCTTTGTGACATTACTCCCATGGTGGAAAGTGCGCATCGTGACTGTTGTATTCAATCCCGATGCATTTTCTGTCTTTCATCAACCTTCTGATAGTCCACAGATTACAGAATCCCTCCAGATGTGCATCGGAAACTACTGCTGGTCTTCCAGGGAACGATCAAAGCGTAGACTGTTTGAGACATTACTTTTATGGAGGAATGTGCGCATGGTGTCTGTTGTATTCAATCCCGATGCCATTTCTGTGTTTCATCAACACTCTGATAGTCTACATATTACAGAATGCCTTCAGAAGTGCAACGGAAACTACTACTGGCCTTCCAGGAAACGATGGAACCGTAGACTGTTTCAGACATTACTCCCTTGGAGGAAAGTGCGCATGGTGACTGTTGTATTCAATCCCGATGCAATTTCTGTGTTTCATCAACACTCTGATGGTCCACAGATTACAGAATGCCTCCAGATGTGCATCGGGAACTACTACTGGTCTTCCAGGGAATGATCAAAGCGTAGACTGTTAGAGACATTACTCCGATGGAGGAAAGTGCGCATGGTGACTGTTGTATTCAATCCCGATGCAATTTCTGTGTTTCATCAACACTCAGTTAGTCCGCAGATATCAGATGCCTCCAGATGTGGATTGGAAACTACTACTGGTCTTCCAGGGATCGATCAAAGCGTAGACTGTTTGAGACATTACTCCCATGGAGGAAAGTGAGCATGGAGAGTGTTGTATTCTATCCCGATGCATTTTCTGTGTTTCATCAACACTCTGACAGTCCACAGATTACAGAATGACACGAGGTGTGGATCGGAAACTACTACTGGTCTTCCAGGGAAGGATGAAAGCGTAAACTCTTTGTGACATTACTGCCATGGAGGAAAGTGCGGGTGGTGACTGTTGTATTCAATCCCAATGCAATTTCTGTGTTTCATCAACACTCTGATAGTCCACAGTTTACAGAATTGAACCAGATGTGCATCGGAAACTACTGCTGGTCTTCCAGGGAACGATCAAAGCGTAGACTGTTTGAGACATTACTTTTATGGTGGAATGTGCTCATGGTCACTGTTGTATTCAATCCCGATGCAATTTCTGTGTTTCATCAACACTCTGATAGTCTACATATTACAGAATGCCTCCAGATGTGCATCGGAAACTGGTACAGGTCTTCCAGGGAACGATCAAAGCGTAAACTCTTTGAGACATTACTCCCATGGAGGGAAGTGCGCATGGTGACTGTTGTATTCAATCCCGATGCATTTTCTGTGTTTCATCAACACGCTGATAGTCCACAGATTACATAATGCCACCAGATGTGCATCGAAAACTACTACTGGTCTTCCAGGGAACGATCAAAGCGTAGACTGTTAGAGACATAACTCCCGTGGAGGAAAGTGCGCATGGAGACTGTTGTATTCAATCCCGATGCAATTTCTGTGTTTCATCAAACCTCTCATAGTCCACAGATTACAGTATGCCTCCAGATGTGCATCGGTAACTACTACTGGTCTTCATGGGAACGATCAAAACGTAAACTCTTTGTGACATTACTCCCATGGAGGAAAGTGGGCATCGTGACTGTTGTATTCAATCCCGATGCATTTTCTGTCTTTCATCAACCTTCTGATAGTCCACAGAATACAGAATGCCTCCAGATGTGCATCGGAAACTACTGCTGGTCTTCCAGGGAACGATCAAAGCGTAGACTGTTTGAGACATTACTTTTATGGAGGAATGTGCGCATGGTGTCTGTTGTATTCAATCCCGATGCCATTTCAGTGTTTCATCAACACTCTGATAGTCTACATATTACAGAATGCCTCCAGATGTGCAACGGAAACTACTACTGGCCTTCCAGGAAACGATGGAACCGTAGACTGTTTCAGACATTACTCCCATGGAGGAAAGTGCGCATGGCGACTGTTGTATTCAATCCCGATGCATTTTCTGTGTTTCATCAACACTCTGATGGTCCACAGATTGCAGAATGCCTCCAGATGTGCATCGGAAACTAATACTGGTCTTCCTGGGAACGATCAAAGCGTAGACTGCTTGAGACATTACTCCCATGGAGGAAAGTGCGCATGGTGACTGTTGTATTCAATCCCGATGCATTTTCTGTGTTTCATCAACACTCTGATGGTCCACAGATTACAGAATGCCTCCAGATGTGCATCAGGAACTAATACTGGTCTTCCAGGGAACGATCAAAGCGTAGACTGTTAGAGACATTACTCCCATGGAGGAAAGTGCGCAAGGTGACTGTTGTAATCAATCCCGATGCATTTTCTGTGTTTCATCAACACTCTGACAGTCCACAGATTACAGAATGCCACGTGGTGTGGATCGTAAACTACTACTGGTCTTCCAGGGAACGATGAAAGCGTAAACTGTTTCAGACATTACTCCCATGGAGGAAAGTGCGGATGGTGACTGTTGTATTCTATCCCAATGCAATTTCTGTGTTTCATCAACACTCGGATAGTCCACAGATAACAGAATGCCACCAGATGTGCATTGGAAACTACTGCTGGTCTTCCAATGAACGATCAAAGCGTAGACTGTTTGAGACATTACTCCCATGGAGGGAAGTGCGCATGGTGACTGTTGTATTCAAACCCGATGCATTTTCTGTGTTTCATCAACCTTCTGATAGTCCACAGATTACAGAATGCCTCCAGATGTGCATCGGAAACTACTGCTGGTCTTCCAGGGAACGATCAGAGCGTAGACTGTTTGAGACATTACTCCCATGGAGGAAAGTGCGGATGGTGACTGTTGTATTCAATCCCGATGCATTTTCTGTGTTTCATCAACACTCTGATAGTCCACAGATTACAGAATGCCTCCAGATGTGCATCGGAAACTACTGCTGGTCTTCCAGGGAACGATCAGAGCGTAGACTGTTTGAGACATTACTCCCATGGAGGAAAGTGCGGATGGTGACTGTTGTATTCAATCCCAATGCAATTTCTGTGTTTCATCAAAACACTGATAGTCCACAGATTACAGAATGCCACCAGATGTGCATCGGAAACTACTACTGGTCTTCCAGGGAACGATCAAAGCGCAGACTGTTTGAGACACTACTTTTCTTGAGGAATGTGCTGATGATGACTGTTGTATTCAATCCCGAAGCAATTTCTGTGTTTCATCAGCACTCTGATAGTCCACAGATTACAGAATGCCAAGAGATGTGGATCGGAAACTACTACTGGTCTTCCAGGGAACGATGGAATCGTAGACTGTTTCAGACATTACTCCCATGGAGGAAAGTGCGGATGGTGACTGTTGTATTCAATCCCAATGCAATTTCTGTGTTTCATCAAAACACTGATAGTCCACAGATTACAGAATGCCACCAGATGTGCATCGGAAACTACTACTGGTCTTCCAGGGAACGATCAAAGCGCAGACTGTTTGAGACACTACTTTTCTTGAGGAATGTGCGCATGATGACTGTTGTATTCAATCCCGAAGCAATTTCTGTGTTTCATCAGCACTCTGATAGTCCACAGATTACAGAATGCCTCCAGATATGCGTCGGAGTCTACTACTGGTCTTCCAGGGAACGATCAAAGAGTAGACTGTTTGGGACATTACTTTTATGGAGGAATGTGCGCGTGGTGACTGTTGTATTCAATCCCGATGCAATTTCTGTGTTTCATCAAACCTCTCATAGTCCACAGATTACAGTATCCCTCCAGATGTGCATCGGTAACTACTACTGGTCTTCATGGGAACGATCAAAACGTAAACTCTTTGTGACATTACTCCCATGGTGGAAAGTGCGCATCGTGACTGTTGTATTCAATCCCGATGCATTTTCTGTCTTTCATCAACCTTCTGATAGTCCACAGATTACAGAATGCCTCCAGATGTGCATCGGAAACTACTGCTGGTCTTCCAGGGAACGATCAAAGCGTAGACTGTTTGAGACATTACTTTTATGGAGGAATGTGCGCATGGTGTCTGTTGTATTCAATCCCGATGCCATTTCTGTGTTTCATGAACACTCTGATTGTCTACATATTACAGAATGCCTCCAGATGCGCAACGGAAACTACTACTGGC
The DNA here is from genome assembly GCF_023897955.1 of Schistocerca gregaria. Lineage (NCBI taxonomy): Eukaryota > Metazoa > Arthropoda > Insecta > Orthoptera > Acrididae > Schistocerca > Schistocerca gregaria. The sequence continues at coordinate 2,160,873 of NC_064923.1, read as the reverse complement.
CTTCCAGGAAACGATGGAACCGTAGACTGTTTCAGACATTACTCCCATGGAGGAAAGTGCGCATGGTGACTGTTGTATTCAATCCCGATGCAATTTCTGTGTTTCATCAACACTCTGATGGTCCACAGATTACAGAATGCCTCCAGATGTGCATCGGGAACTACTACTGGTCTTCCAGGGAATGATCAAAGCGTAGACTGTTAGAGACATTACTCCGATGGAGGAAAGTGCGCATGGTGACTGTTGTATTCAATCCCGATGCAATTTCTGTGTTTCATCAACACTCAGTTAGTCCGCAGATATCAGATGCCTCCAGATGTGGATTGGAATCTACTACTGGTCTTCCAGGGAACGATCAAAGCGTAGACTGTTTGAGACATTACTCCCATGGAGGAAAGTGAGCATGGAGAGTATTGTATTCAATCCCGATGCATTTTCTGTGTTTCATCAACACTCTGACGGTCCACAGATTACAGAATGCCACGAGGTGTGGATCGGAAACTACTACTGGTCTTCCAGGGAACGATGAAAGCGTAAACTCTTTGTGACATTACTGCCATGGATGAAAGTGCGGGTGGTGACTGTTGTATTCAATCCCAATGCAATTTCTGTGTTTCATCAACACTCTGATAGTCCACAGATTACAGAATGCCACCAGATGTGCATCGGAAACTACTACTGGTCTTCCAGGGAACGATCAAAGCGTAGACTGTTTGAGACACAACTTTTATGGAGGAATGTGCGCATGATGTCTGTTGTATTCAATCCCGAAGCAATTACTGTGTTTCATCAGCACTCTGATAGTCCACAGATTACATAATGGCTCCAGATATGCATCGGAGACTACTACTGGTCTTCCAGGGAACGATCAAAGCGTAGACTGTTTGAGACATACCTCCCGTGGAGGAAAGTGCGCATGGTGACTGTTGTATTCAATCCTGATGCTATTTCTGTATTTCATCAACACTCTGATAGTCCACAGATTACATAATGCCACCAGATGTGCATCGGAAACTACTACAGGTCTTCCAGGGAACGATCAAAGCGTAGACTGTTAGAGACATAACTCCCGTGGAGGAAAGTGTGCATGGAGACTGTTGTATTCAATCCAGATGCAATTTCTGTGTTTCATCAACACTTTGATAGTCCACAGATTACAGAATGCCACCAGATGTGCATCGGAAACTACTATTGGTCTTCCAGGGAACGATCAAAGCGTAGACTGTTAGAGACATTACTCCCATGGAGGAAAGTGCGCATGGTGACGGTTGTATTCAATCCCGATGCAATTACTGTGTTTCATCAACACTCTGATAGTCTACACATTACAGGATGGGACCAGATGTGCATCGGAAACTACTACTGGTCTTCCAGGGAACGATCAAAGCGTAGATTGTTTGAGACATTACTCCCGTACAGGAAAGTGCGCATGGTGACTGTTGTATTCAATCCCGATGCAATTTCTGTGTTTCATCAAACCTCTCATAGTCCACAGATCACAGTATGCCTCCAGATGTGCATCGGTAACCACTACTGGTCTTCATGGGAACGATCAAAGCGTAGATTGTTTGAGACATTACTCCCATGGAGGAAAGTGCGCATGGTGACTGTTGTAATCAATCCCGATGCATTTTCTGTGTTTCATCAACACTCTGACAGTCCACAGATTACAGAATGCCACGTGGTGTGGATCGTAAACTACTACTGGTCTTGCAGGGAACGATGAAAGCGTAAACTGTTTCAGACATTACTCCCATGGAGGAAAGTGCGGATGGTGACTGTTGTATTCTATCCCAATGCAATTTCTGTGTTTCATCAACACTCGGATAGTCCACAGATTACAGAATGCCACCAGATGTGCATTGGAAACTACTGCTGGTCTTCCAATGAACGATCAAAGCGTAGACTGTTTGAGACATTACTCCCATGGAGGGAAGTGCGCATGGTGACTGTTGTATTCAAACCCGATGCATTTTCTGTGTTTCATCAACCTTCTGATAGTCCACAGATTACAGAATGCCTCCAGATGTGCATCGGAAACTACTGCTGGTCTTCCAGGGATCGATCAGAGCGTAGACTGTTTGAGACATTACTCCCATGGAGGAAAGTGCGGATGGTGACTGTTGTATTCAATCCCGATGCATTTTCTGTGTTTCATCAACACTCTGATAGTCCACAGATTACAGAATGCCTCCAGATGTGCATCGGAAACTACTGCTGGTCTTCCAGGGAACGATCAGAGCGTAGACTGTTTGAGACATTACTCCCATGGAGGAAAGTGCGGATGGTGACTGTTGTATTCAATCCCAATGCAATTTCTGTGTTTCATCAAAACACTGATAGTCCACAGATTACAGAATGCCACCAGATGTGCATCGGAAACTACTACTGGTCTTCCAGGGAACGATCAAAGCGCAGACTGTTTGAGACACTACTTTTCTTGAGGAATGTGCGCATGATGACTGTTGTATTCAATCCCGAAGCAATTTCTGTGTTTCATCAGCACTCTGATAGTCCACAGATTACAGAATGCCTCCAGATATGCGTCGGAGTCTACTACTGGTCTTCCAGGGAACGATCAAAGAGTAGACTGTTTGAGACATTACTTTTATGGAGGAATGTGCGCGTGGTGACTGTTGTATTCAATCCCGATGCAATTTCTGTGTTTCATCAAACCTCTCATAGTCCACAGATTACAGTATCCCTCCAGATGTGCATCGGTAACTACTACTGGTCTTCATGGGAACGATCAAAACGTAAACTCTTTGTGACATTACTCCCATGGTGGAAAGTGCGCATCGTGACTGTTGTATTCAATCCCGATGCATTTTCTGTCTTTCATCAACCTTCTGATAGTCCACAGATTACAGAATGCCTCCAGATGTGCATCGGAAACTACTGCTGGTCTTCCAGGGAACGATCAAAGCGTAGACTGTTTGAGACATTACTTTTATGGAGGAATGTGCGCATGGTGTCTGTTGTATTCATTCCCGATGCCATTTCTGTGTTTCATGAACACTCTGATTGTCTACATATTACAGAATGCCTCCAGATGCGCAACGGAAACTACTACTGGCCTTCCAGGAAACGATGGAACCGTAGACTGTTTCAGACATTACTCCCATGGAGGAAAGTGCGCATGGTGACTGTTGTATTCAATCCCGATGCAATTTCTGTGTTTCATTAACACTCTGATGGTCCACAGATTACAGAATGCCTCCAGATGTGCATCGGGAACTACTACTGGTCTTCCAGGGAATGATCAAAGCGTAGACTGTTAGAGACATTACTCCGATGGAGGAAAGTGCGCATGGTGACTGTTGTATTCAATCCCGATGCAATTTCTGTGTTTCATCAACACTCAGTTAGTCCGCAGATATCAGATGCCTCCAGATGTGGATTGGAATCTACTACTGGTCTTCCAGGGAACGATCAAAGCGTAGACTGTTTGAGACATTACTCCCATGGAGGAAAGTGAGCATGGAGAGTATTGTATTCAATCCCGATGCATTTTCTGTGTTTCATCAACACTCTGACAGTCCACAGATTACAGAATGGAACGAGGTGTGGATCGGAAACTACTACTGGTCTTCCAGGGAACGATGAAAGCGTAAACTCTTTGTGACATTACTGCCATGGATGAAAGTGCGGGTGGTGACTGTTGTATTCAATCCCAATGCAATTTCTGTGTTTCATCAACACTCTGATAGTCCACAGATTACAGAATGCCACCAGATGTGCATCGGAAACTACTACTGGTCTTCCAGGGAACGATCAAAGCGTAGACTGTTTGAGACACAACTTTTATGGAGGAATGTGCGCATGATGACTGTTGTATTCAATCCCGAAGCAATTACTGTGTTTCATCAGCACTCTGATAGTCCACAGATTACATAATGGCTAAAGATATGCATCGGAGACTACTACTGGTCTTCCAGGGAACGATCAAAGCGTAGACTGTTTGAGACATACCTCCCGTGGAGGAAAGTGCGCATGGTGACTGTTGTATTCAATCCCGATGCAATTTCTGTGTTTCATCAACACTCTGATAGTCCACAGATTACATAATGCCACCAGATGTGCATCGGAAACTACTACAGGTCTTCCAGGGAACGATCAAAGCGTAGACTGTTAGAGACATAACTCCCGTGGAGGAAAGTGTGCATGGAGACTGTTGTATTCAATCCAGATGCAATTTCTGTGTTTCATCAACACTTTGATAGTCCACAGATTACAGAATGCCACCAGATGTGCATCGGAAACTACTATTGGTCTTCCAGGGAACGATCAAAGCGTAGACTGTTAGAGACATTACTCCCATGGAGGAAAGTGCGCATGGTGACGGTTGTATTCAATCCCGATGCAATTACTGTGTTTCATCAACACTCTGATAGTCTACACATTACAGGATGGGACCAGATGTGCATCGGAAACTACTACTGGTCTTCCAGGGAACGATCAAAGCGTAGATTGTTTGAGACATTACTCCCGTACAGGAAAGTGCGCATGGTGACTGTTGTATTCAATCCCGATGCAATTTCTGTGTTTCATCAACACTCTGATAGTCCACAGATAACAGAATGCATCCAGATATTCATCGGAAACTACTGCTAGTCTTCCAGGGAACGATCAAAGCGTAGACTGTTTGAGACATTACTTTAATGGAGGAATGTGCGCGTGGTGACTGTTGTATTCAATCCCGATGCAATTTCTGTGTTTCATCAAACCTCTCATAGTCCACAGATCACAGTATGCCTCCAGATGTGCATCGGTAACCACTACTGGTCTTCATGGGAACGATCAAAACGTAAACTCTTTGTGACATTACTCCCATGGAGGAAAGTGCGCATCGTGACTGTTGTATTCAATCCCGATGCATTTTCTGTCTTTCACCAACCTTCTGATAGTCCACAGATTACAGAATGCCTCCAGATGTGCATCGGAAACTACTGCTGGTCTTCCAGGGAACGATCAAAGCGTAGACTGTTTGAGACATTACTTTTATGGAGGAATGTGCGCATGGTGTCTGTTGTATTCAATCCCGATGCCATTTCTGTGTTTCATCAACACTCTGATAGTCTACATATTACAGAATGCCTCCAGATGTGCAACGGAAACTACTACTGGCCTTCCAGGAAACGATGGAACCGTAGACTGTTTCAGACATTACTCCCATGGAGGAAAGTGCGCATGGTGACTGTTGTAATCAATCCCGATGCATTTTCTGTGTTTCATCAACACTCTGACAGTCCACAGATTACAGAATGCCACGTGGTGTGGATCGTAAACTACTACTGGTCTTCCAGGGAACGATGAAAGCGTAAACTGTTTCAGACATTACTCCCATGGAGGAAAGTGCGGATGGTGACTGTTGTATTCTATCCCAATGCAATTTCTGTGTTTCATCAACACTCGGATAGTCCACAGATTACAGAATGCCACCAGATGTGCATTGGAAACTACTGCTGGTCTTCCAATGAACGATCAAAGCGTAGACTGTTTGAGACATTACTCCCATGGAGGGAAGTGCGCATGGTGACTGTTGTATTCAATCCCGATGCATTTTCTGTGTTTCATCAACACTCTGATAGTCCACAGATTACAGAATGCCTCCAGATGTGCATCGGAAACTACTGCTGGTCTTCCAGGGAACGATCAAAGCGTAGACTGTTTGAGACATTACTCCCATGGAGGAAAGTGCGGATGGTGACTGTTGTATTCAATCCCAATGCAATTTCTGTGTTTCATCAAAACACTGATAGTCCACAGATTACAGAATGCCACCAGATGTGCATCGGAAACTACTACTGGTCTTCCAGGGAACGATCAAAGCGCAGACTGTTTGAGACACTACTTTTCTTGAGGAATGTGCGCATGATGACTGTTGTATTCAATCCCGAAGCAATTTCTGTGTTTCATCAGCACTCTGATAGTCCACAGATTACAGAATGCCAAGAGATGTGGTTTGGAAACTACTACTGGTCTTCCAGGGAACGATGGAAGCGTAGACTGTTTCAGACATTACTCCCATGGAGGAAAGTGCGGATGGTGACTGTTGTATTCAATCCCAATGCAATTTCTGTGTTTCATCAAAACACTGATAGTCCACAGATTACAGAATGCCACCAGATGTGCATCGGAAACTACTACTGGTCTTCCAGGGAACGATCAAAGCGCAGACTGTTTGAGACACTACTTTTCTTGAGGAATGTGCGCATGATGACTGTTGTATTCAATCCCGAAGCAATTTCTGTGTTTCATCAGCACTCTGATAGTCCACAGATTACAGAATGCCTCCAGATATGCGTCGGAGTCCACTACTGGTCTTCCAGGGAACGATCAAAGCGTAGACTGTTTGAGACATTACTTTTATGGAGGAATGTGCGCGTGGTGACTGTTGTATTCAATCCCGATGCAATTTCTGTGTTTCTTCAAACCTCTCATAGTCCACAGATTACAGTATTCCTCCAGATGTGCATCGGTAACTACTACTGGTCTTCATGGGAACGATCAAAACGTAAACTCTTTGTGACATTACTCCCATGGTGGAAAGTGCGCATCGTGACTTTTGTATTCAATCCCGATGCATTTTCTGTCTTTCATCAACCTTCTGATAGTCCACAGATTACTGAATGCCTCCAGATGTGCATCGGAAACTACTGCTGGTCTTCCAGGGAACGATCAAAGCGTAGACTGTTTGAGACATTACTTTTATGGAGGAATGTGCGCATGGTGTCTGTTGTATTCGATCCCGATGCCATTTCTGTGTTTCATCAACACTCTGATTGTCTACATATTACAGAATGCCTCCAGATGTGCAACGGAAACTACTACTGGCCTTCCGGGAAATGATGGAACCGTAGACTGTTTCAGACATTACTCCCATGGAGGAAAGTGCGCATGGTGACTGTTGTATTCAATCCCGATGCAATTTCTGTGTTTCATCAACACTCTGATGGTCCACAGATTACAGAATGCCTCCAGATGTGCATCGGGAACTACTACTGGTCTTCCAGGGAATGATCAAAGCTTAGACTGTTAGAGACATTACTCCGATGGAGGAAAGTGCGCATGGTGACTGTTGTATTCAATCCCGATGCAATTTCTGTGTTTCATCAACACTCTGATAGTCCACAGATTACATAATGCCACCAGATGTGCATCGGAAACTACTACAGGTCTTCCAGGGAACGATCAAAGCGTAGACTGTTAGAGACATAACTCCCGTGGAGGAAAGTGCGCATGGAGACTGTTGTATTCAATCCAGATGCAATTTCTGTGTTTCATCAACACTTTGATAGTCCACAGATTACAGAATGCCACCAGATGTGCATCGGAAACTACTACTGGTCTTCCAGGGAACGATCAAAGCGTAGACTGTTAGAGACATTACTCCCATGGAGGAAAGTGCGCATGGTGACTGTTGTATTCAATCCCGATTCAATTACTGTGTTTCATCAACACTCTGATAGTCTACACATTACAGGATGGGACCAGATGTGCATCGGAAACTACTACTGGTCTTCCAGGGAACGATCAAAGCGTAGATTGTTTGAGACATTACTCCCGTACAGGAAAGTGCGCATGGTGACTGTTGTATTCAATCCCGATGCAATTTCTGTGTTTCATCAACACTCTGATAGTCCACAGATAACAGAATGCATCCAGATATTCATCGGAAAATACTGCTAGTCTTCCAGGGAACGATCAAAGCGTAGCCTGTTTGAGACATTACTTTTATGGAGGAATGTGCGCGTGGTGACTGTTGTATTCAATCCCGATGCAATTTCTGTGTTTCATCAAACCTCTCATAGTCCACAGATCACAGTATGCCTCCAGATGTGCATCGGTAACCACTACTGGTCTTCATGGGAACGATCAAAACGTAAACTCTTTGTGACATTACTCCCATGGAGGAAAGTGCGCATCGTGACTGTTCTATTCAATCCCGATGCATTTTCTGTCTTTCACCAACCTTCTGATAGTCCACAGATTACAGAATGCCTCCAGATGTGCATCGGAAACTACTGCTGGTCTTCCAGGGAACGATCAAAGCGTAGACTGTTTGAGACATTACTTTTATGGAGGAATGTGCGCATGGTGTCTGTTGTATTCAATCCCGATGCCATTTCTGTGTTTCATCAACACTCTGATTGGATACATATTACAGAATGCCTCCAGATGTGCAACGGAAACTACTACTGGCCTTCCAGGAAACGATGGAACCGTAGACTGCTTCAGACATTACTCCCATGCAGGAAAGTGCGCATGGTGACTGTTGTAATCAATCCCGATGCATTTTCTGTGTTTCATCAACTCTCTGACAGTCCACAGATTACAGAATGCCACGTGGTGTGGATCGTAAACTACTACTGGTCTTCCAGGGAACGATGAAAGCGTAAACTGTTTCAGACATTAATCCCATGGAGGAAAGTGCGGATGGTGACTGTTGTATTCTATCCCAATGCAATTTCTGTGTTTCATCAACACTCGGATAGTCCACAGATTACAGAATGCCACCAGATGTGCATTGGAAACTACTGCTGGTCTTCCAATGAACGATCAAAGCGTAGACTGTTTGAGACATTACTCCCATGGAGGGAAGTGCGCATGGTGACTGTTGTATTCAATCCCGATGCATTTTCTGTGTTTCATCAACACTCTGATAGTCCACAGATTACAGAATGCCTCCAGATGTGCATCGGAAACTACTGCTGGTCTTCCAGGGAACGATCAAAGCGTAGACTGTTTGAGACATTACTCCCATGGAGGAAAGTGCGGATGGTGACTGTTGTATTCAATCCCAATGCAATTTCTGTGTTTCATCAAAACACTGATAGTCCACAGATTACAGAATGCCACCAGATGTGCATCGGAAACTACTACTGGTCTTCCAGGCAACGATCAAAGCGCAGACTGTTTGAGACACTACTTTTCTTGAGGAATGTGCGCATGATGACTGTTGTATTCAATCCCGAAGCAATTTCTGTGTCTCATCAGCACTCTGATAGTCCACAGATTACAGAATGCCAAGAGATGTGGATCGGAAACTACTACTGGTCTTCCAGGGAACGATGGAAGCGTAGACTGTTTCAGACATTACTCCCATGGAGGAAAGTGCGGATGGTGACTGTTGTATTCAATCCCAATGCAATTTCTGTGTTTCATCAAAACACTGATAGTCCACAGATTACAGAATGCCACCAGATGTGCATCGGAAACTACTACTGGTCTTCCAGGGAACGATCAAAGCGCAGACTGTTTGAGACACTACTTTTCTTGAGGAATGTGCGCATGATGACTGTTGTATTCAATCCCGAAGCAATTTCTGTGTTTCATCAGCACTCTGATAGTCCACAGATTACAGAATGCCTCCAGATATGCGTCGGAGTCTACTACTGGTCTTCCAGGGAACGATCAAAGCGTAGACTGTTTGAGACATTACTTTTATGGAGGAATGTGCGCGTGGTGACTGTTGTATTCAATCCCGATGCAATTTCTGTGTTTCATCAAACCTCTCATAGTCCACAGATTACAGTATCCCTCCAGATGTGCATCGGTAACTACTACTGGTCTTCATGGGAACGATCAAAACGTAAACTCTTTGTGACATTACTCCCATGGTGGAAAGTGCGCATCGTGACTTTTGTATTCAATCCCGATGCATTTTCTGTCTTTCACCAACCTTCTGATAGTCCACAGATTACAGAATGCCTCCAGATGTGCATCGGAAACTACTGCTGGTCTTCCAGGGAACGATCAAAGCGTAGACTGTTTGAGACATTACTTTTATGGAGGAATGTGCGCATGGTGTCTGTTGTATTCAATCCCGATGCCATTTCTGTGTTTCATCAACACTCTGATTGTCTACATATTACAGAATGCCTCCAGATGTGCAACGGAAACTACTACTGGCCTTCCAGGAAATGATGGAACCGTAGACTGTTTCAGACATTACTCCCATGGAGGAAAGTGCGCATGGTGACTGTTGTATTCAATCCCGATGCAATTTCTGTGTTTCATCAACACTCTGATGGTCCACAGATTACAGAATGCCTCCAGATGTGCATCGGGAACTACTACTGGTCTTCCAGGGAATGATCAAAGCGTAGACTGTTAGAGACATTACTCCGATGGAGGAAAGTGCGCATGGTGACTGTTGTATTCAATCCCGATGCAATTTCTGTGTTTCATCAACACTCTGATGGTCCACAGATAACAGAATGCCTCCAGATATTCATCGGAAACTACTACTAGTCTTCCAGGGAACGATCAAAGCGTAGACTGTTTGAGACATTACTTTTATGGAGGAATGTGCGCGTGGTGACTGTTGTATTCAATCCCGATGCAATTTCTGTGTTTCATCAAACCTCTCATAGTCCACAGATTACAGTATGCCTCCAGATGTGCATTGGTAACCACTACTGGTCTTCATGGGAACGATCAAAACGTAAACTCTTTGTGACATTACTCCCATGAAGGAAAGTGCGCATCGTGACTGTTGTATTCAATCCCGATGCATTTTCTGTCTTTCACCAACTTTCTGATAGTCCACAGATTACAGAATGCCTCCAGATGTGCATCGGAAACTACTGCTGGTCTTCCAGGGAACGATCAAAGCGTAGACTGTTTGAGACATTACTTTTATGGAGGAAAGTGCGCATGGTGTCTGTTGTATTCAATCCCGATGCCATTTCTGTGTTTCATCAACACTCTGATAGTCTACATATTACATAATGCCTCCAGATGTGCAACGGAAACTACTACTGGCCTTCCAGGAAACGATGGAACCGTAGACTGTTTCAGACATTACTCCGATGGAGGAAAGTGCGGATGGTGACTGTTGTATTCAATCCCGATGCAATTTCTGTGTTTCATAAACACTCTGATAGTCTACACATTACAGAATGCGACCAGATGTGCATCGGAAACTACTACTGGTCTTCCAGGGAAAGATCAAAGCGTAGATTGTTTGAGACATTACTTCCGTACAGCAAAATGCGCATAGTGAATTTTGTATCAATCCCGCTACAATTTCTGTGTTTCATCAACACTCTGATAGTCCACAGATAACAGAATGCCTCCAGATGTGCATCGGAAACTACTACTGGTCTTCCAGTGAACGATCAAAGCATAAACTCTTTGGGACATTACTCCCATGGAGGAAAGTGCGCATGGTGACTGTGGTATTCAATCCCGATGCAATTTCTGTGTTTCATCAACACTCAGTTAGTCCGCAGATATCAGATGCCTCCAGATGTGGATTGGAAACTACTACTGGTCTTCCAGGGAACGATCAAAGCGTAGACTGTTTGAGACATTACTCCCATGGAGGAAAGTGAGCATGGAGAGTGTTGTATTCAATCCCGATGCAATTTCTGGTTTTCATCAACACTCTGATAGTCTACAGATTACAGAATGTCACCAGATGTGCATCGGAAACCACTACTGGCCTTTCAGGGAACGATCAAAGAGTAGACTGCTTAAGAATTACTCCCATGGAGGAAAGTGCGCATGGTGACTGTTGTATTCATTCCCGATGCATTTTCTGTGTTTCATCAAAACTCTGATAGTCCACAGATTACACAATGCCACCAGATGTGCATCGGAAACTACTACTGGTCTGCCAGGGAACGATCAAGGCGTAGACTGTTTGAGACACTACTTTTATGGAGGAATGTGCGCACGATGACTGTTGTATTCAATCCCGAAGCAATTTCTGTGTTTCATCAGCACTCTGATAGTCCACAGATTACAGAATGCCTCCAGATGTGCATCGGAGACAACTACTGGTCTTCCCGGGAACGATCAAAGCGTAGACTGTTTGAGACATACATCCCGTGGAGAAAAGTGCGCATGGTGACTGTTGTATTCAATCCCGATGCAATTTATGTGTTTCATCAACACTCTGATTGTCCACAGATTACAGAAAGCCACCAGATGTGCATCGGAAACTACTACTGGTCTTCCAGGGAACGATCAAAGCGTAGACTGTTAGAGACATTACTCCCGTGGAGAAAAGTGCGCATGGTGACTGTTGTATTCAATCCCGATGCATTTTCTGTCTTTCATCAACCCTCTGATAGTCCACAGATTATAAAATGCCTCCAGATATGCATCGGAAACTACTGCTGGTCTTCCAGGGAACGATCAAAGCGTAGACTGTTTGAGACATTACTTTTATGGAGGAATGTGCGCATTGTGACTGTTGTATTCAATCCCGATGCAACTTCTGAGTTTCATCAACACTCTGATAGTCCACAGATTACAGAATGCCAAGAGACGTGGATCGGAAACTACAACTGGTATTCCAGGGAACGATGGAAGCGTAGACTGTTTCAGACATTACTCCCATGGAGGAAAGTGCGGATGGTGACAGTTGTAATCAATCCCAATGCAATTTCTGTGTTTCACCAAAACTCTGATAGTCCACAGATTACAGAATGCCACCAGATGTCCATCGGAAACTTCATCTGGTCATCCAGTGAACGATCAAAGCGTAGACTGTTTGAGACACTACTTTTATGGAGGAATGTGCGCATGCTGACTGTTGTATTCAATCTCGAAGCAATTTCTGTGTTTGCTCAACACTCTGATAGTCCACAGATTACAGAATTCCTCCAGATGTGCATCGGAGACTACTACTCGTCTTAAAGGGAACGATCAAAGCGTAGACTGTTAGAGACATTACTCCGATGGAGGAAAGTGCGCATGGTGACTGTTGTATTCAATCCCGATGCAATTTCTGTGTTTCATCAACACTCTGATAATCTACATATTACAGAATGCCTCCAGATGTGCATCGGAAACTACTACTGGTCTTCATGGGATCGATCAAAACGTAAACTCTTTGAGACATTACTCCCATGGAGGGAGGTGCGCATGGTGACTGTTGTATTCAATCCCGATGCATTTTCTGTGTTTCATCAAAACTCTGATAGTCCACAGATTACAGAATGCCACCAGATGTGCATCGGAAACTACTTCTGGTCTTCCAGGGAACGATCAAAACGTAGACTGTTTGGGACACTACTTTTATGGAGGAATGTGCGCATGATGACTGTTGTATTCAATCCCGAAGCAATTTCTGTGTTTCATCAGCACTCTGATAGTCCACAGATTACAGAATGCCTCCAGATGTGCATCGGAGACTACTACTGGTCTTCCAGGGAACGATCAAAGCGTAGACTGTTAGAGATATTACTCCCATGGAGGGAAGTGCGCATGGTGAATGTTGTATTCAATCCCGATGCAATTTCTGTGTTTCATCAACACTCTGATAGTCCACAGATTACAGAATGCCTCCAGATGTGCATCGGCAACTACTATTGGTCTTCCAGTGAACGATCAAAGCGTAAACTCTTTGAGACATTACTCCCATGGAGGAAAGTACGCATGGTGACTGTGGTATTCAATCCCGATGCAATTTCTGTGTTTCATCAACACTCAGTTAGACTGCAGATATCAGATGCCTCCAGATGTAGATTGGAAACTACTACTGGTCTTCCAGGGAACGATCAAAGCGTAGACTGTTTGAGACATTACTCCCATGGAGGAAAGTGAGCATGGAGAGTGTTGTATTCAATCCCGATGCAATTTCTGTGTTTCATCAACACTCTGATAGTCTACAGATTACAGAATGTCACCAGATGTGCATCGGAAACCACTACTGGCCTTCCAGGGAACGATCAAAGCGTAGACTGCTTGAGAATTACTCCCATGGAGGAAAGTGCGCATGGTGACTGTTGTATTCAATCCCGATGCATTTTCTGTGTTTCATCAAAACTCTGATAGTCCACAGATTACACAATGCCACCAGATGTGCATCGGAAACTACTACTGGTCTGCCAGGGAACGATCAAGGCGTAGACTGTTTGAGACACTACTTTTATGGAGGAATGTGCGCATGATGACTGTTGTATTCAATCCCGAAGCAATTTCTGTGTTTCATCAGCACTCTGATAGTCCACAGATTACAGAATGCCTCCAGATGTGCATCGGAGACAACTACTGGTCTTCCCGGGAACGATCAAAGCGTAGACTGTTTGAGACATACATCCCGTGGAGAAAAGTGCGCATGGTGACTGTTGTATTCAATCCCGATGCAATTTCTGTGTTTCATCAACACTCTGATTGTCCACAGATTACAGAAAGCCACCAGATGTGCATCGGAAACTACTACTGGTCTTCCAGGGAACGATCAAAACGTAGACTGTTAGAGACATTACTCCCATGGAGAAAAGTGCGCATGGTGACTGTTGTATTCAATCCCGATGCATTTTCTGTCTTTCATCAACCCTCTGATAGTCCACAGATTACAGAATGCCTCCAGATATGCATCGGAAACTACTGCTGGTCTTCCAGGTGTGGCGTCGCAACTAGTGCGAGCGCACAGTTTTCTATCAAATATTTACTGTGAAATGTAGACAGACTGTAAAATAGCCATCAGATTAGCATATGTGCTGTAGCGGGCAGATTACCGGTGTCTGTTCGTCTGACGTCACGACCATATGGCATGTCTGTACCGTGAGAATGTAAGACCTGTGCGCTAACTAGCCGCGTGTATAACGTGGAACTTTCATCTTTAATAACTTCTAACTGAGGAACCTGAGGAAATTAAAAGTTAATATACTAGTTTCTGTTATGAATAAAAATAAGTCATCCAAATTTGAGCTTTGAAACCTGCATATTTTGGAAATTAGAAAAATCTTACAGAAAACGCAAATTTCTACAATTTTCGAGTCTAAATAAATACCATTATGTATAGATCACCTTCAGTGACCATCCAACTAAGAAACAAAATCACCTTCCGTGCTTTTGTATTTATTTTGAGAATTTTACTTTTAGAAATTCACCTATAACTTTGTTAAAACCATAAATGTTTTGAATTTTTGTGAACAGTTATTTTATATGAGTAGGTGAGAGTGAATGAGTGTGCCTGAGTGAATGAAAGAGGGACATTCGCCATTCTTTGCAAGTGTATAAAATCTAGGTTGGAACTCGCAAGTGTTCAGACGATGTAACCGTGGGAACAGAGTCGCCAGTGGTTCCCCATCTTAGTGAATGTCGGATGTCCAAGAGTGTATGGTATTGTACAAGCAGCCAGAACGTTCGCGAGTATTTAAATAATTTCTGGAAATAAAGTAAAGTCTAGTTTTCCTTTCGGTTTGTTAAATTATACAGTAAATTTTGTGTAACAAGAAATCATGACGTAAATGATTCAGAAGTCATGACTGGTGCGTGCTAGATTTTGGCGCGAGGCGCACCCAAAGAGTTAATTCTGATTGGCTGTGTGATGTGTGAGCCAATGAGATGCGAGGACGGTTAGCAGACTAGGAGAGTGAGTCGCGAGTGGATGAGAGTCGCGAAGGAACTGTGATCGAGAAGAGACATGCTTGATGTGTCCACGCGAATAATGTGTAAAATGAAGTCATAAAACGGCTTCATCGGTTCGGTACTGTGCGATTTGAGACTGGAAGAGTCCAGTAACGCGTAGGGTGAGTTTGAGCGAATTGTGACTTTTCGTTCCGCGAAAGACGCGAGTAACTTTAATAATTAAAAGCGTGGCGGTACTTCGTAAACTTTTACTAAGTGCTTATGGCGAGCAGTAACGTTAAAAAACGAACTATTATTGAACATCGACTGCAAACGTGTATGTTAGAAAATCGTCTGTGTTGCAGTTAAGTAAATTCCGTAACTTTGAAAGTTAATTCTGGCGGGGTTTGAGTGTGGATAGAATTGTGAACTGAACTTTCTTCAAACGTAGATTAGCGGGCTGATGATCAGGCTTAAAGACAATAAAGAGCTTAAATAGAATTACCAACTTCGCGTTCTCGTTTGAGTAAACAATTACTACCATTCCAATAACTCAATTTATTTAGGAAGATTGCTCATAGATTGTATTTCAGCAAACATGTATCGCGGCCTCCGGTGAGCGGCTATTAAATTGCAGTTTCTTCAACACTGCTTTTCTGCAATTTTTCCAGTAGCTGCTATCAGGAGAGGCGAGTGCAGCAACTACCTAAGAAACGAGGTAGGTGGATTTTCTTTCAGGGAAAGGAAACTGCGCGATAAGAGCCTGACCCGTCGCAAGTGGTGCATCGGCCGGGAAATAAAAATAGTAAATTCCAGTGAATTTCAAAAAAAAGCAGTAGTGACAATTACCGGACAATACAGAAGTGCTCGCTATGTGTAGGAACTGTGTAGCGTACAAATTGATATCGCCACGTGAATAGGAAGGACAGTGAAAGTGTCCGTGAACTGTAATGTGTTGTACGGAACGGAAGAATTTTTCGGTGACTACGCGCCGATTGGAATAGCAGTCTACGACGGCGTCTGGCAGACGACGAGCTACGGAGACTACGCAGAGGCGACGACAGCAGTGGCAGTTGGCAGCGCTGATTCGAGCGGGGGCCCGGAAACTGGTACAGCATTGCAGTGTATGGTGAATGGACCCGCAGTTTCATCTAGCAGCAACGCAGCACGCCGAAGCACAAAGTTAAGTACAGTGCTTTTGAAAACTTTGTGTGTTTGTGGAGTCAAACTGAGAAAAATGGCTGAGTTTCAACCAAGTGACAAAAAGGCGGAACTAAGTTGTGATAGTGGGATGGAGACAGGGGAAAATTACCCCATGAATTTTAGTTTAGACGTGTCTCAACCCAATTTCAGTAGTAGTTTGACTGATTCATCCTATGTTAATTATAGTTTGGAGTCAGATCCAAATATGTCAGTGCCCAGTGAGTTACAGTTACCCATGCCGGTAGTTAATGTTAATAGGGACATTGTATCAGCAAATGAGGGGGCGAAGGATAATGTCGCCAGTATGCTGATGAATCTATTAACTAAGATGAACGTGTTGGATTCCAATATGTCAAGTAAGATGGATTCCAGTATGTCAAAAATGGATTCCAGTATATCAAAATTGGAAACTAATATGTCACAAATGGAAACTAATATGTCAAGTAAAATGGATTCAAAAATGTCTAAATTAGGATCTGATTTAAGTAATGAGATGACTAAAATGGGCGCTGATTTAGATTCCAAAATATCCGATCTCAGAGACTGTTGGAAGCAAGATTTAGCAGTGCTCAGTAGTAAAGTAAATGTTGAAATACAGCAGGTTAAACTAGAATGTACAGAAAATATTGTTCAAGTGCAAAGTGAATTGACGACACGAATCGAACAGGTTACTGAGGATCAACAGCAATTTAAATCCCATGTTGATGCAGAATTAGATAAAGTATGTGAGCACATAAAAGTGGTAGAGAATTCCAATGAAATTAATCATGCCGCCTTAGAATGTAAAGTAAATGATACCAAAATTCGGTGTGAGAAACTTGGAGAGCAAGTTGTAAATAAGGTCAATAATTTAGAGACTCACATAAGCCATTTCAGTGAAAGTGTGAATGAGCAACTTTGTGGGCATGAATGCAGACTAACCAAAGTAGAACAGTGTGTTTCTAGCCATAGTGGTAGTATAATTTCCAGTGGAATAATTGAATCTACCGAGGTTGCGTATGTTACCCACAGACAGTTTTTAAAATTTGACCCAAGTAAGAACATGCACCCCAGAGAATTTTGGAACGATTTTGAAGACGTTTTGCCGAAAGTATGGAGCGATAAACAAAAGATAGGCTTTATCACTTCAAATTTGATGGGAGAGGCCAGAGTATGGGGGAATTTAGCCTCTGAAAAATACGCGAAATTGTCAGAATTTAAATTAGCGTTCTTTGAGGAATACTGGGGAAAGAGAAAGCAGATGGATGTTCTTAATCGGTTCTGGTCGGGAGAGAAGTATGACCCCAAGAGAGAGGGCATCAAACGATTTGTTCAAAGGTGGGTAACAACTCTGTCCTACCTTAGTAATAAGTTAGAAACAGAACAGATCATATTAGGGGTAGAAAATAAGCTACCGTGGAACTGGAAAACTAAGATCATATCTGCGCCCCGAGATAACATTGACAAGTTCGTACAGTATTTAGAAAGGGTTGAATCCGTCCAAAAAGAAGAAGAAAACATGAGGAGGGAGCATCGCCCGCCTGCTAGGCAGAATGACAATCGCGCGGATGTAAACATTAATAGGATGGGTGTTCAGAGAGGCGGCGGATACCGTGGCAGTTCACGTGGTAGAGGAAGAACATATGTTAACAGGTTCAATGAACGCGAGCAGTATGACAGCGGCCGACAGATGTCAGGAGGTGAGGCGGTCAGCTGGAGGCATAGTGATGACGCACCGCGCTCGGAAAACCATTAATTGTCTACGAGTGTGCTGGCGATCGTAGGCAACAGCGTTTAAAGTTAAATCCGCTGGCAAAACCATTCATAAGAAAGCAGCCTGAACGACCACCTAACATAAATGTTGTTGCTACAAAATTTAGGGAGGATAACGTAAAACAGACAGAGATAGTAGCGTTAAGTCAAGTGGAGGTTAATGAACCAATTAACTGTAAGAATAATCATAAGAAGCCACTTATTGAAGAACTAAGTACTAGTTATAAGGGTAATAATCAGAAAGACATTATGCGCAGTAAAACTAATGAAGAGCTGTCGGATAGGGGTGAGAACAGTAATAATGGCAGGGTTGTGACTGTGCTTGATAAGATAATTGATGTTGTAGATAGTTACGAAGAAGAGGATAGATTAGAGGAGGAGGTAGAGGTTAATGACGACGCCTTGGATAGGGTCGTAGAAAAGGAGGTTAATGAGAAAGAGGGGGAAACATTGGAAAAATGTTTTGACTTAGCAATAGTGGATAGGCTAATAGGAGCTGCCACTAGAATTGAGGGTGATAATAAGCATGAAATAAACCCTGTAAGTGTGAATGTGATTGCCACCCAAAAGACAGGCTTCGAAAGGAGAGAAATTGTGCAAGATTTATTGGAGGAAGCAGAACCCAAAATAAATAAAGAGTACTTAGGGCAACCGATAGTAGAGCTAAGAGTATTAAATGAACCAGTTAAATGTTTGATAGATACTGGATCGGAAGTCTGTGCAGTATCCCAGAACTTGGTAAATGAACTCCCTAACAGTAAACAGATTGTTAAGATGCCAGTAAGTGGCTTGAACATTGTAGTAGCAACCGGTAAGACTAAGAAGACAGTAAAACAGGAAGTGTTTCTACCCATAGCATTTAAGGAAGTAGAAATAAGACAGAACTTCTTAGTTATAAATGGACTGAGTGTAGACATATTGGTGGGGGCTGACTTTTTGAATAAATATGAAGGATGGGTGAATTTTTCTACCAATGATGTTATGGTAAAAATTGAGGGTAAACTAATTACTATACCTTTCATCGGTAAGCAGCTATGTGAGGATCCTGAGCAGAATGATTTTCCTATATGTATTTGTAAAACAGAGAAATTCTTGGAGGGCTATAATGAGTACGGTGGCAAAAAAGTAGAGGATCCGTCTGAGCTTGTGAGTGTCAGAAATAGGATCGAGGAGAAATTACTAGAATTAATTGATATTGATGAAGCAAGGAAAAACGATTTAAGACAAATACTAGTCAAACATGCCGAGGTTTTCTCAGATCAACCAGGGCTAGTAAAGGATTATGAGTGTTTTTTGACAGTGCAGAAAGACGCTCATTTCTTCAAAAAACCATTTGCAATCCCAGAAGTACATAAGGAGGCAGTACGTGACTTAATTCAAAATATGTTAGAGTGGGGAATTATTGAAAGGGCTGTTAGTGTGTACAATAACCCGCTAGTCATAGTTCCTAAGAAGGATGGCTCAATTAGACTAGTGTTGGATGCTCGAGCATTAAACAAAATAGTACTACCTGAGAGTGACCGTCCGGAGAATATTGAAGAACTGCTACAAAAGTTTAAAGGTGCTAAGTTCTTTACATCCATGGATGTGACCTGTGGATATTGGAACCTACCGTTAGCAAAGGAATCAAGAAAGTACACGGCATTCTTATTCGAAGGTAGATGTTATCAGTATAAGGTGGTGCCGTTTGGTTTAAATATAAGTGTATGTGCCTTTGTAAGAGCTATGTCGCAGGTATTAGGGGACCATCTACTAAGAAGAATTACAGTGTATGTAGACGACGTTTTGATATCGACACCAACGTGGGAGGAACACTGTATGTTATTGGATGAAGTATTGAGGGCCATAAAATTGGGGGGTATGAAATTGAAGCTAGACAAAACTGAATTTGTGAAGAAAGAAATTAAATTCTTGGGGCACATAGTGAGTGGCGATGGTATCATGCCGGATCCAGAAAAGATTAGAGCAATAAGGGATTATGCTGCACCTACAACACGTAAAGCATTAAAGGGGATGTTTGGTTTGTTTGGGTTTTATAGAAAATTTGTGTCTGGACAATTATTCAATGCACCGTGCCTGCGAGAACTCTTAAAGAAAAATGTAGTTTATAAATGGACTTCTGAGTGTCAGAAGGCGTTTGAAGAATTGAAAGAAGCTCTTATTAATAGTAAGATTTTGAACCATCCCGATTTTTCGAAACCATTTTGTCTGGGATCTGATGCTTGTGGTTACAGGTTAGGAGTTGAACTATTTCAGTTGGAAAAAGAAGGAGAAGAGGAAGTCCACAAGACCATAGCCTTTGCGAGCAGGTCATTGCAACAATCCGAGAAAAATTATAGTATATCTGAACTTGAAGCATTAGCTGTTATTTTCGGCCTGCAAAAATTTGAAAAGTACCTTTTAGGACATGAAATTTGGATCTACACAGACCATAGTGCCCTTACATATTTAGACTCATGTCAGCTAAAACATGCTAGATTAAGAAGGTGGTCCCTGTATTTACAGCAATTTAATTATAAGATGATATACATTAAGGGTTCCGAGAACATCGTGGCGGACGCCTTATCAAAAAGTGTGAAAGATACAGGACAAGAAGGGAAATCTTTAAGAAATACCGATAATAATGAAGTAATGTTGGCCATCATGCAGCTCCAGGACGATGGCTTAATTAAGCGCATTTGTAAGAACCTACGGAGGGAACAGAACCAGGATGACAACATTAAATTAGTAAAGAGTAGATTAGGTCATCCAGACTACCCAAAATTACTGGTCTACTATAAAGTGCATAAAGATGTCTTATTTAGGCGCAGGAAAGACAGTGAGGAGAATTGGAAAATATGTTTTCCGGAGCAACATGTAGATGCACTTATAGACTACGTACATTGTAAGTATGGGCATTATGGCGCTCGTAAATGTATAGCTAAGTTAAGTGAAGTGGTAAATTTTGATAATATGTGGAGAAGGGTGCAACAGCGATTAGAATCCTGTGATCGTTGCCAGAAAGTTAGGGCCAACAATAGAACTATCCAAGGACAGATGTATTCAGTAGAACCACAAAATCGGCTGGATTTAGTAGCTGTAGATTTATTTGGTCCACTACCAGTGTCTAGAGGGGGATGTGAATATGTGTTTGTGATGGTGGATGGGTTTACTAAGTACGTAAAATTTTACCCAATTAAGAAAGCCAACTCTAAAGTATTAGTGAATAAGTTGGAGAAGGACTAATTTGGGAAGATAGGAGTGCCAAAGGCAATATTGTCAGACAATGGGCCCCAGTTTATCTCTAAGAAATTTAGTGAATGTTTACAACAGAGAGGTATCGATCACATAAAAATCTCCGCGTACTTTCCTCAAGGGAACATGTGTGAGCGAATTATGAAGGAGTTAAACAGATTGTGTAGAACATATTGTCATAAAAAACACTCCGCTTGGGCCAATTATATTGAATACTTCGAAGAAGTAATAAACCATCTGAAGCATGAAGCCACAGGATATGCACCAGTAGAGCTAATGTGTGACATTAGGCCGAATAATATTTTATTCGACCTGGTCGAGTTTCCAAATCTCACAGACATAGCCATCGAAGAGAAGGAGAGACTGGCATGTATTAATATAAGAAAGAAGGCCCTGGAAAGAAAGAGAAGGCATGACGCAAGAGCTGATCCCACTAGTTTTCAGGTAGGGGATCTAGTGCTAGTGAAAACTAGGGAAAGATCTAAGAAACTTACGTCAGAAACAAAGAAGTTTACCGATGAGTACGTGGGCCCATTTAGAATCGTAGAGAAGCCTCACCCAAATGCTTATAGACTGGAGTTTGTGAAATCACATAAGGTGTTAGGGCTTAGGAACATTGTGGATTTGAAAAGATATGTTCAAAAGAGAGACGTGGCCAGGAGTGAGTAGATACCTCAGAGAGCTTTGCACTCTTTGCAGAGCTAAGTGCGTGACGAGCACTAGGTCTCGAGTCGTTTGACAATATTTCTTCCACTTTCTTTTCCGTATTGTCAACCTACCTCTTCTTTCATTCAGAACTAAAATTCTATCGTCTTTCCTTCTTCTCTATCGTAGTTTTTAAGTGATAAAGTGTTTAAGTAATGAGTAGGAAAGAACCTCAGTGCAGTATAGGTTAAGCGTAAGGAATGAGTGTAAGAGAAAATCAAAAAGGATTAAGATACCTCAGATAAGTAATAAGTCTCAGTAAAGTAAATGTTTGGCCTAAGGTGTGAGTAATGCCCTTAGAAAGGTAAAATAACTAAGAAATGTAAGAGCCTCAGAAAATATGGTGACGAACATTGAAGCTGTTTGTTAAGTAACAGAACGATATGTTAAGACGTAGCATTAAGCTAATGTTTAGGAAAGGAAATGGAGCAGTACAGCAAAACTGTCTGTTCAATGAAGTCAGAGCCTCAGGAGGTGATTTAGTGGTAAAATGAGTAAAGGTACAGTGCAACAAGGTTGACTGTCAAAGGGGTAAAGGAAGTTAAGTTAAAGGGACAGTGCAGCAGGACTGACTGTCAAATGAAGAGAAATATGTGAGAAAAGGAGAAAGAATGAGCATAGTGTTTGGCTAGCTCGATATTAGGAAAAAGTGAGGCTACGAAGGTGAGTAAATAAAAAGCTTAATGTTGGTAACCAGAGGTGGCGTTTGTTGGTAAACAGAGGAGATGTTTGTAAACAAAAGGAAGTGAGGCTACGAATGTAAACAGAGCTGAGGCGACGTTGGTAACTCAGGAGGTGGATGTATGTTAGAAAGTATGGGTAACGAGGTTTCGCAGATTAGTAGGAAACGCTTTAACAAATACTAACCTGAGTGTGTGAAGTATGAGTATGAGAGTTGTAAATTAAACCCGAATGTGACTAGAGAAAACCTGATGTTGACAAGAAATTGAAGTAACTCCAGATATGTGAGATGAGGAAAGTACCCATGACATCGATTCCATTTTTGACCAGAGACACACAAAGCTCCCCAAGTTTGTCGTAGAGATTAGTATAAGGATTGTAGTGTTGATAAATGAATAAGTAAATATGTATTTTTCAGTGTTTAATTTATGATACAGGACTACAGGAGATTGCCTGGAGACAGAATTGTAATATTGATAATTTTGTGTATATTTTATATTGTTGTGTATTGTACAGGAACTGGAGAGTCACCAGTGCTGGCGGAGATTTATTATGTATTTGTGAACTATTTGTAGGAATTGTTTTTCTTAGTATTTCTTATGTAACCATAACTTGTTTGATTATGAGATGAAGAAGTAATTAAAGAGTAAATGTGCCACTTCGGTACTGCATTAGGAAAGTCAATTCACTTTTCACTTAAAAAAAAAAAAAAAAAAAAAAAATTTGAAAATTGTACATACTGTAAAGTAAATTTTATCAAAAATATGAGACTTTAGAGTCAAGCAGATAGCGCCATTTATCGCTGCTGTAGGTTAAGACGTAGCAGTTAGAAAGGGAACTGAGGCCAGCTGATGTTTCAGGTGCGCCGAAGTAAACAGAGGTGGTAGCACGAGACTTGAAATGGACCTCCCAAGCAGGACCCGGTCGAACTACGAGTGCTATCAAAATCTTAAGTGTAAGTGGTAAAAAAAAAAAGTGACGCTCACCATAGCGATAGTAGTGTTAGTGTGCGTGTGACGTACATCAAGATAGTATTTAGGTTTGTTTTCTTTTTCAGGAATTTGTAAATAGAATTTTGTAATCTGAAAAATTTTTTTTTGAATGATGATAAAAGTGCATGTTTAGATATAAGATGTTTTGTAGGTCGTCAGCCCTAGGTATAAGTAGATGATTGATGTACAGGAACTATAAATGTTAAATAGCTGTTTGAGTAAATCTTTAATAGAAATTTTTTTAGAAAACTAAAAGTTTGTCATGAATGAAAAAATTTAGTTTCCTCAGGAGGTGTGTGGCGTCGCAACTAGTGCGAGCGCACAGTTTTCTATCAAATATTTACTGTGAAATGTAGACAGACTGTAAAGTAGCCATCAGATTAGCATATGTGCTGTAGCGGGCAGATTACCGGTGTCTGTTCGTCTGACGTCACGACCATATGGCATGTCTGTACCGTGAGAATGTAAGACCTGTGCGCTAACTAGCCGCGTGTATAACGTGGAACTTTCATCTTTAATAACTTCTAACTGAGGAACCTGAGGAAATTAAAAGTTAATATACTAGTTTCTGTTATGAATAAAAATAAGTCATCCAAATTTGAGCTTTGAAACCTGCATATTTTGGAAATTAGAAAAATCTTACAGAAAACGCAAATTTCTACAATTTTCGAGTCTAAATAAATACCATTATGTATAGATCACCTTCAGTGACCATCCAACTATGAAACAAAATCACCTTCCGTGCTTTTGTATTTATTTTGAGAATTTTACTTTTAGAAATTCACCTATAACTTTGTTAAAACCATAAATGTTTTGAATTTTTGTGAACAGTTATTTTATATGAGTAGGTGAGAGTGAATGAGTGTGCCTGAGTGAATGAAAGAGGGACATTCGCCATTCTTTGCAAGTGTATAAAATCTAGGTTGGAACTCGCAAGTGTTCAGACGATGTAACCGTGGGAACAGAGTCGCCAGTGGTTCCCCATCTTAGTGAATGTCGGATGTCCAAGAGTGTATGGTATTGTACAAGCAGCCAGAACGTTCGCGAGTATTTAAATAATTTCTGGAGATAAAGTAAAGTCTAGTTTTCCTTTCGGTTTGTTAAATTATACAGTAAATTTTGTGTAACAAGAAGTCATGACGTAAATGATTCAGAAGTCATGACTGGTGCGTGCTAGATTTTGGCGCGAGGCGCACCCAAAGAGTTAATTCTGATTGGCTGTGTGATGTGTGAGCCAATGAGATGCGAGGACGGTTAGCAGACTAGGAGAGTGAGTCGCGAGTGGATGAGAGTCGCGAAGGAACTGTGATCGAGAAGAGACATGCTTGATGTGTCCTCGCGAATAATGTGTAAAATGAAGTCATAAAACGGCTTCATCGGTTCGGTACTGTGCGATTTGAGACTGGAAGAGTCCAGTAACGCGTAGGGTGAGTTTGAGCGAATTGTGACTTTTCGTTCCGCGAAAGACGCGAGTAACTTTAATAATTAAAAGCGTGGCGGTACTTCGAAAACTTTTACTAAGTGCTTATGGCGAGCAGTAACGTTAAAAAACGAACTATTATTGAACATCGACTGCAAACGTGTATGTTAGAAAATCGTCTGTGTTGCAGTTAAGTAAATTCCGTAACTTTGAAAGTTAATTCTGGCGGGGTTTGAGTGTGGATAGAATTGTGAACTGAACTTTCTTCAAACGTAGATTAGCGGGCTGATGATCAGGCTTAAAGACAATAAAGAGCTTAAATAGAATTACCAACTTCGCGTTCTCGTTTGAGTAAACAATTACTACCATTCCAATAACTCAATTTATTTAGGAAGATTGCTCATAGATTGTATTTCAGCAAACATGTATCGCGGCCTCCGGTGAGCGGCTATTAAATTGCAGTTTCTTCAACACTGCTTTTCTGCAATTTTTCCAGTAGCTGCTATCAGGAGAGGCGAGTGCAGCAACTACCTAAGAAACGAGGTAGGTGGATTTTCTTTCAGGGAAAGGAAACTGCGCGATAAGAGCCTGACCCGTCGCACAGGGAACGATCAAAGCGTAGACTGTTTGAGACATTACTTTTATGGAGGAATGTGCGCATGGTGACTGTTGTATTCAATCCCGATGCAACTTCTGAGTTTCATCAACACTCTGATAGTCCACAGATTACAGAAAGCCAAGAGACGTGGATCGGAAACTACTACTGGTATTCCAGGGAACGATGGAAGCGTAGACTGTTTCAGACATTACTCCCATGGAGGAAAGTGCGGATGGTAACTGTTGTAATCAATCCCAATGCAATTTCTGTGTTTCACCAAATCTCTGATAGTCCACAGATTACAGAATGCCACCAGATGTCCATCGGAAACTACATCTGGTCATCCAGGGAACGATCAAAGCGTAGACTGTTTGAGACACTACTTTTATGGAGGAATGTGCGCATGCTGACTGTTGTATTCAATCTCGAAGCAATTTCTGTGTTTGATCAACACTCTGATAGTCCACAGATTACAGAATTCCTCCAGATGTGCATCGGAGACTACTACTCGTCTGAAAGGGAACGATCAAAGCGTAGACTGTTAGAGACATTACTCCGATGGAGGAAAGTGCGCATGGTGACTGTTGTATTCAATCCCGATGCAATTTCTGTGTTTCATCAACACTCTGATAATCTACATATTACAGAATGCCTCCAGATGTGCATCGGAAACTACTACTGGTCTTCATGGGATCGATCAAAACGTAAACTCTTTGAGACATTACTCCCATGGAGGGAAGTGCGCATGGTGACTGTTGTATTCAATCCTGATGCATTTTCTGTGATTCATCAAAACTCTGATAGTCCACAGATTACAGAATGCCACCAGATGTGCATCGGAAACTACTTCTGGTCTTCCAGGGAACGATCAAAACGTAGACTGTTTTGGACAGTACTTTTATGGAGGAATGTGCGCATGATGACTGTTGTATTCAATCCCGAAGCAATTTCTGTGTTTCATCAGCACTCTGATAGTCCACAGATTACAGAATGCCTCCAGATGTGCATCGGAGACTACTACTGGTCTTCCAGGGAACGATCAAAGCGTAGACTGTTAGAGATATTACTCCCATGGAGGGAAGTGCGCATGGTGAATGTTGTATTCAATCCCGATGCAATTTCTGTGTTTCATCAACACTCTGATAGTCCACAGATTACAGAATGCCTCCAGATGTGCATCGGAAACTACTACTGGTCTTCCAGGGAACGATCAAAGCGTAAACTCTTTGAGACATTACTCCCATGGAGGAAAGTGCGCATGGTGACTGTGGTATTCAATCCCGATGCAATTTCTGTGTTTCATCAACACTCAGTTAGTCCGCAGATATCAGATGCCTCCAGATGTGGATTGGAAACTACTACTGGTCTTCCAGGGAACGATCAAAGCGTAGACTGTTTGAGACATTACTCCCATGGAGGAAAGTGAGCATGGAGAGTGTTGTATTCAATCCCGATGCAATTTCTGTGTTTGATCAACACTCCGATAGTCTACAGATTACAGAATGTCACCAGATGTGCATCGGAAACCACTACTGGCCTTCCAGGGAACGATCAAAGCGTAGACTGCTTGAGAATTACTCCCATGGAGGAAAGTGCGCATGGTGACTGTTGTATTCAGTCCCGATGCATTTTCTGTGTTTCATCAAAACTCTGATAGTCCACAGATTACACAATGCCACCAGATGTGCATCAGAAACTACTACTGGTCTGCCAGGGAACAATCAAGGCGTAGACTGTTTGAGACACTACTTTTATGGAGGAATGTGCGCATGATGACTGTTGTATTCAATCCCGAAGCAATTTCTGTGTTTCATCAGCACTCTGATAGTCCACAGATCACAGAATGCCTCCAGATTTGCATCGGAGTCAACTACTGGTCTTCCCGGGAACGATCAAAGCGTAGACTGTTTGAGACACACATATCTTGGAGAAAAGTGCGCATGGTGACTGTTGTATTCAATCCCGATGCAATTTCTGTGTTTCATCAACACTCTGATTGTCCACAGATTACAGAATGCCACCACATGTGCATCGGAAACTACTACTGGTCTTCCAGGGTACGATCAAAGCGTAGACTGTTTGAGACATTACTTTTATGGAGGAATGTGCGCATGGTGACTGTTGTACTCAATCCCGATGCAACTTCTGTGTTTCATCAACACTCTGATAGTCCACAGATTACAGAATGCCACCAGATGTCCATCGGAAACTACATCTGGTCATCCAGGGAACGATCAAAGCGTAGACTGTTTGAGACACTAGTTTTTTGGAGGAATGTGCGCATGCTGACTGTTGTATTCAATCTCGAAGCAATTTCTGTGTTTCATCAACACTCTGATAGTCCACAGATTACAGAATTCCTCCAGATGTGCATCGGAGACTACTACTCGTCTTAAAGGGAACGATCAAAGCGTAGACTGTTAGAGACATTACTCCGATGGAGGAAAGTGCGCATGGTGACTGTTGTATTCAATCCCGATGCAATTTCTGTGTTTCATCAACACTCTGATAATCTACATATTACAGCATGCCTCCAGATGTGCATCGGAAACTACTACTGGTCTTCATGGGAACGATCAAAACGTAAACTCTTTGAGACATTACCCCCATGGAGGGAAGTGAGCATGGTGACTGTTGTATTCAATCCCGATGCATTTTCTGTGTTTCATCAAAACTCTGATAGTCCACAGATTACAGAATGCCACCAGATGTGCATCGGAAACTACTTTTGGTCCTCCAGGGAACGATCAAAACGTAGACTGTTTGGGACACTACTTTTATGGAGGAATGTGCGCATGATGACTGTTGTATTCAATCCCGAAGCAATTTCTGTGCTTCATCAGCACTCTGATAGTCCACAGATTACAGAATGCCTCCAGATGTGCATCGGAGACAACTACTGGTCTTCCAGGGAACGATCAAAGCGTAGACTGTTAGAGATATTACTCCCATGGAGGGAAGTGCGCATGGTGAATGTTGTATTCAATCCCGATGCAATTTCTGTGTTTCATCAACACTCTGATAGTCCACAGATTACAGAATGCCTCCAGTTGTGCATCGGAAACTACTACTGGTCTTCCAGGGAACGATCAAAGCGTAAACTCTTTGAGACATTACTCCCATGGAGGAAAGTGCGCATGGTGACTGTGGTATTCAATCCCGATGCAATTTCGGTGTTTCATCAACACTCAGTTAGTCCGCAGATATCAGATGCCTCCAGATGTGGATTGGAAACTACTACTGGTCTTCCAGGGAACGATCAAAGCGTAGACTGTTTGAGACATTACTCCCATGGAGGAAAGTGAGCATGGAGAGTGTTGTATTCAGTCCCGATGCAATTTCTGTGTTTCATCAACACTCTGATAGTCTACAGATTACAGAATGTCACCAGATGTGCATCGGAAACCACTACTGGCCTTCCAGGGAACGATCAAAGCGTTGACTGCTTGAGAATTACTCCCATGGAGGAAAGTGCGCATGGTGACTGTTGTATTCAGTCCCGATGCATTTTCTGTGTTTCATCAAAACTCTGATAGTCCACAGATTACACAATGCCACCAGATGTGCATCAGAAACTTCTACTGGTCTGCCAGGGAACGATCAAGGCGTAGACTGTTTGAGACACTACTTTTATGGAGGAATGTGCGCATGATGACTGTTGTATTCAATCCCGAAGCAATTTCTGTGTTTCATCAGCACTCTGATAGTCCACAGATTACAGAATGCCTCCAGATGTGCATCGGAGACAACTACTGGTCTTCCCGGGAACGATCAAAGCGTAGACTGTTTGAGACATACATATCTTGGAGAAAAGTGCGCATGGTGACTGTTGTATTCAATCCCGATGCAATTTCTGTGTTTCATCAACACTCTGATTGTCCACAGATTACAGAATGCCACCAGATGTGCATCGGAAACTACTACTGGTCTTCCAGGGAACGATCAAAGCGTAGACTGTTAGAGACATTACTCCCGTGGAGAAAAGTGCGCATGGTGACTGTTGTATTTAATCCCGATGCATTTTCTGTCTTTCATCAACCCTCTGATAGTCCACAGATTACAGAATGCCTCCAGATGTGCATCGGAAACTACTGCTGGTCTTCCAGGGTACGATCAAAGCGTAGACTGTTTGAGACATTACTTTTATGGAGGAATGTGCGCATGGTGACTGTTGTATTCAATCCCGATGCAACTTCTGTGTTTCATCAACACTCTGATAGTCCACAGATTACAGAATGCCAAGAGACGTGGATCGGAAACTACTACTAGTATTCCAGGGAACGATGGAAGCGTAGACTGTTTCAGACATTACTCCCATGGAGGAAAGTGCGGATGGTGACTGTTGTAATCAATCCCAATGCAATTTCTGTGTTTCACCAAAACTCTGATAGTCCACAGATTACAGAATGCCAACAGATGTCCATCGGAAACTACATCTGGTCATCCAGGGAACGATCAAAGCGTAGACTGTTTGAAACACTACTTTTATGGAGGAATGTGCGCATGCTGACTGTTGTATTCAATCTCGAAGCAATTTCTGTGTTTCATCAACACTCTGATAGTCCACAGATTACAGAATTCCTCCAGATGTGCATCGGAGACTACTACTCGTCTTAAAGGGAACGATCAAAGCGTAGACTGTTAGAGACATTACTCCGATGGAGGAAAGTGCGCATGGTGACTGTTGTATTCAATCCCGATGCAATTTCTGTGTTTCATCAACACTCTGATAATCTACATATTACAGAATGCCTCCAGATGTGCATCGGAAATTACTACTGGTCTTCATGGGAACGATCAAAACGTAAACTCTTTGAGACATTACTCCCATGGAGGGAAGTGAGCATGGTGACTGTTGTATTCAATCCCGATGCATTTTCTGTGTTTCATCAAAACTCTGATAGTCCACAGATTACAGAATGCCACCAGATGTGCATCGGAAACTACTTTTGGTCTTCCAGGGAACGATCAAAACGTAGACTGTTTGGGACACTACTTTTATGGAGGAATGTGCGCATGATGACTGTTGTATTCAATCCCGAAGCAATTTCTGTGCTTCATCAGCACTCTGATAGTCCACAGATTACAGAATGCCTCCAGATGTGCATCGGAGACTACTACTGGTCTTCCAGGGAACGATCAAAGCGTAGACTGTTAGAGATATTACTTCCATGGAGGGAAGTGCGCATGGTGAATGTTGTATTCAATCCCGATGCAATTTCTGTGTTTCATCAACACTCTGATAGTCCACAGATTACAGAATGCCTCCAGATGTTCATCGGAAACTACTACTAGTCTTCCAGGGAACGATCAGAACGTAAACTCTTTGTGACATTACGTACATGGAGGAAAGTGCGCATCGTGACTGTTGTATTCAATCCCGATGCAATTACTGTGTTTCATCAACACTCTCATAGTCCACAGATTACAGAATGCCTGCAGATGTGCATCGGAAACTACTGCTGGTCTTCCAGTTAACGATCAAAGCGTAGACTGTTTGAGACATTACTTTTATGGAGGAATGTGCGCATGGTGACTGTTGTATTCAATCCCGATGCAATTTCTGTGTTTCATCAACACTCTGATAGTCTACATATTACAGAATGCCTCCAGATGTGCATCGGAAACTGGTACTGGTCTTCCAGGGAACGATCAAAACGTAAACACCTTGAGACATTACTCCCATGGAGGGAAGTGCGCATGGTGACTGTTGTATTCAATCCCGATGCATTTTATGAGTTTCATCAACACTCTGATAGTCCACAGATTACAGAATGCCAAGAGGTGTGGATCGGAAACTACTACTGGTCTTCAGGGAACGATGGAAGCGAAGACTGTTTCAGACATTACTTCCATGGAGGAAAGTGCGGATGGTGACTGTTGTATTCAATCCCAATGCAATTTCTGTGTTTCATCAACACTCTGATAGTCTACACATTACAGATTGCGACCAGATGTGCATCGGAAACAACTACTGGTCTTTCAGGGAACGATCAAAGCGTAGATTGTTTGAGACATTGCTTCCGTACAGGAAAGTGCGCATGGTGACTTTTGTATTCAATCCCGATACAATTTCTGTGTTTCATCAACACTCTGATAGTCCACAGATTACAGAATGCCTCCAGATGTGCATCGGAGAGTACTACTCGTCTTCCAGGGTACGATCAAAGCGTAGACTGTTAGAGACATTACTTCGATGGAGGAAAGTGCGCATGGTGACTGTTGTATTCAATCCCGATGCAATTACTGTGTTTCATCAACACTCTGATAGTCTACACATTACAGATTGCGACCAGATGTGCATCGGAAACTACTACTGGTCTTCCAGGGAA
Organism: Schistocerca gregaria; assembly: GCF_023897955.1. Taxonomy (NCBI): domain Eukaryota; kingdom Metazoa; phylum Arthropoda; class Insecta; order Orthoptera; family Acrididae; genus Schistocerca; species Schistocerca gregaria. Next base: position 2,128,641 of record NC_064923.1, on the reverse strand, counting down.
CGATCAAAGCGTAGATTGTTTGAGACATTGCTTCCGTACAGGAAAGTGCGCATGGTGACTTTTGTATTCAATCCCGATACAATTTCTGTGTTTCATCAACACTCTGATAGTCCACAGATAACAGAATGCCTCCAGATGTGCAACGGAAACTACTACTGGTCTTCCAGGGAACGATCAAAGCGTAAACTCTTTGAGACATTACTCCCATGGAGGAGAGTGCGCATGGTGACTGTTGTATTCAATCCCGATGCAATTTCTGTGTTTCATCAACACTCTGATTGTCCACTTATTACAGAATGCCTCCAGATGTTCATCGAAACTACTACTGGACTTCCAGGGAACGATCATAGCGTAAACAGTTTGAGACATTACTCCCATGGAGGAAAGTGTGCATGGTGACTGTTGTATTCAATCCCGATGCAATTTCTGTGTTTCATCAACACTCTGATAGTCCTCAGATTACAGAATGCCACCAGATGTGCATCGGAATCTGCTACTGGTCTTCCAGGGAACGATCAAAGCGTAAACTCTTTGAGACATTACTCCCATGGAGGAAAGTGCGCATGGTGACTGTTGTATTCAATCCCGATGCAATTACTGTGTTTCATCAACACTCTGATAGTCTACACATTACAGATTGCGACCAGATGTGCATCGGAAACTACTACTGGTCTTCCAGGGAACGATCAAAGCGTAGATTGTTTGAGACATTGCTTCCGTACAGGAAAGTGCGCATGGTGACTTTTGTATTCAATCCCGATAGAATTTCTGTGTTTCATCAACACTCTGATAGTCCACAGATAACAGAATGCCTCCAGATGTGCATCGGAAACTACTACTGGTCTTCCAGGGAACGATCAAAGCGTAAACTCTTTGAGACATTACTCCCATGGAGGAAAGTGCGCATGGTGACTGTTGTATTCAATCCCGATGCAATTTCTGTGTTTCATCAACACTCTGATAGTCCACAGATTACAGAATGCCTCCAGATGTTCATCGAAACTACTACTGGACTTCCAGGGAACGATCATAGCGTAAACAGTTTGAGACATTACTCCCATGGAGGAAAGTGTGCATGGTGACTGTTGTATTCAATCCCGATGCATTTTCTGTGTTTCATCAACACTCTGATAGTCCTCAGATTACAGAATGCCACCAGATGTGCATCGGAAACTACTGCTGGTCTTCCAGGGTACGATCAAAGCGTAGACTGTTTGAGACATTACTTTTATGGAGGAATGTGCGCATGGTGACTGTTGTATTCAATCCCGATGCAACTTCTGTGTTTCATCAACACTCTGATAGTCCACAGATTACAGAATGCCAAGAGACGTGGATCGGAAACTACTACTGGTATTCCAGGGAACGATGGAAGCGTAGACTGTTTCAGACATTACTCCCATGGAGGAAAGTGCGGATGGTGACTGTTGTAATCAATCCCAATGCAATTTCTGTGTTTCACCAAAACTCTGATAGTCCACAGATTACAGAATGCCACCAGATGTCCATCGGAAACTACATCTGGTCATCCAGGGAACGATCAAAGCGTAGACTGTTTGAGACACTACTTTTATGGAGGAATGTGCGCATGCTGACTGTTGTATTCAATCTCGAAGCAATTTCTGTGTTTCATCAACACTCTGATAGTCCACAGATTACAGAGTTCCTCCAGATGTGCATCGGAGACTACTACTCGTCTTAAAGGGAACGATCAAAGCGTAGACTGTTAGAGACATTACTCCGATGGAGGAAAGTGCGCATGGTGACTGTTGTATTCAATCCCGATGCAATTTCTGTGTTTCATCAACACTCTGATAATCTACATATTACAGAATGCCTCCAGATGTCCATCGGAAACTACTACTGGTCTTCATGGGAACGATCAAAACGTAAACTCTTTGAGACATTACTCCCATGGAGGGAAGTGAGCATGGTGACTGTTGTATTCAATCCCGATGCTTTTTCTGTGTTTCATCAAAACTCTGATAGTCCACAGATTACAGAATGCCACCAGATGTGCATCGGAAACTACTTTTGGTCTTCCAGGGAACGATCAAAACGTAGACTGTTTGGGACACTACTTTTATGGAGGAATGTGCGCATGATGACTGTTGTATTCAATCCCGAAGCAATTTCTGTGCTTCATCAGCACTCTGATAGTCCACAGATTACAGAATGCCTTCAGATGTGCATCGGAGACTACTACTGGTCTTCCAGGGAACGATCAAAGCGTAGACTGTTAGAGATATTACTCCCATGGAGGGAAGTGCGCATGGTGAATGTTGTATTCAATCCCGATGCAATTTCTGTGTTTCATCAACACTCTGATAGTCCACAGATTACAGAATGCCTCCAGATGTTCATCGGAAACTACTACTAGTCTTCCAGGGAACGATCAGAACGTAAACTCTTTGTGACATTACGTCCATGGAGGAAAGTGCGCATCGTGACTGTTGTATTCAATCCCGATGCAATTTCTGTGTGTCATCAACACTCTCATAGTCCACAGATTACAGAATGCCTGCAGATGTGCATCGGAAACTACTGCTGGTCTTCCAGTTAACGATCAAAGCGTAGACTGTTTGAGACATTACTTTTATGGAGGAATGTGCGCATGGTGACTGTTGTATTCAATCCCGATGCAATTTCTGTGTTTCATCAACACTCTGATAGTCTACATATTACAGAATGCCTCCAGATGTGCATCGGAAACTGGTACTGGTCTTCCAGGGAACGATCAAAACGTAAACTCCTTGAGACATTACTCCCATGGAGGGAAGTGCGCATGGTGACTGTTGTATTCAATCCCGATGCATTTTATGAGTTTCATCAACACTCTGATAGTCCACAGACTACAGAATGCCAAGAGATGTGGATCGGAAACTACTACTGGTCTTCAGGGAACGATGGAAGCGAGGACTGTTTCAGACATTACTCCCATGGAGGAAAGTGCGGATGGTGACTGTTGTATTCAATCCCAATGCAATTTCTGTGTTTCATCAACACTCTGATAGTCTACACATTACAGATTGCGACCAGATGTGCATCGGAAACTACTACTGGTCTTCCAGGGAACGATCAAAGCGTAGATTGTTTGAGACATTGCTTCCGTACAGGAAAGTGCGCATGGTGACTTTTGTATTCAATCCCGATACAATTTCTGTGTTTCATCAACACTCTGATAGTCCACAGATTACAGAATGCCTCCAGATGTGCATCGGAGAGTACTACTCGTCTTCCAGGGTACGATCAAAGCGTAGACTGTTAGAGACATTACTTCGATGGAGGAAAGTGCGCATGGTGACTGTTGTATTCAATCCCGATGCAATTACTGTGTTTCATCAACACTCTGATAGTCTACACATTACAGATTGCGACCAGATGTGCATCGGAAACTACTACTGGTCTTCCAGGGAACGATCAAAGCGTAGATTGTTTGAGACATTGCTTCCGTACAGGAAAGTGCGCATGGTGACTTTTGTATTCAATCCCGATACAATTTCTGTGTTTCATCAACACTCTGATAGTCCACAGATAACAGAATGCCTCCAGATGTGCATCGGAAACTACTACTGGTCTTCCAGGGAACGATCAAAGCGTAAACTCTTTGAGACATTACTCCCATGGAGGAAAGTGCGCATGGTGACTGTTGTATTCATTCCCGATGCAATTTCTGTGTTTCATCAACACTCTGATAGTCCACAGATTACAGAATGGCTCCAGATGTTCATCGAAACTACTACTGGACTTCTAGGGAGCGATCATAGCGTAAACAGTTTGAGACATTACTCCCATGGAGGAAAGTGTGCATGGTGACTGTTGTATTCAATCCCGATGCATTTTCTGTGTTTCATCAACACTCTGATAGTCCTCAGATTACAGAATGCCACCAGATGTGCATCGGAATCTACTACTGGTCTTCCAGGGAACGATCAAGGCGTAAACTCTTTGAGACATTACTCCCATGGAGGAAAGTGCGCATGGTGACTGTTGTATTCAATCCCGATGCAATTACTGTGTTTCATCAACACTCTGATAGTCTACACATTACAGATTGCGACCAGATGTGCATCGGAAACTACTACTGGTCTTCCAGGGAACGATCAAAGCGTCGATTGTTTGAGACATTGCTTCCGTACAGGAAAGTGCGCATGGTGACTTTTGTATTCATTCCCGATACAATTTCTGTGTTTCATCAACACTCTGATAGTCCACAGATAACAGAATGCCTCCAGATGTGCATCGGAAACTACTACTGGTCTTCCAGGGAACGATCAAAGCGTAAACTCTTTGAGACATTACTCCCATGGAGGAAAGTGCGCATGGTGACTGTTGTATTCAATCCCGATGCAATTTCTGTGTTTCATCAACACTCTGATAGTCCACACATTACAGAATGCCTCCAGATGTTCATCGAAACTACTACTGGACTTCCAGGGAACGATCATAGCGTAAACAGTTTGAGACATTACTCCCATGGAGGAAAGTGTGCATGGTGACTGTTGTATTCAATCCCGATGCATTTTCTGTGTTTCATCAACACTCTGATAGTCCTCAGATTACAGAATGCCACCAGATATGCATCGGAAACTACTGCTGGTCTTCCAGGGTACGATCAAAGCGTAGACTGTTTGAGACATTACTTTTATGGAGGAATGTGCGCATGGTGACTGTTGTATTCAATCCCGATGCAACTTCTGTGTTTCATCAACACTCTGATAGTCCACAGATTACAGAATGCCAAGAGACGTGGATCGGAAACTACTACTGGTATTCCAGGGAACGATGGAAGCGTAGACTGTTTCAGACATTACTCCCATGGAGGAAAGTGCGGATGGTGACTGTTGTAATCAATCCCAATGCAATTTCTGTGTTTCACCAAAACTCTGATAGTCCACAGATTACAGAATGCCACCAGATGTCCATCGGAAACTACATCTGGTCATCCAGGGAACGATCAAAGCGTAGACTGTTTGAGACACTACTTTTATGGAGGAATGTGCGCATGCTGACTGTTGTATTCAATCTCGAAGCAATTTCTGTGTTTCATCAACACTCTGATAATCTACATATTACAGAATGCCTCCAGATGTGCATCGGAAACTACTACTGGTCTTCATGGGAACGATCAAAACGTAAACTCTTTGAGACATTACTCCCATGGAGGGAAGTGAGCATGGTGACTGTTGTATTCAATCCCGATGCATTTTCTGTGTTTCATCAAAACTCTGATAGTCCACAGATTACAGAATGCCACCAGATGTGCATCGGAAACTTCTTTTGGTCTTCCAGGGAACGATCAAAACGTAGACTGTTTGGGACACTACTTTTATGGAGGAATGTGCGCATGATGACTGTTGTATTCAATCCCGAAGCAATTTCTGTGCTTCATCAGCACTCTGATAGTCCGCAGATTACAGAATGCCTCCAGATGTGCATCGGAGACTACTACTGGTCTTCCAGGGAACGATCAAAGCGTAGACTGTTAGAGATATTACTCCCATGGAGGGAAGTGCGCATGGTGAATGTTGTATTCAATCCCGATGCAATTTCTGTGTTTCATCAACACTCTGATAGTCCACAGATTACAGAATGCCTCCAGATGTTCATCGGAAACTACTACTAGTCTTCCAGGGAACAATCAGAACGTAAACTCTTTGTGACATTACGTCCATGGAGGAAAGTGCGCATCGTGACTCTTGTATTCAATCCCGATGCAATTTCTGTGTTTCATCAACACTCTCATAGTCCACAGATTACAGAATGCCTGCAGATGTGCATCGGAAACTACTGCTGGTCTTCCAGTTAACGATCAAAGCGTAGACTGTTTGAGACATTACTTTTATGGAGGAATGTGCGCATGGTGACTGTTGTATTCAATCCCGATGCAATTTCTGTGTTTCATCAACACTCTGATAGTCTACATATTACAGAATGCCTCCAGATGTGCATCGGAAACTGGTACTGGTCTTCCAGGGAACGATCAAAACGTAAACTCCTTGAGACATTACTCCCATGGAGGGAAGTGCGCATGGTGACTGTTGTATTCAATCCCGATGCATTTTATGAGTTTCATCAACACTCTGATAGTCCACAGATTACAGAATGCCAAGAGATGTGGATCGGAAACTACTACTGGTCTTCAGGGAACGATGGAAGCGAAGACTGTTTCAGACATTACTCCCATGGAGGAAAGTGCGGATGGTGACTGTTGTATTCAATCCCAATGCAATTTCTGTGTTTCATCAACACTCTGATAGTCTACACATTACAGATTGCGACCAGATGTGCATCGGAAACTACTACTGGTCTTCCAGGGAACGATCAAGGCGTAGATTGTTTGAGACATTGCTTCCGTACAGGCAAGTGCGCATGGTGACTTTTGTATTCAATCCCGATACAATTTCTGTGTTTCATCAACACTCTGATAGTCCACAGATAACAGAATGCCTCCAGATGTGCATCGGAAACTACTACTGGTCTTCCAGGGAGCGATCAAAGCGTAAACTCTTTGAGACATTACTTTTATGGAGGAATGTGCGCATGGTGATTGTTGTATTCAATCCCGATGCAATTTCTGTGTTTCATCAACACTCTGATAGTCCACAGATTACAGAATGCCTCCAGATGTGCATCGGAGACTACTACTGGTCTTCCAGGGAACGATCAAAGCGTAGACTGTTAGAGATATTACTCCCATGGAGGGAAGTGCGCATGGTGAATGTTTTATTCAATCCCGATGCAATTTCTGTGTTTCATCAACACTCTGATAGTCCACAGATTACAGAATGCCTCCAGATGTGCATCGGAAACTACTACTGGTCTTCCAGGGAACGATCAAAGCGTAAACTCTTTGAGACATTACTCCCATGGAGGAAAGTGCGCATGGTGACTGTGGTATTCAATCCCGATGCAATTTCTGTGTTTCATCAACACTCAGTTAGTCCGCAGATATCAGATGCCTCCAGATGTGGATTGGAAACTACTACTGGTCTTCCAGGGAACGATCAAAGCGTAGACTGTTTGAGACATTACTCCCATGGAGGAAAGTGAGCATGGAGAGTGTTGTATTCAATCCCGATGCAATTTCTGTGTTTGATCAACACTCTGATAGTCTACAGATTACAGAATGTCACCAGATGTGCATCGGAAACCACTACTGACCTTCCAGGGAACGATCAAAGCGTAGACTGCTTGAGAATTACTCCCATGGAGGAAAGTGCGCATGGTGACTGTTGTATTCAGTCCCGATGCATTTTCTGTGTTTCATCAAAACTCTGATAGTCCACAGATTACACAATGCCACCAGATGTGCATCAGGAACTACTACTGGTCTGCCAGGGAACGATCAAGGCGTAGACTGTTTGAGACACTACTTTTATGGAGGAATGTGCGCATGATGACTGTTGTATTCAATCCCGAAGCAATTTCTGTGTTTCATCAGCACTCTGATAGTCCACAGATTACAGAATGCCTCCAGATGTGCATCGGAGACAACTACTGGTCTTCCCGGGAACGATCAAAGCGTAGACTGTTTGAGACATACATATCTTGGAGAAAAGTGCGCATGGTGACTGTTGTATTCAATCCCGATGCAATTTCTGTGTTTCATCAACACTCTGATTGTCCACAGATTACAGAATGCCACCAGATGTGCATCGGAAACTACTACTGGTCTTCCAGGGAACGATCAAAGCGTAGACTGTTAGAGACATTACTCCCGTGGAGAAAAGTGCGCATGGTGACTGTTGTATTCAATCCCGATGCATTTTCTGTCTTTCATCAACCCTCTGATAGTCCACAGATTACAGAATGCCTCCAGATGTGCATCGGAATCTACTGCTGGTCTTCCAGGGTACGATCAAAGCGTAGACTGTTTGAGACATTACTTTTATGGAGGAATGTGCGCATGGTGACTGTTGTATTCAATCCCGATGCAACTTCTGTGTTTCATCAACACTCTGATAGTCCACAGATTACAGAATGCCAAGAGACGTGGATCGGAAACTACTACTGGTATTCCAGGGAACGATGGAAGCGTAGACTGTTTCAGACATTACTCCCATGGAGGAAAGTGCGGATGGTGACTGTTGTAATCAATCCCAATGCAATTTCTGTGTTTCACCAAAACTCTGATAGTCCACAGATTACAGAATGCCACCAGATGTCCATCGGAAACTTCATCTGGTCATCCAGGGAACGATCAAAGCGTAGACTGTTTGAGACACTACTTTTATGGAGGAATGTGCGCATGCTGACTGTTGTATTCAATCTCGAAGCAATTTCTGTGTTTCATCAACACTCTGATAGTCCACAGATTACAGAATTCCTCCAGATGTGCATCGGAGACTACTACTCGTCTTAAAGGGAACGATCAAAGCGTAGACTGTTAGAGACATTACTCCGATGGAGGAAAGTGCGCATGGTGACTGTTGTATTCAATCCCGATGCAATTTCTGTGTTTCATCAACACTCTGATAATCTACATATTACAGAATGCCTCCAGATGTGCATCGGAAATTACTACTGGTCTTCATGGGAACGATCAAAACGTAAACTCTTTGAGACATTACTCCCATGGAGGGAAGTGAGCATGGTGACTGTTGTATTCAATCCCGATGCATTTTCTGTGTTTCATCAAAACTCTGATAGTCCACAGATTACAGAATGCCACCAGATGTGCATCGGAAACTACTTTTGGTCTTCCAGGGAACGATCAAAACGTAGACTGTTTGGGACACTACTTTTATGGAGGAATGTGCGCATGATGACTGTTGTATTCAATCCCGAAGCAATTTCTGTGCTTCATCAGCACTCTGATAGTCCACAGATTACAGAATGCCTCCAGATGTGCATCGGAGACTACTACTGGTCTTCCAGGGAACGATCAAAGCGTAGACTGTTAGAGATATTACTCCCATGGAGGGAAGTGCGCATGGTGAATGTTGTATTCAATCCCGATGCAATTTCTGTGTTTCATCAACACTCTGATAGTCCACAGATTACAGAATGCCTCCAGATGTTCATCGGAAACTACTACTAGTCTTCCAGGGAACGATCAGAACGTAAACTCTTTGTGACATTACGTCCATGGAGGAAAGTGCGCATCGTGACTGTTGTATTCAATCCCGATGCAATTTCTGTGTTTCATCAACACTCTCATAGTCCACAGATTACAGAATGCCTGCAGATGTGCATCGGAAACTACTGCTGGTCTTCCAGTTAACGATCAAAGCGTAGACTGTTTGAGACATTACTTTTATGGAGGAATGTGCGCATGGTGACTGTTGTATTCAATCCCGATGCAATTTCTGTGTTTCATCAACACTCTGATAGTCTACATATTACAGAATGCCTCCAGATGTGCATCGGAAACTGGTACTGGTCTTCCAGGGAACGATCAAAACGTAAACTCCTTGAGACATTACTCCCATGGAGGGAAGTGCGCATGGTGACTGTTGTATTCAATCCCGATGCATTTTATGAGTTTCATCAACACTCTGATAGTCCACAGATTACAGAATGCCAAGAGGTGTGGATCGGAAACTACTACTGGTCTTCAGGGAACGATGGAAGCGAAGACTGTTTCAGACATTACTCCCATGGAGGAAAGTGCGGATGGTGACTGTTGTATTCAATCCCAATGCAATTTCTGTGTTTCATCAACACTCTGATAGTCTACACATTACAGATTGCGACCAGATGTGCATCGGAAACAACTACTGGTCTTTCAGGGAACGATCAAAGCGTAGATTGTTTGAGGCATTGCTTCCGTACAGGAAAGTGCGCATGGTGACTTTTGTATTCAATCCCGATACAATTTCTGTGTTTCATCAACACTCTGATAGTCCACAGATTACAGAATGCCTCCAGATGTGCATCGGAGAGTACTACTCGTCTTCCAGGGTACGATCAAAGCGTAGACTGTTAGAGACATTACTTCGATGGAGGAAAGTGCGCATGGTGACTGTTGTATTCAATCCCGATGCAATTACTGTGTTTCATCAACACTCTGATAGTCTACACATTACAGATTGCGACCAGATGTGCATCGGAAACTACTACTGGTCTTCCAGGGAACGATCAAAGCGTAGATTGTTTGAGACATTGCTTCCGTACAGGAAAGTGCGCATGGTGACTTTTGTATTCAATCCCGATACAATTTCTGTGTTTCATCAACACTCTGATAGTCCACAGATAACAGAATGCCTCCAGATGTGCAACGGAAACTACTACTGGTCTTCCAGGGAACGATCAAAGCGTAAACTCTTTGAGACATTACTCCCATGGAGGAGAGTGCGCATGGTGACTGTTGTATTCAATCCCGATGCAATTTCTGTGTTTCATCAACACTCTGATAGTCCACAGATTACAGAATGCCTCCAGATGTTCATCGAAACTACTACTGGACTTCCAGGGAACGATCATAGCGTAAACAGTTTGAGACATTACTCCCATGGAGGAAAGTGTGCATGGTGACTGTTGTATTCAATCCCGATGCAATTTCTGTGTTTCATCAACACTCTGATAGTCCTCAGATTACAGAATGCCACCAGATGTGCATCGGAATCTGCTACTGGTCTTCCAGGGAACGATCAAAGCGTAAACTCTTTGAGACATTACTCCCATGGAGGAAAGTGCGCATGGTGACTGTTGTATTCAATCCCGATGCAATTACTGTGTTTCATCAACACTCTGATAGTCTACACATTACAGATTGCGACCAGATGTGCATCGGAAACTACTACTGGTCTTCCAGGGAACGATCAAAGCGTAGATTGTTTGAGACATTGCTTCCGTACAGGAAAGTGCGCATGGTGACTTTTGTATTCAATCCCGATACAATTTCTGTGTTTCATCAACACTCTGATAGTCCACAGATAACAGAATGCCTCCAGATGTGCATCGGAAACTACTACTGGTCTTCCAGGGAACGATCAAAGCGTAAACTCTTTGAGACATTACTCCCATGGAGGAAAGTGCGCATGGTGACTGTTGTATTCAATCCCGATGCAATTTCTGTGTTTCATCAACACTCTGATAGTCCACAGATTACAGAATGCCTCCAGATGTTCATCGAAACTACTACTGGACTTCCAGGGAACGATCATAGCGTAAACAGTTTGAGACATTACTCCCATGGAGGAAAGTGTGCATGGTGACTGTTGTATTCAATCCCGATGCAATTTCTGTGTTTCATCAACACTCTGATAGTCCTCAGATTACAGAATGCCACCAGATGTGCATCGGAAACTACTGCTGGTCTTCCAGGGTACGATCAAAGCGTAGACTGTTTGAGACATTACTTTTATGGAGGAATGTGCGCATGGTGACTGTTGTATTCAATCCCGATGCAACTTCTGTGTTTCATCAACACTCTGATAGTCCACAGATTACAGAATGCCAAGAGACGTGGATCGGAAACTACTAATGGTATTCCAGGGAACGATGGAAGCGTAGACTGTTTCAGACATTACTCCCATGGAGGAAAGTGCGGATGGTGACTGTTGTAATCAATCCCAATGCAATTTCTGTGTTTCACCAAAACTCTGATAGTCCACAGATTACAGAATGCCACCAGATGTCCATCGGAAACTACATCTGGTCATCCAGGGAACGATCAAAGCGTAGACTGTTTGAGACACTACTTTTATGGAGGAATGTGCGCATGCTGACTGTTGTATTCAATCTCGAAGCAATTTCTGTGTTTCATCAACACTCTGATAGTCCACAGATTACAGAATTCCTCCAGCTGTGCATCGGAGACTACTACTCGTCTTAAAGGGAACGATCAAAGCGTAGACTGTTAGAGACATTACTCCGATGGAGGAAAGTGCGCATGGTGACTGTTGTATTCAATCCCGATGCAATTTCTGTGTTTCATCAACACTCTGATAATCTACATATTACAGAATGCCTCCAGATGTGCATCGGAAACTACTACTGGTCTTCATGGGAACGATCAAAACGTAGATTGTTTGAGACATTGCTTCCGTACAGGAAAGTGCGCATGGTGACTTTTGTATTCAATCCCGATACAATTTCTGTGTTTCATCAACACTCTGATAGTCCACAGATTACAGAATGCCTCCAGATGTGCATCGGAGAGTACTACTCGTCTTCCAGGGTACGATCAAAGCGTAGACTGTTAGAGACATTACTTCGATGGAGGAAAGTGCGCATGGTGACTGTTGTATTCAATCCCGATGCAATTACTGTGTTTCATCAACACTCTGATAGTCTACACATTACAGATTGCGACCAGATGTGCATCGGAAACTACTGCTGGTCTTCCAGGGAATGATCAAAGCGTAGATTGTTTGAGACATTGCTTCCGTACAGGAAAGTGCGCATGGTGACTTTTGTATTCAATCCCGATACAATTTCTGTGTTTCATCAACACTCTGATAGTCCACAGATAACAGAATGCCTCCAGATGTGCATCGGAAACTACTACTGGTCTTCCAGGGAACGATCAAAGCGTAAACTCTTTGAGACATTACTCCCATGGAGGAAAGTGCGCATGGTGACTGTTGTATTCAATCCCGATGCAATTTCTGTGTTTCATCAACACTCTGATAGTCCACAGATTACAGAATGCCTCCAGATGTTCATCGAAACTACTACTGGACTTCCAGGGAACGATCATAGCGTAAACAGTTTGAGACATTACTCCCATGAAGGAAAGTGTGCATGGTGACTGTTGTATTCAATCCCGATGCATTTTCTGTGTTTCATCAACACTCTGATAGTCCTCAGATTACAGAATGCCACCAGATGTGCATCGGAATCTACTACTGGTCTTCCAGGGAACGATCAAGGCGTAAACTCTTTGAGACATTACTCCCATGGAGGAAAGTGCGCATGGTGACTGCTGTATTCAATCCCGATGCAATTACTGTGTTTCATCAACACTCTGATAGTCTACACATTACAGATTGCGACCAGATGTGCATCGGAAACTACTACTGGTCTTCCAGGGAACGATCAAAGCGTCGATTGTTTGAGACATTGCTTCCGTACAGGAAAGTGCGCATGGTGACTTTTGTATTCATTCCCTATACAATTTCTGTGTTTCATCAACACTCTGATAGTCCACAGATAACAGAATGCCTCCAGATGTGCATCGGAAACTACTACTGGTCTTCCAGGGAACGATCAAAGCGTAAACTCTTTGAGACATTACTCCCATGGAGGAAAGTGCGCATGGTGACTGTTGTATTCAATCCCGATGCAATTTCTGTGTTTCATCAACACTCTGATAGTCCACACATTACAGAATGCCTCCAGATGTTCATCGAAACTACTACTGGACTTCCAGGGAACGATCATAGCGTAAACAGTTTGAGACATTACTCCCATGGAGGAAAGTGTGCATGGTGACTGTTGTATTCAATCCCGATGCATTTTCTGTGTTTCATCAACACTCTGATAGTCCTCAGATTACAGAATGCCACCAGATGTGCATCGGAAACTACTGCTGGTCTTCCAGGGTACGATCAAAGCGTAGACTGTTTGAGACATTACTTTTATGGAGGAATGTGCGCATGGTGACTGTTGTATTCAATCCCGATGCAACTTCTGTGTTTCATCAACACTCTGATAGTCCACAGATTACAGAATGCCAAGAGACGTGGATCGGAAACTACTACTGGTATTCCAGGGAACGATGGAAGCGTAGACTGTTTCAGACATTACTCCCATGGAGGAAAGTGCGGATGGTGACTGTTGTAATCAATCCCAATGCAATTTCTGTGTTTCACCAAAACTCTGATAGTCCACAGATTACAGAATGCCACCAGATGTCCATCGGAAACTACATCTGGTCATCCAGGGAACGATCAAAGCGTAGACTGTTTGAGACACTACTTTTATGGAGGAATGTGCGCATGCTGACTGTTGTATTCAATCTCGAAGCAATTTCTGTGTTTCATCAACACTCTGATAGTCCACAGATTACAGAATTCCTCCAGATGTGCATCGGAGACTACTACTCGTCTTAAAGGGAACGATCAAAGCGTAGACTGTTAGAGACATTACTCCGATGGAGGAAAGTGCGCATGGTGACTGTTGTATTCAATCCCGATGCAATTTCTGTGTTTCATCAACACTCTGATAATCTACATATTACAGAATGCCTCCAGATGTGCATCGGAAACTACTACTGGTCTTCATGGGAACGATCAAAACGTAAACTCTTTGAGACATTACTCCCATGGAGGGAAGTGAGCATGGTGACTGTTGTATTCAATCCCGATGCATTTTCTGTGTTTCATCAAAACTCTGATAGTCCACAGATTACAGAATGCCACCAGATGTGCATCGGAAACTACTTTTGGTCTTCCAGGGAACGATCAAAACGTAGACTGTTTGGGACACTACTTTTATGGAGGAATGTGCGCATGATGACTGTTGTATTCAATCCCGAAGCAATTTCTGTGCTTCATCAGCACTCTGATAGTCTACAGATTACAGAATGCCTCCAGATGTTCATCGGAGACTACTACTGGTCTTCCAGGGAACGATCAAAGCGTAGACTGTTAGAGATATTACTCCCATGGAGGGAAGTGCGCATGGTGAATGTTGTATTCAATCCCGATGCAATTTCTGTGTTTCATCAACACTCTGATAGTCCACAGATTACAGAATGCCTCCAGATGTTCATCGGAAACTACTACTAGTCTTCCAGGGAACAATCAGAACGTAAACTCTTTGTGACATTACGTCCATGGAGGAAAGTGCGCATCGTGACTGTTGTATTCAATCCCGATGCAATTTCTGTGTTTCATCAACACTCTCATAGTCCACAGATTACAGAATGCCTGCAGATGTGCATCGGAAACTACTGCTGGTCTTCCAGTTAACGATCAAAGCGTAGACTGTTTGAGACATTACTTTTATGGAGGAATGTGCGCATGGTGACTGTTGTATTCAATCCCGATGCAATTTCTGTGTTTCATCAACACTCTGATAGTCTACATATCACAGAATGCCTCCAGATGTGCATCGGAAACTGGTACTGGTCTTCCAGGGAACGATCAAAACGTAAACTCCTTGAGACATTACTCCCATGGAGGGAAGTGCGCATGGTGACTGTTGTATTCAATCCCGATGCATTTTATGAGTTTCATCAACACTCTGATAGTCCACAGATTACAGAATGCCAAGAGATGTGGATCGGAAACTACTACTGGTCTTCAGGGAACGATGGAAGCGAAGACTGTTTCAGACATTACTCCCATGGAGGAAAGTGCGGATGGTGACTGTTGTATTCAATCCCAATGCAATTTCTGTGTTTCATCAACACTCTGATAGTCTACACATTACAGATTGCGACCAGATGTGCATCGGAAACTACTACTGGTCTTCCAGGGAACGATCAAGGCGTAGATTGTTTGAGACATTGCTTCCGTACAGGAATGTGCGCATGGTGACTTTTGTATTCAATCCCGATACAATTTCTGTGTTTCATCAACACTCTGATAGTCCACAGATAACAGAATGCCTCCAGATGTGCATCGGAAACTACTACTGGTCTTCCAGGGAACGATCAAAGCGTAAACTCTTTGAGACATTACTTTTATGGAGGAATGTGCGCATGGTGATTGTTGTATTCAATCCCGATGCAATTTCTGTGTTTCATCAACACTCTGATAGTCTACATATTACAGAATGCCTCCAGATGTGCATCGGAAACTACTACTGGTCTTCCAGGGAACGATCAAAGCGTAAACTCTTTGAGACATTACTCCCATGGAGGAAAGTGCGCATGGAGAGTGTTGTATTCAATCCCGATGCAATTTCTGTGTTTCATCAACAGTCTGATAGTCTAGAGATTACAGAATGCCACCAGATGTGCATCGGAAACCACTACTGGCCTTCCAGGGAACGATCAAAGCGTAGACTGCTTGAGACATTACTTTTATGGAGGAAAGTGCGCATGGTGACTGTTGTATTCAATCCCGATGCAATTTCTGTGTTTCATCAACACTCTGATAGTCCACAGATTACAGAATGCCTCCAGATCCGCATGGGAAACTACTTCTGGTCTTCCAGGGAACGATCAAAGCATAGACTGTTTGAGACATTACTCCCATGGAGGAAACTGTTCACAGAGTCTGTTGTATTCAATCCCGATGCAATTTTTGTGTTTCATCAACACTCTGATAGTCCACAGTTTACAGAAAGCGTCCAGATGTGCATCGGAAACTACTACTGGTCTTCCAGGGAACGATCTAAGCGTAGACTGTTTGAGACATTAGTTTTATGGAGGAATGTGCGCATGGTGACTGTTGTATTCCTTCCCGATGCAACTTCTGTGTTTCATCAACACTCTGATAGTCCACAGATTACAGAATGCCTCCAGATGTGCATCGGAATCTACTACTGGTCTTCCAGGGAACGATCAAAGCGTAAACTCTTTGAGACATTACTCCCATGGAGGAAAGTGCGCATGGAGACTGTTGTATTCAATCCCGATGCATTTTCTGTGTTTCATCAACACTCTGATAGTCCACAGATTTCAGAATGCAACCAGATGTGCATTGGAAACTACTACTGGTCTTCCAGGGAACGATCAAAGCGTAGACTGTTTCAGACAATACACCCATGGAGGAAAGTGCGGATGGTGACTGTTGCATTCAATCCCGATGCAATTTCTGTGTTTCATCAACACTCTGATAGTCCACAGATTACAGAATGCCACCAGATGTGCAGAGGAAACTACTACTGGTCTTCCAGGGAACGATCAAAGCGTAAACTCTTTGAGACATTACTCCCATGGAGGAATGTGCGCATGGTGACTGTGGTATTCAATCCCGATGCAATTTCTGTGTTTCATCAACACTCAGTTAGTCCGCAGATATCAGATGCCTCCAGATGTGGATTGGAAACTACTACTGGTCTTCCAGGGAACGATCAAAGCGTAGACTGTTTGAGACATTACTCCCATGGAGGAAAATGAGCATGGAGAGTGTTGTATTCAATCCCGATGCAATTTCTGTGTTTCATCAACACTCTGATAGTCTACAGATTACAGAATGTCACCAGATGTGCATCGGAAACCACTACTGGCCTTCCAGGGAACGATCAAAGCGTAGACTGCTTGAGAATTACTCCCATGGAGGAAAGTGCGCATGGTGACTGTTGTATTCAGTCCCGATGCATTTTCTGTGTTTCATCAAAACTCTGATAGTCCACAGATTACACAATGCCACCAGATGTGCATCAGAAACTACTACTGGCCTGCCAGGGAACGATCAAGGCGTAGACGGTTGAGACACTACTTTTAGGGAGGAATGTGCGCATGATGACTGTTGTATTCAATCCCGAAGCAATTTCTGTGTTTCATCAGCACTCTGATAGTCCACAGATTACAGAATGCCTCCAGATGTGCATCAGAGACAACTACTGGTCTTCCCGGGAACGATCAAAGCGTAGACTGTTTGAGACATACATATCTTGGAGAAAAGTGCGCATGGTGACTGTTGTATTCAATCCCGATGCAATTTCTGTGTTTCATCAACACTCTGATTGTCCACAGATTACAGAATGCCACCAGATGTGCATCGGAAACTACTACTGGTCTTCCAGGGAACGATCAAAGCGTAGACTGTTAGAGACATTACTCCCGTGGAGAAAAGTGCGCATGGTGACTGTTGTATTCAATCCCGATGCATTTTCTGTCTTTAATCAACCCTCTGATAGTCCACAGATTACAGAATGCCTCCAGATGTGCATCGGAAACTACTGCTGGTCTTCCAGGGTACGATCAAAGCGTAGACTGTTTGAGACATTACTTTTATGGAGGAATGTGCGCATGGTGACTGTTGTATTCAATCCCGATGCAACTTCTGTGTTTCATCAACACTCTGATAGTCCACAGATTACAGAATGCCAAGAGACGTGGATCGGAAACTACTACTGGTATTCCAGGGAACGATGGAAGCGTAGACTGTTTCAGACATTACTCCCATGGAGGAAAGTGCGGATGGTGACTGTTGTAATCAATCCCAATGCAATTTCTGTGTTTCACCAAAACTCTGATAGTCCACAGATTACAGAATGCCACCAGATGTCCATCGGAAACTACATCTGGTCATCCAGGGAACGATCAAAGCGTAGACTGTTTGAGACACTACTTTTATGGAGGAATGTGCGCATGCTGACTGTTGTATTCAATCTCGAAGCAATTTCTGTGTTTCATCAACACTCTGATAGTCCACAGATTACAGAATTCCTCCAGATGTGCATCGGAGACTACTACTCGTCTTAAAGGGAACGATCAAAGCGTAGACTGTTAGAGACATTACTCCGATGGAGGAAAGTGCGCATGGTGACTGTTGTATTCAATCCCGATGCAATTTCTGTGTTTCATCAACACTCTGATAATCTACATATTACAGAATACATCCAGATGTGCATCGGAAACTACTACTGGTCTTCATGGGAACGATCAAAACGTAAACTCTTTGAGACATTACTCCCATGGAGGGAAGTGAGCATGGTGACTGTTGTATTCAATCCCAATGCAATTTCTGTGCTTCATCAGCACTCTGATAGTCCACAGATTACAGAATGAATCCAGATGTGCATCGGAGACTACTACTGGTCTTCCAGGGAACGATCAAAGCGTAGACTGTTAGAGATATTACTCCCATGGAGGGAAGTGCGCATGGTGAATGTTGTATTCAATCCCGATGCAATTTCTGTGTCTCATCAACACTCTGATAGTCCACAGATTACAGAATGCCTCCAGATGTTCATCGGAAACTACTACTAGTCTTCCAGGGAACGATCAGAACGTAAACTCTTTGTGACATTACGTCCATGGAGGAAAGTGCGCATCGTGACTGTTGTATTCAATCCCGATGCAATTTCTGTGTTTCATCAACACTCTCATAGTCCACAGATTACAGAATGCCTGCAGATGTGCATCGGAAACTACTGCTGGTCTTCCAGTTAACGATCAAAGCGTAGACTGTTTGAGACATTACTTTTATGGAGGAATGTGCGCATGGTGACTGTTGTATTCAATCCCGATGCAATTTCTGTGTTTCATCAACACTCTGATAGTCTACATATTACAGAATGCCTCCAGATGTGCATCGGAAACTGGTACAGGTCTTCCAGGGAACGATCAAAACGTAAACTCCTTGAGACATTACTCCCATGGAGGGAAGTGCGCATGGTGACTGTTGTATTCAATCCCGATGCATTTTATGAGTTTCATCAACACTCTGATAGTCCACAGATTACAGAATGCCAAGAGATGTGGATCGGAAACTACTACTGGTCTTCAGGGAACGAAGGAAGCGAAGACTGTTTCAGACATTACTCCCATGGAGGAAAGTGCGGATGGTGACTGTTGTATTCAATCCCGATGCAATTTCTGTGTTTCATCAACACTCTGATAGTCTACACATTACAGATTGCGACCAGATGTGCATCGGAAACTACTACAGGTCTTCCAGGGAACGATCAAAGCGTAGATTGTTTGAGACATTGCTTCCGTACAGGAAAGTGCGCATGGTGACTTTTGTATTCAATCCCGATACAATTTCTGTGTTTCATCAACACTCTGATAGTCCACAGATAACAGAATGCCTCCAGATGTGCATCGGAAACTACTACTGGTCTTCCAGGGAACGATCAAAGCGTAAACTCTTTGAGACTTTACTCCCATGGAGGAAAGTGCGCATGGTGACTGTTGTATTCAATCCCGATGCAATTTCTGTGTTTCATCAACACTCTGATAGTCCACAGATTACAGAATGCCTCCAGATGTTCATCGAAACTACTACTGGACTTCCAGGGAACGATCATAGCGTAAACAGTTTGAGACATTACTCCCATGGAGGAAAGTGTGCATGGTGACTGTTGTATTCAATCCCGATGCATTTTCTGTGTTTCATCAACACTCTGATAGTCCTCAGATTACAGAATGCCACCAGATGTGCATCGGAATCTACTACTGGTCTTCCAGGGAACGATCAAAGCGTAGACTGTTTGAGAATTACACCAGTGGAGGAAAGTGCGCATGGTGACTGTTGTATTCAATCCCGATGCAATTTCTGTGTTTCATCAACTCTCAGTTAGTCCACAGATATCAGAATGCCTCCAGATGTGGATCGGAAACTACTACTGGTCTTCCAGGGAACGATCAAAGCGTAGACTGTTTGAGACATTACTCCCATGGAGGAAAGTGCGCATGGAGAGTGTTGTATTCAATCCCGATGCAATTTCTGTGTTTCATCAACAGTCTGATAGTCTAGAGATTACAGAATGTCACCAGATGTGCATCGGAAACCACTACTGGCCTTCCAGGGAACGATCAAAGCGTAGACTGCTTGAGACATTACTTTTATGGAGGAAAGTGCGCATGGTGACTGTTGTATTCAATCCCGATGCAATTTCTGTGTTTCATCAACACTCTGATAGTCCACAGATTACAGAATGCCTCCAGATCCGCATGGGAAACTACTTCTGGTCTTGCAGGGAACGATCAAAGCATAGACTGTTTGAGACATTACTCCCATGGAGGAAACTGTTAACAGAGTCTGTTGTATTCAATCCCGATGTAATTTTTGTGTTTCATCAACACTCTGATAGTCCACAGATTACAGAAAGCGTCCAGATGTGCATCGGAAACTACTACTGGTCTTCCAGGGAACGATCAAAGCGTAAACTCTTTGAGACATTACTCCCATGGAGGAAAGTGCGCATGGAGACTGTTGTATTCAATCCCGATGCATTTTCTGTGTTTCATCAACACTCTGATAGTCCACAGACTTCAGAATGCAACCAGATGTGCATTGGAAACTACTACTGGTCTTCCAGGGAACGATCAGAGCGTAGACTGTTTCAGACATTACACCCATGGAGGAAAGTGCGGATGGTGACTGTTGCATTCAATCCCGATGCAATTTCTGTGTTTCATCAACACTCTGATAGTACACAGATTACAGAATGCCACCAGATGTGCAGAGGAAACTACTACTGGTCTTCAAGGGAACGATCAAAGCGTTGACTGTTAGAGATATTACTCCCATGGAGGAAAGTGCGCATGGTAAATGTTGTATTCAATCCCGATGCAATTTCTTTGTTTCATCAACACTCTGATATTCCACAGATTACAGAATGCCTCCAGATGTTCATCGGAAACTACTACTAGTCTTCCAGGGAACGATCAAAGCGTAGACTGTTTGAGACATTACTTTATATAGGAATGTGCGCGTATGACTGTTGTATTCAATCCCGATGCAATTTCTGTGTTTCATCAACACTCTCATAGTCCACAGATTACAGAATGCCTCCAGATGTGCATCGGAAACTACTACTGGTCTTCCAGGGAACGATCAAAGGGTACACTCTTTGAGACATTACTCCCATGGAGGAAAGTGCGCATGGTGACTGTTGTATTCAATCCCGATGCAATTACTGTGTTTCATCATCACTCTGATAGTCCACAGATTACAGAATGCCTCCAGATGTGCATCGGAAACTACTACTGGTCTTCATGGGAACGATCAGAACGTAAACTCTTTGTCACATTACGTCCATGGAGGAAAGTGCGCATCGTAACTGTTGTATTCAATCCCGATGCATTTTCTGTCTTTCATCAACCCTCTGATAGTCCACAGACTACAGAATGCCTCCAGATGTTAATCGGAAACTACTGCTGGTCTTCCAGTTAACGATCAAAGCGTAGACTGCTTGAGACATTACTTTTATGGAGGAATGTGCGCATGGTGACTCTTGTATTCAATGCCGATGCAATTTCTGTGTTTCATCAACACTCTGATAGTCTACATATTACAGAATGCCTGCACATGTTCATCGGAAACTACTACTAGTCTTCCAGGGAACGATCAAAGCGTAGACTGTTTGAGACATTACTTTATGGAGGAATGTGCGCGTAATGACTGTTGTATTCAATCCCGATGCATTTTCTGTGTTTCATCAACACTCTGATAGTCCACAGATTACAGAATGCCAAGAGATGTGGATCGGAAACTACTACTGGTCTTCCATGGAACGATGGAAGCGTAGACTGTTTCAGACATAACTCCCATGGAGGAAAGTGTGCATGGTGACTGTTGTATTCAATCCCGATGCATTTTCTGTGTTTCATCAACACTCTGATAGTCCACAGATTACAGAATGCCACCGGATGTGCATCGGAATCTACTACTGGTCTTCCAGGGAACGATCAAAGCGTAGACTGTTTGAGAATTACACCAGTGGAGGAAAGTGCGCATGGTGACTGTTGTATTCAATCCCGATGCAAATTCTGTGTTTCATCAACACTCAGTTAGTCCACAGATATCAGAATGCCTCCAGATGTGGATCGGAAACTACTACTGGTCTTCCAGGGAACGATCAAAGCGTAGACTGTTTGAGACACTACTTCTATGGAGGAATGTGCGCATGATGACTGTTGTATTCAATCCCGAAGCAAATTCTGTGTTTCATCAACACTCTGATAGTCCACAGATTACAGAATGCCTCCAGATGTGCATCGGAATCTACTACTGGTCTTCCAGGGAACGATCAAAGCGTAAACTCTTTAAGACATTACTCCCATGGAGGAAAGTGCGCATGGTGACTGTTGTATTCAATCCCGATGCAATTTCTGTGTTTCATCAACACTTTGATAGTCCACAGATTACAGAATGCCCTCAGATGTGCATCGGAAACTACTACTGGTCTTCCAAGGAACGATCAAAGCGTGGACTGTCTGAGACATTAATCCCATGGAGGAAAGTGCGCATGGTGACTGATGTATTCAATCCCGATGCTATTTCTTAGTTTCATCAACACTCTGATAGTCCACAGATTACAGAATGCCACCAGATGTGCATCGGAAACTACTACTGGTCTTCCAGGGAACGATCAAAGCGTAGACTGTTTGAGACATTACTTTTATGGAGGAAAGTGCGCATGGTGACTGTTGTATTCAATCCCGATGCAATTTCTGTGTTTCATCAACACTCTGATAGTCCAAAGACAACAGAATGCCTCCAGATCCGCATGGGAAACTACTTCTGGTCTTCCAGGGAACGATCAAAGCGTAAACTCTTTGAGACATTACTCCCATGGAGGAAAGTGCGCATGGAGACTGTTGTATTCAATCCCGATGCATTTTCTGTGTTTCATCAACACTCTGATAGTCCACAGATTTCAGAATGCAACCAGATGTGCATTGGAAACTACTACTGGTCTTCCAGGGAACGATCAAAGCGTAGACAGTTTCAGACATTACTCCCATGGAGGAAAGTGCGGATGGTGACTGTTGCATTCAATCCCGATGCAATTTCTGTGTTTCATCAACACTCTGATAGTCCACAGATTACAGAATGCCACCAGATGTGCATCGGAAACTACTACTGGTCTTCCAGGGAACGATCAAAGCGTAGACTGTTTGGGACATTACTTTTATGGAGGAAAGTGCGCGTAATGACTATTGTATTCAATCCCGATGCAATTTCTGTGCTTCATTAACACTCTGATAGTCCCCAGATTACAGAATGCATCCAGATGTGCATCGGAAACTACTACTGGTCTTCCAGGGAACTATCAAAGCGTAGACTGTTTGAGACATTACTCCCATAGAGGAAACTGCTCATGGAGACTGTTGTATTCAATCCCGATGCAATTTCTGTGTTTCATCAACACTCTGATAGTCCAAAGATTACAGAAAGCATCCAGATGTGCATCGGAAACTACTACTGGTCTTCCAGGGAACGATCAAAGCGTAGACTGTTTCAGACATTACACCCATGGAGGAAAGTGCGGATGGTGACTGTTGCATTCAATCCCGATGCAATTTCTGTGTTTCATCAACACTCTGATAGTCCACAGATTACAGAATGCCACCAGATGTGCAGAGGAAACTACTACTGGTCTTCAAGGGAACGATCAAAGCGTTGACTCTTAGAGGTATTACTCCCATGGAGGAAAGTGCGCATGGTAAATGTTGTATTCAATCCCGATGCAATTTCTTTGTTTCATCAACACTCTGATATTCCACAGATTACAGAATGCCTCCAGATGTTCATCGGAAACTACTACTAGTCTTCCAGGGAACGATCAAAGCGTAGACTGTTTGAGACATTATTTTATATAGGAATGTGGGCGTAATGACTGTTGTATTCAATCCCGATGCAATTTCTGTGTTTCATCAACACTCTCATAGTCCACAGATTACAGAATGCCTCCAGATGTGCATCGGAAACTACTACTGGTCTTCCAGGGAACGATCAAAGGGTACACTCTTTGAGACATTACTCCCATGGAGGAAAGTGCGCATGGTGACTGTTGTATTCAATCCCGATGCAATTACTGTGTTTCATCATCACTCTGATAGTCCACAGATTACAGAATGCCTCCAGATGTGCATCGGAAACTACTACTGGTCTTCATGGGAACGATCAGAACGTAAACTCTTTGTGACATTACGTCCATGGAGGAAAGTGCGCATCGTAACTGTTGTATTCAATCCCTCTGCATTTTCTGTCTTTCATCAACCCTCTGATAGTCCACAGACTACAGAATGCCTCCAGATGTGCATCGGAAACTACTGCTGGTCTTCCAGTTAACGATCAAAGCGTTGACTGCTTGAGACATTACTTTTATGGAGGAATGTGCGCATGGTGACTCTTGTATTCAATGCCGATGCAATTTCTGTGTTTCATCAACACTCTGATAGTCTACATATTACAGAATGCCTGCACATGTTCATCGGAAACTACTACTAGTCTTCCAGGGAACGATCAAAGCGTAGACTGTTTGAGACATTACTTTATGGAGGAATGTGCGCGTAATGACTGTTGTATTCAATCCCGATGCATTTTCTGTGTTTCATCAACACTCTGATAGTCCACAGATTACAGAATGCCTAGAGATGTGGATCGGAAACTACTACTGGTCTTCCATGGAACGATGGAAGCGTAGACTGTTTCAGACATAACTCCCATGGAGGAAAGTGTGCATGGTGACTGTTGTATTCAATCCCGATGCATTTTCTGTGTTTCATCAACACTCTGATAGTCCACAGATTACAGAATGCCACCGGATGTGCATCGGAATCTACTACTGGTCTTCCAGGGAACGATCAAAGCGTAGACTGTTTGAGAATTACACCAGTGGAGGAAAGTGCGCATGGTGACTGTTGTATTCAATCCCGATGCAAATTCTGTGTTTCATCAACACTCAGTTAGTCCACAGATATCAGAATGCCTCCAGATGTGGATCGGAAACTACTACTGGTCTTCCAGGGAACGATCAAAGCGTAGACTGTTTGAGACACTACTTCTATGGAGGAATGTGCGCATGATGACTGTTGTATTCAATCCCGAAGCAAATTCTGTGTTTCATCAACACTCTGATAGTCCACAGATTACAGAATGCCTCCAGATGTGCATCGGAATCTACTACTGGTCTTCCAGGGAACGATCAAAGCGTAAACTCTTTAAGACATTACTCCCATGGAGGAAAGTGCGCATGGTGACTGTTGTATTCAATCCCGATGCAATTTCTGTGTTTCATCAACACTTTGATAGTCCACAGATTACAGAATGCCCTCAGATGTGCATCGGAAACTACTACTGGTCTTCCAAGGAACGATCAAAGCGTGGACTGTCTGAGACATTAATCCCATGGAGGAAAGTGCGCATGGTGACTGATGTATTCAATCCCGATGCTATTTCTTAGTTTCATCAACACTCTGATAGTCCACAGATTACAGAATGCCACCAGATGTGCATCGGAAACTACTACTGGTCTTCCAGGGAACGATCAAAGCGTAGACTGTTTGAGACATTACTTTTATGGAGGAAAGTGCGCATGGTGACTGTTGTATTCAATCCCGATGCAATTTCTGTGTTTCATCAACACTCTGATAGTCCAAAGACAACAGAATGCCTCCAGATCCGCATGGGAAACTACTTCTGGTCTTCCAGGGAACGATCAAAGCGTAAACTCTTTGAGACATTACTCCCATGGAGGAAAGTGCGCATGGAGACTGTTGTATTCAATCCCGATGCATTTTCTGTGTTTCATCAACACTCTGATAGTCCACAGATTTCAGAATGCAACCAGATGTGCATTGGAAACTACTACTGGTCTTCCAGGGAACGATCAAAGCGTAGACAGTTTCAGACATTACTCCCATGGAGGAAAGTGCGGATGGTGACTGTTGCATTCAATTCCGATGCAATTTCTGTGTTTCATCAACACTCTGATAGTCCACAGATTACAGAATGCCACCAGATGTGCATCGGAAACTACTACTGGTCTTCCAGGGAACGATCAAAGCGTAGACTGTTTGGGACATTACTTTTATGGAGGAAAGTGCGCGTAATGACTACTGTATTCAATCCCGATGCAATTTCTGTGCTTCATTAACACTCTGATAGTCCCCAGATTACAGAATGCATCCAGATGTGCATCGGAAACTACTACTGGTCTTCCAGGGAACTATCAAAGCGTAGACTGTTTGAGACATTACTCCCATAGAGGAAACTGCTCATGGAGACTGTTGTATTCAATCCCGATGCAATTTCTGTGTTTCATCAACACTCTGATAGTCCAAAGATTACAGAAAGCATCCAGATGTGCATCGGAAACTACTACTGGTCTTCCAGGGAACGATCAAAGCGTAGACTGTTTCAGACATTACACCCATGGAGGAAAGTGCGGATGGTGACTGTTGCATTCAATCCCGATGCAATTTCTGTGTTTCATCAACACTCTGATAGTCCACAGATTACAGAATGCCACCAGATGTGCAGAGGAAACTACTACTGGTCTTCAAGGGAACGATCAAAGCGTTGACTCTTAGAGATATTACTCCCATGGAGGAAAGTGCGCATGGTAAATGTTGTATTCAATCCCGATGCAATTTCTTTGTTTCATCAACACTCTGATATTCCACAGATTACAGAATGCCTCCAGATGTTCATCGGAAACTACTACTAGTCTTCCAGGGAACGATCAAAGCGTAGACTGTTTGAGACATTATTTTATATAGGAATGTGGGCGTAATGACTGTTGTATTCAATCCCGATGCAATTTCTGTGTTTCATCAACACTCTCATAGTCCACAGATTACAGAATGCCTCCAGATGTGCATCGGAAACTACTACTGGTCTTCCAGGGAACGATCAAAGGGTACACTCTTTGAGACATTACTCCCATGGAGGAAAGTGCGCATGGTGACTGTTGTATTCAATCCCGATGCAATTACTGTGTTTCATCATCACTCTGATAGTCCACAGATTACAGAATGCCTCCAGATGTGCATCGGAAACTACTACTGGTCTTCATGGGAACGATCAGAACGTAAACTCTTTGTGACATTACGTCCATGGAGGAAAGTGCGCATCGTAACTGTTGTATTCAATCCCGATGCATTTTCTGTCTTTCATCAACCCTCTGATAGTCCACAGACTACAGAATGCCTCCAGATGTGCATCGGAAACTACTGCTGGTCTTCCAGTTAACGATCAAAGCGTTGACTGCTTGAGACATTACTTTTATGGAGGAATGTGCGCATGGTGACTCTTGTATTCAATGCCGATGCAATTTCTGTGTTTCATCAACACTCTGATAGTCTACATATTACAGAATGCCTGCACATGTTCATCGGAAACTACTACTAGTCTTCCAGGCAACGATCAAAGCGTAGACTGTTTGAGACATTACTTTATGGAGGAATGTGCGCGTAATGACTGTTGTATTCAATCCCGATGCATTTTCTGTGTTTCATCAACACTCTGATAGTCCACAGATTACAGAATGCCAAGAGATGTGGATCGGAAACTACTACTGGTCTTCCATGGAACGATGGAAGCGTAGACTGTTTCAGACATAACTCCCATGGAGGAAAGTGTGCATGGTGACTGTTGTATTCAATCCCGATGCATTTTCTGTGTTTCATCAACACTCTGATAGTCCACAGATTACAGAATGCCACCGGATGTGCATCGGAATCTACTACTGGTCTTCCAGGGAATGATCAAAGCGTAGACTGTTTGAGAATTACACCAGTGGAGGAAAGTGCGCATGGTGACTGTTGTATTCAATCCCGATGCAAATTCTGTGTTTCATCAACACTCAGTTAGTCCACAGATATCAGAATGCCTCCAGATGTGGATCGGAAACTACTACTGGTCTTCCAGGGAACGATCAAAGCGTAGACTGTTTGAGACACTACTTCTATGGAGGAATGTGCGCATGATGACTGTTGTATTCAATCCCGAAGCAAATTCTGTGTTTCATCAACACTCTGATAGTCCACAGATTACAGAATGCCTCCAGATGTGCATCGGAAACTACTACTGGTCTTCCAGGGAACGATCAAAGCGTAAACTCTTTAAGACATTACTCCCATGGAGGAAAGTGCGCATGGTGACTGTTGTATTCAATCCCGATGCAATTTCTGTGTTTCATCAACACTTTGATAGTCCACAGATTACAGAATGCCCTCAGATGTGCATCGGAAACTACTACTGGTCTTCCAAGGAACGATCAAAGCGTGGACTGTCTGAGACATTAATCCCATGGAGGAAAGTGCGCATGGTGACTGATGTATTCAATCCCGATGCTATTTCTTAGTTTCATCAACACTCTGATAGTCCACAGATTACAGAATGCCACCAGATGTGCATCGGAAACTACTACTGGTCTTCCAGGGAACGATCAAAGCGTAGACTGTTTGAGACATTACTTTTATGGAGGAAAGTGCGCATGGTGACTGTTGTATTCAATCCCGATGCAATTTCTGTGTTTCATCAACACTCTGATAGTCCAAAGACTACAGAATGCCTCCAGATCCGCATGGGAAACTACTTCTGGTCTTCCAGGGAACGATCAAAGCGTAGACTGTTTGAGACATTACTCCAATGGGGGAAACTGTTCATGGAGTCTGTTGTATTTAATCCCGATGCAATTTTTGTGTTTCATCAACACTCTGATAGTCCACAGATTACAGAAAGCGTCCAGATGTGCATCGGAATCTACTACTAGTCTTCCAGGGAACGATCAAAGCGTAAACTCTTTGAGACATTACTCCCATGGAGGAAAGTGCGCATGGAGACTGTTGTATTCAATCCCGATGCATTTTCTGTGTTTCATCAACACTCTGATAGTCCACAGATTTCAGAATGCAACCAGATGTGCATTGGAAACTACTACTGGTCTTCCAGGGAACGATCAAAGCGTAGACAGTTTCAGACATTACTCCCATGGAGGAAAGTGCGGATGGTGACTGTTGCATTCAATCCCGATGCAATTTCTGTGTTTCATCAACACTCTGATAGTCCACAGATTACAGAATGCCACCAGATGTGCATCGGAAACTACTACTGGTCTTCCAGGGAACGATCAAAGCGTAGACTGTTTGGGACATTACTTTTATGGAGGAAAGTGCGCATGGTGACTATTGTATTCAATCCCGATGCAATTTCTGTGCTTCATTAACACTCTGATAGTCCCCAGATTACAGAATGCATCCAGATGTGCATCGGAAACTACTACTGGTCTTCCAGGGAACTATCAAAGCGTAGACTGTTTGAGACATTACTCCCATAGAGGAAACTGCTCATGGAGACTGTTGTATTCAATCCCGATGCAATTTCTGTGTTTCATCAACACTCTGATAGTCCACAGACTACAGAAAGCATCCAGATGTGCATCGGAAACTACTACTGGTCTTCCAGGGAACGATCAAAGCGTGGACAGTTTGAGACATTACTCCCATGGAGGAAACTGCCCATGGAGACTGTTGTATTCAATCCCGATGCTTTTTCTGTGTTTCATCAACACTCTGATAGTCCACAGATTACAGAAAGCATCCAGATGTGCATCGGAAACTACTACTGGTCTTCCAGGGAACGATCAAAGCGTAGACTCTTAGAGACATTACTCCCATGGGGGAAAGTGCTCATGGTGACTGTTGTATTCTATCCCGATGCAATATCTGTGTTTCGTCAACACTCTGATAGTCTACAGACTACAGAATGCCTCCAGATCCGCATGGGAAACTACTTCTGGTCTTCCAGGGGACGATCAAAGCGTAGACTGTTTGAGACATTACTCCCATGGAGGAAACTGTTCATGGAGTCTGTTGTATTCAATCCCGATGCAATTTTTGTGTTTCATCAACACTCTGATAGTCCACAGATTACAGAGAGCGTCCAGATGTGCATCGGAATCTACTACTCGTCTTCCAGGGAACGACCAAAGCGTAAACTCTTTGAGACATTACTCCCATAGAGGAAAGTGTGCATGGTGACTGTTGCATTCAATCCCGATGCAATTTCTGTGTTTCATCAACACTCTGATAGTCCACAGATTACAGAATGCCTCCAGATCCGCATGGGAAACTACTTCTGGTCTTCCAGGGAACGATCAAAGCATAGACTGTTTGAGACATTACTCCCATGGAGGAAACTGTTCACAGAGTCTGTTGTATTCAATCCCGATGCAATTTTTGTGTTTCATCAACACTCTGATAGTCCACAGATTACAGAAAGCGTCCAGATGTGCATCGTAAACTACTACTGGTCTTCCAGGGAACGATCTAAGCGTAGACTGTTTGAGACATTAGTTTTATGGAGGAATGTGCGCATGGTGACTGTTGTATTCCTTCAGGATGCAACTTCTGTGTTTCATCAACACTCTGATAGTCCACAGATTACAGAATGCCTCCAGATGTGCCTCGGAATCTACTACTGGTCTTCCAGGGAACGATCAAAGCGTAAACTCTTTGAGACATTACTCCCATCTAGGAAAGTGCGCATGGAGACTGTTGTATTCAATCCCGATGCATTTTCTGTGTTTCATCAACACTCTGATAGTCCACAGATTTCAGAATGCAACCAGATGTGCATTGGAAACTACTACTGGTCTTCCAGGGAACGATCAAAGCGTAGACTGTTTCAGACATTACACCCATGGAGGAAAGTGCGGATGGTGACTGTTGCATTCAATCCCGATGCAATTTCTGTGTTTCATCAACACTCTGATAGTCCACAGATTACAGAATGCCACCAGATGTGCAGAGGAAACTACTACTGGTCTTCAAGGGAACGATCAAAGCGTTGACTGTTAGAGATATTACTCCCATGGAGGAAAGTGCGCATGGTAAATGTTGTATTCAATCCCGATGCAATTTCTTTGTTTCATCAACACTCTGATATTCCACAGATTACAGAATGCCTCCAGATGTTCATCGGAAACTACTACTAGTCTTCCAGGGAACGATCAAAGCGTAGACTGTTTGAGACATTACTTTATGGAGGAATGTGCGCGTAATGACTGTTGTATTCAATCCCGATGCAATTTCTGTGTTTCATCAACACTCTCATAGTCCACAGATTACAGAATGCCTCCAGATGTGCATCGGAAACTACTACTGGTCTTCCAGGGAACGATCAAAGGGTACACTCTTTGAGACATTACTCCCATGGAGGAAAGTGCGCATGGTGACTGTTGTATTCAATCCCGATGCAATTACTGTGTTTCATCATCACTCTGATAGTCCACAGATTACAGAATGCCTCCAGATGTGCATCGGAAACTACTACTGGTCTTCATGGGAACGATCAGAACGTAAACTCTTTGTGACATTACGTCCATGGAGGAAAGTGCGCATCGTAACTGTTGTATTCAATCCCGATGCATTTTCTGTCTTTCATCAACCCTCTGATAGTCCACAGACTACAGAATGCCTCCAGATGTGCATCGGAAACTACTGCTGGTCTTCCAGTTAACGATCAAAGCGTAGACTGCTTGAAGCATTACTTTTATGGAGGAATGTGCGCATGGTGACTCTTGTATTCAATGCCGATGCAATTTCTGTGTTTCATCAACACTCTGATAGTCTACATATTACAGAATGCCTGCACATGTTCATCGGAAACTACTACTAGTCTTCCAGGGAACGATCAAAGCGTAGACTGTTTGAGACATTACTTTATGGAGGAATGTGCGCGTAATGACTGTTGTATTCAATCCCGATGCATTTTCTGTGTTTCATCAACACTCTGATAGTCCACAGATTACAGAATGCCAAGAGATGTGGATCGGAAACTACTACTGGTCTTCCATGGAACGATGGAAGCGTAGACTGTTTCAGACATAACTCCCATGGAGGAAAGTGTGCATGGTGACTGTTGTATTCAATCCCGATGCATTTTCTGTGTTTCATAAACACTCTGATAGTCCACAGATTACTGAATGCCACCGGATGTGCATCGGAATCTACTACTGGTCTTCCAGGGAACGATCAAAGCGTAGACTGTTTGAGAATTACACCAGTGGAGGAAAGTGCGCATGGTGACTGTTGTATTCAATCCCGATGCAAATTCTGTGTTTCATCAACACTCAGTTAGTCCACAGATATCAGAATGCCTCCAGATGTGGATCGGAAACTACTACTGGTCTTCCACGGAACGATCAAAGCGTAGACTGTTTGAGACACTACTTCTATGGAGGAATGTGCGCATGATGACTGTTGTATTCAATCCCGAAGCAAATTCTGTGTTTCATCAACACTCTGATAGTCCACAGATTACAGAATGCCTCCAGATGTGCATCGGAAACTACTACTGGTCTTCCAGGGAACGATCAAAGCGTAAACTCTTTAAGACATTACTCCCATGGAGGAAAGTGCGCATGGTGACTGTTGTATTCAATCCCGATGCAATTTCTGTGTTTCATCAACACTTTGATAGTCCACAGATTACAGAATGCCCTCAGATGTGCATCGGAAACTACTACTGGTCTTCCAAGGAACGATCAAAGCGTGGACTGTCTGAGACATTAATCCCATGGAGGAAAGTGCGCATGGTGACTGATGTATTCAATCCCGATGCTATTTCTTAGTTTCATCAACACTCTGATAGTCCACAGATTACAGAATGCCACCAGATGTGCATCGGAAACTACTACTGGTCTTCCAGGGAACGATCAAAGCGTAGACTGTTTGAGACATTACTTTAATGGAGGAAAGTGCGCATGGTGACTGTTGTATTCAATCCCGATGCAATTTCTGTGTTTCATCAACACTCTGATAGTCAAAAGACTACAGAATGCCTCCAGATCCGCATGGGAAACTACTTCTGGTCTTCCAGGGAACGATCAAAGCGTAGACTGTTTGAGACATTACTCCAATGGAGGAAACTGTTCATGGAGTCTGTTGTATTTAATCCCGATGCAATTTTTGTGTTTCATCAACACTCTGATAGTCCACAGATTACAGAAAGCGTCCAGATGTGCATCGGAATCTACTACTGGTCTTCCAGGGAACGATCAAAGCGTAAACTCTTTGAGACATTACTCCCATGGAGGAAAGTGCGCATGGAGACTGTTGTATTCAATCCCGATGCATTTTCTGTGTTTCATCAACACTCTGATAGTCCACAGATTTCAGAATGCAACCAGATGTGCATTGGAAACTACTACTGGTCTTCCAGGGAACGATCAAAGCGTAGACAGTTTCAGACATTACTCCCATGGAGGAAAGTGCGGATGGTGACTGTTGCATTCAATCCCGATGCAATTACTGTGTTTCATCAACACTCTGATAGTCCACAGATTACAGAATGCCACCAGATGTGCATCGGAAACTACTACTGGTCTTCCAGGGAACGATCAAAGCGTAGACTGTTTGGGACATTACTTTTATGGAGGAAAGTGCGCATGGTGACTATTGTATTCAATCCCAATGCAATTTCTGTGCTTCATTAACACTCTGATAGTCCCCAGATTACAGAATGCATCCAGATGTGCATCGGAAACTACTACTGGTCTTCCAGGGAACTATCAAAGCGTAGACTGTTTGAGACATTACTCCCATAGAGGAAACTGCTCATGGAGACTGTTGTATTCAATCCCGATGCAATTTCTGTGTTTCATCAACACTCTGATAGTCCACAGATTACAGAAAGCATCCAGATGTGCATCGGAAACTACTACTGGTATTCCAGGGAACGATCAAAGCGTGGACAGTTTGAGACATTACTCCCATGGAGGAAACTGCCCATGGAGACTGTTGTATTCAATCCCGATGCTTTTTCTGTGTTTCATCAACACTCTGATAGTCCACAGATTACAGAGAGCATCCAGATGTGCATCGGAAACTACTACTGGTCTTCCAGGGAACGATCAAAGCGTAGACTCTTAGAGACATTACTCCCATGGGGGAAAGTGCTCATGGTGACAGTTGTATTCTATCCCGATGCAATATCTGTGTTTCATCAACACTCTGATCGTCTACAGATTACAGAATGCCACCAGATGTGCATCGGAAACTACTACTGGTCTTCCAGGGAACGATCAAATCGTAGACTGTTTGAGACATTACTTTTATAGAGGAAAGTGCGCATGGTGAGTGTTGTATTCAATCCCGATGCAATATCTGTGTTTCAACAACACTCTGATAGTCCACAGACTACAGAATGCCTCCAGATCCGCATGGGAAACTACTTTTGGTCTTGCAGGGGACGATCAAAGCGTAGATTGTTTGAGACATTACTCCCATGGAGGAAACTGTTCATGGAGTCTGTTGTATTCAATCCCGATGCAATTTTTGTGTTTCATCAACACTCTGATAGTCCACAGATTACAGAGAGCGTCCAGATTTGCATCGGAATCTACTACTGGTCTTCCAGGGAACGACCAAAGCGTAAACTCTTTGAGACATTACTCCCATGGAGGAAAGTGTGCATGGTGACTGTTGCATTCAATCCCGATGCAATTTCTGTGTTTCATCAACACTCTGATAGTCCACAGATTACAGAATGCCACCAGATGTGCAGAGGAAACTACTACTGGTCTTCCAGGGAACGATCAAAGCGTAGACTGTTTGAGACATTACTTTTATGGAGGAAAGTGCGCATGGTGACTGTTGTATTCAATCCCGATGCAATTTCTGTGCTTCATTAACACTCTGATAGTCCCCAGATTACAGAATGCATCCAGATGTGCATCGGAAACTACTACTGGTCTTCCAGGGAACGATCAAAGCGTAGACTGTTTGAGACATTACACCCATGGAGGAAACTGCTCATGGAGACTGTTGTATTCAATCCCGATGCAACTTCTGTGTTTCATCAACACTCTGATAGTCCACAGATTACAGAAAGCATCCAGATGTGCATCGGAGACTACTACTGGTCTTCCAGGGAACGATCAAATCGTGGACAGTTTGAGACATTACTCCCATGGAGGAAACTGCGCATGGAGACTGTTGTATTCAATCCCGATGCTTTTTCTGTGTTTCATCAACACTCTGATAGTCCACAGATTACAGAAAGCATCCAGATGTGCATCGGAAACTACTACTGGTCTTCCAGGGAACGATCAAAGCGTAGACTCTTAGAGACATTATTCCCATGGGGGAAAGTGCTCATGGTGACTGTTGTATTCTATCCCGATGCAATTTCTGTGTTTCATCAACACTCTGATAGTCCACAGATTACAGAATGCCACCAGATGTGCATCGGAAACTACTACTGGTATTCCAGGGAACGATCAATGCGTAGACTGTTTCAGACATTACTCCCATGGAGGAAAGTGCGGATGGTGACTGTTGTATTCAATCCCGATGCCATTTCTGTGTTTCATCAACACTCTGATGGTCCACAGATTACAGAATGCCACCAGATGTGCATCGGAAACTACTACTGGTCGTCCAGGGAACGATCAAAGCGTAGACTGTTTGAGACACTACTTCTATGGAGGAATGTGCGCATGATGATTGTTGTATTCAATCCCGAAGCAAATTCTGTGTTTCATCAACACTCTGATAGTCCACAGATTACAGAATGCTTCCAGATGTGCATCGGAAACTACTACTGGTCTTCCAGGGAACGATCAAAGCGTAAACTCTTTGAGACATTACTCCCATGGAGGAAAGTGCGCATGGTGACTGTTGTATTCAATCCCGATGCAATTTCTGTGTTTCATCAACACTCTGATAGTCCACAGACTACAGAATGCCCTCAGATGTGCATCGGAAACTACTACTGGTCTTCCAAGGAACGATCAAAGCGTAGACTGTTTGAGACATTAATCCCATGGAGGAAAGTGCGCATGGTGACTGATGTATTCAATCCCGATGCTATTTCTTAGTTTCATCAACACTCTGATAGTCCACAGATTACAGAACGCCACCAGATGTGCATCGGAAACTACTACTGGTCTTCCAGGGAACGATCAAAGCGTAGACTGTTTGAGACATTACTTTTATGGAGGAAAGTGCGCATGGTGACTGTTGTATTCAATCCCGATGCAATTTCTGTGTTTCATCAACACTCTGATAGTCCACAGATTACAGAATGCCTCCAGATCCGCATGGGAAACTACTTCTGGTCTTCCAGGGAACGATCAAAGCGTAGACTGTTTGAGACATTACTCCCATGGAGGAAACTGTTCATGGAGTCTGTTGTATTCAGTCCCGATGCAATTTTTGTGTTTCATCAACACTCTGATAGTCCACAGATTACAGAAAGCGTCCAGATGTGCATCGGAAACTACTACTGGTCTTCCAGGGAACGATCAAAGCGTAGACTGTTTGAGACATTAGTTTTATGGAGGAATGTGCGCATGGTGACTGTTGTATTTAATCCCGATGCAACTTCTGTGTTTCATCAACACTCTGATAGTCCACAGATTACAGAATGCCTCCAGATGTGCATCGGAATCTACTACTGGTCTTCAGGGAACGATCAAAGCGTAAACTTTTTGAGACATTGCTCCCATGGAGGAAAGTGCGCATGGAGACTGTTGTATTCAATCCCGATGCATATTCTGTGTTTCATCAACACTCTGATAGTCCACAGATTTCAGAATGCAACCAGATGTGCAATGGAAACTACTACTGGTCTTCCAGGGAACGATCAAGCGAAGACTGTTTCAGACATTACTCCCATGGAGGAAAGTGCGCATGGTGAATGTTGTATTCAATCCCGATGCAATGTCTGTGTTTCATCAACACTCTGATAGTCCACAGATTACAGAATGCCCCAGATGTTCATCGGAAACTACTACTAGTCTTCCTGGGAACGATCAAAGCGTAGACTGTTTGAGACATTACTTTATGGAGGAATGTGCGCGTAATGACTGTTGTATTCAATCACGATGCCATTTCTGTGTTTCATCAACACTCTGATGGTCCACAGATTACAGAATGTCACCAGATGTGCATCGGAAACTACTACTGGTCTTCCAGGGAACGATCAAAGCGTAGATTGTTTGAGACATTACTCCCGTACAGGAAAGTGCGCATGGTGACTGTTGTATCCAATCCCGATGCAATTTCTGTGTTTCATCAACACATTGATAGTCCACAGATTACAGAATGCCTCCAGATGTTCATCGGAAACCACTACTGGTCTTCCAGGGAACGATCATAGCGTAAACTCTTCTAGACATTACTCCCATGGAGGAAAGTGCGCATGGTGATTGTTGTATTCAATCCCGATGCATTTTCTGTGTTTCATCAACACTCTGATAGTCCACAGATTACAGAATGCCACCAGATGTGCATCGGAAACTACTACTGGTATTCCAGGGAACGATCAATGCGTAGACTGTTTCAGACATTACTCCCATGGAGGAAAGTGCGGATGGTGACTGTTGTATTCAATCCCGATGTAATTTTTGTGTTTCATCAACACTCTGATAGTCCACAGATTACAGAATGCCACCAGATCTGCATCGGAAACTACAACTGGTCTTCCAGGGAACGATCTAAGCGTAGACTGTTTGAGACATTAGTTTTATGGAGGAATGTGCGCATGGTGACTGTTGTATTCAATCACGATGCCATTTCTGTGTTTTATCAACACTCTGATGGTCCACAGATTACAGAATGCCACCAGATGTGCATCGGAAACTACTACTGGTCGTTCAGGGAACGATCAAAGCGTAGACTGTTTGAGACACTACTCCTATGGAGGAATGTGCGCATGATGACTGTTGTATTCAATCCCGAAGCAAATTCTGTGTTTCATCAACACTCTGATAGTCCACAGATTACAGAATGCCTCCATATGTGCATCGGAAACTGCTACTGGTATTCCAGGGAACGATTAATGCGTAGACTGTTTCAGACATTACTCCCATGGAGGAAAGTGCGGATGGTGACTGTTGTATTCAATCCCGATGTAATTTCTGTGTTTCATCAACACTCTGATAGTCCACAGATTACAGAATGCCACCAGGTGTGCATCGGAAACTACAACTGGTCTTCCAGGGAACGATCTAAGCGTAGACTGTTTGAGACATTAGTTTTATGGAGGAATGTGCGCATGGTGACTGTTGTATTCAATCACAATGCCATTTCTGTGTTTCATCAACACTCTGATGGTCCACAGATTATAGAATGCCACCAGATGTGCATCGGAAACTACTACTGGTCGTCCAGGGAACGATAAAAAAGCGTAGACTCTTTGAGACACTACTTCTATGGAGGAATGTGCGCATGATGACTGTTGTATTCAATCCCGAAGCAAATCCTGTGTTTCATCAACACTCTGATAGTCCACAGATTACAGAATGCCTCCAGATGTGCATCGGAAACTACTACTGGTCTTCCAGGGAACGATCAAAGCGTGGACAGTTTGAGACATTACTCCCATGGAGGAAACTGCGCATGGAGACTGTTGTATTCAATACCGATGCTTTTTCTGTGTTTCATCAACACTCTGATAGTCCACAGATTACAGAAAGCATCCAGATGTGCATCGGAAACTACTACTGGTCTTCCAGGGAACGATCAAAGCGTAGACTGTTTGAGACACTACTTCTATGGAGGATTGTGCGCATGATGACTGTTGTATTCAATCCCGAAGCATATTCTGTGTTTCATCAACACTCAGATAGTCCACAGATTACAGAAAGCATCCAGATGTGCATCGGAGACTACTACTGGTCTTCCAGGGAACGATCAAAGCGTGGACAGTTTGAGACATTACTCCCATGGAGGAAACTGCGCATGGAGACTGTTGTATTCAATCCCGATGCTTTTTCTGTGTTTCATCAACACTCTGATAGTCCACAGATTACAGAAAGCATCCAGATGTGCATCGGAAACTACTACTGGTCTTCCAGGGAATGATCAAAGCGTAGACTCTTAGAGACATTATTCCTATGGGGGAAAGTGCTCATGGTGACTGTTGTATTCTATCCCGATGCAATTTCTGTGTTTCATCAACACTCTGATAGTCCACAGATTACAGAATGACTCCAGATGTGCATCGGAAACTACTACTGGTCTTCCAGGGAACGATCAAAGCGTAAACTCTTTGAGACATTACTCCTATGGAGGAAAGTGCGCATGGTGACTGTTGTATTCAATCCCGATGCAATTTCTGTGTTTCATCAACACTCTGATAGTCCACAGACTACAGAATGCCCTCAGATGTGCATCGGAAACTACTACTGGTCTTCCAAGGAACGATCTAAGCGTAGACTGTTTGAGACATTAATCCCATGGAGGAAAGTGCGCATGGTGTCTGATGTATTCAATCCCGAAGCTATTTC
This sequence comes from Schistocerca gregaria, assembly GCF_023897955.1. NCBI lineage: Eukaryota > Metazoa > Arthropoda > Insecta > Orthoptera > Acrididae > Schistocerca > Schistocerca gregaria. The sequence continues at coordinate 2,089,089 of NC_064923.1, read as the reverse complement.
TTAGTTTCATCAACACTCTGATAGTCCACAGATTACAGAATGCCACCAGATGTGCATCGGAAACTACTACTGGTCTGCCAGGGAACGATCAAAGCGTAGACTGTTTCAGACATTACTTTTATGGAGGAAAGTGCGCATGTTGACTGTTGTATTCACCCCGATGCAATTTCTGTGTTTCATCAACACTCTGATATTTCACAGATTACAGAATGCCACCAGATGTGCATCGGAAACTACTATTGGTATTCCAGGGAACGATCAATGCGTAGACTGTTTCAGACATTACTCCCATGGAGGAAAGTGCGGATGGTGACTGTTGTATTCAATCCCGATGTAATTTCTGTGTTTCATCAACACTCTGATAGTCCACAGATTACAGAATGCCACCAGGTGTGCATCGGAAACTACAACTGGTCTTCCAGGGAACGATCTAAGCGTAGACTGTTTGAGACATTACTCCCGTACAACAAAGTGCGCATGGTGACTGTTGTATCCAATCCCGATGCAATTTCTGTGTTTCATCAACACTTTGATAGTCCACAGATTACAGAATGCCTCCAGATGTTCATCGGAAACTACTACTGGTCTTTCAGGGAACGATCATAGCGTAAACTCTTCTAGACATTCCTCCCATGGAGGAAAGTGCTCCTGGTGACTGTTGTATTCAATCCCGATGCATTTTCATGTGTTTCATCAACACTCTGATATTTCACAGATTACAGAATGCCACCAGATGTGCATCGGAAACTACTACTGGTATTCCAGGGAACGATCAATGCGTAGACTGTTTCAGACATTACTCCCATGGAGGAAAGTGCGGATGGTGACTGTTGTATTCAATCCCGATGTAATTTCTGTGTTTCATCAACACTCTGATAGTCCACAGATTACAGAATGCCACCAGGTGTGCATCGGAAACTACAACTGGTCTTCCAGGGAACGATCTAAGCGTAGACTGTTTGAGACATTAGTTTATGGAGGAATGTGCGCATGGTGACTGTTGTATTCAATCACGATGCCATTTCTGTGTTTCATCAACACTCTGATGGTCCACAGATTACAGAATGCCACCAGATGTGCATCGGAAACTACTACTGGTCGTCCAGGGAACGATCAAAGCGTAGACTGTTTGAGACACTACTTCTATGGAGGAATGTGCGCATGATGACTGTTGTATTCAATCCCGAAGCAAATTCTGTGTTTCATCAACACTCTGATAGTCCACAGATTACAGAATGCCTCCAGATGTGCATCGGAAACTACTACTGGTCTTCCAGGGAACGATCAAAGCGTGGACAGTTTGAGACATTACTCCCATGGAGGAAACTGCGCATGGAGACTGTTGTATTCAATACCGATGCTTTTTCTGTGTTTCATCAACACTCTGATAGTCCACAGATTACAGAAAGCATCCAGATGTGCATCGGAAACTACTACTGGTCTTCCAGGGAACGATCAAAGCGTAGACTGTTTGAGACACTACTTCTATGGAGGATTGTGCGCATGATGACTGTTGTATTCAATCCCGAAGCATATTCTGTGTTTCATCAACACTCTGATAGTCCACAGATTACAGAAAGCATCCAGATGTGCATCGGAGACTACTACTGGTCTTCCAGGGAACGATCAAAGCGTGGACAGTTTGAGACATTACTCCCATGGAGGAAACTGCGCATGGAGACTGTTGTATTCAATCCCGATGCTTTTTCTGTGTTTCATCAACACTCTGATAGTCCACAGATTACAGAAAGCATCCAGATGTGCATCGGAAACTACTACTGGTCTTCCAGGGAACGATCAAAGCGTAGACTCTTAGAGACATTATTCCTATGGGGGAAAGTGCTCATGGTGACTGTTGTATTCTATCCCGATGCAATTTCTGTGTTTCATCAACACTCTGATAGTCCACAGATTACAGAATGACTCCAGATGTGCATCGGAAACTACTACTGGTCTTCCAGGGAACGATCAAAGCGTAAACTCTTTGAGACATTACTCCTATGGAGGAAAGTGCGCATGGTGACTGTTGTATTCAATCCCGATGCAATTTCTGTGTTTCATCAACACTCTGATAGTCCACAGACTACAGAATGCCCTCAGATGTGCATCGGAAACTACTACTGGTCTTCCAAGGAACGATCTAAGCGTAGACTGTTTGAGACATTAATCCCATGGAGGAAAGTGCGCATGGTGACTGATGTATTCAATCCCGATGCTATTTCTTAGTTTCATCAACACTCTGATAGTCCACAGATTACAGAATGCCACCAGATGTGCATCGGAAACTACTACTGGTCTTCCAGGGAACGATCAAAGCGTAGACTGTTTCAGACATTACTTTTATGGAGGAAAGTGCGCATGGTGACTGTTGTATTCAATCCCGATGCAATTTCTGTGTTTCATCAACACTCTGATAGTCCACAGATTACAGAATGCCTCCAGATCCGCATGGGAAACTACTTCTGGTCTTCCAGGGAACGATCAAAGCGTAGACTGTTTGAGACATTACTCCCATGGAGGAAACTGTTCATGGAGTCTGTTGTATTCAGTCCCGATGCAATTTTTGTGTTTCATCAACACTCTGATAGTCCACAGATTACAGAAAGCGTCCAGATGTGCATCGGAAACTACTACTGGTCTTCCAGGGAACGATCAAAGCGTAGACTGTTTGGGACATTAGTTTTATGGAGGAATGTGCGCATGGTGACTGTTGTATTTAATCCCGATGCAACTTCTGTGTTTCATCAACACTCTGATAGTCCACAGATTACAGAATGCCTCCAGATGTGCATCGGAAACTACTACTGGTATTCCAGGGAACGATCAATGCGTAGACTGTTTCAGACATTACTCCCATGGAGGAAAGTGCGGATGGTGACTGTTGTATTCAATCCCGATGTAATTTCTGTGTTTCATCAACACTCTGATAGTCCACAGATTACAGAATGCCACCAGGTGTGCATCGGAAACTACAACTGGTCTTCCAGGGAACGATCTAAGCGTAGACTGTTTGAGACATTAGTTTTATGGAGGAATGTGCGCATGGTGACTGTTGTATTCAATCACGATGCCATTTCTGTGTTTCATCAACACTCTGATGGTCCACAGATTATAGAATGCCACCAGATGTGCATCGGAAAGTACTACTGGTCGTCCAGGGAACGATCAAAGCGTAGACTGTTTGAGACACTACTTCTATGGAGGAATGTGCGCATGATGACTGTTGTATTCAATCCCGAAGCAAATTCTGTGTTTCATCAATACTCTGATAGTCCACAGATTACAGAATGCCTCCAGATGTGCATCGGAAACTACTACTGGTCTTCCAGGGAACGATCAAAGCGTAAACTCTTTGAGACATTACTCCCATGGAGGAAAGTGCGCATGGTGACTGTTGTATTCAATCCCGATGCAATTTCTGTGTTTCATCAACACTCTGATAGTCCACAGACTACAGAATGCCCTCAGATGTGCATCGGAAACTACTACTGGTCTTCCAGGGAACGATCAAAGCGTAGACTGTTTCAGACATTACTCCCATGGAGGAAAGTGCGGATGGTGACTGTTGCATTCAATCCCGAAGCAATTTCTGTGTTTCATGAACACTCTGATAGTCCACAGATTACAGAATGCCACCAGATGTGCAGAGGAAACTACTACTGGTCTTACAGGGAACGATCAAAGCGTAGACTGTTAGAGATATTACTCCCATGGAGGAAAGTGCGCATGGTGAATGTTGTATTCAATCCCGATGCAATTTCTGTGTTTCATCAACACTCTGATAGTCCACAGATTACAGAATGCCGCCAGATGTTCATCGGAAACTACTACTAGTCTTCCAGGGAACGATCAAAGCGTAGACTGTTTGAGACATTAATCCCATGGAGGAAAGTGCGCATGGTGACTGATGTATTCAATCCCGATGCTATTTCTTAGTTTCATCAACACTCTGATAGTCCAGAGATTACAGAATGCCACCAGATGTGCATCGGAAACTACTACTATTCTTCCAGGGAACGATCAAAGCGTAGACTGTTTGAGACATTACTTTTATGGAGGAAAGTGCGCATGGTGACTGTTGTATTCAATCCCGATGCAATTTCTGTGTTTCATCAACACTCTGATAGTCCACAGATTACAGAATGCCTCCAGATCCGCATGAGAAACTACTTCTGGTCTTCCAGGGAACGATCAAAGCGTAGACTGTTTGAGACATTACTCCCATGGAGGAAACTGTTCATGGAGTCTGTTGTATTCAATCCCGATGCAATTTTTGTGTTTCATCAACACTCTGATGGTCCACAGATTACAAAAAGCGTCCAGATGTGCATCGGAAACTACTACTGGTCTTCCAGGGAACGATCTAAGCGTAGACTGTTTGAGACATTAGTTTTATGGAAGAATGTGCGCATGGTGACTGTTGTATTCAATCCCGATGCAACTTCTGTGTATCATCAACACTCTGATAGTCCACAGATTACAGAATGCCTCCAGATGTGCATCGGAATCTACTACTGGTCTTCGAGGGAACGATCAAAGCGTAAACTCTTTTAGACATTACTCCCATGGAGGAAAGTGCGCATGGAGACTGTTGTATTCAATCCCGAAGCATTTTCTGTGTTTCATCAACACTCTGATAGTCCACACATTTCAGAATGCAACCAGATGTGCATTGGAAACTACTACTGGTCTTCCAGGGAACGATCAAAGCGTAGACTGTTTCAGACATTACTCCCATGGAGGAAAGTGCGGATGGTGACTGTTGCATTCAATCCCGAAGCAATTTCTGTGTTTCATGAACACTCTGATAGTCCACAGATTACAGAATGCCACCAGATGTGCAGAGGAAACTACTACTGGTCTTACAGGGAACGATCAAAGCGTAGACTGTTAGAGATATTACTCCCATGGAGGAAAGTGCGCATGGTGAATGTTGTATTCAATCCCGATGCAATTTCTGTGTTTCATCAACACTCTGATAGTCCACAGATTACAGAATGCCGCCAGATGTTCATCGGAAACTACTACTAGTCTTCCAGGGAACGATCAAAGCGTAGACTGTTTGAGACATTACTTTATGGAGGAATGTGCGCGTAATGACTGTTGTATTCAATCACGATGCCATTTCTGTGTTTCATTAACACTCTGATGGTCGACAGATTACAGAATGCCACCAGATGTGCATCGGAAACTACTACTGGTCTTCCAGGGAACGATCAAAGCGTAGACTGTTTGAGACACTACTTCTATGGAGGAATGTGCGCATGATGACTGTTGTATTCAATCCCGAAGCAAATTCTGTGTTTCATCAACACTCTGATAGTCCACAGATTACAGAATGCCTCCAGATGTGCATCGGAAACTATTACTGGTCTTCCAGGGAACGATCAAAGCGTAAACTCTTTGAGACATTACTCCCATGGAGGAAAGTGCGCATGGCGACTGTTGTATTTAATCCCGATGCAATTTCTGTGTTTCATCAACACTATGATGGTCCACAGATTACAGATTGCCCTCAGATGTGCATCGGAAACTACTAGTGGGCTTCCAAGGAACGATCAAAGCGTAGACAGTTTGAGACGTTAATCCCATGGAGGAAATTGCGCATGGTGACTGATGTATTCAATCCCGATGCTATTTCTTAGTTTCATCAACATTCTGATAGTCCACAAATTACAGAATGCCACCAGATGTGCAGAGGAAACTACTACTGGTCTTCCAGGGAACGATCAAAGCGTAGACTGTTAGAGATATTACTCCCATGGAGGAAAGTGCGCATGGTGAATGTTGTATTCAATCCCGATGCAATTTCTGTGTTTCATCAACACTCTGATAGTCCACAGATTACAGAATGCCTCCAAATGTTCATCGGAAACTACTACTAGTCTTCCATTGAACGACTTAAGCGTAGACTGTTTGAGACATTACTTTATGGAGGAATGTGCGCGTAATGACTGTTGTATTCAATCACGATGCCATTTCTGTGTTTCATCAACACTCTGATGGTCCACAGATTACAGAATGCCACCAGATGTGCATCGGAAACTACTACTGGTCTTCCAAGGAACGATCAAAGCGTAGACTGTTTGAGACACTACTTCTATTTAGGAATGTGTGTATGATGACTGTTGTATTCAATCCCGAAGCAAATTCTGTGTTTCATCAACATTCTGATAGTCCACAGATTACAGAATGCCAACAGATGTGCATCGGAAACTACTACTGGTCTTCCAGGGAACGATCAAAGCGTAAACTCTTTGAGACATTACTCCCATGGAGGAAAGTGCGCATGGAGTCTGTTGTATTCAATCCCGATGCAATTTTTGTGTTTCATCAACACTCTGATAGTCCACAGATTACAGAAAGCGTCCCGATGTGCATCGGAAACTACTACTGGTCTTCCAGGGAACGTTCTAAGCGTAGACTGTTTGAGACATTAGTTTTATGGAGGAATGTGCGCATGGTGACTGTTGTATTCAATCCCGATGCAACTTCTGTGTTTCATCAACACTCTGATAGTCCACAGATTACAGAATGCCTCCAGATGTGCATCGGAATCTACTACTGGTCTTCCAGGGAACGATCAAAGCGTAAACTCTTTGAGACATTACTCCCATGGAGGAAAGTGCGCATGGAGACTGTTGTATTCAATCCCGATGCATTTTCTGTGTTTCATCAACACTCTGATAGTCCACAGATTTCAGAATGCAACCAGATGTGCATTGGAAACTACTACTGGTCTTCCAGGGAACGATCAAAGCGTAGACTGTTTCAGACATTACTCCCATGGAGGAAAGTGCGGATGGTGACTGTTGCATTCAATCCCGAAGCAATTTCTGTGTTTCATGAACACTCTGATAGTCCACAGATTACAGAATGCCACCAGATGTGCAGAGGAAACTACTACTGGTCTTACAGGGAACGATCAAAGAGTAGACTGTTAGAGATATTACTCCCATGGAGGAAAGTGCGCATGGTGAATGTTGTATTCAATCCCGATGCAATTTCTGTGTTTCATCAACACTCTGATAGTCCACAGATTACAGAATGCCGCCAGATGTTCATCGGAAACTACTACTAGTCTTCCAGGGAACGATCAAAGCGTAGACTGTTTGAGACATTACTTTATGGAGGAATGTGCGCGTAATGACTGTTGTATTCAATCACGATGCCATTTCTGTGTTTCATTAACATTCTGATGGTCGACAGATTACAGAATGCCACCAGATGTGCATCGGAAACTACTACTGGTCTTCCAGGGAACGATCAAAGCGTAGACTGTTTGAGACACTACTTCTATGGAGGAATGTGCTCATGATGACTGTTGTATTCAATCCCGAAGCAAATTCTGTGTTTCATCAACACTCTGATAGTCCACAGATTACAGAATGCCTCCAGATGTGCATCGGAAACTATTACTGGTCTTCCAGGGAACGATCAAAGCGTAAACTCTTTGAGACATTACTCCCATGGAGGAAAGTGCGCATGGTGACTGTTGTATTCAATCCCGATGCAATTTCTGTGTTTCATCAACACTATGATAGTCCACAGATTACAGAATGCCCTCAGATGTGCTTCGGAAACTACTAGTGGTCTTCCAAGGAACGATCAAAGCGTAGACAGTTTGAGACGTTAATCCCATGGAGGAAATTGCGCATGGTGACTGATGTATTCAATCCCGATGCTATTTCTTAGTTTCATCAACATTCTGATAGTCCACAGATTACAGAATGCCACCAGATGTGCAGAGGAAACTACTACTGGTCTTCCAGGGAACGATCAAAGCGTAGACTGTTAGAGATATTACTCCCATGGAGGAAAGTGCGCATGGTGAATGTTGTATTCAATCCCGATGCAATTTCTGTGTTTCATCAACACTCTGATAGTCCACAGATTACAGAATGCCTCCAGATGTTCATCGGAAACTACTACTAGTCTTCCATTGAACGACTTAAGCGTAGACTGTTTGAGACATTACTTTATGGAGGAATGTGCGCGTAATGACTGTTGTATTCAATCCCGATGCTTTTTCTGTGTTTCATCAACACTCTGATGGTCCACAGATTACAGAATGCCACCAGATGTGCATCGGAAACTACTACTGGTCTTCCAGGGAACGATCAAAGCGTAGACTGTTTGAGACACTACTTCTATTTAGGAATGTGTGCATGATGACTGTTGTATTCAATCCCGAAGCAAATTCTGTGTTTCATCAACACTCTGATAGCCCACAGATTACAGAATGCCTCCAGATGTGCATCGGAAACTACTACTGGTCTTCCAAGGAACGATCAAAGCGTAAACTCTTTGAGACATTACTCCCATGGAGGAAAGTGCGCATGGAGTCTGTTGTATTCAATCCCGATGCAATTTTTGTGTTTCATCAACACTCTGATAGTCCACAGATTACAGAAAGCGTCCAGATGTGCGTCGGAAACTACTACTGGTCTTCCAGGGAACGTTCTAAGCGTAGACTGTTTGAGACATTAGTTTTATGGAGGAATGTGCGCATGGTGACTGTTGTAGTCAATCCCGATGCAACTTCTGTGTTTCATCAACACTCTGATAGTCCACAGATTACAGAATTACAGAATGCCTCCAGATGTGCATCGGAATCTACTACTGGTCTTCCAGGGAACGATCAAAGCGTAAACTCTTTGAGACATTACTCCCATGGAGGAAAGTGCGCATGGAGACTGTTGTATTCAATCCCGATGCATTTTCTGTGTTTCATCAATACTCTGATAGTCCACAGATTTCAGAATGCAACCAGATGTGCATTGGAAACTACTACTGGTCTTCCAGGGAACGATCAAAGCGTAGACTGTTTCAGACATTACTCCCATGGAGGAAAGTGCGGATGGTGACTGTTGCATTCAATCCCGATGCAATTTCTGTGTTTCATCAACACTCTGATAGTCCACAGATTACAGAATGCCACCAGATGTGCAGAGGAAACTACTACTGGTCTTCCAGGGAACGATCAAAGCGTAGACTGTTTGAGACATTACTTTTATGGAGAAAAGTGCGCATGGTGACTGTTGTATTCAATCCCGATGCAATTTCTGTGCTTCATTAACACTCTGATAGTCCATAGATTACAGAATGCCACCAGATGTGCATCGGAAACTGCTACTGGTCTTCCAGGTAACGATCAAAGCGTAGACTGTTTGAGACATTACTCCCATGTAGGAAACTGCTCATGGAGACTGTTGTATTCAATCCCGATGCAATTTCTGTGTTTCATCAACACTCTGATAGTCCACAGATTACAGAAAGCATCCAGATGTGCATCGGAAACTACTACTGGTCTTCCAGGGAACGATCAAAGCGTGGACAGTTTGAGACATTACTCCCATGGAGGAAACTGCGCATGGAGACTGTTGTATTCAATCCCGATGCTTTCTCTGTGTTTCATCGACACTCTGATAGTCCACAGATTACAGAAAGCATCCAGATGTGCATCGGAAACTACTACTGGTCTTCCAGGGAACGATCAAAGCGTAGACTCTTAGAGACACTACTCCCATGTGGGAAAGTGCTCATGGTGACTGTTGTATTCTATCACGATGCAATTTCTGTGTTTCATCAACACTCTGATAGTCTACAGATTACAGAATGCCACCAGATGTGCATCGGAAACTACTACTGGTCTTCCATAGAACGATCAAAGCGTAGATTGTTTGAGACATTACTCCCGTACAGGAAAGTGCGCATGGTGACTGTTGTATCCAATCCCGATGCAATTTCTGTGTTTCATCAACACTTTGATAGTCCACAGATTACAGAATGCCTGCAGATGTTCATCGGAAACTACTACTGGTCTTCCACTGAACGATCATAGCGTAAACTCTTCTAGACATTACTCCCATGGAGGAAAGTGCGCATGGTGACTGTTGTATTCAATCCCGATGCATTTTCTGTGTTTCATCAACACTCTGATAGTCCACAGATTACAGAATGCCACCAGATGTGCATCGGAAACTACTACTGGTATTCCAGGGAACGATCAATGCGTAGACTGTTTCAGACATTACTCCCATGGAGGAAAGTGCGGATGGTGACTGTTGTATTCAATCCCGATGTAATTTCTGTGTTTCATCAACACTCTGATAGTCCACAGATTACAGAATGCCACCAGATGTGCATCGGAAACTACAACTGGTCTTCCAGGGAACGATCAAAGCGTAGACTGTTTGAGACATTACTTTTATGGAGGAATGTGCTCATGGTGACTGTTGCATTAAATCCCGATGCATATTCTGTGTTTCTTCAACAATCTGATAGTCCACAGATTACAGAATGCCTCCAGATGTGCATCGGAAACTACTACTGGTCTTCCAGGGAACGATCAAAGCGTAGACTGTATGAGACATTAGTTTTAAGGAGGAATGTGCGCATGGTGACTGTTGTATTCAATTCCGATGCAATTTCTGTGTTTCATCAACACTCTGATAGTCCACAGATTACTGAATGCCTCCAGATGTGCATCGGAAACTACTACTGGTCTTCCAGGGAACGATCAAAGCTTAAACTCTTTGAGACATTACTCCCATGGAGGAAAGTGCGCATGGTGACTGTTGAATTCAATCCCAATGCATTTTCTGTGTTTCATCAACACTCTGATAGTCCACAGATTACAGAATGCCACCAGATGTGCTTTGGAAACTACTACTGGTCTTCCAGGGAACGATCAAAGCGTAGACTGTTTCAGACATTACTCCCATGGAGGAAAGTGCGGATGGTGACTGTTGCATTCAATCCCGAAGCAATTTCTGTGTTTCATTAACTCTCTGATAGTCCACACATTACAGAATGCCTCCAGATGTGCATCAGAAACTACTATTGGTCTTCCAAGGAACGATCAAAGTGTAGACTGTTTGAGACATTACTCCCATGGAGGAAACTGCTCATGGAGACTGTTGTATTCAATCCCGATGCAATCTCTGTGTTTCATCAACACTCTGATAGTCCACAGATTACAGAAAGCATCCAGATGTGCATCGGAAACTACTACTGGTCTTCCAGGGAACGATCAAAACGTAGACTGTTTGAGACATTACTCCCATGGAGGAAACTGCATATTGAGACTGTTGTATTCAATCCCGATGAAATTTCTGTGTTTCATAAACACTCTGATAGTCAACAGATTACAGAAAGCATCCAGATGTGCAACGGAAACTACTACTGGTCTTCCAGGGAACGATCAAAGCGTAGACTGTTGGAGACATTACTTTATGGAGGAATGTGCGCGTAATGACTGTTGTATTCAATCACGATGCCATTTCTGTGTTTCATCAACACTCTGATGGTCCACAGATTACAGAATGCCACCAGATGTACATCGGAAACTACTACTGGTCTTCCAGGGAACGATCAAAGCGTAGACTGTTTGAGACACTACTTCTATTTAGGAATGTGCGCATGATGACTGTTGTATTTAATCCCCAAGCAAATTCTGTGTTTCATCAACACTCTGATAGTCCACAGATTACAGAATGCCTCCAGATGTGCATCGGAAACTACTACTGGTCTTCCAGGGAACGATTAAAGCGTAAACTCTTTGAGACATTACTCCCATGGAGGAAAGTGCGCATGGAGTCTGTTGTATTCAATCCCGATGCAATTTTTGTGTTTCATCAACACTCTGATAGTCCACAGATTACAGAAAGCGTCCAGATGTGCATCGGAAACTACTACTGGTCTTCCAGGGAACGTTCTAAGCGTCGACTGTTTGAGACATTAGTTTTATGGAGGAATGTGCGCATGGTGACTGTTGTATTCAATCCCGATGCAAATTCTGTGTTTCATCAACACTCTGATAGTCCACAGATTACAGAATGCCTCCAGATGTGCATCGGAACCTACTACTGGTCTTCCAGGGAACGATCAAAGCGTAAACTCTTTGAGACATTACTCCCATGGAGGAAAGTGCGCATGGAGACTGTTGTATTCAATCCCGATGCATTTTCTGTGTTTCATCAACACTCTGATAGTCCACAGATTTCAGAATGCAACCAGATGTGCATTGGAAACTACTACTGGTCTTCCAGGGAACGATCAAAGCGTAGCCTGTTTCAGACATTACTCCCATGGAGGAAAGTGCGGATGGTGGCTGTTGCATTAAATCCCGATGCAATTTCTGTGTTTCATCAACACTCTGATAGTCCAAAGATTACAGAATGCCACCAGATGTGCAGAGGAAACTACTACTGGTCTTCCAGGGAACGATCAAAGCGTAGACTGTTTGAGACATTACTTTTATGGAGGAAAGTGCGCATGGTGACTGTTGTATTCAATCCCGATGCAATTTCGGTGCTTCATTAACACTCTGATAGTCCATAGATTACAGAATGCCTCCAGATGTGCATCGGAAACTACTACTGGTCTTCCAGCTAACGATCAAAGCGTAGACTGTTTGAGACATTACTCCCATGGAGGAAACTGCTCATGGAGACTGTTGTATTCAATCCCGAAGCAATTTCTGTGTTTCATCAACACTCTGATAGTCCACAGATTACAGAAAGCATCCAGATGTGCATCGGAAACTACTACTGGTCTTCCAGGGAACGATCAAAGCGTGGACAGTTTGAGTCATTACTCCCATGGAGGAAACTGCGCATGGAGACTGTTGTATTCAATCCCGATGCTTTTTCTGTGTTTCATCAACACTCTGATAGTCCACAGACTACAGAAAGCATCCGGATGTGCATCGGAAACTACTACTGGTCTTCCAGGGAACGATCAAAGCGTAGACTCTTAGAGACATTACTCTCATGGAGGAAAGTGCGCATGGTGACTGTTGTATTCTATCCCGAAGCAATTTCTGTGTTTCATCAACACTCTGATAGTCTACAGATTACAGAATGCCACCAGATGTGCATCGGAAACTACTACTGGTCTTCCAGGGAACGATCAAAGCGTAGATTGTTTGAGACATTACTCCCGTACAGGAAAGTGCGCATGGTGACTGTTGTATCCAATCCCGATGCAATTTCTGTGTTTCATCAACACTTTGATAGTTCACAGATTACAGAATGCCTCCAGATGTTCATCGGAAACTACTACTGGTCTTCCACTGAACGATCATAGCGTAAACTCTTCTAGACATTACTCCCATGGAGGAAAGTGCAGATGGTGACTGTTGTATTCAATTCCGATGCAATTTCTGTGTTTCATCAACACTCTGATTGTCCACAGATTACTGAATGCCTCCAGATGTGCATCGGAAACTACTACTGGTCTTCCAGGGAACGATCAAAGCGTAAACTCTTTGAGACATTACTCCCATGGAGGAAAGTGCGCATGGTGACTGTTGTATTCAATCCCGATGCATTTTCTGTGTTTCATCAACACTCTGATAGTCCACAGATTACAGAATGCCACCAGATGTGCATCGGAAGCTACTACTGGTATTCCAGGGAACGATCAATGCGTAGACTATTTCAGACATTACTCCCATGGAGGAAAGTGCGGATGGTGACTGTTGTATTCAATCCCAATGTAATTTCTGTGTTTCATCAACACTCTGATAGTCCACAGATTACAGAATGCCACCAGATGTGCATCGGAAACTACAACTGGTCTTCCAGGGAACGATCAAAGCGTAGACTGTTTGAGACATTACTTTTATGGAGGAATGTGCTCATGGTGACTGTTGCATTAAATCCCGATGCATATTCTGTGTTTCTTCAACAATCTGATAGTCCACAGATTACAGAATGCCTCCAGATGTGCATCGGAAACTACTACTGGTCTTCCAGGGAACGATCAAAGCGTAGACTGTTTGAGACATTAGTTTTATGGAGGAATGTGCGCATGGTGACTGTTGTATTCAATTCCGATGCAATTTCTGTGTTTCATCAACACTCTGATAGTCCACAGAATACTGAATGCCTCCAGATGTGCATCGGAAACTACTACTGGTCTTCCAGGGAACGATCAAAGCGTAAACTCTTTGAGACATTACCCCCATGGAGGAAAGTGCGCATGGTGACTGTTGTATTCAATCCCGATGCATTTTCTGTGTTTCATCAACACTCTGATAGTCCACAGATTACAGAATGCCACCAGATGTGCTTTGGAAACTACTACTAGTCTTCCAGGGAACGATCAAAGCGTAGACTGTTTCAGACATTACTCCCATGGAGGAAAGTGCGGATGGTGACTGTTGTATTCAATCCCGATGCAATTTCTGTGTTTCATCAACACTCTGATAGTCCACAAATTACAGAATGCCTCCAGATGTGCATCGGAAACTACTATTGGTCTTCCAGGGAACGATCAAAGTGTAGACTGTTTGAGACATTACTCCCATGGAGGAAACTGCTCATGGAGACTGTTGTATTCAATCCCGATGCAATCTCTGTGTTTCATCAACACTCTGATAGTCCACAGATTACAGAAAGCATCCAGATGTGCATCGGAAACTACTACTGGTCTTCCAGGGAACGATCAAAGCGTAGACTGTTTGAGACATTACTCCCATGGAGGAAACTGCATATTGAGACTGTTGTATTCAATCCCGATGAAATTTCTGTGTTTCATAAACACTCTGATAGTCAACAGATTACAGAAAGCATCCAGATGTGCAACGGAAACTACTACTGGTCTTCCAGGGAACGATCAAAGCGTAGACTGTTGGAGACATTACTTTATGGAGGAATGTGCGCGTAATGACTGTTGTATTCAATCACGATGCCATTTCTGTGTTTCATCAACACTCTGATGGTCCACAGATTACAGAATGCCACCAGATGTGCATCGGAAACTACTACTGGTATTCCAGGGAACGATCAAAGCGTAGACTGTTTGAGACACTACTTCCATTTAGGAATGTGCGCATGATGACTGTTGTATTTAATCCCCAAGCAAATTCTGTGTTTCATCAACACTCTGATAGTCCACAGATTACAGAATGCCTCCAGATGTGCATCGGAAACTACTACTGGTCTTCCAGGGAACGATCAAAGCGTAAACTCTTTGAGACATTACTCCCATGGAGGAAAGTGCGCATGGAGTCTGTTGTATTCAATCCCGATGCAATTTTTGTGTTTCATCAACACTCTGATAGTCCACAGATTACAGAAAGCGTCCAGATGTGCATCGGAAACTACTACTGGTCTTCCAGGGAACGTTCTAAGCGTCGACTGTTTGAGACATTAGTTTTATGGAGGAATGTGCGCATGGTGACTGTTGTATTCAATCCCGATGCAAATTCTGTGTTTCATCAACACTCTGATAGTCCACAGATTACAGAATGCCTCCAGATGTGCATCGGAACCTACTACTGGTCTTCCAGGGAACGATCAAAGCGTAAACTCTTTGAGACATTACTCCCATGGAGGAAAGTGCGCATGGAGACTGTTGTATTCAATCCCGATGCATTTTCTGTGTTTCATCAACACTCTGATAGTCCACAGATTTCAGAATGCAACCAGATGTGCATTGGAAACTACTACTGGTCTTCCAGGGAACGATCAAAGCGTAGACTGTTTCAGACATTACTCCCATGGAGGAAAGTGCGCATGGTGACTGTTGTATTCAATCCCGATGCCATTTCTGTGCTTCATTAACACTCTGATAGTCCATAGATTACAGAATGCCTCCAGATGTGCATCGGTAACTACTACTGGTCTTCCAGCTAACGATCAAAGCGTAGACTGTTTGAGACATTACTCCCATGGAGGAAACTGCTCATGGAGACTGTTGTATTCAATCCCGAAGCAATTTCTGTGTTTCATCAACACTCTGATAGTCCACAGATTACAGAAAGCATCCAGATGTGCATCGGAAACTACTACTGGTCTTCCAGGGAACGATCAAAGCGTGGACAGTTTGAGACATTACTCCCATGGAGGAAACTGCGCATGGAGACTGTTGTATTCAATCCCGATGCTTTTTCTGTGTTTCATCAACACTCTGATAGTCCACAGACTACAGATAGCATCCGGATGTGCATCGGAAACTACTACTGGTCTTCCAGGGAACGATCAAATCGTAGACTCTTAGAGACATTACTCTCATGGAGGAAAGTGCGCATGGTGACTGTTGTATTCTATCCCGAAGCAATTTCTGTGTTTCATCAACACTCTGATAGTCTACAGATTACAGAATGCCACCAGATGTGCATCGGAAACTACTACTGGTCTTCCAGGGAACGATCAAAGCGTAGATTGTTTGAGACATTACTCCCGTACAGGAAAGTGCGCATGGTGACTGTTGTATCCAATCCCGATGCAATTTCTGTGTTTCATCAACACTTTGATAGTCCACAGATTACAGAATGCCTCCAGATGTTCATCGGAAACTACTACTGGTCTTCCACTGAACGATCATAACGTAAACTCTTCTAGACATTACTCCCATGGAGGAAAGTGCAGATGGTGACTGTTGTATTCAATTCCGATGCAATTTCTGTGTTTCATCAACACTCTGATTGTCCACAGATTACTGAATGCCTCCAGATGTGCATCGGAAACTACTACTGGTCTTCCAGGGAACGATCAAAGCGTAAACTCTTTGAGACATTACTCCCATGGAGGAAAGTGCGCATGGTGACTGTTGTATTCAATCCCGATGCATTTTCTGTGTTTCATCAACACTCTGATAGTCCACAGATTACAGAATGCCACCAGATGTGCATCGGAAACTACTACTGGTCTTCCAGGGAACGATCAAAGCGTAAACTCTTTGAGACATTACTCCCATGGAGGAAAGTGCGGATGGTGACTGTTGTATTCAATCCCAATGTAATTTCTGTGTTTCATCAACACTCTGATAGTCCACAGATTACAGAATGCCACCAGATGTGCATCGGAAACTACAACTGGTCTTCCAGGGAACGATCAAAGCGTAGACTGTTTGAGACATTACTTTTATGGAGGAATGTGCTCATGGTGACTGTTGCATTAAATCCCGATGCATATTCTGTGTTTCTTCAACAATCTGATAGTCCACAGATTACAGAATTTTTCCAGATGTGCATCGGAAACTACTACTGGTCTTCCAGGGAACGATCAAAGCGTAGACTGTTTGAGACATTAGTTTTATGGAGGAATGTGCGCATGGTGACTGTTGTATTCAATTCCGATGCAATTTCTGTGTTTCATCAACACTCTGATAGTCCACAGAATACTGAATGCCTCCAGATGTGCATCGGAAACTACTACTGATCTTCCAGGGAACGATCAAAGCGTAAACTCTTTGAGACATTACCCCCATGGAGGAAAGTGCGCATGGTGACTGTTGTATTCAATCCCGATGCATTTTCTGTGTTTCATCAACACTCTGATAGTCCACAGATTACAGAATGCCACCAGATGTGCTTTGGAAACTACTACTAGTCTTCCAGGGAACGATCAAAGCGTAGACTGTTTCAGACATTACTCCCATGGAGGAAAGTGCGGATGGTGACTGTTGTATTCAATCCCGATGCAATTTCTGTGTTTCATCAACACTCTGATAGTCCACAGATTACAGAAAGCATCCAGATGTGCATCGGAAATTACTACTGGTCTTCCAGGGAACGATGAAAGCGTAGACTGTTTGAGACATTACTTTTATGGAGGAAAGTGCGCATGGTGACTGTTGTATTCAATCCCGATGCAATTTCTGTGTTTCACCAACACTCTGATAGTCCACAGATTACAGAATGCCTCCAGATGTGCATGGGAAACTACTACTGGTCCTCCAGGGAACGATCAAAGCGTAGACTGTTTGAGGCATTACTTCCATGGAGGAAACTGTTAATGGAGTCTGTTGTATTCAATCCCGATCCAATTTTTGTGTTTCATCAACACTCTGATAGTCCACGGATTACAGAAAGCGTCCAGATGTGCATCGGAAACTACTACTGATCTTCCAGGGAACGATCAAAGCGTAGACTGTTTGAGACATTAGTTTTATGGAGGAATGTGCGCATGGTGACTGTTGTATTCAATCCCGATGCAACTTCTGTGTTTCATCAACACTCTGATAGTCCACAGATTACAGAATGCCACGAGATGTAAATCGGAAACTACTACTGGTCTTCCAGGAAACGATGAAAGCGTAGACTGTTTCAGACATTACCCCCATGGAGGAAAGTGCGCATGGTGACTGTTGTATTCAATCCCGATGCAATTTCTGTGTTTCACCAACACTCTGATAGTCCACAGATTACAGAATGCCTCCAGATGTGCATGGGAAACTACTACTGGTCCTCCAGGGAACGATCAAAGCGTAGACTGTTTGAGGCATTACTTCCATGGAGGAAACTGTTAATGGAGTCTGTTGTATTCAATCCCGATTCAATTTTGGTGTTTCATCAACACTCTGATAGTCCACGGATTACAGAAAGCGTCCAGATGTGCATCGGAAACTACTACTGATCTTCCAGGGAACGATCAAAGCGTAGACTGTTTGAGACATTAGTTTTATGGAGGAATGTGCGCATGGTGACTGTTGTATTCAATCCAGATGCAATTTCTGTGTTTCATCAACACTTTGATAGTCCACAGATTACAGAATGCCTCCAGATGTTCATCGGAAACTACTACTGGTCTTCCAGGGAACGATCATAGCGTAAACTCTTTGAGACATTACTCCCATGGAGGAAAGTGCGCATAGTGACTGTTGTACTCAATCCCGATGCAATTTCTGTGTTTCAACAACACTCTGATAGTCCACACATTACAGAATGTCTCCAGATGTGCATCGGAAACTACTACTGGTCTTCCATGGAACGATCAAAGCGTAGACTGTTTGAGACATTACTCCCATGGAGGAAACTGCTCATGGAGACTGTTGTATTCAATCCCGATGCAATTTCTGTGTTTCATCAACACTCTGATAGTCCACAGATTACAGAAAGCATCCAGATGTGCATCGGAAACTACTACTGGTCCTACAGGGAACGATCAAAGCGTAGAATGTTTGAGACATTACTCCCATGGAGGAAAGTGCGCATGGTGACTGTAGTATTCAATCCCGATGCAATTTTTGTGTTTCACCAACACTCTGACAGTCCACAGATTACGGAAAGCGTCCAGATGTGCATCGGAAACTACTACTGGTCTTCCAGGGAACCTTCAAAGCGTAGACTGTTTGAGACATTAGTTTTATGCAGGAATGTGAGCATGGTTACTGTTGTATTCAATCCCGATGCAATTTCTGTGTTTCATCAACACTCTGATAGTCCACAGTTTAGTGAATGCCTCCAGATGTGCATCGGAAACTAGTACTGGTCTTCCAGGGAACGATCAAAGCGTAAACTCTTTGACACATTACTCCCATGGAGGAAAGTGCGCATGGTGACTGTTGTATTCAATCCCGATGCATTTTCTGTGTTTCATCAACACTCTGATAGTCCACAGATTAAAGAAAGCTTCCAGATGTGCATCGGAAACTACTACTGGTCTTCCAGGGAACGATCAAAGCGTAGACTGTTTGAGACATTACTTTTATGGAGGAAAGTGCGCATGGTGACTGTTGTATTCAATCCCGATGCAATCTCTGTGTTTCACCAACACTCTGATAGTCCACAGATTACAGAATGCCTCCAGATGTGCATGGGAAACTACTACTGGTCCTCCAGGGAACGATCAAAGCGTAGACTGTTTGAGACATTACTTCCATGGAGGAAACTGTTAATGGAGTCTGTTGTATTCAATCCCGATGCAATTTTTGTGTTTCATCAACACTCTGATAGTCCACAGATTACAGAATGCCACCAGATATGCATTCGAAACTACTACTGGTCTTCCAGGGAACGATCAAAGCGTAGACTGTTTCAGACATTACTCCCATGGAGGAAAGTGCGGATGGTGACTGTTGCATTCAATCCCGATGCAATTTCTGTGTTTCATCAACACTCTGATAGTCCACAGATTACAGAATGCCACCAGATGTGCAGCGGAAACTACAACTGGTCTTCCAGGGAACGACCAAGCGTAGACTGTTTGAGACATTACTGTTATGGAGGAAAGTGCGCATGGTGACTGTTGTATTCAATCCTGATGCAATTTCTGTGTTTCATCAACACTCTGATAGTCCACACATTACAGAATGCCTCCAGATGTGCATCGGAAACTACTACTGGTCTTCCATGGAACGATCAAAGCGTAGACTGTTTGAGACATTACTCCCATGGAGGAAACTGCTCATGGAGACTGTTGTCTTCAATCCCGATGCAATTTCTGTGTTTCATCAACACTCTGATAGTCCACAGATTACAGAAAGCATCCAGATGTGCATCGGAAATTACTACTAGTCTTCCAGGGAACGATCAAATCGTAGACTGTTTAAGACATTACTCCCATGGAGGAAACTGCGCATGGAGAATGTTGTATTCAATCCCGATGCATTTTGTGTGTTTCATCAACACTCTGATAGTCCACAGATTACAGAAAGCATCCAGATGTGCATCGGAAACTACTACTGGTCTTCCAGGGAACGATCAAAGCGTAGACTATTAGAGACATTACTCCCATGGGGGAAAGTGCGGATGGTGACTGTTGCATTCAATCCCGATGCAATTTCTGTGTTTCATCAACACTCTGATAGTCCACAGATTACAGAATGCCACCAGATGTGCATCGGAAACTACTACTGGTATTCCAGGGAACGATCAATGCGTAGACTGTTTCAGACATTACTCCCATGGAGGAAAGTGCGGATGGTGACTGTTGTATTCAATCCCAATGTAATTTCTGTGTTTCATCAACACTCTGATAGTCCACAGATTACAGAATGCCACCAGTTGTGCATCGGAAACTACAACTGGTCTTCCAGGGAACGATCAAAGCGTAGACTGTTTGAGACATTACTTTTATGGAGGAATGTGCTCATGGTGACTGTTGCATTAAATCCCGATGCATATTCTGTGTTTCTTCAACAATCTGATGTTCCACAGATTACAGAATGCCTCCAGATGTGCATCGGAAACTACTACTGGTCTTCCAGGGAACGATCAAAGCGTAGACTGTTTGAGACATTACTTTTATGGAGGAATGTGCGCATGGTGACTGTTGTATTCAATCCCGATGCAATTTCTGTGTTTCATCAACACTCTGATAGTCCACAGATTACAGAATGCCTCCAGATGTGCATCGGAAACTACTACTGGTCTTCCAGGGCACGATCAAAGCGTAGACTGTTTGAGACATTACTTTTATGGAGGAATGTGCGCATGGTGACTGTTGTATTCCATTACGATGCATTTTCTGTGTTTCATCAACACTCTGATAGTCCACAGATTACAGAATGCCACCAGATGTGCATCGTAAACAACTACTGGTCTTCCAGGGAACGATCAATGCGTAGGCTGTTTCAGACATTACTCCCATGGAGGAAAGTGCGGATGATGACTGTTGTATTCAATCCCGATGCAATTTCTGTGTTTCATCAACACTCTGATAGTCCACAGATTACAGAATGCCACTAGATGTGCATCGGAAACTACTACTGGTCTTCCAGGGAACGATCAAAGCGTAGACTGTTCGAGACATTACTTTTATGGAGGAAAGTGCGCATGGTGACTGTTGTATTCAATCCCGATGCAATTTCTGTGTTTCACCAACACTCTGATAGTCCACAGATTACAGAATGCCACGAGATGTAAATCGGAAACTACTACTGGTCTTCCAGGAAACGATGCAAGCGTAGACTGTTCCATACACTACCCCCATGGAGGAAAGTTCTCATGATGACTGTTGTATTCAATCCCAATGCAATTTCTGTGTTTCATCAACACTCTGATAGTCCACAGATTACAGAAAGCGTCCAGATGTGCATCGGAAACTACTACTGGACTTCCAGGGAACGATCAAAGCGTAGACTGTTTGAGACATTAGTTTTATGGAGGAATGTGCGCATGGTGACTGTTGTATTCAATCCCGAAGCAATTTCTGTGTTTCATCAACACTCTGATAGTCCACAGATTGCAGAAAGCGTCCAGATGTGCATCGGAAACTACTACTGGTCTTCCAGGGAACGATCAAAGCGTAGACTGTTTGAGACATTAGTTTTATGGAGGAATGTGCGCATGGTGACTGTTGCATTCAATCCCGATGCAACTTCTGTGTTTCATCAACACTCTCATAGCCCACAGATTACAGAATGCCACGAGATGTAAATCGGAAACTACTACTGGTCTTCCAGGAAACGATCAAAGCGTAGACTGTTTAAGACATTACTCCCATGGAGGAAACTGTGCATGGAGAATGTTCTATTCAATCCCGATGCATTTTGTGTGTTTCATCAACACTCTGATAGTCCACAGATTACAGAAAGCATCCAGATGTGCATCGGAAACTACTACTGGTCTTCCAGGGAACGATCAAAGCGTAGACTCTTAGAGACATTACTCCCATGGGGGAAAGTGCGGATGGTGACTGTTGCATTCAATCCCGATGCAATTTCTGTGTTTCATCAACACTCTGATAGTCCACAGATTACAGAATGCCACCAAATGTGCATCGGAAACTACTACTGGTATTCCAGGGAACGATCAATGCGTAGACTGTTTCAGACATTACTCCCATGGAGGAAAGTGCGGATGGTGACTGTTGTATTCAATCCCAATGTAATTTCTGTGTTTCATCAACACTCTGATAGTCCACAGATTACAGAATGCCACCAGATGTGCATCGGAAACTACAACTGGTCTTCCAGGGAACGATCAAAGCGTAGACTGTTTGAGACATTACTTTTATGGAGGAATGTGCTCATGGTGACTGTTGCATTAAATCCCGATGCATATTCTGTGTTTCTTCAACAATCTGATGTTCCACAGATTACAGAATGCCTCCAGATGTGCATCGGAAACTACTACTGGTCTTCCAGGGAACGATCAAAGCGTAGACTGTTTGAGACATTACTTTTATGGAGGAATGTGCGCATGGTGACTGTTGTATTCCATTACGATGCATTTTCTGTGTTTCATCAACACTCTGATAGTACACAGATTACAGAATGCCACCAGATGTGCATCGTAAACAACTACTGGTCTTCCAGGGAACGATCAATGCGTAGGCTGTTTCACACATTACTCCCATGGAGGAAAGTGCGGATGATGACTGTTGCATTCAATCCCGATGCAATTTCTGTGTTTCATCAACACTCTGATAGTCCACAGATTACAGAATGCCACTAGATGTGCATCGGAAACTACTACTGGTCTTCCAGGGAACGATCAAAGCGTAGACTGTTTGAGACATTACTTTTATGGAGGAAAGTGCGCATGGTGACTGTTGTATTCAATCCCGATGCAATTTCTGTGTTTCACCAACACTCTGATAGTCCACAGATTACAGAATGCCTCCAGATGTGCATGGGAAACTACTACTGGTCCTCCAGGGAACGATCAAAGCGTAGACTGTTTGAGGCATTACTTCCATGGAGGAAACTGTTAATGGAGTCTGTTGTATTCAATCCCGATGCAATTTTTGTGTTTCATCAACACTCTGATAGTCCACAGATTACAGAAAGCGTCCAGATGTGCATCGGAAACTACTACTGGTCTTCCAGGGAACGATCAATGCGTAGACTGTTTGAGACATTAGTTTTATGGAGGAATGTGCGCATGGTGACTGTTGTATTCAATCCCGATGCAACTTCTGTGTTTCATCAACACTCTGATAGTCCACAGATTACAGAATGCCACGAGATGTAAATCGGAAACTACTACTGGTCTTCCAGGAACCGATGAAAGCGTTGACTGTTTCAGACATTACCCCCATGGAGGAAACTGCTCATGGTGACTGTTGTATTCAATCCCAATGCAATTTCTGTGTTTCATCAACACTCTGATAGTCCACAGATTACAGAATGCACCAGATGTGCATCGGAAACTACTACTGGTCTTCCAGGGAACGATCAAAGCGTAGACTTTTTGAGTCATACCTCCCGTGGAGGAAAGTGCGCATGGTGACTGTTGTATTCAATCCAGATGCAATTTCTGTGTATCATCAACACTTTGATAGTCCACAGATTACTGAATGCCTCCAGATGTTCATCGGAAACTACTACTGGTCTTCCAGGGAACGACCAAGCGTAGACTGTTTGAGACATTACTCCCATGGAGGAAACTGCTCATGGAGACTGTTGTATTCAATCCCGATGCAATTTCTGTGTTTCATCAACACCATGATAGTCCACAGATTACAGAAAGCATCCAGATGTGCATCGGAGACTACTACTGGTCCTACAGGGAACGATCAAAGCGTAGAATGTTTGAGACATTACTTTTATGGAGGAAAGTGCGCATGGTGACTGTAGTATTCAATCCCGATGCAATTTTTGTGTTTCACCAACACTCTGACAGTCCACAGATTACAGAAAGCGTCCAGATGTGCATCGGAAACTACTACTGGTCTTCCAGGGAACCTTCAAAGCGTAGACTGTTTGAGACATTAGTTTTATGGAGGAATGTGAGCATGGTGACTGTTGTATTCAATCCCGATGCAATTTCTGTGTTTCATCAACACTCTGATAGTCCACAGTTTAGTGAATGCCTCCAGATGTGCATCGGAAACTAGTACTGGTCTTCCAGGGAACCTTCAAAGCGTAGACTGTTTGAGACATTAGTTTTATGGAGGAATGTGAGCATGGTGACTGTTGTATTCAATCCCGATGCAATTTCTGTGTTTCATCAACACTCTGATAGTCCACAGTTTAGTGAATGCCTCCAGATGTGCATCGGAAACTAGTACTGGTCTTCCAGGGAACGATCAAAGCGTAAACTCTTTGAGACATTACTCCTATGGAGGAAAGTGCGCATGGTGACTGTTGTATTCAATCCCGATGCATTTTCTGTGTTTCATCAACACTCTGATAGTCCACAGATTAAAGAAAGCTTCCAGATGTGCATCGGAAACTACTACTGGTCTTCCAGGGAACGATCAAAGCGTAGACTTTTTGAGACATACCTCCCGATGAGGAAAGTGCGCATGGTGACTGTTGTATTCAATCCAGATGCAATTTCTGTGTATCATCAACACTTTGATAGTCCACAGATTACAGAATGCCTCCAGATGTTCATCGGAAACTACTACTGGTCTTCCAGGGAACGACCAAGCGTAGACTGTTTGAGACATTACTTTTATGGAGGAAAGTGCGCATAATGACTGTTGTATTCAATCCCGATGCAATTTCTGTGTTTCATCAACACTCTGATAGTCCACACATTACAGAATGTCTCCAGATTGGCATCGGAAACTACTACTGGTCTTCCATGGAACGATCAAAGCGTAGACTGTTTGAGACATTACTCCCATGGAGGAAACTGCTCATGGAGACTGTTGTATTCAATCCCGATGGAATTTCTGTGTTTCATCAACACTCTGATAGTCCACAGATTACACAAAGCATCCAGATGTGCATTGGAAACTACTACTGGTCTTCCAGGGAACGATCAAAGCGTAGACTGTTTGAGACATAACTCCCATGGAGGAAACTGCGCATCGAGATTGTTGTATTCAATCCCGATGCATTTTGAGTGTTTCATCAACACTCTGATAATCCACAGATTACAGAAAGCATCCAGATGTGCATCGAAAACTACTGCTGGCCTTCCAGGGAACGATCAAAGCGTAGACTCTTAGAGACATTACTCCCATGGGGGAAAGTGTGCATTGTGCCTGTTGTATTCAATTCCGATGCAGTTTCTGTGTTTCATCAACACTCTGATAGTCCACAGATTACAGAATGCCACGAGATGTGAATCGGAATCTACTACTGGTCTTCCAGGAAACGATGAAAGCGTAGACTGTTTCAGACATTACCCCCACGGAGGAAAGTGCTCATGGTGTCTGTTGTATTCAATCCCAATGCAATTTCTGTGTTACATCAACACTCTGATAGTCCACAGATTACAGAATGCACCAGATGTGCATCGGAAACTACTACTGGTCTTCCAGGGAACGATGAAAGCGTAGACTCTTTGAGACATTAGTTTTATGGAGGAATGTGAGCATGGTGACTGTTGTATTCAATCCCGATGCAATTTCTGTGTTTCATCAACACTCTGATAGTCCACAGATTACTGAATGCCTCCAGATGTGCATCGGAAACCACTACTGGTCTTCCAGGGAACGATCAAAGCGTAGACTCTTTGAGACATTACTCCCATGGAGGAAAGTGCGCATGGTGACTGTTGTATTCAATCCCGATGCATTTTCTGTGTTTCATCAACACTCTGATAGTCCACAGATTACACAAAGCATCCAGATGTGCATCGGAAACTACTACTGGTCTTCCAGGGAACGATCAAAGCGTAGACTGTTTGAGACATAACTCCCATGGAGGAAACTGCGCATCGAGATTGTTGTATTCAATCCCGATGCATTTTGTGTGTTTCATCAACACTCTGATAGTCCACAGATTACTGAATGCCTCCAGATGTGTATCGGAAACTAATACTGGTCTTCCAGGGAACGATCAAAGCGTAAACTCTTTGAGACATTACTACCATGGAGGAAAGTGCGCATGGTGACTGTTGTATTCAATCCCGATGCATTTTCTGTGTTTCATCAACACTCTGATTGTCCACAGATTACAGAATGCCACCAGATGTGCATTGGAAACTACTACTGGTCTTCCAGGGAACGATCAAAGCGTAGACTGTTTCAGACATTACTCCCATGGAGGAAAGTGCGGATGGTGACTGTTGCATTCAATCCCGATGCAATTTCTGTGTTTCATCAACACTCTGATAGTCCACAGATTACAGAATGCCACCAGATGTGCAGCGGAAACTACAACTGGTCTTCCAGGAAACGACCAAGCGTAGACTGTTTGAGACATTACTGTTATGGAGGAAAGTGCGCATGGTGACTGTTGTATTCAATCCTGATGCAATTTCTGTGTTTCATCAACACTCTGATAGTCCACACATTACAGAATGCCTCCAGATGTGCATCGGAAACTACTACTGGTCTTCCATGGAACGATCAAAGCGTAGACTGTTTGAGACATTACTCCCATGGAGGAAACAGCTCATGGAGACTGTTGTATTCAATCCCGATGCAATTTCTGTGTTTCATCAACACTCTGATAGTCCACAGATTACAGAAAGCATCCAGATGTGCATCGGAAATTACTACTGGTCTTCCAGGGAACGATCAAAGCGTAGACTGTTTAAGACATTACTCCCATGGAGGAAACTGCGCATGGAGAATGTTGTATTCAATCCCGATGCATTTTGTGTGTTTCATCAACACTCTGATAGTCCACAGATTACAGAAAGCATCCAGATGTGCATCGGAAACTACTACTGGTCTTCCAGGGAACGATCAAAGCGTAGACTCTTAGAGACATTACTCCCATGGGGGAAAGTGCGGATGGTGAATGTTGCATTCAATCCCGATGCAATTTCTGTGTTTCATCAACACTCTGATAGTCCACAGATTACAGAATGCCACCAGATGTGCATCGGAAACTACTACTGGTATTCCAGGAAACGATCAATGCGTAGACTGTTTCAGACATTACTCCCATGGAGGAAAGTGCGGATGGTGACTGTTGTATTCAATCCCAATGTAATTTCTGTGTTTCATCAACACTCTGATAGTCCACAGATTACAGAATGCCACCAGATGTGCATCGGAAACTACAACTGGTCTTCCAGGGAACGATCAAAGCGTAGACTGTTTGAGACATTACTTTTATGGAGGAATGTGCTCATGGTGACTGTTGCATTAAATCCCGATGCATATTCTGTGTTTCTTCAACAATCTGATGTTCCACAGATTACAGAATGCCTCCAGATGTGCATCGGAAACTACTACTGGTCCTCCAGGGAACGATCAAAGCGTAGACTGTTTGAGACATTACTTTTATGGAGGAATGTGCGCATGGTGACTGTTGTATTCAATCCCGATACAATTTCTGTGTTTCATCAACACTCTGATAGTCCACAGATTACAGAATGCCTCCAGATGTGCATCGGAAACTACTACTGGTCTTCCAGGGAACGATCAAAGCGTAGACTGTTTGAGACATTACTTTTATGGACGAATGTGCGCATGGTGACTGTTGTATTCAATCCCGATGCTATTTCTGTGTTTCACCAACACTCTGATAGTCCACAGATTACAGAATGCCTCCAGATGTGCATGGGAAACTACTACTGGTCCTCCAGGGAACGATCAAACCGTAGACTGTTTGAGGCATTACTTCCATGGAGGAAACTGTTAATGGAGTCTGTTGTATTCAATCCCGATGCAATTTTTGTGTTTCATCAACACTCTGATAGTCCACAGATTACAGAAAGCGTCCAGATGTGCATCGGAAACTACTACTGGTCTTCCAGGGAACGATCAAAGCGTAGACTGTTTGAGACATTAGTTTTATGGAGGAATGTGCGCATGGTGACTGTTGTATTCAATCGCGATGCAACTTCTGTGTTTCATCAACACTCTGATAGTCCACAGATTACAGAATGCCACGAGGTGTAAATCGGAAACTACTACTGGTCTTCCAGGAAACGATGAAAGCGTAGACTGTTTCAGACATTACCCCCATGGAGGAAACTGCTCATGGTGACTGTTGTATTCAATCCCAATGCAATTTCTGTGTTTCATCAACACTCTGATAGTCCACAGATTACAGAATGCACCAGATGTGCATCGGAAACTACTACTGGTCTTCCAGGGAACGATCAAAGCGTAGACTTTTTGAGTCATACCTCCCGTGGAGGAAAGTGCGCATGGTGACTGTTGTATTCAATCCAGATGCAATTTCTGTGTTTCATCAACACTTTGATAGTCCACAGATTACAGAATGCCTCCAGATGTTCATCGGAAACTACTACTGGTCTTCCAGGGAACGATCATAGCGTAAACTCTTTGAGACATTACTCCCATGGAGGAAAGTGGGCATGGTGACTGTTGTATTCAATCCCGATGCAATTTCTGTGTTTCAACAACACTCTGATAGTCCACACATTACAGAATGTCTCCAGATGTGCATCGGAAACTACTACTGGTCTTCCATGGAACGATCAAAGCGTAGACTGTTTGAGACATTACTCCCATGGAGGAAACTGCTCATGGAGACTGTTGTATTCAATCCCGATGCAATTTCTGTGTTTCATCAACACTCTGATAGTCCACAGATTACAGAATGCACCAGATGTGCATCGGAAACTACTACTGGTCCTACAGGGAACGATCAAAGCGTAGAATGTTTGAGACATTACTTTTATGGAGGAAAGTGCGCATGGTGACTGTAGTATTCAATCCCGATGCAATTTTTGTGTTTCACCAACACTCTGTCAGTCCACAGATTACAGAAAGCGTCCAGATGTGCATCGGAAACTACTACTGGTCTTCCAGGGAACCTTCAAAGCGTAGACTGTTTGAGACATTAGTTTCATGGAGGAATGTGAGCATGGTGACTGTTGTATTCAATCCCGATGCAATTTCTGTGTTTCATCAACACTATGATAGTCCACAGTTTAGTGAATGCCTCCAGATGTGCATCGGAAACTAGTACTGGTCTTCCAGGGAACGATCAAAGCGTAAACTCTTTGAGACATTACTCCCATGGAGGAAAGTGCGCATGGTGACTGTTGTATTCAATCCCGATGCATTTTCTGTGTTTCATCAACACTCTGATAGTCCACAGATTAAAGAAAGCTTCCAGATGTGCATCGGAAACTACTACTGGTCTTCCAGGGAACGATCAAAGCGTAGACTTTTTGAGACATACCTCCCGATGAGGAAAGTGCGCATGGTGACTGTTGTATTCAATCCAGATGCAATTTCTGTGTTTCATCAACACTTTGATAGTCCACAGATTACAGAATGCCTCCAGATGTTCATCGGAAACTACTACTGGTCTTCCAGGGAACGACCAAGCGTACACTGTTTGAGACATTACTTTTATGGAGGAAAGTGCGCATAATGACTGTTGTATTCAATCCCGATGCAATTTCTGTGTTTCATCAACACTCTGATAGTCCACACATTACAGAATGTCTCCAGATGTGCATCGGAAACTACTACTGGGCTTCCATGGAACGATCAAAGCGTAGACTGTTTGAGACATTACTCCCATGGAGGAAACTGCTCATGGAGACTGTTGTATTCAATCCCGATGGAATTTCTGTGTTTCATCAACACTCTGATAGTCCACAGATTACACAAAGCATCCAGATGTGCATTGGAAACTACTACTGGTCTTCCAGGGAACGATCAAAACGTAGACTGTTTGAGACATAACTCCCATGGAGGAAACTGCGCATCGAGATTGTTGTATTCAATCCCGATGCATTTTGAGTGTTTCATCAACACTCTGATAATCCACAGATTACAGAAAGCATCCAGATGTGCATCGAAAACTACTACTGGTCTTCCAGGGAACGATCAAAGCGTAGACTCTTAGAGACATTACTCCCATGGGGGAAAGTGCTCATGGTGACTGTTGTATTCAATCCCGATGCAATTTCTGTGTTTCATCAACACTCTGATAGTCCACAGATTACAGAATGCCACGAGATGTGAATCGGAAACTACTACTGGTCTTCCAGGAAACGATGAAAGCGTAGACTGTTTCAGACATTACCCCCATGGAGGAAAGTGCTCATGGTGACTGTTGTATTCAATCCCAATGCAATTTCTGTGTTACATCAACACTCTGATAGTCCACAGATTACAGAATGCACCAGATGTGCATCGGAAACTACTACTGGTCTTCCAGGGAACGATGAAAGCGTAGACTCTTTGAGACATTAGTTTTATGGAGGAATGTGAGCATGGTGACTGTTGTATTCAATCCCGATGCAATTTCTGTGTTTCATCAACACTCTGATAGTCCACAGATTACTGAATGCCTCCAGATGTGCATCGGAAACTACTACTGGTCTTCCAGGGAACGATCAAAGCGTAAACTCTTTGAGACATTACTCCCATGGAGGAAAGTGCGCATGGTGACTGTTGTATTCAATCCCGATGCATTTTCTGTGTTTCATCAACACTCTGTTAGTCCACAGATTACACAAAGCATCCAGATGTGCATCGGAAACTACTACTGGTCTTCCAGGGAACGATCAAAGCGTAGACTGTTTGAGACATAACTCCCATGGAGGAAACTGCGCATCGAGATTGTTGTATTCAATCCCGATGCATTTTGTGTGTTTCATCAACACTCTGATAGTCCACAGATTACTGAATGCCTCCAGATGTGCATCGGAAACTAATACTGGTCTTCCAGGGAACGATCAAAGCGTAAACTCTTTGAGACATTACTACCATGGAGGAAAGTGCGCATGGTGACTGTTGTATTCAATCCCGATGCATTTTCTGTGTTTCATCAACACTCTGATTGTCCACAGATTACAGAATGCCACCAGATGTGCATTGGAAGCTACTACTGGTCTTCCAGGGAACGATCAAAGCGTAGACTGTTTCAGACATTACTCCCATGGAGGAAAGTGCGGATGGTGACTGTTGCATTCAATCCCGATGCAATTTCTGTGTTTCATCAACACTCTGATAGTCCACAGATTACAGAATGCCACCAGATGTGCAGCGGAAACTACAACTGGTCTTCCAGGGAACGACCAAGCGTAGACTGTTTGAGACATTACTGTTATGGAGGAAAGTGCGCATGGTGACTGTTGTATTCAATCCTGATGCAATGTCTGTGTTTCATCAACACTCTGATAGTCCACACATTACAGAATGCCTCCAGATGTGCATCGGAAACTACTACTGGTCTTCCAGGGAACGATGAAAGCGTAGACTCTTTGAGACATTAGTTTTATGGAGGAATGTGAGCATGGTGACTGTTGTATTCAATCCCGATGCAATTTCTGTGTTTCATCAACACTCTGATAGTCCACAGATTACTGAATGCCACCAGATGTGCATCGGAAACTACTACTGGTCTTCCAGGGAACGAACAAAGCGTAAACTCTTAGAGACATTACTCCCATGGAGGAAAGCGCTCATGGTGACTGTTGTATTCAGTCCCGATGAAATTTCTGTGTTTCACCAACACTTTGATAGTCCACAGATTACAGAATGCCTCCAGATGTGCATGGGAAACTACTACTGGTCCTCCAGGGAACGTTCAAAGCGTAGACTGTTTGAGGCATTACTTCCATGGAGGAAACTGTTAATGGAGTCTGTTGTATTCAATCCCGATGCAATTTTTGTGTTTCATCAACACTCTGATAGTCCAGAGATTACAGAAAGCGTCCAGATGTGCATCGGAAACTACTACTGGTCTTCCAGGGAACGATCAAAGCGTAGACTGTTTGAGACATTAGTTTTATGGAGGAATGTGCGCATGGTGACTGTTGTATTCAATCCCGATGCAACTTCTGTGTTTCATCAACACTCTGATAGTCCACAGATTACAGAATGCCACGAGATGTAAATCGGAAACTACTACTGGTCTTCCCGGAAACGATGAAAGCGTAGACTGTTTCAGACATTACCCCCATGGAGGAAACTGCTTATGGTGACTGTTGTATTCAATCCCAATGCAATTTCTGTGTTTCATCAACACTCTGATAGTCCACAGTTTAGTGAATGCCTCCAGATGTGCATCGGAAACTAGTACTGGTCTTCCAGGGAACGATCAAAGCGTAAACTCTTTGAGACATTACTCCCATGGAGGAAAGTGCGCATGGTGACTGTTGTATTCAATCCCGATGCATTTTCTGTGTTTCATCAACACTCTGATAGTCCACAGATTAAAGAAAGCTTCCGGATGTGCATCGGAAACTACTACTGGTCTTCCAGGGAACGATCAAAGCGTAGACTTTTTTAGACATACCTCCCGATGAGGAAAGTGCGCATGGTGACTGTTGTATTCAATCCAGATGCAATTTCTGTGTTTCATCAACACTTTGATAGTCCACAGATTACAGAATGCCTCCAGATGTTTATCGGAAATTACTACTGGTCTTCCAGGGAACGACCAAGCGTAGACTGTTTGAGACATTACTTTTATGGAGGAAAGTGCGCATAATGACTGTTGTATTCAATCCCGATGCAATTTCTGTGTTTCATCAACACTCTGATAGTCCACACATTACAGAATGTCTCCAGATGTGCATCGGAAACTACTACTGGTCTTCCATGGAACGATCAAAGCGTAGACTGTTTGAGACATTACTCCCATGGAGGAAACTGCTCATGGAGACTGTTGTATTCAATCCCGATGGAATTTCTGTGTTTCATCAACACTCTGATAGTACACAGATTACACAAAGCATCCAGATGTGCATTGGAAACTACTACTGGTCTTCCAGGGAACGATCAAAGCGTAGACTGTTTGAGACATAACTCCCATGGAGGAAACTGCGCATCGAGATTGTTGTATCAATCCCGATGCATTTTGAGTGTTTCATCAACACTCTGATAATCCACAGATTACAGAAAGCATCCAGATGTGCATCGAAAACTACTACTGGTCTTCCAGGGAACGATCAAAGCGTAGACTCTTAGAGACATTACTCCCATGGGGGAAAGTGCTCATGGTGACTGTTGTATTCAATCCCGATGCAATTTCTGTGTTTCATCAACACTCTGATAGTCCACAGATTACAGAATGCCACGAGATGTGAATCGGAAACTACTACTGGTCTTCCAGGAAACGATGAAAGCGTAGACTGTTTCAGACATTACCCCCACGAAGGAAAGTGCTCATGGTGACTGTTGTATTCAATCCCAATGCAATTTCTGTGTTACATCAACACTCTGATAGTCCACAGATTACAGAATGCACCAGATGTGCATCGGAAACTACTACTGGTCTTCCAGGGAACGATGAAAGCGTAGACTCTTTGAGACATTAGTTTTATGGAGGAATGTGAGCATGGTGACTGTTGTATTCAATCCCGATGCAATTTCTGTGTTTCATCAACACTCTGATAGTCCACAGATTACTGAATGCCTCCAGATGTGAATCGGAAACTACTACTGGTCTTCCAGGGAACGATCAAAGCGTAAACTCTTTGAGACATTACTCCCATGGAGGAAAGTGCGCATGGTGACTGTTGTATTCAATCCCGATGCATTTTCTGTGTTTCATCAACACTCTGATAGTCCACAGATTACACAAAGCATCCAGCTGTGCATCGGAAACTACTACTGGTCTTCCAGGGAACGATCAAAGCGTAGACTGTTTGAGACATAACTCCAATGGAGGAAACTGCGCATCGAGATTGTTGTATTCAATCCCGATGCATTTTGTGTGTTTCATCAACACTCTGATAGTCCACAGATTACTGAATGCCTCCAGATGTGCATCGGAAACTAATACTGGTCTTCCAGGGAACGATCAAAGCGTAAACTCTTTGAGACATTACTACCATGGAGGAAAGTGCGCATGGTGACTGTTGTATTCAATCCCGATGCATTTTCTGTGTTTCATCAACACTCTGATTGTCCACAGATTACAGAATGCCACCAGATGTGCATTGGAAACTACTACTGGTCTTCCAGGGAACGATCAAAGCGTAGACTGTTTCAGACATTACTCCCATGGAGGAAAGTGCGGATGGTGACTGTTGCATTCAATCCCGATGCAATTTCTGTGTTTCATCAACACTCTGATAGTCCACAGATTACAGAATGCCACCAGATGTGCAGCGGAAACTACAACTGGTCTTCCAGGGAACGACCAAGCGTAGACTGTTTGAGACATTACTGTTATGGAGGAAAGTGCGCATGGTGACTGTTGTATTCAATCCTGATGCAATTTCTGTGTTTCATCAACAATCTGATAGTCCACACATTACAGAATGCCTCCAGATGTGCATCGGAAACTACTACTGGTCTTCCATGGAACGATCAAAGCGTAGACTGTTTGAGACATTACTCCCATGGAGGAAACAGCTCAAGGAGACTGTTGTATTCAATCCCGATGCAATTTCTGTGTTTCATCAACACTCTGATAATCCACAGATTCCAGAAAGCATCCAGATGTGCATCGGAAATTACTACTGGTCTTCCAGGGAACGATCAAAGCGTAGACTGTTTAAGACATTACTCCCATGGAGGAAACTGCGCATGGAGAATGTTGTATTCAATCCCGATGCATTTTGTGTGTTTCATCAACACTCTGATAGTCCACAGATTACAGAAAGCATCCAGATGTGCATCGGAAACTACTACTGGTCTTCCAGGGAACGATCAAAGCCTAGACTGTTTGAGACATTACTTTTATGGAGGAATGTGCGCATGGTGACTGTTGTATTCCATTACGATGCATTTTCTGTGTTTCATCAACACTCTGATAGTCCACAGATTACAGAATGCCACCAGATGTGCATCGTAAACAACTACTGGTCTTCCAGGGAACGATCAATGCGTAGGCTGTTTCAGACATTACTCCCATGGAGGAAAGTGCGGATGGTGACTGTTGTATTCAATCCCGATGCAATTTCTGTGTTTCATCAACACTCTGATAGTCCACAGATTACAGAATGCCACTAGATGTGCATCGGAAACTACTACTGGTCTTCCAGGGAACGATCAAAGCGTAGACTGTTTGAGACATTACTTTTATGGAGGAAAGTGCGCATGGTGACTGTTGTATTCAATCCCGATGCAATTTCTGTGTTTCACCAACACTCTGATAGTCCACAGATTACAGAATGCCTCCAGATGTGCATGGGAAACTACTACTGGTCCTCCAGGGAACGATCAAAGCGTAGACTGTTTGAGGCATTACTTCCATGGAGGAAACTGTTAATGGAGTCTGTTGTATTCAATCCCGATGCAATTTTTGTGTTTCATCAACACTCTGATAGTCCACAGATTACAGAAAGCGTCCAGATGTGCATCGGAAACTACTACTGGTCTTCCAGGGAACGATCAAAGCGTAGACTGTTTGAGACATTAGTTTTATGGAGGAATGTGCGCATGGTGACTGTTGTATTCAATCCCGATGCAACTTCTGTGTTTCATCAACACTCTGATAGTCCACAGATTACAGAATGCCTTCAGAAGTGCATCGGAAACTACTACTGGTCTTCCAGGGAACGATCAAAGCGTAGACTTTTTGAATCATACCTCCCGTGGAGGAAAGTGCGCATGGTGACTGTTGTATTCAATCCAGATGCAATTTCTGTGTTTCATCAACACTTTGATAGTCCACAGATTACAGAATGCCTCCAGATGTTCATCGGAAACTACTACTGGTCTTCCAGGGTACGATCATAGCGTAAACTCTTTGAGACATTACTCCCATGGAGGAAAGTGGGCATGGTGACTGTTGTATTCAATCCCGATGCAATTTCTGTGTTTCAACAACACTCTGATAGTCCACACATTACAGAATGTCTCCAGATGTGCATCGGAAACTACTACTGGTCTTCCATGGAACGATCAAAGCGTAGACCGTTTGAGACATTACTCCCATGGAGGAAACTGCTCATGGAGACTGTTGTATTCAATCCCGATGCAATTTCTGTGTTTCATCAACACCATGATAGTCCGCAGATTACAGAAAGCATCCAGATGTGCATCGGAAACTACTACTGGTCCTACAGGGAACGATCAAAGCGTAGAATGTTTGAGACATTACTTTTATGGAGGAATGTGCGCATGGTGACTCTAGTATTCAATCCCGATGCAATTTTTGTGTTTCACCAACACTCTGACAGTCCACAGATTACAGAAAGCGTCCAGATGTGCATCGGAAACTACTACTGGTCTTCCAGGGAACCTTCAAAGCGTAGACTGTTTGAGACATTAGTTTTATGGAGGAATGTGAGCATGGTGACTGTTGTATTCAATCCCGATGCAATTTCTGTGTTTCATCAACACTCTGATAGTCCACAGTTTAGTGAATGCCTCCAGATGTGCATCGGAAACTAGTACTGGTCTTCCAATGAACGATCAAATCGTAAACTCTTTGAGACATTACTCCCATGGAGGAAAGTGCGCATGGTGACTGTTGTATTCAATCCCGATGCATTTTCTGTGTTTCATCAGCACTCTGATAGTCCACAGATTAAAGAAAGCTTCCAGATGTGCATCGGAAACTACTACTGGTCTTCCAGGGAACGATCAAAGCGTAGACTTTTTGAGACATACCTCCCGATGAGGAAAGTGCGCATGGTGACTGTTGTATTCAAACCAGATGCAATTTCTGTGTTTCATCAACACTTTGATAGTCCACAGATTACAGAATGCCTCCAGATGTTCATCGGAAACTACTACTGGTCTTCCAGGGAACGACCAAGCGTAGACTGTTTGAGACATTACTTTTATGGAGGAAAGTGCGCATAATGACTGTTGTATTCAATCCCGATGCAATTTCTGTGTTTCATCAACACTCTGATAGTCCACACATTACAGAATGTCTCCAGATGTGCATCGGAAACTACTACTGGTCTTCCATGGAACGATCAAAGCGTAGACTGTGTGAGACATTACTCCCATGGAGGAAACTGCTCATGGAGACTGTTGTATTCAATCCCGATGGAATTTCTGTGTTTCATCAACACTCTGATAGTCCACAGATTACACAAAGCATCCAGATGTGCATTGGAAGCTACTACTGGTCTTCCAGGGAACGATCAAAGCGTAGACTGTTTGAGACATAACTCCCATGGAGGAAACTGCGCATCGAGATTGTTGTATTCAATCCCGATGCATTTTGTGTGTTTCATCAACACTCTGATAATCCACAGATTACAGAAAGCATCCAGATGTGCATCGGAAACTACTACTGGTCTTCCAGGGAACGATCAAAGCGTAAACTCTTTGAGACATTACTCCCATGGGGGAAAGTGCGCATGGTGACTGTTGTATTCAATCCCGATGCATTTTCTGTGTTTCATCAACACTCTGATAGTCCACAGATTACAGAATGCCACCAGATGTGCATTGGAAACTACTACTGGTCTTCCAGGGAACGATGAAAGCGTAGACTGTTTCAAACATTACCCCCATGGAGGAAACTGCTCATGGTGACTGTTGTATTCAATCCCGATGCAACTTCTGTGTTTCATCAACACTCTGATAGTCCACAGATTACAGAATGCCACGAGATGTAAATCGGAAACTACTACTGGTCTTCCAGGAAACGATGAAAGCGTAGACTGTTTCAGACATTACCCCCATGGAGGAAACAGCTCATGGTGACTGTTGTATTCAATCCCAATGCAATTTCTGTGTTTCATCAACACTCTGATAGTCCACAGATTACAGAATGCACCAGATGTGCATCGGAAACTACTACTGGTCTTCCAGGGAACGATCAAAGCGTAGACTTTATGAGACATACCTCCCGTGGAGGAAGGTGCGCATGGTGACTGTTGTATTCAATCCAGATGCAATTTCTGTGTATCATCAACACTTTGATAGTCCACAGATTACAGAATGCCTCCAGATGTTCATCGGAAACTACTACTGGTCTACCAGGGAACGATGATATCGTAAGCTCTTTGAGACATTACTCCCATGGGAGAAAGTGCGCATGGTGACTGTTGTATTCAATACCGATGCAATTTCTGTGTTTCAACAACACTCTGATAGTCCACACATTACAGAATGTCTCCAGATGTGCATCGGAAACTACAACTGGTCTTCCATGGAACGATCAAAGCGTAGACTGTTTGAGACATTACTCCCATGGAGGAAAGTGCTCATGGAGACTGTTGTATTCAATCCCGATGCAATTACTGTGTTTCATCAACACTCTGATAGTCCACAGATTACAGAAAGCATCCAGATGTGCATCGGAAACTACTACTGGCCCTACAGGGAACGATCAAAGCGTAGACTGTTTGAGACATTACTCCCATGGAGGAAAGTGCGCATGGTGACTGTAGTATTCAATCCCGATGCAATTTTTGTGTTTCACCAACACTCTGACAGTCCAAAGATTACAGAAAGCGTCCAGATGTGCATCGGAAACTACTACTGGTCTTCCAGGGAACCTTCAAAGCGTAGACTGTTTGAGACATTAGTTTTATGGAGGAATGTGAGCATGGTGACTGTTGTATTCAATCCCGATGCAATTTCTGTGTTTCATCAACACTCTGATAGTCCACAGTTTAGTGAATGCCTCCAGATGTGCATCGGAAACTAGTACTGGTCTTCCAGGGAACGATCAAAGCGTAAACTCTTTGAGACATTACTCCCATGGAGGAAAGTGCGCATGGTGACTGTTGTATTCAATCCCGATGCATTTTCTGTGTTTCATCAACACTCTGATAGTCCACAGATTAAAGAAAGCTTCCAGATGTGCATCGGAAACTACTACTGGTCTCCCAGGGAACGATCAAAGCGTAGACTGTTTGAGACATTACTTTTTTGGAGGAAAGTGCGCATGGTGACTGTTGTATTCAATCCCGATGCAATCTCTGTGTTTCACCAACACTCTGATAGTCCACAGATTACAGAATGCCTCCAGATGTGCATGGGAAACTACTACTGGTCCTCCAGGGAACGATCAAAGCGTAGACTGTTTGAGACATTACTTCCATGGAGGAAACTGTTAATGGAGCCTGTTGTATTCAATCCCGATGCATTTTTTGTGTTTCATCAACACTCGGATAGTCCACAGATTACAGAAAGTGTCCAGATGTGCATCGGAAACTACTACTGGTCTTCCAGGGAACGATCAAAGCGTAGACTGTTTGAGACATTAGTTTTATGGAGGAATGTGCGCATGGTGACTGTTGCATTCAATCCCATGCAACTTCTGTGTTTCATCAACACTCTGATAGTCCACAGATTACAGAATGCCACGAGATGTAAATCGGAAATTACTACTGGTCTTCCAGGAAACGATGAAAGTGTAGACTGCTCCAGACATTACCCCCATGGAGGAAAGTGCTCATGGAGACTGTTGTATTCAATCCCAATGCAATTTCTGTGTTTCATCAACACTCTGATAGTCCACAGATTACAGAATGCACCAGATGTGCATCGGAAACTACTACTGGTCTTCCAGGGAACGATCAAAGCGTAGACTTTTTGAGACATACCTCCCGATGAGGAAAGTGCGCATGGTGACTGTTGTATTCTATCCAGATGCAATATCTGCGTTTCATCAACACTTTGAAAGTCCACAGATTACAGAATGCCTCCAGATGTTCATCGGAAACTACTACTGGTCTTCCAGGGAACGACCAAGCGTAGACTGTTTGAGACATTACTTTTATGGAGGAAAGTGCGCATAATGACTGTTGTATTCAATCCCGATGCAATTTCTGTGTTTCATCAACACTCTGATAGTCCACACATTACAGAATGTCTCCAGATGTGCATCGGAAACTACTACTGGTCTTCCATGGAACGATCAAAGCGTAGACTGTTTGAGACATTACTCCCATGGAGGAAACTGCTCATGGAGACTGTTGTATTCAATCCCGATGGAATTTCTGTGTTTCATCAACACTCTGATAGTCCACAGATTACACAAAGCATCCAGATGTGCATCGGAAACTACTACTGGTCTTCCAGGGAACGATCAAAGCGTAGACTGTTTGAGACATAACTCCCATGGAGGAAACTGCGGATCTAGATTGTTGTATTCAATCCCGATGCATTTTGTGTGTTTCATCAACACTCTGATAATCCACAGATTACAGAGAGCATCCAGATGTGCATCGAAAACTACTACTGGTCTTCCAGGGAACGATCAAAGCGTAGACTCTTAGAGACATTACTTCCATGGGGGAAAGTGCTCATGGTGACTGTTGTATTCAATCCCGATGCAATTTCTGTGTTTCATCAACACTCTGATAGTCTACAGATTACAGAATGCCACCAGATGTGCATCGTAAACTACTACTGGACTTCCAGGGAACGATCAAAGCGTAGACTGTTTGAGACATTACTCCAATGGAGGAAAGTGTGCATGGTGCCTGTTGTATTCAATTCCGATGCAGTTTCTGTGTTTCATCAACACTCTGATAGTCCACAGATTACAGAATGCCACGAGATGTGAATCGGAAACTACTACTGGTCTTCCAGGAAACGATGAGAGCGTAGACTGTTTCAGACATTACCCCCACGGAAGAAAGTGCTCATGGTGACTGTTGTATTCAATCCCAATGCAATTTCTTTGTTACATCAACACTCTGATAGTCCACAGATTACAGAATGCACCAGATGTGCATCGGAAACTACTACTGGTCTTCCAGGGAACGATCAAAGCTTAGACTCTTTGAGACATAAGTTTTATGGAAGAAAGTGCGCATGGTGACTGTTGTATTCAATCCTGATGCAATTTCTGTGTTTCATCAACACTCTGATAGTCCACAGATTACTGAATGCCTCCAGATGTGCATCGGAAACTACTACTGGTCTTCCAGGGAACGATCAAAGCGTAAACTCTTTGAGACATTACTCCCATGGAGGAAAGTGCGCATGGTGACTGTTGTATTCAATCCTGATGCAATTTCTGTGTTTCATCAACACTCTGATAGTCCACAGATTACAGAATGCCACCAGATATGCATTGGAAACTACTACTGGTCTTCCAGGGAATGATCAAAGCGTAGACTGTTTCAGACATTACTCCCATGGAGGAAAGCGCGGATGGTGACTGTTGCATTCAATGCCGATGCAATTTCTGTGTTTCATCAACACTCTGATAGTCCACAGATTACAGAACGCCACCAGATGTGCATCGGAAACTACTACTGCCATTCCAGGGAACGATCAAAGCGTAGACTGTTTGAGACATTACTCCCATGGAGGAAAGTGCGCATGGTGACTGTTGTATTCAATCCCGGTGCAATTTCTTAGTTTCATCAACACTCTGATATTCCACAGATTACAGAATGCCTCTAGATGTGCATTGGAAACTACTACTGGTTTTACAGGGAACGATCAAAGCGTAGACTGTTTGAGACATTACTCCCATGGTGGAATGTGCGCATGGTGACTGTTGTATTCAATCCCGATGCATTTTCTGTGTTTCATCAACATTCTGATAGTCCACAGATTACAGAATGCCACTAGATGTGCATCGGAAACTACTACTGGTCTTCCAGGGAACGATCAAAGCGTAGACTGTTTGAGACATTACTTTTATGGAGGAAAGTGCGCATGGTGACTGTTATATTCAATCCCGATGCAATTTCTGTGTTTCACCAACACTCTGATATTCCACAGATTACAGAATGCCTCCAGATGTGCATGGGAAACTACTACTGGTCCTCCAGGGAACGATCAAAGCGTAGACTGTTTGAGACATTACTTCCATGGAGGAAACTGTTAATAGAGTATGTTGTATTCAATCCCGATGCAATTTTTGTGTTTCATCAACACTCTGACAGTCCACAGATTACAGAAAGCGTCCAGATGTGCATCGGAAACTACTACTGGTCTTCCAGGGAACGATCAAAGCGTAGACTGTTTGAGACATTAGTTTTATGGAGGAATGTGCGCATGGTGACTGTTGTATTCAATCCCGATGCAACTTCTGTGTTTCATCAACACTCTGATAGTCCACAGATTACAGAATGCCACGAGATGTAAATCGGAAACTACTACTGGTCTTCCAGGAAACGATGAAGGCGTAGACTGTTTCAGACATTACCCCCATGGAGGAAAGTGCTCATGGTGACTGTTGTATTCAATCCCGCTGCATTTTCTGTGTTTCATCAACACTCTGATAGTCCACAGATTACAGAATGCCACCAGATGTGCATCGGAAACTACTACTGGTCTTCCAGGGAACGATCAATGCGTAGGCTGTTTCATACAATACTCCCATGGAGGAAAGTGCGGACAGTGACTGTTGTATTCAATCCCGATGCAATTTTTGTGTTTCATCAACACACTGATAGTCCACAGATTACAGAATGCCACCAGATGTGCATCGGAAACTACTACTGGTCTTCCAGGGAACGATCAAAGCGTAGACTGTTTGAGACATTACTCCAATGGTGGAATGTGCGCATGGTGACTGTTATATTCAATCCCAATGCAATATCTTTGTTTCATCAACACTCTGATAGTCCACAGATTAACGAAAGCTTCAGGATGTGCATCGGAAACTACTACTGGTCTTCCAGGGAACGATCAAAGCGTAGACTGTTTGAGACATTACTTTTATGGAGGAATGTGCGCATGGTGACTGTTGTATTCAATCCCGATGCAATTTCTGTGTTTCATCAACACTCTGATAGTCCACAGATTACAGAATGCCTCCAGATGTGCATCGGAAACTACTACTGGTCTTCCAGGGAACGATCAAAGCGTAGACTGTTTGAGACATTACTTTTATGGAGGAATGTGCGCATGGTGACTGTTGTATTCCATCCCGATGCATTTTCTGTGTTTCATCAACACTCTGATAGTCCACAGATTACAGAATGCCACCAGATGTGCATCGTAAACAACTACTGGTCTTCCAGGGAACGATCAATGCGTAGACTGTTTCAGACATTACTCCCATGGAGGAAAGTGCGGATGGTGACTGTTGTATTCAATCCCGATGCAATTTCTGTGTTTCATCAACACTCTGATAGTCCACAGATTACAGAATGCCACTAGATGTGCATTGGAAACTACTACTGGTCTTCCAGGGAACGATCGATGCGTAGACTGTT
This sequence comes from Schistocerca gregaria, assembly GCF_023897955.1. Classification (NCBI taxonomy): domain Eukaryota; kingdom Metazoa; phylum Arthropoda; class Insecta; order Orthoptera; family Acrididae; genus Schistocerca; species Schistocerca gregaria. The sequence continues at coordinate 2,045,570 of NC_064923.1, read as the reverse complement.
TGAGACATTACTTTTATGGAGGAAAGTGCGCATGGTGACTGTTGTATTCAATCCCGATGCAATTTCTGTGTTTCACCAACACTCTGATAGTCCACAGATTACAGAATGCCTCCAGATGTGCATGGGAAACTACTACTGGTCCTCCAGGGAACGATCAAAGCGTAGACTGTTTGAGGCATTACTTCCATGGAGGAAACTGTTAATGGAGTCTGTTGTATTCAATCCCGATGCAATTTTTGTGTTTCATCAACACTCTGATAGTCCACAGATTACAGAAAGCGTCCAGATGTGCATCGGAAACTACTACTGGACTTCCAGGGAACGATCAAAGCGTAGACTGTTTGAGACATTAGTTTTATGGAGGAATGTGCGCATGGTGACTGTTGTATTCAATCCCGATGCAACTTCTGTGTTTCATCAACACTCTGATAGTCCACAGATTACAGAATGCCACGAGATGTAAATCGGAAACTACTACTGGTCTTCCAGGAAACGATGAAAGCGTAGACTGTTTCAGACATTACCCCCATGGAGGAAACTGCTCATGGTGACTGTTGTATTCAATCCCAATGCAATTTCTGTGTTTCATCAACACTCTGATAGTCCACAGATTACATAATGCACCAGATGTGCATCGGAAACTACTACTGGTCTTCCAGGGAACGATCATAGCGTAAACTCTTTGAGACATTACTCCCATGGAGGAAAGTGAGCATGGTGACTGTTGTATTCAATCCCGATGCAATTTCTGTGTTTCAACAACACTCTGATAGTCCACACATTACAGAATGTCTCCAGATGTGCATCGGAAACTACTACTGGTCTTCCATGGAACGATCAAAGCGTAGACTGTTTGAGACATTACTACCATGGAGGAAACTGCTCATGGAGACTGTTGTATTCAATCCCGATGCAATTTCTGTGTTTCATCAACACTCTGATAGTCCACAGATTACAGAAAGCATCCAGATGTGCATCGGAAACTACTACTGGTTCTACAGGGAACGATCAAAGCGTAGACTGTTTGAGACATTACTCCCATGGAGGAAAGTGCGCATGGTGACTGTAGTATTCAATCCCGATATAATTTTTGTGTTTCACCAACACTCTGACAGTCCACAGATTACAGAAAGCGTCCAGATGTGCATCGGAAACTACTACTGGTCTTCCAGGGAACCTTCAAACCGTAGACTGTTTGAGACATTAGTTTTATGGAGGAATGTGAGCATGGTGACTGTTGTATTCAATCCCGATGCAATTTCTGTGTTTCATCAACACTCTGATAGTCCACAGTTTAGTGATTGCCTCCAGATGTGCATCGGAAAATAGTACTGGTCTTCCAGGGAACGATCAAAGCGTAAACTCTTTGAGACATTACTCCCATGGAGGAAAGTGCGCATGGTGACTGTTGTATTCAATCCCGATGCATTTTCTGTGTTTCATCAACACTCTGATAGTCCACAGATTAATGAAAGCTTCCAGATGTGCATCGGAAACTACTACTGGTCTTCCAGGGAACGATCAAAGCGTAGACTGTTTGAGACATTACTTTTATGGAGGAAAGTGCGCATGGTGACTGTTGTATTCAATCCCGATGCAATCTCTGTGTTTCACCAACACTCTGATAGTCCACAGATTACAGAATGCCTCCAGATGTGCATGTGAAACTACTACTGGTCCTCCAGAGAACGATCAAAGCGTAGACTGTTTGAGACATTACTTCAATGGATGAAACTGTTAATGGAGTCTGTTGTATTCTATCCCTATGCAATTTTTGTGTTTCATCAACACTCTGATAGTCCACAGATTACAGAATGCCACGAGATGTAAATCGGAAACTACTACTGGTCTTCCAGGAAACGATGAAAGCGTAGACTGTTTCAGACATTACCCCCATGGAGGAAAGTGCTCATGGAGACCGTTGTATTCAATCCCGATGCAATTTCTGTGTTTCATCAACACTCTGATAGTCCACAGATTACAGAATGCACCAGATGTGCATCGGAAACTACTACTGGTCTTCCAGGGAACGATCAAAGCGTAGAGTTTTTGAGACATACCTCCCGATGAGGAAAGTGCGCATGGTGACTGTTTTATTCAATCCAGATGCAATTTCTGTGTTTCATCAACACTTTGATAGTCCACAGAATACAGAATGCCTCCAGATGTTCATCGGAAACTACTACTGGTCTTCCAGGGAACGACCAAGCGTAGACTGTTTGAGTCATTACTTTTATGGAGGAAAGTGCGCATAATGACTGTTGTATTAAATCCCGATGCAATTTCTGTGTTTCATCAACACTCTGATAGTCCACACATTACAGAATGTCTCCAGATGTGCATCGGAAACTACTACTGGTCTTCCATGGAACGATCAAAGCGTAGACTGTTTGAGACATTACTCCCATGGAGGAAACTGCTCATGGAGACTGTTGTATTCAATCCCGATGGAATTTCTGTGTTTCATCAACACTCTGATAGTCCACAGATTACACAAAGCATCCAGATGTGCATCGGAAACTACTACTGGTCTTCCACGGAACGATTAAAGCGTAGACTGTTTGAGACATAACTCCCATGGAGGAAACTGCGCATCGAGATTGTTGCATTCAATCCCGATGCATTTTGTGTGTTTCATCAACACTCTGATAATCCACAGATTACAGAAAGCATCCAGATGTGCATCGAAAACTACTACTGGTCTTCCAGTGAACGATCAAAGCGTAGACTCTTAGAGACATTACTCCCATGGGGGAAAGTGTTCATGGTGACTGTTGTATTCAATCCCGATGCAATTTCTTAGTTTCATCAACACTCTGTTATTCCACAGATTACAGAATGCCTCCAGATGTGCATCGGAAACTACTACTGGTCTTACAGGGAACGATCAAAGCGTAGACTGTTTGAGATATTAATCCCATGGTGGAATGTGCGCATGGTGACTGTTGTATTCAATCCCGATGCAATTTCTGTGTTTCATCAACACTCTGATAGTCCACAGATTACAGAATGCCTCCAGATGTGCATCGGAAACTACTACTGGTCTTACAGGGAACGATCAAAGCGTAGACTGTTTGAGATATTACTCCCATGGTGGAAAGTGCGCATGGTGACTGTTGTATTCAATCCCGATGCAATTTCTGTGTTTCATCAACGCTCTGATAGTCCACAGATTAAAGAAAGCTTCCAGATGTGCATCGGAAACTACTACTGGTCTTCCAGGGAACGATCAATGCGTAGACTGTTTCAGACATTACTCCCATGGAGGAAAGTGCGGATGGTGACCGTTGTATTCAATCCCGATGCAATTTCTGTGTTTCATCAACACTCTGATAGTCCACAGATTACAGAATGCCACTAGATGTGCATCGGAAACTACTACTGGTCTTCCAGGGAACGATCAAAGCGTAGACTGTTTGAGAAATTACTTTTATGGAGGAAAGTGCGCATGGTGACTGTTATATTCAATCCCGATGCAATTTCTGTGTTTCACCAACACTCTGATAGTCCACAGATTACAGAATGCCTCCAGATGTGCATGGGAAACTACTACTGGTCCTCCAGGAAACGATCAAAGCGTAGACTGTTTGAGACATTACTTCCATGGAGGAAACTGTTAATAGAGTCTGTTGTATTCAATCCCGATGCAATTTTTGTGTTTCATCAACACTCTGATAGTCCACAGATTACAGAAAGCGTCCAGATGTGCATCGGAAACTACTACTGGTCTTCCAGGGAACGATCAAAGCGTAGACTGTTTGAGACATCACTTTTATGGAGGAATGTGCGCATGGTGACTGTTGTATTCAATCCCGATGCAATTTCTGTGTTTCATCAACACTCTGATAGTCCACAGATTACAGAATGCCACGAGATGTAAATCGGAAACTACTACTGGTCTTCCAGGAAACGATGAAAGCGTAGACTGTTCAGACATTACCCCCATGGAGGAAAGTGCTCATGGTGACTGTTGTATTCAATCCCAATGCAATTTCTGTGTTTCATCAACACTCTGATAGTAGACAGATTACAGAATGCACCAGATGTGCATCGGAAACTACTACTGGTCTTCCAGGGAAAGATCAAAGCGTAGACTGTTTGAGAAATACCTCCCCTGGAGGAAAATGCGCATGGTGACTGTTGTATTCAATCCAGATGCAACTTCTGTGTTTCATCAACACTTTGATAGTCCACAGCTTACAGAATGCCTCCAGATGTTCATCGGAAACTACTACTGGTCTTCCAGGGAACGATCATAGCGTAAACTCTTTGAGACGTTACTCCCATGGAGGAAAGTGCGCATGGTGACTGTTGTATTCAATCCCGCTGCATTTTCTGTGTTTCATCAACACTCTGATAGTCCACAGATTACAGAATGCCACCAGATGTGGATCGGAAACTACTACTGGTCTTCCAGGGAACGATCAATGCGTAGGCTGTTTCATACAATACTCCCATGGAGGAAAGTGCCGACGGTGACTGTTGTATTCAATCCCGATGCAATTTCTGTGTTTCATCAACACACTGATAGTCCACAGATTACAGAATGCCACCAGATGTGCATCTGAAAATACTACTGATCTTCCAGGGAACGATCAAAGCGTAGACTGTTTGAGACATTACTTTTATGGAGGAAAGTGCGCATGGTGACTGTTGTATTCAATCCCGATGCAATTTCTGTGTTTCACCAACACTCTGATAGTCCACAGATTACAGAATGCCTCCAGATGTGAATGGGAAACTCCTACTGGTCTTCCAGGGAACGATCAAAGTGTAGACTGTTTGAGACATTACTCCCATGGAGGAAACTGTTGATGGATTCTGTTGTATTCAATCCCGATGCAATATTTGTGTTTCATCAACACTCTGATAGTCCACAGATTACAGAAAGCGTCCAGATGTGCATCGGAAACTACTACTGGTCTTCCAGGGAACGATCAAAGCGTAGACTGCTTGAGACAATAGTTTTATGGAGGAATGTGCGCATGGTGACTGTTGTATTCAATCCCGATGCAATTTCTGTGTTTCATCAACACTCTGATAGTCCACAGATTACTGAATGCCTCCAGATGTGCATCGGAAACTACTACTGGTCTTCCAGGGAACGATCAAAGCGTAGACTGTTTCAGACATTACTCCCATGGAGGAAAGTGCGGATGGTGACTGTTGCATTCAATCCCGATGCAATTTCTGTGTTTCATCAACACTCTGATAGTCCACAGATTAGCGAATGCCACCAGATGTGCAGCGGAAACTACTACTGGTCTTCCAGGGAACGATCAAATCGTAGACTGTTTGAGACATTACTTTTATGGAGGAAAGTGCGCATGGTGACTGTTGTATTCAATCCCGATGCAATTTCTGTGTTTCATTAACACTCTGATAGTCCACAGATTACAGAATGCCTCCAGATGTGCATCGGAAACTACTACTGGTCTTCCAGGGAACGCACCAAGCGTAGACTCTTTGAGACATTACTCCCATGGAGGAAACTGCTCATGGAGACTGTTGTATTCAATCCCGATGCAATTTCTGTGTTTCATCAACACTCTGATAGTCCACAGATTACAGAAAGCATGCAGATGTGCATCGGAAACTACTACTGGTCTTCCAGGGAACGATCAAAGAGTATACTGTTTGAGACATTACTCCCATGGAGGAAACTGCGCATGGAGACTGTTGTATTCAATCCCGATGCATTTTCTGTGTTTCATCAACACTCTGATAGTCCACAGAATACAGAATGCCACCAGATGTGCATGGGAAACTACTACTGGTCTTCCAGGGAACGATCAATGCGTAGACTGTTTCAGACATTACTCCCATGGAGGAAAGTGCGGATGGTGACTGTTGTATTCAATCCCGATGCAATTTCTGTGTTTCATCAACACACTGATAGTCCACAGATTACAGAATGCCACCAGATGTGCATCGGAAACTACTACTGGTATTCCAGGGAACGATCAAAGTGTAGACTGTTTGAGACATTACTCCCATGGAGGAAACTGTTGATGGAGTCTGTTGTATTCAATCCCGATGCAATTTTTGTGTTTCATCAACACTCTGATAGTCCACAGATTACAGAAAGCGTCCAGATATCCATCGGAAACTACTACTGGTCCTCCAGGGAACGATCAAAGCGAAGACTGCTTGACACAATAGTTTTATGGAGGAATGTGCGCATGGTGACTGTTGTATTCAATCCCGATGCAATTTCTGTGTTTCATCAACACTCTGATAGTCCACAGATTACTGAATGCCTCCAGATATGCATCGGAAACTACTACTGGTCTTCCAGGGAACGATCAATGCGTAGACTGTTTCAGACATTACTCCCATGGAGGAAAGTGAGGATGGTGACTGTTGTATTCAATCCCGATGCAATTTCTGTGTTTCATCAACACACTGATAGTCCACAGATTACAGTATGCCACCAGATGTGCATCGGAAACTACTACTGGTCTTCCAGGTAACGATCAAAGCGTAGACTGTTTGAGACATTACTTTTATGGAGGAAAGTGCGCATCGTGACTGTTGTATTCAATCCCGATGCATTTTCTGTGTTTCATCAACACTCTGATAGTCCACAGATTACAGAATGCCACCAGATGTGCATCGGAAACTACTACTGGTCTTCCAGGGAACGATCAATGCGTAGACTGTTTGAGACATTACTTTTATGGAGGAAAGTTTGCATGGTGACTGTTGTATTCAATCCCGATGCAATTTCTGTGTTTCATTAACACTCTGATAGTCCACAGATTACAGAATGCCTCCAGATGTGCATCGGAAACTACTACTGGTCTTCCAGGGAACGATCAAAGCGTAGACTCTTAGAGAAATTACTCCCATGGAGGAAACTGTTGATGGAGTCTGTTGTATTCAATCCCGATGCAATTATTGTGTTTCATCAACACTCTGATAGTCCACAGATTACAGAAAGCGTCCAGATGTGCATCGGAAACTACTACTGATCTTCCAGGGAACGATCAAAGCGTAGACTGTTTGAGACATACCTCCCGTGGAGGAAAGTGCGCATGGTGACTGTTGTATCAATCCAGATGCAATTACTGTGTTTCATCAACACTTTGATAGTCCACAGATTACAGAATGCCTCCCGATGATCATCGGAAATTACTACTGGTCTTCCAGGGAACGATCATAGCGTAAACTCTGTGAGACATTACTCACATGGAGGAAAGTGCGCATGGTGACTGTTGTATTCAATCCCGCTGCATTTTTTTTTTCATCAACACTCTGATAGTCCACAGATTACAGAATGCCACCAGATGTGCATCGGAAACTACTACTGGTCTTCCAGGACCGATCAATGCGTAGACTGCTTCAGATATAACTCCCATGGAGGAAACTGCGCATGGAGACTGTTGTATTCAATCCAGATGCTATTTCTGTGTTTCATCAACACTCTGATAGTCCACAGATTACAGAATGCCACCAGATGTGCATCGGAACTACTACTGGTCTTCCAGGGAACGATTAAAGCGTAGACTGTTTGAGACATTACTTTTATGGAGAAAAGTGCGCATGGTGACTGTTGTATTCAATCCCGATGCAATTTCTGTGTTTCACCAACACTCTGATAGTCCACAGATTACAGAATGCCTCCAGATGTGCATGGGAAACTACTACTGGTCTTCCAGGGAACGGTCAAAGTGTAGACTGTTTGAGACTTTACTCCCATGGAGGAAACTGTTTATGGAGTCTGTTGTATTCAATCCCGATGCAATTTTTGTGTTTCATCAACACTCTGATAGTCCACGGATTACAGAAAGCGTCCAGATGTGCATCGGAAACTACTACTGGTCTTCCAGGGAACGATCAAAGCGTAGAATGCTTGAGACTATAGTTTTATGGAGGAATGTGCACATGGTGACTGTTGTATTCAATCCCGATGCAAATTCTGTGTTTCATCAACACTCTGATAGTCCACAGATTACTGAATGACTCCAGATGTGCATCGGAAACTACTACTGGTCTTCCAGGGAACGATAAAAGCGTAAACTCTTTGAGACATTACTCCCATGGAGGAAAGTGCGCATGGTGACTGTTGTATTCAATCCCGATGCATTTTCTGTGTTTCATCAACACTCTGATAGTATACAGATTACAGAATGCCACCAGATGTGCATTGGAAACTACTACTGGTCTTCCAGGGAACTATCAAAGCGTAGACTGTTTCAGACATTACTCCCATGGAGGAAAGTGCGGATGGTGACTGTTGCAATCAATCCCGATGCAATTTCTGTGTTTCATCAACACTCTGATAGTCCACAGATTACCAAATGCCACCAGATGTGCAGCGGAAACTACTACTGGTCTTCCAGGGAACGATCAAAGCGTAGACTGTTTGAGACATTACTTTTATGGAGGAAAGTTTGCATTGTGACTGTTGTATTCAATCCCGATGCAATTTTTTGTGTTTCATTAACGCTCTGATAGTCCACAGATTACAGAATGCCTCCAGATGTGCATCGGAAACTACTACTGGTCTTCCAGGGAACGATCAAAGCGTGTACTGTTTGAGACATTACTCCCATGGAGGAAACTGCTCATGGAGACTGTTGTATTCAATCCCGATCCAATTTCTGTGTTTCATCAACACTCTGATAGTCCACAGATTACAGAAAGCATCCAGATGTGCATCGGAAACTACTACTGGTCTTCAGGGAACGATCAAAGTGTATACTGTTTGAGACATTACTCCCATGGAGGAAACTGCGCATGGAGACTGTTGCATTCAATCCCGATGCATTTTCTGTGTTTCATCAACACTCTGATAGTCCACAGATTTCAGAAAGCATCCAGATGTGCATCGGAAACTACTACTGGTCTTCCAGGGAACGATCAAAGTGTATATTGTTTGAGACATTACTCCCATGGAGGAAACTGCGCATGGAGACTGTTGTATTCAATCCCGATGCATTTTCTGTGTTTCATCAACACTCTGATATTCCACAGATTTCAGAAAGCTTCCAGATGTGCATCGGAAACTACTACTGGTCTTCCAGGGAACGATCAAAGTGTATACTGTTTGAGACATTACTCCCATGGAGGAAACTGCGCATGGAGACTGTTGTATTCAATCCCGATGCATTTTCTGTGTTTCATCAACACTCTGATAGTCTACAGATTACAGAATGCCACCAGATGTGCATCGGAAACTACTACTGGTCTTCCAGGGAACGATCAAAGCGTAGACTCTTAGAGATATTACTCCCATGAAGGAAAGTGTGCATGGTGACTGTTATATTCAATCCAGATGCATTTTCTGTGTTTCATCAACACTCTAATAGTCCACAGATTACAGAATGCCACCAGATGTGCATCGGAATCTGCTACTGGTCTTCCAGGGAACGATCAAAGCGTAGACCGTTTGAGAATTACACCCATGGAGGTAAGTGCGCATGGTGACTGTTGTATTCAATCCCGATGCAATTTCTGTGTTTCATCAACACTCAGTTAGACCACAGATATCAGAATGCCTCCAGATGTGCATCGGAAGCTACTACTGGTCTTCCAGGGAACGATCAAAGGGTAGACTGTTTCAGACATTACTCCCATCCAGGAAAGTGCGGATGGTGACTGTTGCATTCAATCCCGATGCAATTTCTGTGTTTCATCAACACTCTGATAGTCCACAGATTACCAAATGCCACCAGATGTGCAGCGGAAACTACTACTGGTCTTCCAGGGAACGATCAAAGCGTAAACTGTATGAGACATTACTTTTATGGAGGAAAGAGTGCATGGTGACTGTTGTATTCAATCCCGATGCAATTTCTGTGTTTCATTAACACTCTGATAGTCCACAGATTACAGAATGCCTCCAGATGTGCATCGGAAACTACTACTGGTCTTCCAGGGAACGATCAAAGCGTGGACTGTTTGAGACATTACTCCCATGGAGGAAACTGCTCATGGAGACTGTTGTATTCAATCCCGATGCAATTTTTGTGTTTCATCAACACTCTGATAGTCCACAGATTACAGAAAGCGTCCAGATGTGCATCGGAAACTACTACTGGTCTTCCAGGGAACGATCAAAGCGTAGACTGCTTGAGACTATAGTTTTATGGAGGAATGTGCACATGGTGACTGTTGAATTCAATCCCGATGCAATTTCTGTGTTTCATCAACACTCTGATAGTCCACAGATTACTGAATGACTCCAGATGTGCATTGGAAACTACTACTGGTCTTCCAGGGAACGATCAAAGCGTAGACTGTTTCAGACATTACTCCCATGGAGGAAAGTGCGGATGGTGAATGTTGCATTCAATCCCGATGCAATTTCTGTGTTTCATCAACACTCTGATAGTCCACAGATTACCAAATGCCACCAGATGTGCAGCGGAAACTACTACTGGTCTCCCTGGGAACGATCAAAGCGTAGACTGTTTGAGACATTACTTTTATGGAGGAAAGTTTGCATGGTGACTGTTGTATTCAATCCCGATGCAATTTCTGTGTTTCATTAACACTCTGATAGTCCACAGATTACAGAATGCCTCCAGATGTGCATCGGAAACTACTACTGGTCTTCCAGGGAACGATCAAAGCGTAGACTCTTAGAGAAATTACTCCCATGGAGGAAACTGTTGATGGAGTCTGTTGTATTCAATCCCGATGCAATTATTGTGTTTCATCAACACTCTGATAGTCCACAGATTACAGAAAGCGTCCAGATGTGCATCGGAAACTACTACTGATCTTCCAGGGAACGATCAAAGCGTAGACTGTTTGAGACATACCTCCCGTGGAGGAAAGTGCGCATGGTGACTGTTGTATCAATCCAGATGCAATTACTGTGTTTCATCAACACTTTGATAGTCCACAGATTACAGAATGCCTCCCGATGTTCATCGGAAATTACTACTGGTCTTCCAGGGAACGATCATAGCGTAAACTCTTTGAGACATTACTCACATGGAGGAAAGTGCGCATGGTGACTGTTGTATTCAATCCCGCTGCATTTTTTTTTCATCAACACTCTGATAGTCCACAGATTACAGAATGCCACCAGATGTGCATCGGAAACTACTACTGGTCTTCCAGGGACCGATCAATGCGTAGACTGCTTCAGACATAACTCCCATGGAGGAAACTGCGCATGGAGACTGTTGTATTCAATCCAGATGCAATTTCTGTGTTTCATCAACACTCTGATAGTCCACAGATTACAGAATGCCACCAGATGTGCATCGGAACTACTACTGGTCTTCCAGGGAACGATTAAAGCGTAGACTGTTTGAGACATTACTTTTATGGAGGAAAGTGCGCATGGTGACTGTTGTATTCAATCCCGATGCAATTTCTGTGTTTCACCAACACTCTGATAGTCCACAGATTACAGAATGCCTCCAGATGTGCATGGGAAACTACTACTGGTCTTCCAGGGAACGGTCAAAGTGTAGACTGTTTGAGACTTTACTCCCATGGAGGAAACTGTTTATGGAGTCTGTTGTATTCAATCCCGATGCAATTTTTGTGTTTCATCAACACTCTGATAGTCCACGGATTACAGAAAGCGTCCAGATGTGCATCGGAAACTACTACTGGTCTTCCAGGGAACGATCAAAGCGTAGAATGCTTGAGACTATAGTTTTATGGAGGAATGTGCACATGGTGACTGTTGTATTCAATCCCGATGCAAATTCTGTGTTTCATCAACACTCTGATAGTCCACAGATTACTGAATGACTCCAGATGTGCATCGGAAACTACTACTGGTCTTCCAGGGAACGATAAAAGCGTAAACTCTTTGAGACATTACTCCCATGGAGGAAAGTGCGCATGGTGACTGTTGTATTCAATCCCGATGCATTTTCTGTGTTTCATCAACACTCTGATAGTATACAGATTACAGAATGCCACCAGATGTGCATTGGAAACTACTACTGGTCTTCCAGGGAACTATCAAAGCGTAGACTGTTTCAGACATTACTCCCATGGAGGAAAGTGCGGATGGTGACTGTTGCATTCAATCCCGATGCAATTTCTGTGTTTCATCAACACTCTGATAGTCCACAGATTACCAAATGCCACCAGATGTGCAGCGGAAACTACTACAGGTCTTCCAGGGAACGATCAAAGCGTAGACTGTTTGAGACATTACTTTTATGGAGGAAAGTGTGCATTGTGACTGTTGTATTCAATCCCGATGCAATTTCTGTGTTTCATTAACACTCTGATAGTCCACAGATTACAGAATGTCTCCAGATGTGCATCGGAAACTACTACTGGTCTTCCAGGGAACGATCAAAGCGTGTACTGTTTGAGACATTACTCCCATGGAGGAAACTGCTCATGGAGACTGTTGTATTCAATCCCGATCCAATTTCTGTGTTTCATCAACACTCTGATAGTCCACAGATTACAGAAAGCATCCAGATGTGCATCGGAAACTACTACTGGTCTTCAGGGAACGATCAAAGTGTATACTGTTTGAGACATTACTCCCATGGAGGAAACTGCGCATGGAGACTGTTGCATTCAATCCCGATGCATTTTCTGTGTTTCATCAACACTCTGATAGTCCACAGATTTCAGAAAGCATCCAGATGTGCATCGGAAACTACTACTGGTCTTCCAGGGAACGATCAAAGTGTATATTGTTTGAGACATTACTCCCATGGAGGAAACTGCGCATGGAGACTGTTGTATTCAATCCCGATGCATTTTCTGTGTTTCATCAACACTCTGATATTCCACAGATTTCAGAAAGCTTCCAGATGTGCATCGGAAACTACTACTGGTCTTCCAGGGAACGATCAAAGTGTATACTGTTTGAGACATTACTCCCATGGAGGAAACTGCGCATGGAGACTGTTGTATTCAATCCCGATGCATTTTCTGTGTTTCATCAACACTCTGATAGTCTACAGATTACAGAATGCCACCAGATGTGCATCGGAAACTACTACTGGTCTTCCAGGGAACGATCAAAGCGTAGACTCTTAGAGATATTACTCCCATGAAGGAAAGTGTGCATGGTGACTGTTGTATTCAATACAGATTCATTTTCTGTGTTTCATCAACACTCTAATAGTCCACAGATTACAGAATGCCACCAGATGTGCATCGGAATCTGCTACTGGTCTTCCAGGGAACGATCAAAGCGTAGACCGTTTGAGAATTACACCCATGGAGGTAAGTGCGCATGGTGACTGTTGTATTCAATCCCGATGCAATTTCTGTGTTTCATCAACACTCAGTTAGACCACAGATATCAGAATGCCTCCAGATGTGCATCGGAAGCTACTACTGGTCTTCCAGGGAACGATCAAAGGGTAGACTGTTTCAGACATTACTCCCACCCAGGAAAGTGCGGATGGTGACTGTTGCATTCAATCCCGATGCAATTTCTGTGTTTCATCAACACTCTGATAGTCCACAGATTACCAAATGCCACCAGATGTGCAGCGGAAACTACTACTGGTCTTCCAGGGAACGATCAAAGCGTAAACTGTATGAGACATTACTTTTATGGAGGAAAGAGTGCATGGTGACTGTTGTATTCAATCCCGATGCAATTTCTGTGTTTCATTAACACTCTGATAGTCCACAGATTACAGAATGCCTCCAGATGTGCATCGGAAACTACTACTGGTCTTCCAGGGAACGATCAAAGCGTGGACTGTTTGAGACATTACTCCCATGGAGGAAACTGCTCATGGAGACTGTTGTATTCAATCCCGATGCAATTTCTGTGTTTCATCAACACTCTGATAGTCCACAGATTACAGAAAGCATCCAGATGTGCATCGGAAACTACTACTGGTCTTAAAGGGAAAGATCAAAGTGTATACTGTTTGAGACATTACTCCCATGGAGGAAACTGCGCATGGAGACTGTTGTATTCAATCCCGATGCATTTTCTGTGTTTTATCAACACTCTGATAGTCCACAGATTTCAGAAGGCATCCAGATGTGCATCGGAAACTACTACTGGTCTTCCAGGGAAGGATCAAAGTGTATACTGTTTGAGACATTACTCCCATGGAGGAAACTGCGCATGGACACTGTTGTATTCAATCCCGATGCATTTTCTGTGTTTCATCAACACTCTGATAGTCCACAGATTTCAGAAAGCATCCAGATGTGCATCGTTAACTACTACTGGTCTTCCAGGGAACGATCAAAGCGTAGACTCTTAGAGACATTACTCACATGGGGGAAAGTGCTCATGGTGACTGTTATATTCAATCCCGATGCAATTTCTGTGTTTCATCAACACTCTGATAGTCTACAGATTACATAATGCCACCAGATGTGCATCGGAAACTACTACTGGTCTTCCAGGAAACGATGAAAGCGTACACTGTTTCAGATATTACCCCATGGAGGAAAGTGCTCATGGTGACCGTTGTATTCAATCCCAATGCAATTTCTGTGTTTCATCAACACTCTGATAGTCCGCAGATTACAGAATGCACCAGGTGTGCATCGGAAACAACTACTGGTCTTTCAGGGAACGATCAAAGTGTATACTGTTTGAGACATTACTCCCATGGAGGAAACTGCTCATGGAGACTGTTGTATTCAATCCCGATGCAATTTCTGTGTTTCATCAACACTCTGATAGTCCACAGATTACAGAAAGCATCCAGATATGCATCGGAATCTACTACTGGTCTTCCAGGGAACGATCAAAGTGTATACTGTTTGAGACATTACTCCCATATAGGAAACTGCGCATGGAGTCTGTTATATTCAATCCCGATGCATTTTCTGTGTTTCTTCAACACTCTGATAGTCTACAGATTACAGAATGCCTCCAGATGTGCATCGGAAACTACTACTGGTCTTCCAGGGAACGATCAAAGCGTAGACTCTTAGAGACTTTTCTCCCATGGGGGAAAGTGCTCATGGTGACTGTTATATTCAATCGCGATGCAATTTCTGTGTTTCATCAACACTCCGATAGTCTACAGATTACAGAATGCCACCAGATGTGCATCGGAATCTGCTACTGGTCCTCCAGGGAACGATCAAAGCGTAGACTCTTTGAGAATTACACCCATGGAGATAAGTGCGCATGGTGACTGTTGTATTCAATCCCGATGCAATTTCTGTGTTTCATCAACACTCAGTTAGACCACAGATATCAGAATGCCTCCAGATGTTCATTGGAAACTACTACTGGTCTTCCAGGGAACGATCAAAGGTTAGACTGTTTGAGACATTACTCCCATGGAGGAAAGTGCGCATGGAGAATGTTGTATTCAATCCCGATGCAATTTCTGTGTTTCAACAACACTTTGATAGTCTACAGATTACAGTATGTCACCAGATGTGCATCGGAAACTACTACTGGCCTTCCAGGGAACGATCAAAGCGTAGACTGTTTGAGACATTACTCCTATTGAGGAAAGTGCGCATGGTGACTGTTGTATTCAATCCCGATGCAGTTTCTTAGTTTCATCAACACTCTGATACTCCACATGTTACAGAATGCCTCCAGATGTGCATCGGAAACTACTACTGGTCTTCCAGGGAACGATCAAAGCGTAGACTGTTTGAGACTTTACTCTTATGGAGGAATGTGCGCATGGTGACTGTTGTATTCTATCCCGATGCAATTTCTGTGTTTCATCAACACTCTGATAGTCCACAGATTACAGAATGCCTCCAGATGTGCATCGGAATCTACTACTGGTCTTCCAGGGAACGATCAAAGCGTAAACTCTTTGAGACATTACTCCCATGGAGGAAAGTGCGCATGGTGACTGTTGTATTCAATCCCGATAAAATTTCTGTGTTTTATCAACACTCTGATAGTCCACACATTACAGAATGCCACCAGATGTGGGTCGGAAACTACTGCTGGTCTTCCAGGGAACGATCAAAGCGTAGACTGTTTCAGACATTACTCCCATGGAGGAAAGTGTGGATGGTGACTGTTGTATTCAATCCCGATGCAATTTCTGTGTTTCATCAACACTCTGATAGTCCTCAGACTACAGAATGCCACCTGATGTGCATCGGATACTACTACTGGTCTTCCAGGGAACGATCAAAGCGTAGACTGGTTGATACATTACTTTTATGGAGGAAAGTGCGCATGGTAACTGTTGTATTCAATCCCGATGCAATTTCTGTGTTTCATTAACACTCTGATAGTCCACAGATTACAGAATGCCACCGGATGTGCATTGGAAACTACTACTGGTCTTCCAGGGAACGATCAAAGCGTAGACTGCTTCAGACATTACTCCCATGGAGGAAAGTGCGCATGGTGACTGTTGTATTCTATCCCGATGCAATTTCTGTGTTTCATCAACACTCTGATAGTCCACAGATTACAGAATGCCACCAGATGTGCATCGGAAACTACTACTGGTCTTCCACTGAACGATCAAAGCGTAGTCTGTTTGAGACATACATCCCGTGGAGGTAAGTGCGCATGGTGACTGTTGTATTCAATCCCGATGCAATTTCTGTGTTTCATCAACACTTTGATAGTCCACAGATTACAGAAAGCATCCAGATATGCATCGGAAACTACTACTGGTCTTCCAGGGAACGATCAAAGTGTATACTGTTTGAGACATTACTCCCATATAGGAAACTGCGCATGGAGTCTGTTGTATTTAATCCCGATGCATTTTCTGTGTTTCATCAACACTCTGATAGTCTACAGATTACTGAATGCCACCAGATGTGCATCGGAAACTACTACTGGACTTCCAGGGAACGATCAAAGCGTAGACTCTTAGAGACTTTACTCCCATGGGGGGAAGTGCTCATGGTGACTGTTATATTCAATCCCGATGCAATTTCTGTGTTTCATCAACACTCCGATAGTCTACAGATTACAGAATGCCACCAGATGTGCATCGGAATCTGCTACTGGTCTTCCAGGGAACGATCAAAGCGTAGACTGTTTGAGAATTACACCCATGGAGATAAGTGCGCATGGTGACTGTTGTATTCAATCAGGATGCAATTTCTGTGTTTCATCGACACTCAGTTAGACCACAGATATCAGAATGAATCCAGATGTGCATTGGAAACTACTACTGGTCTTCCAGGGAAGGATCAAAGGGTAGACTGTTTGAGACATTACTCCCATGGAGGAAAGTGCGCATGGAGAATGTTGTATTCAATCCCGATGCAATTTCTGTGTTTCATCAACACTTTGATAGTCTACAGATTACAGAATGTCACCAGATGTGCATCGGAAACTACTACTGGCCTTCCAGGGAACGATCAAAGCGTAGACTGTTTGAGACATTACTCCTATGGAGGAAAGTGCGCATGGTGACTTTTGTATTCAATCCCGATGCAGTTTCTTAGTTTCATCAACACTCTGATACTCCACATGTTACAGAATGCCTCCAGATGTGCATCGGAAACTACTACTGGTCTTCCAGGGAACGATCAAAGCGTAGACTGTTTGAGACTTTACTCTTATGGAGGAATGTGCGCATGGTGACTGTTGTATTCTATCCCGATGCAATTTCTGTGTTTCATCAACACTCTGATAGTCCACAGATTACAGAATGCCTCCAGATGTGCATCGGAAACTACTACTGGTCTTCAAGGGAACTATCAAAGGGTAAACTCTTTGAGACATTACTAACATGGAGGAAAGTGCGCATGGTGACTGTTGTATTCAATCCCGATAAAATTTCTGTGTTTTATCAACACTCTGATAGTCCACACATTACAGAATGCCACCAGATGTGGGTCGGAAACTACTGCTGGTCTTCCTGGGAACGATCAAAGCGTAGACTGTTTCAGACATTACTCCCATGGAGGAAAGTGTGGATGGTGACTGTTGTATTCAATCCCGATGCAATTTCTGTGTTTCATCACCACTCTGATAGTCCTCAGATTACAGAATGCCACCTGATGTGCATCGGATACTACTACTGGTCTTCCAGGGAACGATCAAAGCGTAGACTGTTTGATACATTACTTTTATGGAGGAAAGTGCGCATGGTGACTGTTGTATTCAATCCCGATGCAATTTTTGTGTTTCATCAACACTCTGATAGTCCACAGATTACAGAATGCCTCCAGATGTGCTTCGGAAACTACTACTGGTGTTCAAGGGAACAATCAAAGCGTAGACTGTTTGAGACATTCCTCCCATGGAGGAAACTGCTCATGGAGACTGTTGTATTCAATCCCGATGCAATTTCGGTGTTTCATCAACACACTGATAGTCCACAGATTACAAAAGCATCCAGATGTGCATCGGAAACTACTACTGGTCTTCCAGGGAACGATCAAAGCGTAGACTCTTAGAGACATTACTCCCATGGAGGAAAGTGCTCATGGTGAATGTTGTATTCAATCCCGATGCAATTTCTGTGTTTCATCAACACTCAGTTAGTCCACAGATTAAAGAAAGCCTCCAGATGTGCATCGGAAACTACTACTGGTCTTCCAGGGAACGATCAAAGCGTAGACTGTTTGAGACATTACTCCCATGGAGGAAAGTGCGCATGGAGACTGTTGTATTCGATCCCGATGCAAATTCTGTGTTTCATCAACACTCTGATAGTCTACAGTTTACATAATGTCACCAGACGTGCATCGGAAACTACTACTGGCCTTCCAGGGAACGATCAAAGCGTAGACTGTTTGAGACATTACTCCCATGAGGGAAAGTGCGCATGGTGACTGTTTTATTCAATCCCGATGCAATTTCTGTGTTTCATCAACACTCTGATGGTCCACAGATTACAGAAAGTATCCAGATGTGCATCGGAATCTACTACTGGTCTTCAAGGGAACGATCAAAGCGTAGACTGTTTGAGGCATTACTCCCGTTGAGGAAAGTGCGCATGGTGACTGTTGTATTCAATCCCGATAAAATTTCTGTGTTTCATCAACACTCTGATAGTCCACACATTACAGAATGCCACCAGATGAGCGTCGGAAACTACTACTGGTCTTCCAGGGACGATCAAAGCGTAGACAGTTTCAGACATTACTCCTATGGAGGAAAGTGAGGATGGTGACTGTTGTATTCAATCCCGATGCAATTTCTGTGTTTCATCAACACTCTGATAGTCCTCATATTACAGAATGCCACCTGATGTGCATCGGAAACTACTACTGGTCTTCCAGGGAACGATCAAAGCGTAGACTGTCTGATACATTACTTTTATGGAGGAAAGTGCGCATGGTGACTGTTGTATTCAATGCCGATGCATTTTCTGTGTTTCATTAACACTCTGATTGTCCACAGATTACAGAATGCCACCGGATGTGCATTGGAAACTACTACTGGTCTTCCAGGGAACGATCAAAGCGTAGACTGCTTCAGACATTACTCCCATGGAGGAAAGTGCGGATGGTGAATGTTGTATTCAATCCCGATGCAATTTCTGTGTTTCATCAACACTCTGATAATCCACAGATTACAGAATGCTACCAGATGTGCATCGGAAACTACTACTGGTCTTCCAGGGAACGATCAAAGCGTAGACTGTTTGAGACATTACTTTTATGGAGGAAAGTGCGCATTGTGACTGTTGTATTCATTCCCGATGCAATTTCTGTGTTTCATTAACACTCTGATAGTCCACAGATTACAGAATGCCTCCAGATGTGCATCGGAAACTACTACTGGTGTTCAAGGGAACAATCAAAGCGTAGACTGTTTGAGCCATTACTCCCATGGAGGAAACTGCTCATGGAGACTGTTGTATTCAATCCCTATGCAATTTCTGTGTTTCATCAACACTCTGATATTCCACAGATTACAGAAAGCATCCAGATGTGCATCGGAAACTACTACTGGTCTTCCAGGGAACGATCAAAGCGTAGGCTGTTAGAGACATTACTCCCATGGAGGGAAGTGCGCATGGTGACTGTTATATTCAATCCCGATGCAATATCTTTGTTTTATCAACACTCTGATAGTCTACAGATTACAGAATGCCACCAGATATGCATCGGAAACTACTATTGGTCTCCCAGGGATCGATCAAAGCGTAGACGGTTTGAGACATTACTCCCATGGAGGAAAGTGCGCATGGTGACTGTTGTATTCAATCCCGATGCAATTTCTGTGTTTCATCAATACACTGATAGTCCACAGATTACAAAAGCATCCAGATGTGCATCGGAAACTACTACTGGTCTTCCAGGGAACGATCAAAGCGTAGACTCTTAGAGACATTACTCCCATGGAGGAAAGTGCTCATGGTGACTGTTGTATTCAATCCCGATGCAATTTCTGTGTTTCATCAACACTCTGATAGTCTACAGATTACAGAATGCCACCAGATGTGCAGCGGAAACTACTACTGGTCTTCCAGGGAACGATCAAAGCGTAGACTGTTTGAGACATTACTCCAATGGAGGAAAGTGTGCATAGTGACTGTTGTATTCAATCCCGATGCAATTTCTGTGTTTCATCAACACTCTGATAGATTACAGATTACAGAATGCCACCAGATGTGCATCGGAAACTACTACTGGTCTTCCAGAGAATGACCAAAACGTAGACTGTTTGAGACATTACTCCAATGGAGGAAAGTGTGCATGGCGACTGTTGTATTCAATTCCGATGCAGTTTCAGTGTTTCATGAACACTCTGATGGTCCACAGATTACAGAAAGTATCCAGATGTGCATCGGAAACTACTACTGGTCTTCAAGGGAACGATCAAAGCGTAGACTGTTAGAGACATTACTCCCGTGGTGGAAAGTGCGCATGGTGACTGTTGTATTCAATCCCGATAAAATTTCTGTGTTTCATCAACACTCTGATAGACACACATTACAGAATGCCACCAGATGAGCGTCGGAAACTACTACTACTGGTCTTCCAGGGACGATCAAAGAGTAGACTGTTTCAGACATTACTCCTATGGAGGAAAGTGTGGATGGTGACTGTTGTATTCAATCCCGATGCAATTTCTGTGTTTCATCAACACTCTGATAGTCCTCATATTACAGAATGCCACCTGATGTTCATCGGAAACTACTACTGGTCTTCCAGGGAACGATCAAAGCGTAGACTCTTAGAGACATTACTCCCATGGAGGAAAGTGCTCATGGTGACTGTTGTATTCAATCCCGATGCAATTTCTGTGTTTCATCAACACTCTGATAGTCTACAGATTACAGAATGCCACCAGATGTGCAACGGAAACTACTACTGGTCTTCCAGGGAACGATCAAAGCGTAGACTGTTTGAGACATTACTCCAATGGAGGAAAGTGTGCATAGTGACTGTTGTATTCAATCCCGATGCAATTTCTGTGTTTCATCAACACTCTGATAGATTACAGATTCCAGAATGCCACCAGATGTGCATCGGAAACTACTACTGGTCTTCCAGAGAATGACCAAAGCGTAGACTGTTTGAGACATTACTCCCATGGAGGAAAGTGTGCATGGAGACTGTTGTATTCAATCCCGATGCATTTTCTGTGTTTCATTAACACTCGGATAGTCCACAGATTACAGAATGCCACCGGATGTGCATTGGAAACTACTACTGGTCTTCCAGGGAACGATCAAACCGTAGACTGCTTCAGACATTACTCCCATGGAGGAAAGTGCGGATGGTGAATGTTGTATTCAATCCCGATGCAATTTCTGTGTTTCATCAACACTCTGATAATCCACAGATTACAGAATGCTACCAGATGTGCATCGGAAACTACTACAGGTCTTCCAGGGAACGATCAAAGCGTAGACTGTTTGAGACATTACTTTTATGGAGGAAAGTGCGCATGGTGATTGTTGTATTCATTCCCGATGCAATTTCTGTGTTTCATTAACACTCTGATAGTCCACAGATTACAGAATGCCTCCAGATGTGCATCGGAAACTACTACTGGTGTTCAAGGGAACAATCAAAGCGTAGACTGTTTAAACCATTACTCCCATGGAGGAAACTGCTCATGGAGACTGTTGTATTCAATCCCGATGCAATTTCTGTGTTTCATCAACACTCTGATATTCCACAGATTACAGAAAGCATCCAGATGTGCATCGGAAACTACTACTGGTCTTCCAGGGAACGATCAAAGCGTAGGCTGTTAGAGACATTACTCCCATGGAGGAAAGTGCGCATGGTGACTGTTATATTCAATCCCGATGCAATATCTTTGTTTTATCAACACTCTGATAGTCTACAGATTACAGAATGCCACCAGATATGCATCGGAAACTACTATTGGTCTCCCAGGGATCGATCAAAGCGTAGACGGTTTGAGACATTACTCCCATGGAGGAAAGTGCGCATGGTGACTGTTGTATTCAATCGCGATGCAATTTCTGTGTTTCATCAATACACTGATAGTCCACAGATTACAAAAGCATCCAGATGTGCATCGGAAACTACTACTGGTCTTCCAGGGAACGATCAAAGCGTAGACTCTTAGAGACATTACTCCCATGAAGGAAAGTGCTCATGGTGACTGTTGTATTCAATACCGATGCAATTTCTGTGTTTCATCAACACTCTGATAGATTACAGATTACAGAATGCCACCAGATGTGCATCGGAAACTACTACTGGTCATCCAGAGAATGATCAAAGCGTAGACTGTTTGAGACATTACTCCAATGGAGGAAAGTGTGCATGGAGACTGTTGCATTCAATTCCGATGCAGTTTCAGTGTTTCATCAACACTCTGATAGTCCATAGATTATAGAATGCCACGAGATGTAAATCGGAAACTACTACTGGTCTTCCAGGGAACGTTGAAAGAGAAGACTGTTTCTGACATTACCCACATGGAGGAAAGTGCTCATGGTGACTGTTGTATTCAATCCCAATGCAATTTCTGTGTTTCATCAACACTCTGATAGTTCACAGATTACAGAATGCACCAGATGTGCATCGGAAACTACTACTGGTCTTCCACTGAACGATCAAAGCGTAGTCTGTTTGAGACATACATCCCGTGGAGGAAAGTGCGCATGGTGACTGTTGTATTCAATCCCGATGCAATTTCTGTGTTTCATCAACACTTTGATAGTCCACAGATTACAGAATGCCTCCAGATGTTCATCGGAAACTAGTACTGGTCTTCCAGGGAACGATCATAGCGTAGACTGTTTGAGACATTACTCCCATGGAGGAAAGTGTGCATGGCGACTGTTGTATTCAATCCAGATGCATTTTCTTTGTTTCATCAACACTCTGATAGTCCACAGATTACAGAATGCCACCAGATTTGCACCGGAATCTACTACTGGTCTTCCAGGAAACGATCGAAGCGTAGACTGATTGAGAATTACACCCATGGAGATAAGTGCGCATGGTGACTGTTGTATTCAATCCCGATGCAATTTCTGTGTTTCATCAACACTCAGTTAGTCCACAGATTAAAGAAAGCTTCCAGATGTGCATCGGAAACTACTACTGGTCTTCCAGGGAACGATCAAAGCGTAGACTGTTTGAGACATTACTCCCATGGAGGAAAGTGCGCATGGAGACTGTTGTATTCAATCCCGATGCAAATTCTGTGTTTCATCAACACTCTGATAGTCTACAGTTTACATAATGTCACCAGATGTGCATCGGAAACTACTACTGGCCTTCCAGGGAACGATCAAAGCATAGACTGTTTGAGACATTACTCCCATAAGGGAAAGTGCGCATGGTGACTGTTTTATTCAATCCCGATGCAATTTCTGTGTTTCATCAACACTCTGATGGTCCACAGATTACAGAAAGTATCCAGATGTGCATCGGAAACTACTACTGGTCTTCAAGGGAACGATCAAAGCGTAGACTGTTTGAGACATTACTCCCGTGGAGGAAAGTGCGCATGGTGATTGTTGTATTCAATCCCGATAAAAATTTCTGTGTTTCATCAACACTCTGATAGTCCACACATTACAGAATGCCACCAGATGAGCGTCGGAAACCACTACTGGTCTTCCAGGGACGATCAAAGCGTAGACTGTTTCAGACATTACTCCTATGGAGGAAAGTGTGGATGGTGACTGTTGTATTCAATCCCGATGCAATTTCTGTGTTTCATCAACACTCTGATAGTCCTCATATTACAGAATGCCACCTGATGTGCATCGGAAACTACTACTGGTCTTCCAGGGAACGATCAAAGCGTAGACTGTTTGATACATTACTTGTATGGAGGAAAGTGCGCAAGGTGACTGTTGTATTCAATCCCGATGCAATTTTTGTGTTTCATCAACACTCTGATAGTCCACAGTTTACAGAAAGTATCCAGATGTGCATCGGAAACTACTACTGGTCTTCAAGGGAACGATCAAAGCGTAGACTGTTTGAGACATTAGTTTAATGGAGGAATGTGCGCATGGTGACTGTTGTATTCAATCCCGATGCAATTTCTGTGTTTCATCAACACTATGATAGTCCACAGATTACAGAATGCCACCGGATGTGCATTGGAAACTACTACTGGTCTTCCAGGGAACGATCAAAGCGTAGACTGCTTCAGACATTACTCCCATGGAGGAAAGTGCGGATGGTGAATGTTGTATTCAATCCCGATGCAATTTCTGTGTTTCATCAACACTCTGATAATCCACAGATTACAGAATGCTACCAGATGTGCATCGGAAACTACTACTGGTCTTCCAGGGAACGATCAAAGCGTAGACTGTTTGAGACATTACTTTTATGGAGGAAAGTGCGCATGGTGATTGTTGTATTCATTCCCGATGCAATTTCTGTGTTTCATTAACACTCTGATAGTCCACAGATTACAGAAAGCATCCAGATGTGCATCGGAAACTACAACTGGTCTTCCAGGGAACGATCAAAGCGTAGGCTGTTAGAGACATTACTCCCATGGAGGAAAGTGCTCATGGTGACTGTTATATTCAATCCCGATGCAATATCTTTGTTTTATCAACACTCTGACAGTCTACAGATTACAGAATGCCACCAGATATGCATCGGAAACTACTATTGGTCTCCCAGGGATCGATCAAAGCGTAGACGGTTTGAGACATTACTCCCATGGAGGAAAGTGCGCATGGTGACTGTTGTATTCAATCCCGATGCAATTTCTGTGTTTCATCAACACACTGATAGTCCACAGATTACAAAAGCATCCAGATGTGCATCGGAAACTACTACTGGTCTTCCAGGGAACGATCAAAGCGTAGACTCTTAGAGACATTCCTCCCATGGAGGAAAGTGCTCATGGTGACTGTTGTATTCAATCCCGATGCAATTTCTGTGTTTCATCAACACTCTGATAGTCCATAGATTATAGAATGCCACGAGATGTAAATCGGAAACTACTACTGGTCTTCCAGGGAACGATGAAAGAGTAGACTGTTTCTGACGTTACCCACATGGAGGAAAGTGCTCATGGTGACTGTGGTATTCAATCCCAATGCAATTTCTGTGTTTCATCAACACTCTGATAGTTCACAGATTACAGAATGCACCAGATGTGCATTGGAAACTACTACTGGTCTTCCACTGAACGATCAAAGCGTAGTCTGTTTGAGACATACATCCCGTGGAAGAAAGTGCGCATGGTGACTGTTGTATTCAATCCCGACGCAATTTCTGTGTTTCATAAACACTTTGATAGTCCACAGATTACAGAATGCCTCCAGATGTTCATCGGAAACTAGTACTGGTCTTCCAGGGAACGATCATAGCGTAGACTGTTTGAGACATTACTCCCATGGAGGAAAGTGTGCATGGTGACTGTTGTATTCAATCCAGATGCATTTTCTTCGTTTCATCAACACTCTGATAGTCCACAGATTACAGAATGCCACCAGATGTGCATCGGAATCTACTACTGGTCTTCCAGGAAACGATCGAAGCGTAGACTGATTGAGAATTACACCCATGGAGATAAGGGCGCATGGTGACTGTTGTATTCAATCCCGATGCAATTTCTGTGTTTCATCAACACTCAGTTAGTCCACAGATTAATGAAAGCCTCCAGATGTGCATCGGAAACTACTACTGGTCTTCCAGGGAACGATCAAAGCATAGACTGTTTGAGACATTACTCCCATGGAGGAAAGTGGGCATGGAGACTGTTGTATTCAATCCCGATGCAAATTCTGTGTTTCATCAACACTGTGATAGTCTACAGATTACATAATGTCACCAGATGTGCATCGGAAACTACTACTGGCCTTCCAGGGAACGATCAAAGCGTAGACTGTTTGAGACATTACTCCCATGAGGGAAAGTGCGCATGGTGACTGTTGTATTCAATCCCGATGCAATTTCTCAGTTTCATCAACACTCTGATACTCCACAGATTACAGAATGCCTCCAGATGTGCATCGGACACTACTACTGGTCTTACAGGGAACGATCAAAACGTAGACCGTTTGAGACATTACTTTTATGGAGGAAAATTGCGGATGGTGACTGTTGAATTCTATCCCGATGCAATTTCTGTGTTTAACCAACACTCTGATAGTCCACAGATTACAAAATGCCTCCAGCTGTGCATCGGAAACTTCTACTGGTCTTCCAGGGAACGATCAAAGCGTAGACTGTTTAAGACATTACTCCCATGGATAAAAATGTTCATGGACACTGTTGTATTCAATCCCGATGCAATTTTTGTGTTTCATCAACACTCTGATAGTCCACAGATTACAGAAAGCAACCAGATGTTCATCGGAAACTACTACTGGTCTTCCAGGGAACGATCAATGCGTAGACTGGTTGAGATATTAGTTTTATGGAGGAATGTGTGCTTGGTGACTGTTGTATTCAATCCCGATGCAATTTCTGTGTTTCATCAACACTCTGATAGTCCACAGATTACAGAATGCCTCCAGATGTGCATCGGAAACTACAACTGGTCTTCCAGGGAACGATCAAAGCTTAAACTCTTTGAGACATTACTCCCATGGAGGAAAGTGCGCATGGTGACTGTTGTATTCAATCCCGATGCAATTTCTGTGTTTCATCAACACTCTGATAGTCCACAGATTACAGAATGCCAACAGATGTGCATCGGAAACTACTACTTGTCTTCCAGGGAACGATCAAAGCGTAGACTGTTTGAGACATTACTTTTATGGAGGAAAGTGCGCATGGTGACTGTTGTATACAATACCGATGCAATTTCTGTGCTTCATAAACACTCTGATAGTCCACAGATTACAGAATGCCTCCAGATGTGCATCGGAAACTACTACTGGTGTTCCAGGGAACGATCAAAGCGTAGACAGTTTGAGACCTTACTCCCATGGAGGACACTGCTCATGGAGACTGTTGTATTCAATCCCGATGCAAATTCTGTGTTTCATCAACACTCTGATAGTCCACAGATTACAGAAAGCATCCAGATGTGCATCGGAAACTACTACTGGTCTTCCAGGGAACGATCAAAGCTTAGGCTGTTTGAGACATTACTCCCATGGAGGAAAGTGCGCATGGTGACTGTTGTCTTCAATCCCGATGCAATATCTTTGTTTTATCATCACTCTGATAGTCTACAGATTACAGAATGCCACCAGATATGCATCGGAAACTGCTACTGGTCTTCCAAGGATCGATCAAAGCGTAGACGGTTTGAGACATTACTCCCATGGAGGAAAGTGCTTATGGTGACTTTTGTATTCAATCCCGATGCAATTTCTGTGTTTCATCAACACTCTGATAGTCACAGATTACAAAAGCATCCAGATGTGCATCGGAAACTACTACTGCTCTTCCAGGGAACGATCAAATCGTAGACTCTTAGAGACATTACTCCCATGAAGGAAAGTGCTCATGGTGACTGTTGTATTCAATCCCGATGCAATTTCTGTGTTTCATCAACACTCTGATAGTCTACAGATTACAGAAAGCCACCAGATGCGCAACGGAAACTACTACTGGTCTTCCAGGGAACGATCAAAGCGTAGACTGTTTGAGACATTACTCCAATGGAGGGAAGTGTGCATGGTGACTGTTGTATTCA
The DNA here is from genome assembly GCF_023897955.1 of Schistocerca gregaria. Classification (NCBI taxonomy): domain Eukaryota; kingdom Metazoa; phylum Arthropoda; class Insecta; order Orthoptera; family Acrididae; genus Schistocerca; species Schistocerca gregaria. The sequence goes on along the minus strand of NC_064923.1, from coordinate 2,017,678 downwards.
ATCCCGATGTAATTTCTGTGTTTCATCAACACTCTGATAGTCTACAGATTACAGAATGCCACCAGATGTGCATCGGACACTACTACTGGTCTTCCAGAGAACGATCAAAGCGTAGACTGTTTGAGACATTACTCCAATGGAGGAAAGTGTGCATGGAGACTGTTGTATTCAATTCCGATGCAGTTTCTGTGTTTCATCAACACTCTTATAGTCCACAGATTACAGAATGCCACGAGATGTAAATCGGAAACTACTACTGGTCTTCCAGGGAACGATGAAAGCGTAGACTGTTTCAGACATTACCCACATGGAGGAAAGTGCTCATGGTGACTGTTGTATTCAATACCAATGCAATTTCTGTGTTTCATCAACACTCTGATAGTCCACAGATTACAGAATGCACCAGATGTGCATCGGAAACTACAACTGGTATTCCACTGAACGATCAAAGCTTAGACTGTTTGAGACATACATCCCGTGGAGGAAAGTGCGCATGGTGACTATTGTATTCAATCCCGATGCAATTTCTGTGTTTCATCAACACTCTGATAGTCTACAGATTACATAATGTCACCAGATGTGCATCGGAAACTACTACTGTCCTTCCAGGGAACGATCAAAGCGTAGACTGTTTGAGACACTACTCCCATGAGGGAAAGTGCGCATGGTGACTGTTGTATTCAATCCCGATGCAATTTCTTAGTTTCATCAACACTCTGATACTCCACCGATTACAGAATGCCTCCAGATGTGCATCGGACACTACTACTGGTCTTACAGGGAACGATCAAAGCGTAGACTGTTTGAGACATTACTCCCATGGAGGAAAGTGCGCATGGTGAGTGTTGTATTCAATCCCGATGCAATTTCTGTGTTCCATCAACACTCTGATTGTCCACAGATTAAAGAAAGCCTCCAGATGTGCATCGGAAACTACTACTGGTCTTCCAGGGAACGAACAAAGCGTAGACTGTTTGAGACATTACTCTTATGGAGGAATGTGCGCATGGTGACTGTTCTATTCAATCCCGATGCAATATCTGTGTTTCATCAACACTCTAATAGTCCACAGATTACAGAATGCCTCCAGATGTGCATCGGAAACTACTACTGGTCTTCCAGGGAACGATCAAAGCTTAAACTCTTTGAGACATTACTCCCATGGAGGAAAGTGCGCATGGTGACTGTTGTATTCTTCCCGATGCATTTTCTGTGTTTCATCAACACTCTGATAGTCCACAGATTACAGAATGCCACCAGATGTGCATTGGAAACCACTACTGGTCTTCCATGGAACGATCAAAGCGTAGACTGTTTCAGACATTACTCCCATGGAGGAAAGTGCGGATTGTGAATGTTGCATTCAATCCCGATGCAATTTCTGTGTTTCATCAACACTCTGATTGTCCACAGATTACAGAATGCCACCAGATGTGCATCGGAAACTACTACTGGTCTTCCAGGGAACGATCAAAGCGTAGACTGTTTGAGACATTACTTTTATGGAGGAAAGTCGCATGGTGACTGTTGTATTCAATCCCGATGCAATTTCTGTGTTTCATTAACACTCTGATAGTCCACAGATTACAGAATGCCTCCAGATGTGCATCGGAAACTACTACTGGTGTTCCAGGGAACGATCAAAGCGTAGACTGTTTGGGACCTTACTCCCATGGAGGACACTGCTCATGGAGACTGTTGTATTCAATCCCGATGCAATTTCTGTGTTTCATTAACACTCTGATAGTCCACAGATTACAGAAAGCATCCAGATGTGCATCGGAAACTACTACTGGTCTTCCAGGGAACGATCAAAGCTTAGGCTGTTAGAGACATTACTCCAATGGAGGTAAGTGCGCATGGTGACTGTTGTATTCAATCCCAAAGAGATATCTTTGTTTTATCAACACTCTGATGGTCTACAGATTACAGAATGCCACCAGATATGCATCGGAAACTACTACTGGTCTTAAAGGGAACGGTCAAAGCGTAGACGGTTTGAGACATTACTCCCATGGAGGAAACTGCGCATGGAGACTGTTGTATTCAATCCCGATGCATTTTCTGTGTTTCATCAACACTCTGATAGTCCACAGATTACAGAATGCTACTAGATGTAAATCGGAAACTACTACTGGTTTTCCAGGGAACGATGAAAGCGTAGAGTGTTTCAGACATTACTCCCATGGAGGAAAGTGTGGATGGTGACTGTTGTATTCAATCCCAATGCAATTTATGTGTTTCATCAACACTCTGATAGTCCACAGATTACAGAAAGCCACCAGATGTGCATCGGAAACTACTACTGGTCTTCCAGGGAACGGTCAGAGCGTAGACTGTTTGAGACATACCTCCCGTGGAGGAAAGTGCGCACGGTGACTGTTGTATTCAATCCCGATGCAATTTCTGTGTTTCATCAACATTCTGATAGTCTACCGATTACAGAATGCCACCAGATGGGCATCGGAAACTCCTACTGGCCTTCCAAGGGAACGATCAAAGCGTAGACTGTTTGAGACATTACTCCCATGGAGGAAAGTGCGCATGGTGACTGTTGTATTCAATCCCGCTGCAATTTCTTAATTTCATCAACACTCTGATACTCCACAGATTACAGAATGCCTCCAGATGTGCATCGGAAACTACTACTGGTCTTACAGGGAACGATCAAGGCGTAGACTGTTAGAGACATTACTCCCATGGAGGAAAGTGCAGATGGTGACTGTTGCATTCAATCCCGATGTAAATTCTGTGTTTCATTAACACTCTCATGGTCCACAGATTACAGAATGCCTCCAGATGTGCATCGGAAACTACTACTGGTCTTCCAGGGAACGATCAAAGCGTAGACTGATTGAGACATTACTCATATAGAGGAAACTGCGCATGGAGACTGTTGTATTCAATCCCGATGCATTTTTTGTGTTTCATCAACACTCTGATAGTCCACAGGTTACAGAAAGCATCCAGATGTGCATCGGAAACTACTACTGGTCTTCCAGTGAACGATCAAAGCGTAGACTGTTTGAGACATTTCTCCCATGGAGGAAAGTGCGCATGGTGACTGTTGTATTCAATCCTGATGCAATTTCTGTGTTTCATCAACACTCTGATAGTCCACAGATTAAAGAAAGCTTCCAGATGTGCATCGGAAACTACTACTGGTCGTCCAGGGAACGATCAAAGCGTAGACTGTTTGAGACATTACTCTTATGGGGGAATGTGAGCATGGTGACTGTTGTATTCAATCCTGATGCAATTTCTGTGTTTCATCAACACTCTGATAGTCCACAGATTACAGAATGCATCCAGATGTACATCGGAAACTACTACTGGTCTTCCAGGGAACGATGAAAGCGTAAACTCTTTGAGACATTACTCCCATGGAGGAAAGTGCGCATGGTGACTGTTGTATTCAATCCCGATACATTTTCTGTGTTTCATCAACTCTCTGATAGTCCACAGATTACAGAATGCCACCAGATGTGCATCGGAAACTACTACTGGTCTTCCAGGGAACGATCAAAGCGTAGACTGTTTGAGACATTACTCCCGTGGAGGAAACTGCTCTTGGAGACTGTTGTATTCACTCCCAATGCAATTTCTGTGTTTCATCAACACTCTGATAGTCCACAGATTACAGAAAGCATCCAGATGTGCATCGGAAACTACTACTGGTCTTCCAGGGAACGATCAATGAATAGACTGTTTGAGACATTACTCTAATGGAGGAAAGTGTGCATGGTGACTGTTGTATTCAATTCCGATGCAGTTTCTGTGTTTCATCAACACTCTGATAGTCCACAGATTACATAATGCCACGAGATGTAAATCGGAATCTACCACTGGTCTTCCAGGGAACGATGTAAGCGTAGACTGTTTCAGACACTACCCCCATTGAGGAAAGTGCGCATGGTGACTGTTTTATTCAATCCCGATACATTTTCTGTGTTTCATCAACACACTGATAGTCCACAGATTACAGAATGCCACCAGATGTGCATCGGAAACTACTACCGGTCTTCCAGGGAACGATCAAAGCGTAGACTGTTTCAGACATTACTCCCATGGAGGAAAGTGCGGATGGTGACTGTTGTATTCAATCCCGATGCAATTTCTGTGTTTCATCAACACTCTGATTGTCCACAGATTACAGAATGCCACCAGATGTGCATCGGAAACTACTACTGGTCTTCCAGGGAACGATCAAAGCGTAGACTGTTTGAGACATTACTCCCGTGGAGGATACTGCTCATGGAGACTGTTGTATTCACTCCCAATGCAATTTCTGTGTTTCATCAACACTCTGATAGTTCACAGATTACAGAAAGCATCCAGATGTGCATCGGAAATTACTACTGGGCTTCCAGGGAACGATCAAAGCGTAGACTGATTGAGACATTACTCAGATGGAGGAAACTGCGCATGGAGACTGTTGTATTCAATCCCGATGCATTTTCTTTGTTTCATCAACACTCTGATAGTCCACAGGTTACAGAAAGCATCCAGATGTGCATCGGAAACTACTACTGGTCTTCCAGGGAACGATCAAAGCTGAGACTCTTAGAGACATTACTCCAATGGGGGAAAGTGCTCATGGTGACTGTTGTATTCAATCCCGATGCAATTTCTGTGTTTCATCAACACTCTGATAGTCTACAGATTACAGAATGCCACCAGATGTGCATCGGAAACTACTACTGGTCTTCCAGGGAACGATCAATGAGTAGACTGTTTGAGACATTACTCCAATGGAGGAAAGTGTGCATGGTGACTGTTGTATTCAATTCCGATGCAGTTTCTGTGTTTCATCAACACTCTGATAGTCCACAGATTACATAATGCAACGAGATGTAAATCGGAATCTACCACTGGTCTTCCAGGGAACGATGAAACCGTAGACTGTTTCAGACATTACCCCGATGGAGGAAAGTGCTTATGGTGACTGTTGTATTCAATCCCATTGCAATTTCTGTGTTTCATCAACACTCTGATAGTCCACAGATTACAGAATGCACCAGATGTGCATCGGAAACTACTACTGGTCTTCCAGGGAACGATCAAAGCGTAGACTATTTGAGACATACCTCCCGTGGAGGAAAGTGCGCATGGTGATTGTTGTATTCAATCCCCTTTGCAATTTCTGTGTTTCATCAACACTTTGATAGTCCACAGATTACAGAATGCCTCCAGATGTTCATCGGAAACTACTAGTGGTCTTCCAGGGAACGATCATAGCGTAAACTCTTTGAGACATTACTCCCATGGAGGAAAGTGTGCATGGTGACTGTTGTATTCAATCCCGATGCAATTTCTGTGTTTCATCAACACTCTGTTAGTCCACAGATATCAGAATGCCTCCAGATGTGCATCGGAAACTACTACTGGTCTTACAGGGAACGATCAAAGCGTAGACTGTATGAGACATTACTTTTATGGAGGAAAGTGCGCATGGTGACTGTTGTATTCAATCCCGATGCAATTTCTGTGTTTCATCAACACTCTGATAGTCCACAGATTAAAGAAAGCTTCCAGATGTGCATCGGAAACTACTACTGGTCTTCCAGGGAACGATCAAAGCGTAGACTGTTTGAGACATTACTCTTATGGAGGAATGTGCGCATGGTGACTGTTGTATTCTGTCCCGATGCAATTTCTGTGTTTCATCAACACTCTGATAGTCCACAGATTCCAGAATGCCTCCAGATGTGCATTGGAAACTACTACTGGTCTTCCAGGGAACGATCAAAATCGTTGACTGTTTGAGACATTATTCCCATGGAGGAAACTGCTCATGGAGACAGTTGTATTCAATCCCGATGCAATTTCTGTGTTTCATCAACACTTTGATAGTCCACAGATTACAGAATGCCTCCAGATGTTCATCGGAAACTAGTACTGGCCTTCCAGGGAACGATCATAGCGTAAACTCTTTGAGACATTACTCCCATGGAGGATAGTGCGCATGGTGACTGTTGTATTCAATCCAGATGCATTTTCTGTGTTTCATCAACACTCTGATATTCCACAGATTACAGAATGCCACCAGATGTGCATCGGAATCTACTACTGGTCTTCCAGGGAATGATCATAGCGTAGACTGTTTGAGAATTACACCCATAGAGATATGTGCGCATGGTGACTATTGTATTCAATCCCGATGCAATTTCTGTGTTTCATAAACCCTCAGTTAGTCAACAGATTAAAGAAAGCCTCCAGATGTGCATCGGAAACTACTACTGGCCTTCCAGGGAACGATCAAAGCGTAGACTGTTTGAGACATTACTCCCATGGAGGAAAGCTCGCATGGTGACTGTTGTATTCAATCCCGATGCAATTTCTTAGTTTCATCAACACTCTGATACTCCACAGATTACAGAATGCCTCCAGATGTGCATCGGAAACTACTACTGGTCTTACAGGGAACGATCAAAGCATAGACTGTTTGAGACATTACTCCCATGGAGGAAAGTGCGCATGGTGACTGTTGTATTCAATCCCGATGCAATTTCTGTGTTTCATCAACACTCTGATAGTCCACAGATTAAAGAAAGCCTCCAGATGTGCTTTGGAAACTCCTACTGATCTTCCAGGGAACGATCAAAGCGTAGACTGTTTGAGACATTACTCTTATGGAGGAATGTGCGCATGGTGACTGTTGTATTCTGTCCCGATGCAATTTCTGTGTTTCATCAACACTCTGATAGTCCACAGATTACAGAATGCCTCCAGATGTGCATCGGAAACTACTACTGGTCTTCCAGGGAACGATCAATGCGTAGACTGTTTGAGACATTACTCCCATGAAGGAAAGTGCGCATGGTGACTGTTGTGTTCTATCCCGATGCATTTTCTATGTTTCATCAACACTCTGATAGTCCACAGATTACATAATGCCACCAGATGTGCATTGGAAACTACTACTGGTCTTCCAGGGAACGATCAAAGCGTAGACTGTTTCAGACATTACTCCCATGGAGGAAAGTGCGGATGGTGAATGTTGTATTCAATCCCGATGCAATTTCTGTGTTTCATCAACACTCTGATAGTCCACAGATTACAGAATGCCACCAGATGTGCATCGGAAACTACTACTGGTCTTCCAGGGAACGATCAAAGCGTAGACTGTTTGAGACATTACTTTTATGGAGGAAAGTGCGCATGGTGACTGTTGTATTCAATCCCGATGCAATTTCTGTGTTTCATTAACACTCTGATAGTCCACAGATTACAGAATGCCTCCAGATGTGCATCGGAAACTACTACTGGTGTTCCAGGGAACGATCAAAGCGTAGACTGTTTGAGACATTACTCCCATGGAGGAAACTGCTCATGGAGACTGTTGTATTCAATCGCGATGCAATTTCTGTGTTTCATCAACACTCTGATAGTGGACAGATTGCAGAAAGCATCCAGATGTGCATCGGAAACTACTACTGGTCTTCCAGGGAACGATCAAAGCGTAGGCCGTTAGAGACATTACTCCCATGGAGGAAAGTCCGCATGGTGACTGTTGTATTCAATCCCGATGCAATATCTTTGTTTTATCAACACTTCGATGGTCTACAGATTGCAGAATGCCACCAGATACATCGGAAACTGCTACTGGTCTTCCAGGGAAGGGTAAAAGCGTAAACGGTTTGAGACATTACTCCCATGGAGGAAACTGCGCATGGAGACTGTTGTATTCAATCCCGATGCAATTTCTGTGTTTCATCAACACTCTGATAGTCCACAGATTACAGAAAGCATCCAGATGTGCATCGGAAACTACTTCTGGTCTTCCAGGGAACGATCAAAGCGTAGACTCTTAGAGACATTACTCCCGTGGAGGAGAGTGCTCATGGTGACTGTTGTATTCAATCCCGATGCAATTTCTGCGTTTCATCAACACTCTGATAGTCTACAGATTACATAATGTCACCAGATGTGCAACGGAAACTACTACTGGTCTTCCAGGGAACGATCAAAGCGTAGACTGTTTGATACATCACTCCAATGGAGGAAAGTGTGCATGGCGACTGTTGTATTCAATCCTGATGCAATTTCTGTGTTTCATCAACACTCTGATAGATTACAGATTACAGAATGCCACCAGATGTGCATCGGAAACTACTACTGGTCTTCCAGGCAATGATCAAAGCGTAGACTCTTAGAGACATTACTCCCATGGAGGAAAGTGCGCATGGTGACTGTTGTATTCAATCCCGATGCAATTTCTGTGTTTCATCAACACTTTGATAGTCCACAGATTACAGAATGCCTCCAGATGTTCATCTGAAACTAGTACCTGTCTTCCAGGGAACGATCATAGCGTAAACTCTTTGAGACATTACTCCCATGGAGGAAAGTATGCATCGTGACCGTTGTATTCAATCCAGATGCATTTTCTGCGTTTCATCAACACTCAGTCAGTCCACAGATTAAAGAAAGCCTCCAGATGTGCATCGAAAACTACTACTGGACTTCCAGGGAACGATCAAAGCGTAGACTGTTTGAGACATTACTCCCATGGAGGAAAGTGCGCATGGTGACCGTTGTATTCAATCCCGATGCAATTTCTGTGTTTGATAAACACTCTGATAGTCTACAGATTACAGAATGTCACCAGATGTGCACCGGAAACTACTACTGGCCTTCCAGGGAACGATCAAAGCGTAGACTGTTTGAGACATTACTCCCATGGAGGAAAGTGCGCATGGTGACTGTTGTATTCAATCCCGATGCAATTTCTTAGTTTCATCAACACTCTGATACTTCACAGATTACAGAATGCCTCCAGATGTGCATCGGAAACTACTACTGGTCTTACAGGGAACGATCAAAGCGTAGACTGTTTGAGACAGTACTCCCATGGAGGAAAGTGCGCATGGTGACTGTTGTATTCAATCCCGATGCAATTTCTGTGTTTCATCAACACTCTGATAGTCCACAGATTACAGAAAGCATCCAGATGTGCATCGGAAACTACTACTGGTCTTCCAGGGAACGATCAATGCGTAGACTGGTTGAGACATTAGTTTTATGGAGGAATGTGCGCATGGTGACTGTTGTATTCAATCCCGATGCAATTTCTGTGTTTCATCAACACTCTGATAGCCCACAGATTACAGAATGCCTCCAGATGTGCATAGGAAACTAGTACTGGTCTTCCAGGGAACGATCAAAGCGTAAACTCTTTGAGACATTACTCCGATGGAGGAAAGTGCGCATGGTGACTGTTGTATTCAATCCCGATGCATTTTCTGTGTTTCATCAACACTCTGATAGTCCACAGATTACAGAATGCCACCAGATTTGCATTGGAAACTACTACTGGTCTTCCAGGGAACGATCAAAGCGTAGACTGTTTGAGACATTACTCCCATGGAAGAAACTGCTCATGGAGACTGTTGTATTCAATCCCGATGCAATTTCTGTGTTTCATTAACACTCTGATAGTCCACAGATTACAGAAAGCATCCAGATGTGCATCGGAAACTACTACTGGTCTTCCAGGGAACGATCAAAGCTTAGGCTGTTAGAGACATTACTCCCATGGAGGAAAGTGCGCATGGTGACTGTTGTTTTCAATCCCAAAGAGATATCTTTGTTTTATCAACACTCTGATGGTCTACAGATTACAGAATGCCACCAGATATGCATCGGAAACTACTACTGGTCTTAAAGGGAACGGTCAAAGCGTAGACGGTTTGAGACATTACTCCCATGGAGGAAACTGCGCATGGAGACTGTTGTATTCAATCCCGATGCATTTTCTGTGTTTCATCAACACTCTGATAGTCCACAGATTACAGAATGCTACTAGATGTAAATCGGAAACTACTACTGGTTTTCCAGGGAACGATGAAAGCGTAGAGTGTTTCAGACATTACTCCCATGGAGGAAAGTGTGGATGGTGACTGTTGTATTCAATCCCAATGCAATTTATGTGTTTCATCAACACTCTGATAGTCCACAGATTACAGAATGCCACCAGATGTGCATCGGAAACTACTACTGGTCTTCCAGGGAACGATCAGAGCGTAGACTGTTTGAGACATACCTCCCGTGGAGGAAAGTGCGCACGGTGACTGTTGTATTCAATCCCGATGCAATTTCTGTGTTTCATCAACATTCTGATAGTCTACCGATTACAGAATGCCACCAGATGGGCATCGGAAACTCCTACTGGCCTTCCAAGGGAACGATCAAAGCGTAGACTGTTTGAGACATTACTCCCATGGAGGAAAGTGCGCATGGTGACTGTTGTATTCAATCCCGCTGCAATTTCTTAATTTCATCAACACTCTGATACTCCACAGATTACAGAATGCCTCCAGATGTGCATCGGAAACTACTACTGGTCTTACAGGGAACGATCAAGGCGTAGACTGTTAGAGACATTACTCCCATGGAGGAATGTGCAGATGGTGACTGTTGCATTCAATCCCGATGTAAATTCTGTGTTTCATTAACACTCTCATGGTCCACAGATTACAGAATACCTCCAGATGTGCATCGGAAACTACTACTGGTCTTCCAGGGAACGATCAAAGCGTAGACTGATTGAGACATTACTCATATGGAGGAAACTGCGCATGGAGACTGTTGTATTCAATCCCGATGCATTTTTTGTGTTTCATCAACACTCTGATAGTCCACAGGTTACAGAAAGCATCCAGATGTGCATCGGAAACTACTACTGGTCTTCCAGGGAACGATCAAAGCGTAGACTGTTTGAGACATTTCTCCCATGGAGGAAAGTGCGCATGGAGACAGTTGTATTCAATCCTGATGCAATTTCTGTGTTTCATCAACACTCTGATAGTCCACAGATTAAAGAAAGCTTCCAGATGTGCATCGGAAACTACTACTGGTCGTCCAGGGAACGATCAAAGTGTAGACTGTTTGAGACATTACTCTTATGGGGGAATGTGCGCATGGTGACTGTTGTATTCAATCCTGATGCAATTTCTGTGTTTCATCAACACTCTGATAGTCCACAGATTACAGAATGCATCCAGATGTGCATCGGAAACTACTACTGGTCTTCCAGGGAACGATGAAAGCGTAAACTCTTTGAGACATTACTCCCATGGAGGAAAGTGCGCATGGTGACTGTTGTATTCACTCCCAATGCAATTTCTGTGTTTCATCAACACTCTGATAGTCCACAGATTACAGAAAGCATCCAGATGTGCATCGGAAACTACTACTGGTCTTCCAGGGAACGATCAATGAGTAGACTGTTTGAGACATTACTCTAATGGAGGAAAGTGTGCATGGTGACTGTTGTATTCAATTCCGATGCAGTTTCTGTGTTTCATCAACACTCTGATAGTCCACAGATTACATAATGCCACGAGATGTAAATCGGAATCTACCACTGGTCTTCCAGGGAACGATGTAAGCGTAGACTGTTTCAGACACTACCCCCATTGAGGAAAGTGCGCATGGTGACTGTTGTATTCAATCCCGATACATTTTCTGTGTTTCATCAACACTCTGATAGTCCACAGATTACAGAATGCCACCAGGTATGCATCGGAAACTACTACCGGTCTTCCAGGGAACGATCAAAGCGTAGACTGTTTCAGACATTACTCCCATGGAGGAAAGTGCGGATGGTGACTGTTGTATTCAATCCCGATGCAATTTCTGTGTTTCATCAACACTCTGATTGTCCACAGGTTACAGAATGCCACCAGATGTGCATCGGAAACTACTACTGGTCTTCCAGGGAACGATCAAAGCGTAGACTGTTTGAGACATTACTCCCGTGGAGGAAACTGCTCATGAAGACTGTTGTATTCACTCCCAATGCAATTTCTGTGTTTCATCAACACTCTGATAGTTCACAGATTACAGAAAGCATCCAGATGTGCATCGGAAATTACTACTGGGCTTCCAGGGAACGATCAAAGCGTAGACTGATTGAGACATTACTCAGATGGAGGAAACTGCGCATGGAGACTGTTGTATTCAATCCCGATGCATTTTCTGTGTTTCATCAACACTCTGATAGTCCACAGGTTACAGAAAGCATCCAGATGTGCATCGGAAACTACTACTGGTCTTCCAGGGAACGATCAAAGCTGAGACTCTTAGAGACATTACTTTAATGGGGGAAAGTGCTCATGGTGACTGTTGTATTCAATCCCGATGCAATTTCTGTGTTTCATCAACACTCGGATAGTCTACAGATTACAGAATGCCACCAGATGTGCATCGGAAACTACTACTGGTCTTCCAGGGAACGATCAATGAGTAGACTGTTTGAGACATTACTCCAATGGAGGAAAGTGTGCATGGTGACTGTTGTATTCAATTCCGATGCAGTTTCTGTGTTTCATCAACACTCTGATAGTCCACAGATTACATAATGCAACGAGATGTAAATCGGAATCTACCACTGGTCTTCCAGGGAACGATGAAAGCGTAGACTGTTTCAGACATTACCCCCATGGAGGAAAGTGCTTATGGTGACTGTTGTATTCAATCCCAATGCAATTTCTATGTTTCATCAACACTCTGATAGTCCACAGATTACAGAATGCACCAGATGTGCATCGGAAACTACTACTGGTCTTCCAGGGAACGATCAAAGCGTAGACTGTTTGAGACATACCTCCCGTGGAGGAAAGTGCGCATGGTGATTGTTGTATTCAATCCCCTTTGCAATTTCTGTGTTTCATCAACACTTTGATAGTCCACAGATTACAGAATGCCTCCAGATGTTCATCGGAAACTACTAGTGGTCTTCCAGGGAACGATCATAGCGTAAACTCTTTGAGACATTACTCCCATGGAGGAAAGTGTGCATGGTGACTGTTGTATTCAATCCCGATGCAATTTCTGTGTTTCATCAACACTCTGTTAGTCCACAGATATCAGAATGCCTCCAGATATGCATCGGAAACTACTACTGGTCTTACAGGGAACGATCAAAGCGTAGACTGTATGAGACATTACTTTTATGGAGGAAAGTGCGCATGGTGACTGTTGTATTCAATCCCGATGCAATTTCTGTGTTTCATCAACACTCTGATAGTCCACAGATTAAAGAAAGCTTCCAGATGTGCATCGGAAACTACTACTGGTCTTCCAGGGAACGATCAAAGCGTAGACTGTTTGAGACATTACTCTTATGGAGGAATGTGCGCATGGTGACTGTTGTATTCTATCCCGATGCAATTTCTGTGTTTCATCAACACTGTGATAGTCCACAGATTAAAGAAAGCCTCCAGATGTGCTTTGGAAACTACTACTGATCTTCCAGGGAACGATCAAAGCGTAGACTGTTTGAGACATTACTCTTATGGAGGAATGTGCGCATGGTGACTGTTGTATTCTGTCCCGATGCAATTTCTGTGTTTCATCAACACTCTGATAGTCCACAGATTCCAGAATGCCTCCAGATGTGCATTGGAAACTACTACTGGTCTTCCAGGGAACGATCAAAATCGTTGACTGTTTGAGACATTATTCCCATGGAGGAAACTGCTCATGGAGACTGTTGTATTCAATCCCGATGCAATTTCTGTGTTTCATCAACACTTTGATAGTCCACAGATTACAGAATGCCTCCAGATGTTCATCGGAAACTAGTACTGGTCTTCCAGGGCACGATCATAGCGTAAACTCTTTGAGACATTACTCCCATGGAGGATAGTGCGCATGGTGACTGTTGTATTCAATCCAGATGCATTTTCTGTGTTTCATCAACACTCTGATATTCCACAGATTACAGAATGCCACCAGATGTGCATCGGAATCTACTACAGGTCTTCCAGGGAATGATCATAGCGTAGACTGTTTGAGAATTACACCCACAGAGATATGTGCGCATGGTGACTATTGTATTCAATCCCGATGCAATTTCTGTGTTTCATAAACCCTAAGTTAGTCAACAGATTAAAGAAAGCCTCCAGATGTGCATCGGAAACTACTACTGGCCTTCCAGGGAACGATCAAAGCGTAGACTGTTTGAGACATTACTCCCATGGAGGAAAGCTCGCATGGTGACTGTTGTATTCAATCCCGATGCAATTTCTTAGTTTCATCAACACTCTGATAGTCCACAGATTACAGAATGCCACCAGATGTGCATCGGAAACTACTACTGGTCTTCCAGGGAACGATCAAAGCGTAGACTCTTAGAGACATTACTCCCGTGGAGGAGAGTGCTCATGGTGACTGTTGTATTCAATCCCGATGCAATTTCTGCGTTTCATCAACACTCTGATAGTCTACAGATTACAGAATGCCACCAGATGTGCAACGGAAACTACTACTGGTGTTCCAGGGAACGATCAAAGCGTAGACTGTTTGAGACATTACTCCCATGGAGGAAACTGCTCATGGAGACTGTTGTATTCAATCGCGATGCAATTTCTGTGTTTCATCAACACTCTGATAGTGGACAGATTGCAGAATGCCTCCAGATGTGCATCGGAAACTACTACTGGTGTTCCAGGGAACGATCAAAGCGTAGACTGTTTGAGACATTACTCCCATGGAGGAAACTGCTCATGGAGACTGTTGTATTCAATCGCGATGCAATTTCTGTGTTTCATCAACACTCTGATAGTGGACAGATTGCAGAAAGCATCCAGATGTGCATCGGAAACTACTACTGGTCTTCCAGGGAACGATCAAAGCGTAGGCCGTTAGAGACATTACTCCCATGGAGGAAAGTCCGCATGGTGACTGTTGTATTCAATCCCGATGCAATATCTTTGTTTTATCAACACTTCGATGGTCTACAGATTGCAGAATGCCACCAGATACATCGGAAACTGCTACTGGTCTTCCAGGGAAGGGTAAAAGCGTAAACGGTTTGAAACATTACTCCCATGGAGGAAACTGCGCATGGAGACTGTTGTATTCAATCCCGATGCAATTTCTGTGTTTCATCAACACTCTGATAGTCCACAGATTACAGAAAGCATCCAGATGTGCATCGGAAACTACTACTGGTCTTCCAGGGAACGATCAAAGCGTAGACTCTTAGAGACATTACTCCCGTGGAGGAGAGTGCTCATGGTGACTGTTGTATTCAATCCCGATGCAATTTCTGCGTTTCATCAACACTCTGATAGTCTACAGATTACAGAATGCCACCAGATGTGCAACGGAAACTACTACTGGTCTTCCAGGGAACGATCAAAGCGTAGACTGTTTGAGACATCACTCCAATGGAGGAAAGTGTGCATGGCGACTGTTGTATTCAATCCCGATGCAGTTTCTGTGTTTCATCAACACTCTGATAGTCCACAGATTACAGAATGCCTCCAGATGTGCATAGGAAACTAGTACTGGTCTTCCAGGGAACGATCAAAGCGTAGACTGTTAGAGACATTACTCCCATGGAGGAAAGTGCGCATTGTGACTGTTGTATTCAATCCCGATGCAATTTCTGTGTTTCATCAGCACTGTGATAGTCCACAGATTACAGAAGGCCACCAGATGTGCATCAGAAACTACTACTGGTCTTCCGGGGAACGATCAAAGCGTAGACTGTTTGAGACATTACTCCCATGGGTGAAAGTGCGCATGGTGACTGTTGTATTCATTCCCGATGCAATTTCTGTGTTTCATCAACACTCTGATAGTCCACAGTTTACAGAATGCCACCAGATGTGCATCGGAAACTACTACTGGTCTTCCAGGGAACGATCAAAGCGTAGACTGTTTGAGAATTACTCCCATGGAGGATAGTTCGCATGGTGACTGTTGTATTCAATCCCGATGCAATTTCTGTCTTTCGTCAACACTCTGATACTCCACAGATTACAGAATGCCTCCAGATGTGCATCGGAAACTACTACTGGTCTTCCAAGTAACGATCAAAGCGTAGACTCTTAGAGACATTACTCCGATGGAGGAAAGTGCGCATGGTGACTGTTGTATTCAATCCCGATGCAATTTCTTTGTTTCATCAACACTCTGATAGTCCACAGATTACAGAAAGCATCCAGATGTGCATCGGAAACTACTACTGGTCTTCCAGGGAACGATCAAAGCGTAGGCTGTTAGAGACATTACTCCCATGGAGGAATGAGCGCATGGTGACTATTGTATTCAATCCCGATGCAATATCTTTGTTTTATCAACACTCTGATAGTCTACAGATTACAGAATGCCACCAGATGTGCATCGGAAACTACTACTGGTCTTACAGGGAACGATCAAAGCGTAGACTGTTTGAGACAGTACTCCCATGGAGGAAAGTGCGCATGGTGACTGTTGTATTCAATCCCGATGCATTTTCTGTGTTTCATCAACACTCTGATAGTCCACAGATTACAGAATGCCACCAGATTTGCATTGGAAACTACTACTGGTCTTCCAGGGAACGATCAAAGCGTAGACTGTTTGAGACATTACTCCCATGGAAGAAACTTCTCATGGAGACTGTTGTATTGAATACCGATGCAATTTCTGTGTTTCATCAACACTCTGATAGTCCACAGATTACAGAAAGCATCCAGATGTGCATCGGAAACTACTACTGGTCTTCCAGGGAACGATCAAAGCTGAGACTCTTAGAGACATTACTCCAATGGGGGAAAGTGCTCATGGTGACTGTTGTATTCAATCCCGATGCAATTTCTGTGTTTCATCAACACTCGGATAGTCTACAGATTACAGAATGCCACCAGATGTGCATCGGAAACTACTACTGGTCTTCCAGGGAACGATCAATGAGTAGACTGTTTGAGACATTACTCCAATGGAGGAAAGTGTGCATGGTGACTGTTGTATTCAATTCCGATGCAGTTTCTGTGTTTCATCAACACTCTGATAGTCCACAGATTACATAATGCAACGAGATGTAAATCGGAATCTACCACTGGTCTTCCAGGGAACGATGAAAGCGTAGACTGTTTCAGACATTACCCCCATGGAGGAAAGTGCTTATGGTGACTGTTGTATTCAATCCCAATGCAATTTCTATGTTTCATCAACACTCTGATAGTCCACAGATTACAGAATGCACCAGATGTGCATCGGAAACTACTACTGGTCTTCCAGGGAACGATCAAAGCGTAGACTGTTTGAGACATACCTCCCGTGGAGGAAAGTGCGCATGGTGATTGTTGTATTCAATCCCCTTTGCAATTTCTGTGTTTCATCAACACTTTGATAGTCCACAGATTACAGAATGCCTCCAGATGTTCATCGGAAACTACTAGTGGTCTTCCAGGGAACGATCATAGCGTAAACTCTTTGAGACATTACTCCCATGGAGGAAAGTGTGCATGGTGACTGTTGTATTCAATCCCGATGCAATTTCTGTGTTTCATCAACACTCTGTTAGTCCACAGATATCAGAATGCCTCCAGATATGCATCGGAAACTACTACTGGTCTTACAGGGAACGATCAAAGCGTAGACTGTATGAGACATTACTTTTATGGAGGAAAGTGCGCATGGTGACTGTTGTATTCAATCCCGATGCAATTTCTGTGTTTCATCAACACTCTGATAGTCCACAGATTAAAGAAAGCTTCCAGATGTGCATCGGAAACTACTACTGGTCTTCCAGGGAACGATCAAAGCGTAGACTGTTTGAGACATTACTCTTATGGAGGAATGTGCGCATGGTGACTGTTGTATTCTATCCCGATGCAATTTCTGTGTTTCATCAACACTGTGATAGTCCACAGATTAAAGAAAGCCTCCAGATGTGCTTTGGAAACTACTACTGATCTTCCAGGGAACGATCAAAGCGTAGACTGTTTGAGACATTACTCTTATGGAGGAATGTGCGCATGGTGACTGTTGTATTCTGTCCCGATGCAATTTCTGTGTTTCATCAACACTCTGATAGTCCACAGATTCCAGAATGCCTCCAGATGTGCATTGGAAACTACTACTGGTCTTCCAGGGAACGATCAAAATCGTTGACTGTTTGAGACATTATTCCCATGGAGGAAACTGCTCATGGAGACTGTTGTATTCAATCCCGATGCAATTTCTGTGTTTCATCAACACTTTGATAGTCCACAGATTACAGAATGCCTCCAGATGTTCATCGGAAACTAGTACTGGTCTTCCAGGGAACGATCATAGCGTAAACTCTTTGAGACATTACTCCCATGGAGGATAGTGCGCATGGTGACTGTTGTATTCAATCCAGATGCATTTTCTGTGTTTCATCAACACTCTGATATTCCACAGATTACAGAATGCCACCAGATGTGCATCGGAATCTACTACAGGTCTTCCAGGGAATGATCATAGCGTAGACTGTTTGAGAATTACACCCACAGAGATATGTGCGCATGGTGACTATTGTATTCAATCCCGATGCAATTTCTGTGTTTCATAAACCCTAAGTTAGTCAACAGATTAAAGAAAGCCTCCAGATGTGCATCGGAAACTACTACTGGCCTTCCAGGGAACGATCAAAGCGTAGACTGTTTGAGACATTACTCCCATGGAGGAAAGCTCGCATGGTGACTGTTGTATTCAATCCCGATGCAATTTCTTAGTTTCATCAACACTCTGATAGTCCACAGATTACAGAATGCCACCAGATGTGCATCGGAAACTACTACTGGTCTTCCAGGGAACGATCAAAGCGTAGACTGTTTGAGACATTACTTTTATGGAGGAAAGTGCGCTTGGTGACTGTTGTATTCAATCCCGATGCAATTTCTGTGTTTCATTAACACTCTGATAGTCCACAGATTACAGAATGCCTCCAGATGTGCATCGGAAACTACTACTGGTGTTCCAGGGAACGATCAAAGCGTAGACTGTTTGAGACATTACTCCCATGGAGGAAACTGCTCATGGAGACTGTTGTATTCAATCGCGATGCAATTTCTGTGTTTCATCAACACTCTGATAGTGGACAGATTGCAGAAAGCATCCAGATGTGCATCGGAAACTACTACTGGTCTTCCAGGGAACGATCAAAGCGTAGGCCGTTAGAGACATTACTCCCATGGAGGAAAGTCCGCATGGTGACTGATGTATTCAATCCCGATGCAATATCTTTGTTTTATCAACACTTCGATGGTCTACAGATTGCAGAATGCCACCAGATACATCGGAAACTGCTACTGGTCTTCCAGGGATGGGTAAAAGCGTAAACGGTTTGAAACATTACTCCCATGGAGGAAACTGCGCATGGAGACTGTTGTATTCAATCCCGATGCAATTTCTGTGTTTCATCAACACTCTGATAGTCCACAGATTACAGAAAGCATCCAGATGTGCATCGGAAACTACTACTGGTCTTCCAGGGAACGATCAAAGCGTAGACTCTTAGAGACATTACTCCCGTGGAGGAGAGTGCTCATGGTGACTGTTGTATTCAATCCCGATGCAATTTCTGCGTTTCATCAACACTCTGATAGTCTACAGATTACAGAATGCCACCAGATGTGCAACGGAAACTACTACTGGTCTTCCAGGGAACGATCAAAGCGTAGACTGTTTGAGACATCACTCCAATGGAGGAAAGTGTGCATGGCGACTGTTGTATTCAATCCCGATGCAGTTTCTGTGTTTCATCAACACTCTGATAGTCCACAGATTACAGAATGCCTCCAGATGTGCATAGGAAACTAGTACTGGTCTTCCAGGGAACGATCAAAGCGTAGACTGTTAGAGACATTACTCCCATGGAGGAAAGTGCGCATTGTGACTGTTGTATTCAATCCCGATGCAATTTCTGTGTTTCATCAGCACTGTGATAGTCCACAGATTACAGAAGGCCACCAGATGTGCATCAGAAACTACTACTGGTCTTCCGGGGAACGATCAAAGCGTAGACTGTTTGAGACATTACTCCCATGGGTGAAAGTGCGCATGGTGACTGTTGTATTCATTCCCGATGCAATTTCTGTGTTTCATCAACACTCTGATAGTCCACAGTTTACAGAATGCCACCAGATGTGCATCGGAAACTACTACTGGTCTTCCAGGGAACGATCAAAGCGTAGACTGTTTGAGAATTACTCCCATGGAGGATAGTTCGCATGGTGACTGTTGTATTCAATCCCGATGCAATTTCTGTCTTTCGTCAACACTCTGATACTCCACAGATTACAGAATGCCTCCAGATGTGCATCGGAAACTACTACTGGTCTTCCAAGTAACGATCAAAGCGTAGACTCTTAGAGACATTACTCCGATGGAGGAAAGTGCGCATGGTGACTGTTGTATTCAATCCCGATGCAATTTCTTTGTTTCATCAACACTCTGATAGTCCACAGATTACAGAAAGCATCCAGATGTGCATCGGAAACTACTACTGGTCTTCCAGGGAACGATCAAAGCGTAGGCTGTTAGAGACATTACTCCCATGGAGGAATGAGCGCATGGTGACTATTGTATTCAATCCCGATGCAATATCTTTGTTTTATCAACACTCTGATAGTCTACAGATTACAGAATGCCACCAGATGTGCATCGGAAACTACTACTGGTCTTACAGGGAACGATCAAAGCGTAGACTGTTTGAGACAGTACTCCCATGGAGGAAAGTGCGCATGGTGACTGTTGTATTCAATCCCGATGCATTTTCTGTGTTTCATCAACACTCTGATAGTCCACAGATTACAGAATGCCACCAGATTTGCATTGGAAACTACTACTGGTCTTCCAGGGAACGATCAAAGCGTAGACTGTTTGAGACATTACTCCCATGGAAGAAACTGCTCATGGAGACTGTTGTATTGAATACCGATGCAATTTCTGTGTTTCATCAACACTCTGATAGTCCACAGATTACAGAATGCATCCAGATGTGCATCGGAAACTACTACTGGTCTTCCAGGGAACGATCAAAGCGTAGGCTGTTAGAGACATTACTCCCATGGAGGAATGAGCGCATGGTGACTATTGTATTCAATCCCGATGCAATATCTTTGTTTTATCAACACTCTGATAGTCTACAGATTACAGAATGCCACCAGATATGCATCGGAAACTACTACTGGTCTTCAAGGGAACGATCAAAGCGTAGACTGTTTGAGACATTACTCCAATGGAGGAAAGTGTGCATGGTGATTGTTGTACAATCCCGATGCAGTTTCTGTGTTTCATCAACACTCTGATAGTCCACAGATTACAGAATGCCTCCAGATGTTCATCGGATACTACTACTGGTCTTCCAGGGAACGATCAAAGCGTAGACTGTTTGAGACATTACTCCCGTATAGCAAAGTGCGCATGGTGACTGTTGTATTCAATCCCGATGCAATTTCTGTGTTTCATCAACACTCTGATAGTCCACAGATTACAAAATGCCTCCAGATGTGCATCGGAAACCAGTACTGGTCTTCCAGGGAACGATCAAAGCGTAGACTGTTTGAGACATTACTCCCATGGAGGAAAGTGCGCGTGGTGAGTGTTGTATTCAATCCCGATGCAATTTCTGTGTTTCATCAACACTCTGATAGTCCACAAATTACAGAATGCCTATAGATGTCCATCAGAAACTACTACTGGTCTTCCAGGGAACGATCAAAGCGTAGACTGTTAGAGACATTACTCCCATGGAGGAAAGTGCGTATTGTGACTGTTGTATTCAATCCCGATGCAATTTCTGTGTTTCATCAACACTGTGATAGTCCACAGATTACAGAAGGCCACCAGATGTGCATCGCAAATTACTACTGGTCTTCCGGTGAACGATCAAAGCGTAGACTGTTTGAGACATTACTCCCATGGAGGAAAGTGCGCATGGTGACTGTTGTATTCATTCCCGATGTAATTTCTGTGTTTCATCAACACTCTGATAGTCCACAGTTTACAGAATGCCACCAGATGTGCATCGGAAACTACTACTGGTCTTCCAGGGAACGATCAAAGCGTAGACTGTTTGAGAATTACTCCCATGGAGGATAGTTCGCATGGTGACTGTTGTATTCAATCCCGATGCAATTTCTGTGTTTCGTCAACACTCTGATACTCCACAGATTACAGTATGCCTCCAGATGTGCATCTGAAACTACTACTGGTCTTCCAAGTAACGATCAAAGCGTAGACTCTTAGAGACATTACTCCCATGGAGGAAAGTGCGCATGGTGACTGTTGTATTCAATCCCGATGCAATTTCTTAGTTTCATCAACACTCTGATAGTCCACAGATTACAGAAGGCCACCAGATGTGCATCAGAAACTACTACTGGTCTTCCGGGGAACGATCAAAGCGTAGACTGTTTGAGACATTACTCCCATGGGTGAAAGTGCGCATGGTGACTGTTGTATTCATTCCCGATGCAATTTCTGTGTTTCATCAACACTCTGATAGTCCACAGTTTACAGAATGCCACCAGATGTGCATCGGAAACTACTACTGGTCTTCCAGGGAACGATCAAAGCGTAGACTGTTTGAGAATTACTCCCATGGAGGATAGTTCGCATGGTGACTGTTGTATTCAATCCCGATGCAATTTCTGTCTTTCGTCAACACTCTGATACTCCACAGATTACAGAATGCCTCCAGATGTGCATCGGAAACTACTACTGGTCTTCCAAGTAACGATCAAAGCGTAGACTCTTAGAGACATTACTCCGATGGAGGAAAGTGCGCATGGTGACTGTTGTACTCAATCCCGATGCAATTTCTTTGTTTCATCAACACTCTGATACTCCACAGATTACAGAATGCCCCCAGATGTGCATCGGAAACTGCTACTGGTCTTACAGGGAACGATCAAAGCGTAGACTGTTTGAGACATTACTCCGATGGAGGAAAGTGCGCATGGTGACTGTTGTATTCTATCCCGATGCAATTTCTGTGTTTCATCAACACTCTGATAGTCCACAGATTACAGAATGCCTCCAGATGTGCATCGGAAACTACTACTGGTCTTCCAGGGAACGATCAAAGCGTTGGCTGTTAGAGACATTACTCCCATGGAGGAAAGTGCGCATGGTGACTGTTGTATTCAATCCCGATACATTTTATGTGTTTCATCAACACTGTGATAGTCCACAGCTTACAGAATGCCAAAAGATGTGCATCGGAAACTACTACTGGTCTTCCAGGGAACGATCAAAGCGTAGACTGTTTCAGACATTACTCCCGTGGAGGAAAGTGCGGATGGTGACTGTTGTATTCAATCCCGATGCAATTTCTGTGTTTCATCAACACTCTGATAGTCCACAGATTACAGAATGCCTCCAGATGTGTATCGGAAACTACTACTGGTCTTCCAGGGAACGATCATAGCGTGGACTGTTTGAGACATTACTTTTATGGAGGAAAGTGCGCATGGTGACTGTTGTATTCAATCCCGATGCAATTTCTGTGTTTCACCAACACTCTGATAGTCCACAGATTACAGAATGCCTCCAGATGTGCATCGGAAACTACTACTGGTCTTCCAGGGAACGATCAAAGCGTAGACTGTTTGAGACATTTCTCCCATGGATAAAACTGTTCATGGAGACTGTTGTATTCAATCCCGATGCAATTTTTGTGTTTCATCAACACTCTGATAGTCCACAGATTACGGAAAGCATCCAGATGTGCATCGGAAACTACTACTGGTCTTCCAGGGAACAATCAATGCGTAGACTGTTTTAGACATTAGTTTTATGGAGGAATGTGCGCATGGTGACTGTTGTATTCAATCCCGATGCATTTTCTGTGTTTCATCAACACTCTGATAGTCCACAGATTACAGAATGCCACCAGATTTGCATTGGAAACTACTACTGGTCTTCCAGGGAACGATCAAAGCGTAGACTGTTTGAGACATTACTCCCATGGAAGAAACTGCTCATGGAGACTGTTGTATTGAATACCGATGCAATTTCTGTGTTTCATCAACACTCTGATAGTCCACAGATTACAGAAAGCATCCAGATGTGCATCGGAAACTACTACTGGTCTTCCAGGGAACGATCAAAGCGTAGGCTGTTAGAGACATTACTCCCATGGAGGAATGAGCGCATGGTGACTATTGTATTCAATCCCGATGCAATATCTTTGTTTTATCAACACTCTGATAGTCTACAGATTACAGAATGCCACCAGATATGCATCGGAAACTACTACTGGTCTTCAAGGGAACGATCAAAGCGTAGACTGTTTGAGACATTACTCCAATGGAGGAAAGTGTGCATGGTGTTTGTTGTACAATCCCGATGCAGTTTCTGTGTTTCATCAACACTCTGATAGTCCACAGATTACAGAATGCCTCCAGATGTTCATCGGATACTACTACTGGTCTTCCAGGGAACGATCAAAGCGTAGACTGTTTGAGACATTACTCCCGTATAGCAAAGTGCGCATGGTGACTGTTGTATTCAATCCCGATGCAATTTCTGTGTTTCATCAACACTCTGATAGTCCACAGATTACAAAATGCCTCCAGATGTGCATCGGAAACCAGTACTGGTCTTCCAGGGAACGATCAAAGCGTAGACTGTTTGAGACATTACTCCCATGGAGGAAAGTGCGCGTGGTGAGTGTTGTATTCAATCCCGATGCAATTTCTGTGTTTCATCAACACTCTGATAGTCCACAAATTACAG
Organism: Schistocerca gregaria; assembly: GCF_023897955.1. Lineage (NCBI taxonomy): Eukaryota > Metazoa > Arthropoda > Insecta > Orthoptera > Acrididae > Schistocerca > Schistocerca gregaria. The sequence goes on along the minus strand of NC_064923.1, from coordinate 1,993,186 downwards.
AATGCCTATAGATGTCCATCAGAAACTACTACTGGTCTTCCAGGGAACGATCAAAGCGTAGACTGTTAGAGACATTACTCCCATGGAGGAAAGTGCGCATTGTGACTGTTGTATTCAATCCCGATGCAATTTCTGTGTTTCATCAACACTGTGATAGTCCACAGATTACAGAAGGCCACCAGATGTGCATCGCAAATTACTACTGGTCTTCCGGTGAACGATCAAAGCGTAGACTGTTTGAGACATTACTCCCATGGAGGAAAGTGCGCATGGTGACTGTTGTATTCATTCCCGATGTAATTTCTGTGTTTCATCAACACTCTGATAGTCCACAGTTTACAGAATGCCACCAGATGTGCATCGGAAACTACTACTGGTCTTCCAGGGAACGATCAAAGCGTAGACTGTTTGAGAATTACTCCCATGGAGGATAGTTCGCATGGTGACTGTTGTATTCAATCCCGATGCAATTTCTGTGTTTCGTCAACACTCTGATACTCCACAGATTACAGTATGCCTCCAGATGTGCATCTGAAACTACTACTGGTCTTCCAAGTAACGATCAAAGCGTAGACTCTTAGAGACATTACTCCCATGGAGGAAAGTGCGCATGGTGACTGTTGTATTCAATCCCGATGCAATTTCTTAGTTTCATCAACACTCTGATAGTCCACAGATTACAGAATGCCTCCAGATGTGCATCGGAAACCAGTACTGGTCTTCCAGGGAACGATCAAAGCGTAGACTGTTTGAGACATTACTCCCATGGAGGAAAGTGCGCGTGGTGAGTGTTGTATTCAATCCCGATGCAATTTCTGTGTTTCATCAACACTCTGATAGTCCACAGTTTACAGAATGCCAAAAGATGTGCATTGGAAACTACTACTGGTCTTCCAGGGAACGATCAAAGCGTAGACTGTTTCAGACATTACTCCCGTGGAGGAAAGTGCGGATGGTGACTGTTGTATTCAATCCCGATGCAATTTCTGTGTTTCATCAACACTCTGATAGCCCACAGATTACAGAATGCCTCCAGATGTGCATCGCAAACTACTACTGGTCATCCAGGGAACGATCAAAGCGTAGACTGTTTGAGAATTACTCCCATGGAGGATAGTTCGCATGGTGACTGTTGTATTCAATCCCGATGCAATTTCTGTGTTTCGTCAACACTCTGATACTCCACAGATTACAGTATGCCTCCAGATGTGCATCTGAAACTACTACTGGTCTTCCAAGTAACGATCAAAGCGTAGACTCTTATAGACATTACTCCCATGGAGGAAAGTGCGCATGGTGACTGTTGTATTCAATCCCGATGCAATTTCTTAGTTTCATCAACACTCTGATAGTCCACAGATTACAGAATGCCTCCAGATGTGCATCGGAATCCAGTACTGGTCTTCCAGGGAACGATCAAAGCGTAGACTGTTTGAGACATTACTCCCATGGAGGAAAGTGCGCGTGGTGAGTGTTGTATTCAATCCCGATAAAATTTCTGTGTTTCATCAACACTCTGATAGTCCACAAATTACAGAATGCCTATAGATGTCCATCGGAAACTACTACTGGTCTTCCAGGGAACGATCAAAGCGTAGACTGTTAGAGACATTACTCCCATGGAGGAAAGTGCGCATTGTGACTGTTGTATTCAATCCTGATGCAATTTCTGTGTTTCATCAACACTGTGATAGTCCACAGATTACAGAAGGCCACCAGATGTGCATCGGAAACTACTACTGGTCTTCCGGGGAACGATCAAAGCGTAGACTGTTTGAGACATTACTCCCATGGGTGAAAGTGCGCATGGTGACTGTTGTATTCATTCCCGATGCAATTTCTGTGTTTCATCAACACTCTGATAGTCCACAGTTTACAGAATGCCACCAGATGTGCATCGGAAACTACTACTGGTCTTCCAGGGAACGATCAAAGCGTAGACTGTTTGAGAATTACTCCCATGGAGGATAGTTCGCATGGTGACTGTTGTATTCAATCCCGATGCAATTTCTGTCTTTCGTCAACACTCTTATACTCCACAGATTACAGAATGCCTCCAGATGTGCATCGGAAACTACTACTGGTCTTCCAAGTAACGATCAAAGCGTAGACTCTTAGAGACATTACTCCCATGGAGGAAAGTGCGCATGGTGACTGTTGTATTCAATCCCGATGCAATTTCTTTGTTTCATCAACACTCTGATACTCCACAGATTACAGAATGCCTCCAGATGTGCATCGGAAACTGCTACTGGTCTTACAGGGAACGATCAAAGCGTAGACTGTTTGAGACATTACTCCGATGGAGGAAAGTGCGCATGGTGACTGTTGTATTCTATCCCGATGCAATTTCTGTGTTTCATCAACACTCTGATAGTCCACAGATTACAGAATGCCTCCAGATGTGCATCGGAAACTACTACTGGTCTTCCAGGGAACGATCAAAGCGTTGGCTGTTAGAGACATTACTCCCATGGAGGAAAGTGCGCATGGTGACTGTTGTATTCAATCCCGATACATTTTATGTGTTTCATCAACACTGTGATAGTCCACAGATTACAGAATGCCAAAAGATGTGCATCGGAAACTACTACTGGTCTTCCAGGGAACGATTAAAGCGTAGACTGTTTCAGACATTACTCCCGTGGAGGAAAGTGCGGATGGTGACTGTTGTATTCAATCCCGATGCAATTTCTGTGTTTCATCAACACTCTGATAGTCCACAGATTACAGAATGCCTCCAGATGTGTATCGGAAACTACTACTGGTCTTCCAGGGAACGATCATAGCGTGGACTGTTTGAGACATTACTTTTATGGAGGAAAGTGCGCATGGTGACTGTTGTATTCAATCCCGATGCAATTTCTGTGTTTCACCAACACTCTGATAGTCCACAGATTACAGAATGCCTCCAGATGTGCATCGGAAACTACTACTGGTCTTCCAGGGAACGATCAAAGCGTAGACTGTTTGAGACATTACTCCCATGGATAAAACTGTTCATGGAGACTGTTGTATTCAATCCCGATGCAATTTTTGTGTTTCATCAACACTCTGATAGTCCACAGATTACGGAAAGCATCTAGATGTGCATTGGAAACTACTACTGGTCTTCCAGGGAACAATCAATGCGTAGACTGTTTTAGACATTAGTTTTATGGAGGAATGTGCGCATGGTGACTGTTGTATTCAATCCCGATGCAATTTCTGTGTTTCATCAATACTCTGATAGCCCACAGATTACAGAATGCCTCCAGATGTGCATCGGAAACTACTACTGGTCATCCAGGGAACGATCAAAGCGTAGACTGTTTGAGAATTACTCCCATGGAGGATAGTTCGCATGGTGACTGTTGTATTCAACCCCGATGCAATTTCTGTGTTTCGTCAACACTCTGATACTCCACAGATTACAGTATGCCTCCAGATGTGCATCTGAAACTACTACTGGTCTTCCAAGTAACGATCAAAGCGTAGACTCTTAGAGACATTACTCCCATGGAGGAAAGTGCGCATGGTGACTGTTGTATTCAATCCCGATGCAATTTCTTAGTTTCATCAACACTCTGTTAGTCCACAGATTACAGAATGCCTCCAGATGTGCATCGGAATCCAGTACTGGTCTTCCAGGGAACGATCAAAGCGTAGACTGTTTGAGACATTACTCCCATGGAGGAAAGTGCGCGTGGTGAGTGTTGTATTCAATCCCGATGCAATTTCTGTGTTTCATCAACACTCTGATAGTCCACAAATTACAGAATGCCTATAGATGTCCATCGGAAACTACTACCGGTCTTCCAGGGATCGATAAAAGCGTAGACTGTTAGAGACATTACTCCCATGGAGGAAAGTGCGCATTGTGACTGTTGTATTCAATCCTGATGCAATTTCTGTGTTTCATCAACACTGTGATAGTCCACAGATTACAGAAGGCCACCAGATGTGCATCGGAAACTACTACTGGTCTTCCGGGGAACGATCAAAGCGTAGACTGTTTGAGACATTACTCCCATGGGTGAAAGTGCGCATGGTGACTGTTGTATTCATTCCCGATGCAATTTCTGTGTTTCATCAACACTCTGATAGTCCACAGTTTACAGAACGCCACCAGATGTGCATCGGAAACTACTACTGGTCTTCCAGGGAACTATCAAAGCGTAGACTGTTTGAGAATTACTCCCATGGAGGATAGTTCGCATGGTGACTGTTGTATTCAATCCCGATGCAATTTCTGTCTTTCGTCAACACTCTTATACTCCACAAATTACAGAATGCCTCCAGATGTGCATCGGAAACTACTACTGGTCTTCCAAGTAACGATCAAAGCGTAGACTCTTAGAGACATTACTCCCATGGAGGAAAGTGCGCATGGTGACTGTTGTATTCAATCCCGATGCAATATCTTTGTTTCATCAACACTCTGATACTCCACAGATTACAGAATGCCTCCAGATGTGCATCGGAAACTGCTACTGGTCTTACAGGGAACGATCAAAGCGTAGACTGTTTGAGACATTACTCCGATGGAGGAAAGTGCGCATGGTGACTGTTGTATTCTATCCCGATGCAATTTCTGTGTTTCATCAACACTCTGATAGTCCACAGATTACAGAATGCCTCCAGATGTGCATCGTTAACTACTACTGGTCTTCCAGGGAACGATCAAAGCGTTGGCTGTTAGAGACATTACTCCCATGGAGGAAAGTGCGCATGGTGACTGTTGTATTCAATCCCGATACATTTTATGTGTTTCATCAACACTGTGATAGTCCACAGGTTACAGAATGCCAAAAGATGTGCATCGGAAACTACTACTGGTCTTCCAGGGAACGATTAAAGCGTAGACTGTTTCAGACATTACTCCCGTGGAGGAAAGTGCGGATGGTGACTGTTGTATTCAATCCCGATGCAATTTCTGTGTTTCATCAACACTCTGATAGTCCACAGATTACAGAATGCCTCCAGATGTGTATCGGAAACTACTACTGGTCTTCCAGGGAACGATCATAGCGTGGACTGTTTGAGACATTACTTTTATGGAGGAAAGTGCGCATGGTGACTGTTGTATTCAATCCCGATGCAATTTCTGTGTTTCACCAACACTCTGATAGTCCACAGATTACAGAATGCCTCCAGATGTGCATCGGAAACTACTACTGGTCTTCCAGGGAACGATCAAAGCGTAGACTGTTTGAGACATTACTCCCATGGATAAAACTGTTCATGGAGACTGTTGTATTCAATCCCGATGCAATTTTGTGGTGCATCAACACTCTTATAGTCCACAGATTACGGAAAGCATCCAGATGTGCATTGGAAACTACTACTGGTCTTCCAGGGAACAATCAATGCGTAGACTGTTTTAGACATTAGTTTTATGGAGGAATGTGCGCATGGTGACTGTTGTATTCAATCCCGATGCAATTTCTGTGTTTCATCAACACTCTGATAGCCCACAGATTACAGAATGCCTCCAGATGTGCGTCGGAAACTACTACTGGTCATCCAGAGAACGATCAAAGCGTAAACTCTTTGAGACATTACTCCCATGGAGGAAAGTGTGCATGGTGACTGTTGTATTCAATCCCGATGCATTTTCTGTGTTTCATCAACACTCTGATAGTCCACAGATTACAGAATGCCACCAGATGTGCATCGGAAACTACTACTGGTCTTCCAGGGAACGATCAAAGCGTAGACTGTTTGAGACAAAACTCCCATGGAGGAAACTGCTCATGGAGACTGTTGTATTCAATCCCGAGCAAATTTCTGTGTTTCATCACCACTCTGATAGTCCACAGATTACAGAAAGCATCCAGATGTGCATCGGAAACTACTACTGGTCTTCCAGGGAACGATCAAAGCGTAGGCTGTTAGAGACATTACTGCCATGGAGGAAAGTGCGCATGGTGACTGTTGTATTCAATCCCGATGCAACATCTCTGTTTTATCAACACTCTGATAGTCTACAGATTACAGAATGCCACCAGATATGCATCGCAAACTACTACAGGTCTTCCAGGGAACGGTCAAAGCATAGACGGTTTGAGACATTACTCCTATGGAGGAAACTGCGCATGGAGACTGTAGTATTCAATCCCGATGCAATTTCTGTGTTTCATCAACACTCTGATAGTCCACAGATTACAGAAAGCATCCAGAAGTGCATCGGAAACTACTACTGGTCTTCCATGGAACGATCAAAGCGTAGACTCTTAGAGACATTAGTCCCATGGAGGAAATTGCTCATGGTGACAGTTGTATTCAATCCCGATGCAATTTCTGTGTTTCATCAACACTCTGATAGTCTACAGATTACAGTATGCCACCAGATGTGCAACGGAAACTACTACTGGTCTTCCAGGGAACGATCAAAGCGTAGACTGTTTGAGACATTACTCCAATGGAGGAAAGTGTGCATGGTGACTGTTGTACAATCCCGATGCATTTTCTGTGTTTCGTCAACACTCTGATACTCCACAGATTACAGAATGCCTCCAGATGTGCATCGGAAATTACTACTGGTCTTCCAAGTAACGATCAAAGCGTAGACTCTTAGAGACATTACTCCGATGGAGGAAAGTGCGCATGGTGACTGTTGTATTCTATCCCGATGCAATTTCTGTGTTTCATCAACACTCTGATAGTCCACAGATTACAGAGTGCCTCCAGATGTGCATCGGAAACTACTACTGGTCTTCCAGGGAACGATCAAATCGTTGGCTGTTAGAGACATTACTCCCATGGAGGAAAGTGCGCATGGTGACTGTTGTATTCAATCCCGATACATTTTATGTGTTTTTATCAACACTGTGATAGTCCACAGATTACAGAATGCCAAAAGATGTGCATCGGAAACTACTACTGGTCTTCCAGGGAACGATCAAAGCGTAGACTGTTTCAGACATTACTCCCGTGGAGGAAAGTGCGGATGGTGACTGTTGTATTCAATCCCGATGCAATTTCTGTGTTTCATCAACACTCTGATAGTCCACAGATTACAGAATGCCTCCAGATGTGTATCGGAAACTACTACTGGTCTTCCAGGGAACGATCATAGCGTGGACTGTTTGAGACATTACTTTTATGGAGGAAAGTGCGCATGGTGACTGTTGTATTCAATCCCGATGCAATTTCTGTGTTTCACCAACACTCTGATAGTCCACAGATTACAGAAATCCTCCAGATGTGCATCGGAAACTACTACTGGTCTTCCAGGGAACGATCAAAGCGTGGACTGTTTGAGACATTACTCCCATGGATAAAACTGTTCATGGAGACTGTTGTATTCAATCCCGATGCAATTTTTGTGTTTCATCAACACTCTGATAGTCCACAGATTACGGAAAGCATCCAGATGTGCATCGGAAACTACTACTGGTCTTCCAGGGAACAATCAATGCGTAGACTGTTTTAGACATTAGTTTTATGGAGGAATGTGCGCATGGTGACTGTTGTATTCAATCCCGATGCAATTTCTGTGTTTCATCAACACTCTGATAGCCCACAGATTACAGAATGCCTCCAGATGTGCATCGGAAACTACTACTGGTCATCCAGGGAACGATCAAAGCGTAAACTCTTTGAGACATTACTCCCATGGAGGAAAGTGTGCATGGTGACTGTTGTATTCAATCCCGATGCATTTTCTGTGTTTCATCAACACTCTGATAGTCCACAGATTACAGAATGCCACCAGATGTGCATCGGAAACTACTACTGGTCTTCCAGGGAACGATCAAAGCGTAGACTGTTTGAGACATTACTCCCATGGAGGAAACTGCTCATGGAGACTGTTGTATTCAATCCCGAGCAAATTTCTGTGTTTCATCACCACTCTGATAGTCCACAGATTACAGAAAGCATCCAGATGTGCATCGGAAACTACTACTGGTCTTCCAGGGAACGATCAAAGCGTAGGCTGTTAGAGACATTACTGCCATGGAGGAAAGTGCGCATGGTGGCTGTTGTATTCAATCCCGATGCAACATCTTTGTTTTATCAACACTCTGATAGTCTACAGATTACAGGATGCCACCAGATATGCATCGCAAACTACTACAGGTCTTCCAGGGAACGGTCAAAGCATAGACGGTTTGAGACATTACTCCCATGGAGGAAACTGCGCATAGAGACTGTAGTATTCAATCCCGATGCAATTTCTGTGTTTCATCAACACTCTAATAGTCCACAGATTACAGAAAGCATCCAGAAGTGCATCGGAAACTACTACTGGTCTTCCATGGAACGATCAAAGCGTAGACTCTTAGAGACATTAGTCCCATGGAGGAAATTGCTCATGGTGACTGTTGTATTCAATCCCGATGCAATTTCTGTGTTTCATCAACACTCTGATAGTCTACAGATTACAGTATGCCACCAGATGTGCAACGGAAACTACTACTGGTCTTCCAGGGAACGATCAAAGCGTAGACTGTTTGAGACATTACTCCAATGGAGGAAAGTGTGCATGGTGACTGTTGTACAATCCCGATGCAGTTTCTGTGTTTCATCAACACTCTGATAGTCCACAGATTACAGAATGCCACCAGATGTTCATCGGATACTACTACTGGTCTTCCAGGGAACGATCAAATCGTAGACTGTATGAGACATTACTCCCGTATAGCAAAGTGCGCATGATGACTATAGTATTCAATCCCGATGCAATTTCTGTGTTTCATCAACACTCTGATAGTCCACAGATTACAGAATGCCTCCAGATGTTCATCGGAAGCTACTACTGGTCTTCTAGGGAACGATCAAAGCGTAGACTGTTTGAGACATTACTCCCATGAAGGAAACTGTGCATGGTGACTGTTGTATTCAATACCGATGCAATTTCTGTGTTTCATCAACACTCTGATAGTCCACAGATTACAGAATGCCTCCAGATGTGCATCGGAAACTACTACTGGTCTTCCAGGGGACGATCAAATCGTAGACTGTTTGAGACATTACTCACATGAAAGAAAGTGCGCATGGCGACTGTTGTATTCAATCCCGATGCAATTTCTGTGTTTCATCAACATTCTGATAGTCCACAGATTACAGAATGCCACCAGATGTGCATCGGAAACTACTACTGGTCTTCCAGGGAACGATCGAATCGTAGACTGTTTGAAACATACCTCCCATGGAAGAAAGTGCGCATCTTGACTGTTGTAATCAATCCCGATGCAATTTCTGTGTTTCATGAACAATCTGATAGTCCACAGATTACAGAATGGCACCAGATGTGCATCGGAAACTACTTTTGGTCTTCCAGGGAATGATCAAAACGTAGACTGTTAGAGACATTACTCCTATGGAGGAAAGTGCGCATGGTGACTGTTGTATTCTATCCCGATGCAATTTCTGTGTTTCATCAACACTCTGATAGTCCACAGATTACAGCATGCCTCCAGATGTGCATCGGAAACTATTACTGGTCTTCCAGGGAACGATCAAAGCGTAAACTCTTTGAGACATTACTCCCATGGAGGAAAGTGCGCATGGTGACTGTTGTATTCAATCCCGATACACTTTCTGTGTATCATCAACACTCTGATAGTCCACACATTACAGAGTGCCAACAGATGTGAATCGGAAACTACTACTGGTCTTCCAGGGAACGATCAAAGCGTAGACTGTTTGAGACATTACTCCCATGAAGGAAACTGCGCATGGTGATTGTTGTATTAAATACCGATGCAATTTCTGTGTTTCATCAACACTCTGATAGTCCACAGATTACAGAATGCCTCCAGATGTGCATCGGAAACCACTACTGGTCTTCCAGGGAACGATCAAAGCGTAGACTGTTTGAGACATTACTCCCATGGAGGAAAGTGCGCATGGTGACTGTTGTATTCAATCCCGTTGCAATTTCTGTGTTTCATCAACACTCTGATAGTCCACAAATTACAGAATGCCACCAGATGTGCATCGGAAACTACTACTGGTCTTCCAGGGAACGATCAAAGCGTAGACTGTTTGAGAATTACTCCCATGGAGGGTAGTTCGCATCGTGACTTTTGTATTCAATCCCGATGCAATTTCTGTGTTTCGTCAACACTCTGATACTCCACAGATTACAGAATGCCTCCAGATGTGCATCGGAAACTACTACTGGTCTTCCAGGGCACGATCAAATCGTAGACTGTTTGAGACATTACTCACATGAAAGAAAGTGCGCATCTTGACTGTTGTAATCAATCCCGAAGCAATTTCTGTGTTTCATGAACAATCTGATAGTCCACAGATTACAGAATGGCACCAGATGTGCATCGGAAACTAATACTGGTCTTCCAGGGAACGATCAAAGCGTAGACTGTTTGAGACATTACTCCCATGAAGGAAACTGCGCATGGTGACTGTTGTATTCAATAGCGATGCAATTTCTGTGTTTCATCAACACTCTGATAGTCCACAAATTACAGAATGCCACCAGATGTGCATCGGAAACTACTACTGGTCTTCCAGGGAACGATCAAAGCGTAGACTGTTTGAAAATTACTCCCATGGAGGATAGTTCGCATCGTGACTGTTGTATTCAATCCCGATGCAATTTCTGTGTTTCATCACCACTCTGATAGTCCACAAATTACAGAATGCCACCAGATGTGCATCGGAAACTACTACTGGTCTTCCAGGGAACGATCAAAGCGTAGACTGTTTGAAAATTACTCCCATGGGGGATAGTTCGCGTCGTGATTGTTATATTCAATCCCGATGCTATTTGTGTGTTTCGTCAACACTCTGATACTCCACAGATTACAGAATGCCTCCAGATGTGCATCGGAAACTACTACTGGTCTTCCAGTTGACGATCAAATCGTTGACTGTTTGAGACATTACTCACATGAAAGAAAGTTCGCATGGCGACTGTTGTATTCAATTCCGATGCAATTTCTGTGTTTCATCAACATTCTGATAGTCCACAGATTACAGAATGGCACCAGATGTGCATCGGAAACTACTACTGGTCTTCCAGGGAATGATCAAAGCGTAGACTGTTAGAGACATTACTCCTATGGGGGAAAGTGCGCATGGTGACTGTTGTATTCTATCCCGATGCAATTTCAGTGTTTCATCAACACTCTGATAGTCCACAGATTACAGAATGCCTCCAGATGTGCATCGGAAACTATTACTGGTCTTCCAGGGAACGATCAAAGCGTAAACTCTTTGAGACATTACTCCCATGGAGGAAAGTGCGCATGGTGACTGTTGTATTCAATCCCGATACATTTTCTGTGTTTCATCAACACTCTGATAGTCCACACATTACAGAATGCCAACAGATGTGCATCGGAAACTACTACTGGTCTTCCAGGGATCCATCAAAGCGTAGTTTGAGACATTACTCCCATGAAGGAAACTGCGCATGGTGACTGTTGTATTCAATACCGATGCAATTTCTGTGTTTCATCAACACTCTGATAGTCCACAGATTACAGAATGCCTCCAGATGTGCATCGGAAACCACTACTGGTCTTCCAGGGAACGATCAAAGCGTAGACTGTTTGAGACATTACTCCCATGGAGGAAAGTGCGCATGGTGACTGTTTTATTCAATCCCGTTGCAATTTCTGTGTTTCATCAACACTCTGATAGTCCACAAATTACAGAATGCCACCAGATGTGCATCGGAAACTACTACTGGTCTTCCAGGGAACGATCAAAGCGTAGACTGTTTGAGAATTACTCCCATGGAGGATAGTTCTCATGGTGTCTGTTGTATTCAATCCCGATGCAATTTCTGTGTTTCGTCAACACTCTGATAGTCCACAGATTACAGAATGCCTCCAGATGTGCATCGGAAACCACTACTGGTCTTCCAGGGAACGATCAAAGCGTAGACTGTTTGAGACATTACTCCCATGGAGGAAAGTGCGCATGGTGACTGTTGTATTCAATCCCGTTGCAAATTCTGTGTTTCATCAACACTCTGATAGTCCACAGATTACAGAATGCCTCCACATGTGCATCGGAAACCACTACTGGTCTTCCAGGGAACGATCAAAGCGTAGACTGTTTGAGACATTACTCCCATGGAGGAAAGTGCGCATGGTGACTGTTGTATTCAATCCCGATGCAATTTCTGTGTTTCATCAACACTCTGATAGTCCACAAATTACAGAATGCCACCAGATGTGCATCGGAAACTACTACTGGTCTTCCAGGGAACGATCGAATCGTAGACTGTTTGAAACATACCTCCCGTGGAGGAAAGTGCGCATCTTGACTGTTGTAATCAATCCCGATGATATTTCTGTGTCTCATGAACAATCTGATAGTCCACAGATTACAGAATGGCACCAGATGTGCATTGGAAACTACTACTGGTCTTCCAGGGAACGATCAAAGCGTAGACTGTTTGAGACATTACTCCCATGAAGGGAACTGCACATGGTGACTGTTGTATTCAATACGGATGCAATGTCTGTGTTTCATCAACACTCTGATAGTCCACAGATTACAGAATGCCTCCAGCTGTGCATCGGAAACCACTACTGGTCTTCCAGGGAACGATCAAGGCGTAGACTGTTTGAGACATTACTCCCATGGAGGAAAGTGCGCATGGTGTCTGTTGTATTCAATCCCGTTGCAATTTCTGTGTTTCATCAACACTCTGATAGTCCACAAATTACAGAATGCCACCAGATGTGCATCGGAAACTACTACTGGTCTTCCAGGGAACGATCAAAGCGTAAACTCTTTGAGACATTACTCCCATGGAGGAAAGTGCGCATGGTGACTGTTGTATTCAATCCCGATACATTTTCTGTGTTTCATCGACACTCTGATAGTCCACACATTACAGAATGCCACCAGATGTGCATCGGAAACTACTACTGGTCTTCCAGGGAACGATCAAAGCGTAGACTGTTTGAGACATTACTCCCATGAAGGAAACTGCGCATGGTGACTGTTGTATTCAATACCGATGCAATTTCTGTGTTTCATCAACACTCTGATAGTCCACAATTTACAGAATGCCTCCAGATGTGCATCGGAAACCACTACTGGTCTTCCAGGGAACGATCAAAGCGTAGACTGTTTGAGACATTACTCCCATGGAGGAAAGTGTGCATGGTGACTGTTGTATTCAATCCCGATGCAATTTCTGTGTTTCATCAACACTCTGATAGTCCACAAATTACAGAATGCCACCAGATGTGCATCGGAAACTACTACTGGTCTACCAGGGACGATCAAAGCGTAGACTGTTTGAGAATTACTCCCATGGAGGATAGTTCGCATCGTGACCGTTGTATTCAATCCCGATGCAATTTCTGTGTTTCGTCAACACTCTGATACTCCACAGATTACAGAATGCCTCCAGATGTGCATCGGAAACTACTACTGGTCTTCCAGGGGACGATCAAATCGTAGACTGTTTGAGACATTACTCACATGAAAGAAAGTGCGCATGGCGACTGTTGTATTCAATCCCGATGCAATTTCTGTGTTTCATCAACATTCTGATAGTCCACAGATTACAGAATGCCACCAGATGTGCATCGGAAACTACTACTGGTCTTCCAGGGAACGATCGAATCGTAGACTGTTTGAAACATACCTCCCATGGAGGAAAGTGCGCATCTTGACTGTAGTAATCAATCCCGATGCCATTTCTGTGTTTCATGAACAATCTGATAGTCCACAGATTACAGAATGGCACCTGATGTGCATCGGAAACTACTACTGGTCTTCCAGGGAACGATCAAAGCGTAGACTGTTTGAGACATTACTCCCATGAAGGAAACTGCGCATGGTGACTGTTGTATTCAATACCGATGCAAATTCTGTGTTTCATCAACACTCTGATAGTCCACAATTTACAGAATGCCTCCAGATGTGCATCGCGAACCACTACTGGTCTTCCAGGGAACGATCAAAGCGTAGACTGTTTGAGACATTACTCCCATGGAGGAAAGTGTTCATGGTGACTGTTGTATTCAATCCCGATGCAATTTCAGTGTTTCATCAACACTCTGATGGTCCACAAATTACAGAATGCCACCAGATGTGCATCGGAAACTACTACTGGTCTTCCAGGGAACGATCAAAGCGTAGACTGTTTGAGAATTACTCCCATGGAGGATAGTTCGCATCGTGACTGTTGTATTCAATCCCGATGCAATTTCTGTGTTTCGTCAACACTCTGATACTCCACAGATTACAGAATGCCTCCAGATGTGCATCGGAAACTACTACTGGTCTTCCAGGGGACGATCAAATCGTAGACTGTTTGAGACATTACTCACATGAAAGAAAGTGCGAATGGCGACTGTTGTATTCAATCCCGACGCAATTTCTGTGTTTCATCAACATTCTGATAGTCCACAGATTACAGAATGCCACCAGATGTGCATCGGAAACTACTACTGGTCTTCCAGGGAACGATCGAATCGTAGACTGTTTGAAACATACCTCCCGTGGAGGAAAGTGCTCATCATGACTGTTGTAATCAATCCCGATGCAATTTCTGTGTTTCATGAACAATCTGATAGTCCACAGATTACAGAATGGCACCAGATGTGCATCGGAAACTACAACTGGTCTTCCAGGGAATGATCAAAGCGTAGACTGTTAGAGACATTACTCCTATGGAGGAAAGTGCGCATGGTGACTGTTGTATTCTATCCCGATGCAATTTCTGTGTTTCATCAACACTCTGATAGTCCACAGATTACAGAATGCCTCCAGATGTGCATCGGAAACTACTACTGGTCTTCCAGGGAACGATCAAAGCGTAAACTCTTTGAGACATTACTCCCATGGAGGAAAGTGCGCATGGTGACTGTTGTATTCAATCCCGATACATTTTCTGTGTTTCATCAACACTCTGATAGTCCACACATTACAGAATGCCACCAGATGTGCATCGGAAACTACTACTGGTCTTCCAGGGAACGATCAAAGCGTAGACTGTTTGAGAATTACTCCCATGGAGGATAGTTCGCATGGTGACTGTTGTATTCAATCCCGATGCAATTTCTGTGTTTCGTCAACACTCTGATACTCCACAGATTACAGTATGCCTCCAGATGTGCATCGGAAACTACTACTGGTCTTCCAGGGGACGATCAAATCGTAGACTGTTTGAGACATTACTCCCATGAAAGAAAGTGCGCATTGCGACTGTTGTATTCAATCCCGATGCAATTTCTGTGTTTCATCAACATTCTGATAGTCCACAGATTACAGAATGCCACCAGATGTGCATCGGAAACTACTACTGGTCTTCCAGGGAATGATCAAAGCGTAGACTGTTAGAGACATTACTCCTATGGAGGAAAGTGCGCATGGTGACTGATGTATTCAATCCCGATGCAATTTCTGTGTTTCATCAACACTCTGATAGCCCACAGATTACAGAATGCCTCCAGATGTTCATCGGATACTACTACTGGTCTTCCAGGGAACGATCAAAGCGTAGACTGTTTGAGACATTACTCCCGTATAGCAAAGTGCGCATGGTGACTGTAGTATTCAATCCCGATGCAATTTCTGTGTTTCATCAACACTCTGATAGTCCACAGATTACAGAATGCCTCCAGATGTTCTTCGGAAGCTACTACTGGTCTTCCAGGGAACGATCAAAGCGTAGACTGTTTGAGAATTACTCCCATGGAGGAAACTGCGCATGGTGACTGTTGTATTCAATACCGATGCAATTTCTGTGTTTCATCAACACTCTGATAGTCCACAGATTACAGAATGCCTCCAGATGTTCTTCGGAAGCTACTACTGGTCTTCCAGGGAACGATCAAAGCGTAGACTGTTTGAGACATTACTCCCATGAAGGAAACTGCGCATGGTGACTGTTGTATTCAATACCGATGCAATTTCTGTGTTTCATCAACACTCTGATAGTCCACAGATTACAGAATGCCTAAAGATGTGCATCGGAAACCACTACTGGTCTTCCAGGGAACGATCAAAGCGTAGACTGTTTGAGACATTACTCCCATGGAGGAAAGTGCGCATGGTGACTGTTGTATTCAATCCCGATGCAATTTCTGTGTTTCATCAACACTCTGATAGTCCACACATTACAGAATTCCTAAAGATGTGCATCGGAAACTACTACTGGTCTTCCAGGGAACGATCAAAGCGTAGACTGTTTGAGAATTACTCCCATGGAGGATAGTTCGCATCGTGACTGTTGTATTCAATCCTGATGCAATTTCTGTGTTTCGTCAACACTCTGATACTCCGCAGATTACAGAATGCTTCCAGATGTGCATCGGAAAATATTACTGGTCTTCCAGGGGACGATCAAATCGTAGACAGTTTGAGACATTACTCCCATGAAAGAAAGTGCGCATGGCGACTGTTGTATTCAATCCCGATGCAATTTCTGTGTTTCATCAACATTCTGATAGTCCACAGACTACAGAATGCCACCAGATGTGCATCGAAAACTACTACTGGTCTTCCAGGGAACGATCGAATCGTAGACTGTTTGAAACATACCTCCCGTGGAGAAAAGTGCGCATCTTGACTGTTGTAATCAATCTCGATGCAATTACTGTGTTTCATGAATAATCTGATAGACCACAGACTACAGAATGGCACCAGATGTGCATCGGAAACTACTACTGGTCTTCCAGGGAATGATCAAAGCGTAGACTGTTAGAGACATTACTCCTATGGAGGAAAGTGCGCATGGTGACCGTTGTATTCTATCCCGATGCAATTTCTGTGTTTCATCAACACTCTGATAGTCCACAGATTACAGAATGCCTCCAGATCTCCATCGGAAACTACTACTGGTCTTCCAGGGAACGATCAAAGCTTAGACTGTTTGAGACATTACTCCCATGAAGGAAAGTGCGCATGGTGACTGTTGTATTCAATACCGATGCAATTTCTGTGTTTCATCAACACTCTGATAGTCCACAGATTACAGAATGCCTCCAGATGTGCATCGGAAACCACTACTGGTCTTCCAGGGAACGATCAAAGCGTAGACTGTTTGAGACATTACTCCCATGGAGGAAAGTGCGCATGGTGACTGTTGTATTCAATCCCGATACATTTTCTGTGCTTCATCAACACTCTGATAGTCCACAAATTACAGAATGCCACCAGATGTGCATCGTAAACTACTACCGGTCTTCCAGGGAACGATCAAAGCGTAGACTGTTTGAGAATTACTCCCATGGAGGATAGTTCGCATGGTGACTGTTGTATTCAATCCCGATGCAATTTCTGTGTTTCGTCAACACTCTGATACTCCACAGATTACAGAATGCCTCCAGATGTGCATCGGAAACTACTACTGGTCTTCCAGGGGACGATCAAATCGTAGACTGTTTGAAACATTACTCCCATGAAAGAAAGTGCGCATGGCGACTGTTGTATTCAATCACGATGCAATTTCTGTGTTTCATCAACATTCTGATAGTCCACAGATTACAGAATGCCACCAGATGTGCATCGGAAACTACTACTGGTCTTCCAGGGAACGATCGAACCGTAGACTGTTTGAAACATACCTCCCGTGGAGGAAAGTGCGCATCATGACTGTTGTAATCAATCCCGATGCAATTTCTGTGTTTCATGAACAATCTGATAGTCCACAGATTACAGAATGGCACCAGATGTGCATCGGAAACTACTACTGGTCTTCCAGGGAATGATCAAAGCGTAGACTGTTAGAGACATTACTCCTATGGAGGAAATTGCGCATGGTGACTGTTGCATTCTATCCCGATGCAATTTCTGTGTTTCATCAGCACTCTGATAGTCCACAGATTACAGAATGCCTCCAGATGTGCATCGGAAACTACTACTGGTCTTCCAGGGAACGATCAAAGCGTAAACTCTTTGAGACATTACTCCCATGGAGGAAAGTGCGCATGGTGACTGTTGTATTCAATCCCGATACATTTTCTGTGTTTCATCAACACTCTGATAGTCCACACATTACAGAATGCCACCAGATGTGCATCGGAAAGTACTACTGGTCTTCCAGGGAACGATCAAATCGTAGACTGTTTGAGACATTACTCCCGTATAGCAAAGTGCGCATGGTGACTGTAGTATTCAATCCCGACGCAATTTCTGTGTTTCATCAACACTCTGATAGTCCACAGATTACAGAATGCCTACAGATGTTCTTCGGAAGCTACTACTGGTCTTCCAGGGAACGATCAAAGCGTAGACTGTTTGAGACATTACTCCCATGAAGGAAACTGCGCATGGTGACTGTTGTATTCAATACCGATGCAATTTCTGTGTTTCATCAACACTCTGATAGTCCACAGATTACAGAATGCCTCCAGATGTGCATCGGAAACCACTACTGGTCTTCCAGGGAACGATCAAAGCGTAGACTGTTTGAGACATTACTCCCATGGAGGAAAGTACGCATGGAGACTGTAGTATTCAATCCCGATGCAATGTCTGTGTTTCATCAACACTCTGATAGTCCACAAATTACAGAATGCCACCAGATGTGCATCGGAAACTACTACTGGTCTTCCAGGGAACGATCAAAGCGTAGACTGTTTGAGAATTACTCCCATGGAGGATAGTTCGCATCATGACTGTTGTATTCAATCCCGATGCAATTTCTGTGTTTCGTCAAGACTCTGATACTCCACCAGATTACAGAATGCTTCCAGATGTGCATCGGAAACTACTACTGGTCTTCCAGGGGACGATCAAATCGTAGACTGTTTGAGACATTACTCCCATGTAAGAAAGAGCGCATGGCGTCTGTTGTATTCAATCCCGATGCAATTTCTGTGTTTCATCAACATTCTGATAGTCCACAGATTACAGAATGCCACCAGATGTGCATCGGAAACTACTACTGGTCTTCCAGGGAACGATCGAATCGTAGACTGTTTGAAACAAACCTCTTGTGGAGAAAAGTGCGCATGTTGACTGTTGTAATCAATCCCGATGCAATTTCTGCGTTTCATGAACAATCTGATAGACCACAGATTACAGAATGGCACCAGATGTGCATCGGAAACTACTACTGGTCTTCCAGGGAATGATCAAAGCGTAGACTGTTAGAGACATTACTCCTATGGAGGAAAGTGCGCATGGTGACTGTTGTATTCTATCCCGATGCAATTTCTGTGTTTCATCAACACTCTGATAGTCCACAGATTACAGAATGCCTCCAGATGTGCATCGGAAACTACTACTGGTCTTCCAGGGAACGATCAAAGCGTAAACTCTTTGAGACATTACTCCCATGGAGGAAAGTGCGCATGGTGACTGTTGTATTCAATCCCGATACATTTTCTGTGTTTCATCAACACTCTGATAGTCCACACATTACAGAATGCCACCAGATGTGCATCGGAAACTACTACTGGTCTTCCAGGGAACGATCAAAGCGTAGACTGTTTGAGACATTACTCCCATGAAGGAAACTGCGCATGGTGACTGTTGTATTCAATACCGATGCAATTTCTGTGTTTCATCAAAAATCTGATAGTCCACAAATTACAGAATGCCTCCAGATGTGCATCGGAAACTACTACTGGTCTTCCAGGGAACGATCAAAGCGTAAACTCTTTGAGACATTACTCCCATGGAGGAAAGTGCGCATGGTGACTGTTGTATTCAATCCCGATGCAATTTCTGTGTTTCGTCAACACTCTGATACTCCACAGATTACAGAATGCCTCCAGATGTGCATCGGAAACTACTTCTGGTCTTCCAGGGGACGATCAAATCGTAGACTGTTTGAGACTTTACTCCTATGAAAGAAAGTGCGCATGGCGACTGTTGTATTCAATCCCGATGCAATTTCTGTGTTTCATCAACATTCTGATAGTCCACAGATTACAGAATGCCACCAGATGTGCATCGGAAACTACTACTGGTCTTCCAGCGAACGATCGAATCGTAGACTGTTTGAAACATACCTCCCGTGGAGGAAAGTGCGCATCTTGACTGTTGTAATCAACCCGATGCAATTTCTGTGTTTCATGAACAATCTGATAGTCCACAGATTACAGAATGGCACCAGATGTGCATCGTCAACTACTACTGGTCTTCCAGGGAATGATCAAAGCGTAGACTGTTAGAGACATTACTCCTATGGAGGAAAGTGCGCATGGTGACTGATGTATTTAATCCCGATGCAATTTCTGTGTTTCATCAACACTCTGATAGCCCACAGATTACAGTGTAATTATGTAATAGGCGTATTTAAACTGTTTTAGCATGTAATTATCTGAACTGTTTCTTATTTAAATTGTTTTGTTAATTAAATTGCATTGTGTATTATTGAGAAAGAGCGGGAAACCGCGCATAGATACATTTTGAGAAAGAGCGGGAAACAGCGCGCAGTAATACATCTGTAATGGTAGCAGGGATTGTCTGCACCAAAAACCATTGTAGGCGGCGATACCGCACTTTTGTAGCATTGAGCGTTGGAAGCGAGCAGTTGCGAGTAAGATGTGAGACGAGGCAGTCGTAGCTAGCGAGACATGGGAGGAGGTCGCTGTAAGCGAGGTATGAATTAACACTTTGAAAGAAGCGGTGTGCTCGCCAGCCACTCGCTATATGTAGCGCAATGCTAGTTTTTAAGAATTTTTGTAAAGAACTATGCCCCTTGTAATTGTTTGTCAAGATCGTTCTCAGAATATAGTTATGTAATTTTGATGGAAAATTAGGTACGTAGCGCTACGCTACTTTGTAAGAATTTTTGTAAAGAACTATGCCCCTTGTAATTGTTTGTCAAGATCGTTCTCAGAATATAGTTATGTAATTTTGATGGAAAATTAGGTATGTAGCGCAACGCTACTTTTTAAGAATCTTTGTAAAGAACTATACCCTTTGTAATTGTTTGTCAAGATCGTTCTCAGAATATAGTTAACTTCTACCAGATTAAATGCATTAAGAATTTTCTATCCCAAAATCATTCACGTAAATGCTTTACGGAATTTATTGTTATCTTAAAAGAAAAGTCTAAACTGAGCTTCAGCTTTTATCAAATCTAAATTAACTTCAACTTAAAGAATTCCAGTCACAAAGTATTATGAAACTCCACCAGCAGCTTATAATTATGTTAAAGAGAAGTAAGTATATTCATTCCACAGTTTGCTGTAGCAGTCAGATGGCGATCCAGTATAAATAATTAAAGGTAAGAATCAGTCTTAATAATTTCAGGTAACGACTGAGGGCCACGGCGACAACACATATTATGTTTCGTCGTAATAATCAGCAGGTAGTCTTGACAGAGCAGCAGTTAAAAGATTTTAAGAGACGCAGCGTTCAGTCAGCAAGCAAACGTTCATCCAATATTAGACGGGAAGGTTTCACTTGGCGATATCCATTCAGTACGACATTTTAGTGAATCTACTGTGGATATGAATATACTGACTTTGATAATAGTGTGAATAAGTTACTGTTAAGTGGCGCAACGCATATACTAAAGTGTATAACTTTTATCCACATGTCTTCGGCAATTCTGTTTGCTTTATTGATTCGGCGTGGAAAAGTGTTTGTTCAGTGTTGAATCCGCTTTGAACAGTGATATATTTTGTTGCGTGTGATGATTATAGACAATGTCCCGCAGAATAATTACTCGTTCTCAAACTGATAAAACTGTAAAAATACTGACGAGAGATTCTTTTCTGGAATAGGAAGTAATAATACGTGTGAAAACCCTGATTCTGAAACGGTAGGTGAACAGACATTTAATAACTGTAACAATATGGAAGCGTTTAACGAACAAGTAACTTCAGAAATGCCCACAGACAATGAAACGGTAGTGCAAAATAATTTGGCATTAAATGCAACAGACGGTACACAGTCACAAATTCCGCATAGTAGGCATAACAGTTTCAGTAACGAAACCACTACAATGAAGTCAGACAGAGAGACTCCATTAAGCACTGATTTAGATTCAAATGGTACACAGCTACACAACCTGCGTAGCAGATCCAACAGTTCTCATGACCAAAATTCCGAAATTACGGAAAACGTGACGCAGTCACAATCATCTGAGGATGTTCAAATGAACACAGATCTACAGCCTTTAACAACGAATACAAATACACACAGAAGTCAATCTGAAACGGATCCAATAATGGCATTTTTGCTACAAATGAGACAAGACATGAATCAAAACTTTAACAGAGGGTCACAAGAATTAGAAAAAAGGTCACAAGATCTAAAAAACGAAATTAAGGCAGAACACGCACACACAGATCAGAAATTAGACAACATGTACCAAAATCTAAAACACGAAATCAAAGTAGAAATTCAAACAGTCGCTGAAAAATGTTCACAATCAACACAAGAATTACGCGACAAAATTCAAGAAATATCCGATAACCAAGCAACATTTGCAGTTAGTATACGGGAAACAATGACAGAAAACTTTGCTAAACAAAACGCTCAGATTGATGAACGTTTTAACAATCACACAGAAAACTGTTAGATACGTCACCGTAAACTGGTGCGATCGCAGGATAAAGAACGAAAAGAATTACTACAAACAATCACTAAACAGCGTCAGGACGACAAAAAGAAAGTGTTTGCCCAGGGCAAAACATATGTAGACAATCACATACAGTCGATCTCGGAAGAAATCTAAACGGTCAAAGAAACAAATAATCAAATACAAGACAGGCTTACAGAAATCCAAACACAGACAATCGATGTGAAAACTTCTACAGACAATGAAATCCAGAATGTTGAAGATAAATTAACAGAGGACGTTCAGACACTAACTGACAAAATAGAACACATAGAAATTAACCATGACACAGAAAATTTAAAGGCAGATTTTAAGAAAGTCACCAAAAGCAACCGTAAATTACGAAACGAACTGACAGAAAAGATCAATGAACTCACTACAAGAATAGATCTTTTAGATACTAACAATGACGAGAGATCAGACGACACTGCACCAGTCCCAGTGCAACAGAACTCTAATACTAATAACACGCCATTGACAAATATACAACAAAGTATCACAGATCTAAAATCGCGTAATGATTCATTGCATCAGCAAATAAATTCTCTACAGCAAGAGATAGCGGACGCACAAGAAACCGCCGCACATAATCATTTTCAACAGAACACACACCGTTACGAAATGCCTCAGATCCATAATACATATAATGTTGGTAGACTTCAGAGAGTAAGAGATTTTACCCAGGAAGAAAGACACCCGAATCCATATTCAAGACAATACGACAACACTTACACACACAGACATGA
The DNA here is from genome assembly GCF_023897955.1 of Schistocerca gregaria. Classification (NCBI taxonomy): domain Eukaryota; kingdom Metazoa; phylum Arthropoda; class Insecta; order Orthoptera; family Acrididae; genus Schistocerca; species Schistocerca gregaria. Next base: position 1,969,987 of record NC_064923.1, on the reverse strand, counting down.
CAGTTTTGATCACAAACATTTTCTTTCAGTTAGAAAGTTTAAAACATTTAAAAACGACAGGGCGCAAATACATCCGTTGGATTTTATCCAACAGTTCAGGGGAGCACTTCCACTATCATGGCCAGTACAACATAAGTTAGAATTTATTGTCAGTTTTCTTGAAGGAGAACCAGCACGACGAATGCGACCAATTGCTAGACAATGTTTTTCCGTAGAAGCATTTGAGGAAGCATTTTTATCAGCATATTGGTCTGACACTACACAAAACAGCATCAAAGATCGGCTACTTAGTTTGCCAAACTTTGAAAATTCTACCTTTCCAACAATCACACAATTTTTCGAGTACATGGTGGAACAGAACCAGTACCTCAACGAGCCATACAGTCAATCGGCATTAATACAGCTTTGCATTTGAAAACTGCCCAGAGCTTTGAAAGTGTCATTACTGACAGGGCAACAAAAGGACAATGTATCCGCTTTTAGAGACATCTTACAACTATTAGAAGCACACCAGGCAGACTACGCATTTGTTAACAAAAATTTTTCACGACAGAACGGAAAACAAACAAACTCAGCTACTTTTGAACAAACACGATTTGGTAATAACAATCCGAGTAAACGCTTTCGCAGCGAAAATGACAACGAAAACAGGAGTAATGAAAAACATTATACTGACACGGTAAATTTATATTCAGGACTTCAACAGAATCTGAGACTTAACACGCAACCGAATAGGTCAAATTTCCATATGAATCATCGCTCAGATAATGCGACCGGGGAAGCCCATTACGCGGGTCGACCGCAAAATGAACAAAAACAAACGTTTCTACGAGGTGCAGGTGGGCTGCCGTACAGTCACAGTTATAACGACAGGAGAAAAGAAAACGAACACAGACCGCCGAGGACGTTCCACAATGACAATTTTAACGGAAACTACAACAGGGCCCAACAGCTGCGTTACCGTATGAATGTACCAGACACCAGATATCATCCACCAGACACTGCTAATAATCAAAACGGCAGAACTGTACAGTTGATAGAACACATACCAAACTCTCAAGCTGAAAATCACATATCGGAAGAATTATGACTAGAGGAAACCTGCAATGAATCTCTTAATGTCGATACTATGAAATCACATAGAGGAAACATAACGACCGAAAATGCCATTACATTTGACGACGTGAGAGACACATTGTTACAGGAAAAACCAATCCTACAGAAAACAATATATCACCCAATAATAGAGATAAATTTACAGTCGCACAATATTTTAGCGATAATTGATTCAGGTTCACCTATGTGCGTAATTAACGAAGACACATTTAACAGATGCAATAGCAATAATGATTACCCAGTATTTCCATTAAACAGAACGAAGGTCAAGGGAGCTTTTGCAGGAAAAGGCATTGAAGTTAAAAGACAGACACAATTAACATTTGTTTTTGCAGGGGAAACGTTCCACAGTGATTGTTGGATAGTTCCGAATTTAACAACAGACATGATATTAGGAATAAATTTTCTTGTTCAGTACGATGCGAAGATTGACTTCAAATCGTCATACCTCACACTACAAAAGAAAAACAGGGAAGTGATCGTAAGATTTCAAAACACAGTATCCTCCGAAGAACAAAATATGCACAGGATCGAGATTATTACTGATTCTCAAGATAACGATTGTTATATCGCACTATACACGAACACACTTAATAATGACTTGGTAGAGGAACAGGAGTACAATATGTTCGAGACAATTACACGCAAGGTAGACAATAGTGTAGCAAAATGCGACGCAGAACGCACAGAACTTGAAAATATTCTGGTACAACACAGAGCAGTTTTTGCCAATGTTCCAGGAACAATGACAGGATTTATGTACGAATTTCAGGTGAAACCACACGAGACCTTCAAAGCAAAGCATTATCCAATCCCACACATACACACAGAAGCAGTTAAGAAAGAATTACGAGCAATGATCGATCAAGGAATAATAGAACCAACAGCCAGCCAATATATAAATCCACTACACATTGTTGAAAAGAAGGATGGATCACTACGTTTAGTTTTAGATTCACGTCAAGTTAATAAAATAATCATTACAGAAACCGACCGACCACAGACGTTAGAAGAGTTACTGCAAAAATTTCATGGCACCTCCATTTATACTACACTCGACCTCAAATCAGGGTTTTGGCAAATCCAACTACACCCAAATTGCCGAAAATATACGGCATTCCTTTGCTTTGGGGAATGCTATCAATTTTGTAAACTTCCGCCTTTATACGAGGCATGAATACTATTCTACCACAAGATCTGAAAAACAAAATTACTACATATGTCGATGACATTTTAATTGCAGCAGAAAACTGGGAACAACACAATCATACTCTTCAACAATTACTGAATACATTCGAGCAGAATGGTATAACTATAAACTTGCGTAAATCTGAATTTGGTAAAGCGTCAATAAAATTTCTAGGGCACATTATCTCACAAACAGGTATCGCACCAGACCCTGACAAATGGCAAGCACTGAAAGACATCGACGTGCCAACAAACAAAAAGGAACTTCGGAGCTTTTTCGGTCTTATCAATTATTTTAGAAAATTTATCCACTACAAAGCATTAGACACGCCCTTGCTATACCAGCTTACAAGTAAAAACACACTTTGGTCATGGAATGAAGACGTTGAAGCTGAATTCGAGAACTTGAAAGAAGCGTTATTAAAAGCACCTTTGTTATCACACCCTGACCCAACACAAAACTTTTCCGTTGCAACAGATAGTTCAACCACAGCACTAGGAGTACATATTTTCCAAGAAATAAAGGAAGAAGATAAGACAGTCGTGAAACACATTGCTTTTGCAAGCAGGATACTTTCTCCAGCAGAGCGCAATTATTCTGTAACAGAATTAGAGACACTATGTGTAATTTACGCTTTTAAGCGATTCCGTCATTTTCTATATGGCCGACATACAACAATATATACCGATCACCGAGCAATCCAGTTTTTATTGTCAGCAAAACTTACGCACGATAGATTAAGCCGCTGGAAATTATACTTACAAGAGTTTGATTTTACCATTATACACATTCCAGGCACGCAGAATACTGTTGCCGACGCATTGTCGAGGTCCATTCACAATAAACGCATGGAGAAAGAAAATACCTTTTGCTACAACAACCATAGTATTATGTATATTAAACAAGTAGCTTTCGAAAACTTTATATCAGCAGCATTACAGGATATAGAGAGAGAACAGCAGAAAGATGAAACACTGAAAGAGATTGTAACGCTTTGGAAAGACAGAAGTAACGCTAAAGTCAGACTTCATTACACTGTACATCAAAATATACTCTTTATTCGATCATACCGAGATGGTAATAATTGGCTTTTATGCATTCCGGAAGGGATCGTAAATAAACTGATATGGTATACACATCTAAGTTATGGACACTACGGAGCGAGGAAATGCTTTCTGATTCTGCGACAAAATTGCCACTTTAATAACATGGAAAAACACATAAGAAAAGTAATAGCATCATGCAAGATATGTCAAAAAGCTAAATCATCAACAGTGTCACACATTCCACCATTGTATCCCATCATACCGGTTAAGTTAAGACACATGGCAGCAGTGGATCTTTTCGGTCCAATCCCCAGAACAAATAATGGTTATAGTTATATTTTTGTAGCTGTAGAACTAACATCCAAATTTGTAACATTTTCTCCACTAAGGAAAGCAACAGCAAGAACAGTATCAAGAGCGTTTGTAAGAGATTTTCTATCAGTAGTAGGACGTGTACAGAAGGTTATTTCAGATAACGGTCCGCAGTTTAGGTCAGACGTATGGAAGAAAATGTTAGAAAGTAAGAACATAACACCTATTTACATATCAAGATATCACAGTTCTTCCAACCCATCAGAAAGAATAATGAAAGAGATCGGGAAGTTATGCAGAATTTATTGTCATAAAAGACATACAACATGGGATAAATATATTTTACAGTTTCAAGAAGTGATAAATGCAATACCCAATGAATCTACGATGCTATCACCAACCGTAATACTGACAAACAAACACCCACCGAACAAAATTACCGAACTAATTACTTTTCCTAAGACGCGTAGGCTTCGACATTGTGAAATAATAGACACAGCATTAGCAAACACTAAAAGAGCTGCAGATCGGAGGACGAAACAACAGAAGCAGGTAAGTCGACTACAGAAGTACGAGATTGGCGACAAAGTACTGATTCGCACTTATTTTCTTTCCAACAAAGGTAAGCACAGATGCCGTAAATTCGAACTTCTGTATGCAGGCCCTTACAGAGTTCGTAATATTCCACACGCTAATGTAGTGCATGTGGAAACGCTACGTAAGAAGAAATCATTAGGGAATCATCATGTATCCAACGTGAAACATTTCTTGACTTAAATTTTTGCATTTCAGCTGACGAAAGGACGGCGTGACACGTAAGTATGCAACAATGGTAGTTTCAGCGCGCTACAGTAACAAACAAAGCCGCGACACGCAGCGGGCCGCTAATATTTCACCGTACCTTAAAGAACACAGCAGTACTTAATGATGCTACGCCAGCCAAGACAAATAAAAACACGAGAAACATTTCCTAACTTAAAGAGAACATGCAGACAACGACACGACGTATGAATTTGTGCACTGAGAGCTCATAAATGAAAGAAATTTTTTTTATAACGTGACATAATTACTTAAGAAAATGTCGATTTTTGCAATAGCTAAACTGATAATATAGATCGTTCATTAATCAATTATTTTAGTGGTAACATTAACATGTACTCTTTATTCCAGAATGCAGCATTGTTGTCACACGTCATCAAAATGAAACGTAGTTTTAGTTAGAATAAGGATGTGAATCTTTAGGTCACGCAGATAGCTGACGCTAATTGTTATTACAGAAATTTTATAGGTCATGCCGAGAGCTGACGTGATTTTGCAGCAGTTAATATTATGATAAAGTGTTTTATAGGTCATGCCAGGAGCGGACGAGAAGTAACAGAAGATGTTTATTGAAGTCATGCCGTGCACTGACGATAATTAATACTGAATGTTTTATAATAAGTCATGCCGTGGGCTGACGTTAATTAATGCTGAATGTTTATAACAGGTTATGCAGAGAGTTGACACAGATGCAGAAGAGGAATGTGTATGTTATGTTAGTATATAAGAAATGTATGATGTTAAGAAATAATTTTGCTAGCATGTGACACATTGCAACACTATGGATGGGGACCACACATTACAATGTCTAACCAGAATAATGTTTACCTTAATTTTCAGCTGCAAAAAAATACTTTAAATAATTTTATGACAGTAATTTTATTGTATATTATGACCTGACATTTGACGACTCATAACTGACGACTACATCCCTGAATGGAAGATAAAATTTTAGGACAGTAAGTCAAGAAATGCATTGTCAACAAAATTTATAATTAATGATGTAAGAAACTAAGATATGTAAATACAGAATAAGTAATAATGTACTTGTCTATAACAAATCTGTATACTATCAAATACTGAATAAGTAGGAACTTTTATGTGTTTTATATATGAGAATAATTTTCTGGAAGAATTCTTAAATTAAAACTACATATTGTTACAAATTACGACACAACATATTTTGTCATAGGGAAAATTATTTGGTAGTCAAATTATGGTACCAACAATGTCCGTGAACCCATTGCCAAAACAATTTTACCCGTACCTTAATTCCTGTGCATCCCCATGGTTATTGAGCACAGAATCAGTGAATTGTGAAACACGTGACTTCAACCAATGATGTTCTCGACGAGGTGTTTGCATACCTAGATGCACACCACAGCCCGATGTATGTCAATTGGTGCCTGCCTACCTAGATACACACCACAGTATGATGTACGACAATAGGTGTTTGCATACCAAGATGCACACCACCAACCTTAATGGACCATTGGAGATGGAACTTAATCCTGATGTGGCTGCGGCAACTCAGGCTACTCGACGACGTACTTAGTGTTTGGGTACACTAAAACTATGGAGCAAGGCGATGATGGAACCACATGGCGAAACCTGGTGTTGTGCGATGTGAGGGAAAGGAACAGACTTTTGAGTGCATTCACAGACAGTTGCCAGTGCTTTGACCATGCTATCCAATTCCTTTTGTACCTTCCTTAATTGTAGTACTAAGAGATGCCAATTTGAATTAAATGTTTCATAATGTAAACTTTCAATTGCTTCATATGATCTGTATATTGATTTTCACATTTACTCTTATTCTTGTTGTTAAATTTAAGGGAACCAAATTTTACTTGATGTACAATTCCTACTAAAACCCTTTCTATTTACATATTCTCTTTATTAGAGATAGACAAATCATTTCGTATGACAGCATTTGTATATACACTTTGTTCAAACTATTTTCTATAATCAACTTTTATACTTATGTTGAGTCCATATGACTCAATACCGTAGTAAAATTTTAAGAAAGCCGAGTAGCGGCATATGTAATTATGTAATAGGCGTATTTAAACTGTTTTAGCATGTAATTATCTGAACTGTTTCTTATTTAAATTGTTTTGTTAATTAAATTGCATTGTGTATTATTGAGAAAGAGCGGGAAACCGCGCATAGATACATTTTGAGAAAGAGCGGGAAACAGCGCGCAGTAATACATCTGTAATGGTAGCAGGGATTGTCTGCACCAAAAACCATTGTTGGCGGCGAGACCGCACTTTTGTAGCATTGAGCGTTGGAAGCGAGCAGTTGCGAGTAAGATGTGAGACGAGGCAGTCGTAGCTAGCGAGACATGAGAGGAGGTCGCTGTAAGCGAGGTATGAATTAACACTTTGAAAGAAGCGGTGTGCTCGCCAGCCACTCGCTATATGTAGCGCAATGCTAGTTTTTAAGAATTTTTGTAAAGAACTATGCCCCTTGTAATTGTTTGTCAAGATCGTTCTCAGAATATAGTTATGTAATTTTGATGGAAAATTAGGTATGTAGCGCTACGCTATATTTTAAGAATTTTTGTAAAGAACTATGCCCCTTGTAATTGTTTGTCAAGATCGTTCTCAGAATATAGTTATGTAATTTTGATGGAAAATTAGGTATGTAGCGCAACGCTACTTTTTAAGAATTTTTGTAAAGAACTATACCCCTTGTAATTGTTTGTCAAGATCGTTCTCAGAATATAGTTAACTTCTACCAGATTAAATGCCTTAAGAATTTTCTATCCCAAAATCATTCACGTAAATGATTTACGGAATTTATCGTTATCTTAAAAGAAAAGTCTAAACTGAGCTTCAGCTTTTATCAAATCTAAATTAACTTCAACTTAAAGAATTCCAGTCACAAAGTATTATAAAACTCCACCAGCAGCCTATAACTATGTTAAAGAGAAGTAAGTATATTCATTCCACAGTTTGCTGTAGCAGTCAGATGGCGATCCAGTATAAATAATTAAAGGTAAGAATCAGTCTTAATAATTTCAGGTAACGACTGAGGGCCACGGCGACAACACATTTTATGTTTCGTCGTAATAATCAGCAGGTAGTCTTGACAGAGCAGCAGTTAAAAGATTTTAAGAGACGCAGCGTTCAGTCAGCAAGCAAACGTTCATCCAATATTAGACAGGAAGGTTTCAACAGAATGCCTCAAGATGTGTATCGGTAACTACTAATGGTCTTCCAGGTTATGGTCAAAGCGTAGACTGTTTGAGACATTACTCCCATGGAGGAAACAGCGCATGGAGACTGTTGTATTCAATTTCGATGCAATTTCTGTGTTTCATCAACACTCTGATAGTCAACAGATTACGGAAAGCTCCAATGTGCATCGGAAAGTACTACTGGTCTTCCAGGGAACGATCAAAGCGTAGACTGTTTGAGACATTACTCCCATGAAGGAAACTGCGCATGGTGACTGTTGTATTCAATCCCGATGCAATTTCTGTGTTTCATCAACACTCTGATAGTCCACAAATTACAGAATGCCTAAAGATGTGCATCGGAAACTACTACTGGTCTTCCATGGAACGATCAAAGCGTAGACTGTTTGAGACATTACTCCCATGAAGGAAACTGCGCATGGTGACTGTTGTATTCAATCCCTATGCAATTTCTGTGTTTCATCAACACTCTGATAGTCCACAGATTACAGAATGCCTCCAAATGTGCATCGGAAACCACTACTGGTCTTCCTGGGAACGATCAAAGCGTAGACTGTTTAGCACATTACTCCCATGGAGGAAAGTGCGCATGGTGACTGTTGTATTCAATCCCGATGCAATTTCTGTGTTTCATCAACACTCTGATAGTCCACAAATTACAGAATGCCTCCAGATGCGCATCGGAAACTACTACTGGTCTTCCAGGGAGCGATCAAAGCGTAGACTGTTAGAGACATTACTCCCATGGAGGAAAGTGCGCATTGTGACTGTTGTATTCAATCCCGATGCAATTTCTGTGTTTCATCAACACTCTGATAGTCCACTGATTACAGAATGCCACCAGATGTGCATCGGAAACTACTACTGGTCTTCCAGGGAACGATCAAAGCGTAGACTGTTTAGCACATTACTCCCATGGAGGAAAGTGCGCATGGTGACTGTTGTATTCAATCCCGATGCAATTTCTGTGTTTCATCAACACTCTGATAGTCCACAAATTACAGAATGCCACCAGTTGTGCAGCGGAAACTACTACTGGTCTTCCAGGGAACGATCAAAGCGTAGACTGTTTGAGAATTACTCACATGGAGGATAGTTCGCATGGTGACTGTTGTACTCAATCCCGATGCAATTTCTGGGTTTCGTCAACACTCTGATACTCCACGGATTACAGAATGCCTCCAGATGTGCATCGGAAACTACTACTGGTCTTCCAGGGGACGATCAAATCGTAGACTGTTTGAGACATTACTCCCATGAAAGAAAGTGCGCATGGCGACTGTTGTATTCAATCCCGATGCAATTTCTGTGTTTCATCAACACTCTGATAGTCCACAGATTACAGAATGCCTCCAGATGTGCATCGGTAACTACTACTGGTCTTCCACGTTATGGTCAAAGCGTAGACTGTTAGACACATTACTCCCATGCAGGAAAGTGCGCCTGGCGACTGTTGTATTCAATCCCGATACAATTTCTGTGTTTCATCAACACTCTGATAGTCCGCAGATTACAGAATGCCTCCAGATGTGCATCGGTAACTACTACTAGTCTTCCAGGGAACGATCAAAGCGTAGACTGTTTGTGACATTACTCCGGTGGAGGTAAGTGCGCATTGTGACTGTTGTATTCAATCCCGATGCAATTTCTGTGTTTCTTCAACGCTCTGATAGTCCACAGATTACAGAATGCCACCAGATGTGCATCGGAAACTACCACTGGTCTTCCAGGGAACGATCAAAGCGGAGACTGTTTGAGAATTACTCCAATGGAGTAAAGTTCGCATGGTGACTGTTGTATTCAATCCCGATGCAATTTCTGTGTTTCATCAACACTCTGATACTCCACAGATTACAAAATGCCTCCAGATGTGCATCGGAAACTACTACTGGTCTTCCAGGGGACGATCAAATCGTAGACTGTTTGAGACATTACTTCCATGGAAGAAAATGCGCATGGTGACTGTTGTATTCAATCCCGATGCAATTTCTGTGATTCATCAACACTCTGATAGTCCACAGATTACAGAATGCCTCGTGATGTGCATCGGAAACTACTACAGGTATTCCAGGTAACGATCAAAGCGTAGAGTGTTTGAGACATTACTCCCAGGAACGAAAGTGAGCATGGTGACTGTTGTATTCAATCCCGATCCAATTTCTGTGTTTCATCAACACTCTGATAGTCAACAGATTACAGAATGCCTCCAGATGTGCATCGGAAACTACTAATGGTCTTCCAGGGAACGATCAAAGAGTAGACTGTTTGAGACATTACTCCCATGGAGGAAAGTGCGCATGGTGACTGTTGTATTCAATCCCGATGCAATTTCTGTGTTTCATCAACACTCTGATAGTCCACAGATTACAGAAAGCCTCCAGATGTGCTACGGAAAGTACTACTTGTCTTCCAGGGAACGATCAAAGCGTAGACTGTTAGAGACATTACTCCCATGGAGGAGAGTGCGCATGGTGACTGTTGTACTCAATCCCGATGAAATTTCTGTGTTTCATCAACACTCTGATAGTCCACAGATTACAGAATGCGCCCAGATGTGCATCGGAAACTACTACTGGTCTTCAAGGGAACGATCAAAGCGTAAACTCTTTTAGACATTACTCCAATATGGGGAAGTGCGCATGGTGACTGTTGTATTCAATCCCGATGCAATTTCTGTGATTAATCAACACTCTGATACTCCACAGATTACAGAATGCCACCAGATGTGCATCGGAAACTACTACTGGTCTTCCAGGGAACGATCAAATCGTAGACTGTTTGAGACATTACTCCTGTGGAGGAAAGTGCGCATGGTGACTGTTGTATTCAATCTAGATGCAATTTCTGTGTTTCATCAACACTTTGATTGTCCACAGATTACAGAATGCCACCAGATGTGCACCGGAAACTACTACTGGTCTTCCATGGAACGATCAAAACGTAGACTGTTTCAGACATTACTCCCATGGAGGAAAGTGCGGATGGTGACTGTTGTATTCAATCTAGATGCAATTTCTGTGTTTCATCAACACTTTGATAGTCCACAGATTACAGAATGCCTCCAGATGTGCATCGGTAACTACTACTAGTCTTCCAGGGAACGATCAAAGCGTAGACTGTTTGTGACATTACTCCGGTGGAGGTAAGTGCGCATTGTGACTGTTGTATTCAATCCCGATGCAATTTCTGTGTTTCTTCAACGCTCTGATAGTCCACAGATTACAGAATGCCACCAGATGTGCATCGGAAACTACCACTGGTCTTCCAGGGAACGATCAAAGCGGAGACTGTTTGAGAATTACTCCAATGGAGTAAAGTTCGCATGGTGACTGTTGTATTCAATCCCGATGCAATTTCTGTGTTTCATCAACACTCTGATACTCCACAGATTACAAAATGCCTCCAGATGTGCATCGGAAACTACTACTGGTCTTCCAGGGAACGATCAAATCGTAGACTGTTTGAGACATTACTTCCATGGAAGAAAATGCGCATGGTGACTGTTGTATTCAATCCCGATGCAATTTCTGTGATACATCAACACTCTGATAGTCCACAGATTACAGAATGCCTCATGATGTGCATCGGAAACTACTACAGGTATTCCAGGTAACGATCAAAGCGTAGAGTGTTTGAGACAGTACTCCCATGAACGAAAGTGAGCATGGTGACTGTTGTATTCAATCCCGATCCAATTTCTGTGTTTCATCAACACTCTGATAGTCAACAGATTACAGAATGCCTCCAGATGTGCATCGGAAACTACTAATGGTCTTCCAGGGAACGATCAAAGAGTAGACTGTTTGAGACATTACTCCCATGGAGGAAAGTGCGCATGGTGACTGTTGTATTCAATCCCGATGCAATTTCTGTGTTTCACCAACACTCTGATAGTCCACAGATTACAGAAAGCCTCCAGATGTGCTACGGAAAGTACTACTGGTCTTCCAGGGAACGATCAAAGCGTAGACTGTTAGAGACATTACTCCCATGGAGGAGTGTGCGCATGGTGACTGTTGTACTCAATCCCGATGAAATTTCTGTGTTTCATCAACACTCTGATAGTCCACAGATTACAGAATGCGCCCAGATGTGCATCGGAAACTACTACTGGTCTTCAAGGGAACGATCAAAGCGTAGACTGTTAGAGACATTACTCCCATGGAGGAAAGTGCGCATTGTGACTGTTGTATTCAATCCCGATGCAATTTCTGTGTTTCATCAACACTCTGATAGTCCACTGATTACAGAATGCCACCAGATGTGCATCGGAAACTACTACTGGTCTTCCAGGGAACGATCAAAGCGTAGACTGTTTAGCACATTACTCCCATGGAGGAAAGTGCGCATGGTGACTGTTGTATTCAATCCCGATGCAATTTCTGTGTTTCATCAACACTCTGATAGTCCACAAATTACAGAATGCCACCAGATGTGCATCGGAAACTACTACTGGTCTTCCAGGGAACGATCAAAGCGTAGACTGTTTGAGAATTACTCCCATGGAGGATAGTTCGCATGGTGACTGTTGTACTCAATCCCGAAGCAATTTCTGGGTTTCGTCAACACTCTGATACTCCACGGATTACAGAATGCCTCCAGATGTGCATCGGAAACTACTACTGGTCTTCCAGGGGACGATCAAATCGTAGACTGTTTGAGACATAACTCCCATGAAAGAAAGTACGATTGGCGACTGTTGTATCCCGATGCAATTTCTGTGTTTCATCAACACTCTGATAGTCCACAGATTACAGAATGCCTCCAGATGTGCATCGGTAACTACTACTGGTCTTCCAGGTTATGGTCAAAGCGTAGACTGTTAGAGACATTACTCCCATGAACGAAAGTGCGCATGGTGACTGTTGTATTCAATCCCGATGCAATTTCTGTGTTTCATCAACACTCTGATAGTCCACAGATTACAGAAAGCCTCCAGATGTGCTACGGAAAGTACTACTGGTCTTCCAGGGAACGATCAAAGCGTAGACTGTTAGAGACATTACTTCCATGGAGGAGAGTGCGCATGGTGACTGTTGTACTCAATCCCGATGCAATTTCTGTGTTTCATCAACACTCTGATAGTTCACAGATTACAGAATGCGCCCAGATGTGCATCGGAAACTACTACTGGTCTTCAAGGGAACGATCAAAGCGTAAACTCTTTTAGACATTACTCCAATATGGGGAAGTGCGCATGGTGACTGTTGTATTCAATCCCGATGCAATTTCTGTGATTCATCAACACTCTGATTGTCCACAGATTACAGAATGCCTCCAGATGTGCTACGGAAAGTACTACTGGTCTTCCAGGGAACGATCAAAGCGTAGACTGTTAGAGACATTACTCCCATAAAGGAGAGTGCGCATGGTGACTGTTGTACTCAATCCCGATGAAATTTCTGTGTTTCATCAACACTCTGATAGTCCACAGATTACAGAATGCGCCCAGATGTGCATCGGAAACTACTACTGGTCTTCAAGGGAACGATCAAAGCGTAAACTCTTTTAGACATTACTCCAATATGGGGAAGTGCGCATGGTGACTGTTGTATTCAATCCCGATGCAATTTCTGTGATTCATCAACACTGTGATTGTCCACAGATTACAGAATGCCTTCAGATGTGCATCGGAAACTACTACTGGTCTTCCTGGGAACGATTAAATCGTAGACTGTTTGAGACATACCTCCCGTGGAGTAAAGTGCGCATGGTGACTGTTGTATTCAATCCCGATGCAATTTCTGTGTTTAATCAACACTCTGATACTCCACAGATTACAGAATGCCACCAGATGTGCATCGGAAACTACTACTGGTCTTCCAGGGAACGATCAAATCGTAGACTGTTTGAGACATTACTCCTGTGGAGGAAAGTGCGCATGGTGACTGTTGTATTCAATCTAGATGCAATTTCTGTGTTTCATCAACACTTTGATAGTCCACATATTACAGAATGCCTTCAGATGTGCATCGGTAACTACTACTAGTCTTCCAGGGAACGATCAAAGCGTAGACTGTTTGTGACATTACTCCGGTGGAGGTAAGTGCGCATTGTGACTGTTGTATTCAATCCCGATGCAATTTCTGTGTTTCTTCAACGCTCTGATAGTCCACAGATTACAGAATGGCACCAGATGTGCATCAGAAACTACCACTGGTCTTCCAGGAAACGATCAAAGCGGAGACTGTTTGAGAATTACTCCAATAGAGTAAAGTTCGCATGGTGACTGTTGTATTCAATCCCGATGCAATTTCTGTGTTTCATCAACACTCTGATACTCCACAGATTACAAAATGCCTCCAGATGTGCATCGGAAACTACTACTGGTCTTCCAGGGGACGATCAAATCGTAGACTGTTTGAGACATTACTTCCATGGAAGAAAATGCGCATGGTGACTGTTGTATTCAATCCCGATGCAATTTCTGTGATTCACCAACACTCTGATAGTCCACAGATTACAGAATGCATCATGATGTGCATCGGAAACTACTACAGGTATTCCAGGTAACGATCAAAGCGTAGAGTGTTTGAGACATTACTCCCATGAACGAAAGTGAGCATGGTGACTGTTGTATTCAATCCCGATCCAATTTCTGTGTTTCATCAACACTCTGATAGTCAACAGATTACAGAATGCCTCCAGATGTGTATCGGAAACTACTAATGGTCTTCCAGGGAACGATCAAAGAGTAGACTGTTTGAGACATTACTCCCATGGAGGAAAGTGCGCGTGGTGACTGTTGTATTCAATCCCGATGCAATTTCTGTGTTTCATCAACACTCTGATAGTCCACAGATTACAGAAAGCCTCCAGATGTGCTACGGAAAGTACTATTGGTCTTCCAGGGAACGATCAAAGCGTAAATTTGTTAGAGACATTACTCCCATGGAGGAGAGTGCGCATGGTGACTGTTGTACTCAATCCCGATGAAATTTCTGTGTTTCATCAACACTCTGATAGTCCACAGATTACAGAATGCGCCCAGATGTGCATCGGAAACTACTACTGGTCTTCAAGGGAACGATCAAAGCGTACACTCTTTTAGACATTACTCCAATATGGGGAAGTGCGCATGGTGACTGTTGTATTCAATCCCGATGCAATTTCTGTGATTCATCAACACTCTGATTGTCCACAGATTACAGAATGCCTTCAGATGTGCATCGGAAACTACTACTGGTCTTCCTGGTAACGATTAAATCGTAGACTGTTTGAGACATACCTCCCGTGGAGTAAAGTGCGCATGGTGACTGTTGTATTCAATCCCGATGCAATTTCTGTGTTTAATCAACACTCTGATACTCCACAGATTACAGAATGCCACCAGATGTGCATCAGAAACTACTACTGGTCTTCCAGGGAACGATCAAATCGTAGACTGTTTGAGACATTACTCCTGTGGAGGAAAGTTCGCATGGTGACTGTTGTATTCAAACTAGATGCAATTTCTGTGTTTCATCAACACTTTGATAGTCCACAGATTACAGAATGCCACCAGATGTGCACCGGAAACTACTACTGGTCTTCCATGGAACGATCAAAACGTAGACTGTTTCAGACATTACTCCCATGGAGGAAAGTGCGGATGGTGACTGTTGTATTCAATCTAGATGCAATTTCTGTGTTTCATCAACACTTTGATAGTCCACAGATTACAGAATGCCTCCAGATGTGCATCGGTAACTACTACTGGTCTTCCAGGGAACGATCAAAGCATAGACTATTTGAGACATTACTCCAATGGAGGAAAGTGCTCATGGTGACTGTTCTATTCAATTCCGATGCATTTTCTGTGTTTCTTCAACATTCTGATAGTCCACAGATTACAGAATGCCGCAAGATGTGCATCGGAAACTACTACTGGTCTTCCAGGGAACGATCAAAGCGTAGACTGTTTAAGACGTTACACCCATGGAGGAAAGTGCGCATGGTGACTGTTGTATTCAATCCCGATACAATTTCTGTGTTTTTCATCAACACTCTGATAGTCCACAGATTACAGAATGCCTCCAGATGTGCATCGGAAACTACTACTGGTCTTCCAGGGAACGATCAAAGCGTAGACTGTTTGAGACGTTACACCCATGGAGGAAAGTGCGCATGGTGACTGTTGTATTCAATCCCGATGCAATTTCTGTGTTTCATCAACACTCTGATAGTCCACAAATTACAGAATGCCTCCAGATGTGCATCGGAAACTACTACTGGTCTTCCAGGGAGCGATCAAAGCGTAGACCTTTTGAGACATACCTCCCGTGGAGTAAAGTGCGCATGGTGACGGTTGTATTCAATCCCGATGCAATTTCTGTGTTTCATCAACACTCTGATAGTCCACTGATTACAGAATGCCACCAGATGTGCATCGGAAACTACTACTGGTCTTCCAGGGAACGATCAAAGCGTAGACTGTTTAGCACATTACTCCCATGGAGGAAAGTGCGCATGGTGACTGTTGTATTCAATCCCGATGCAATTTCTGTGTTTCATCAACACTCTGATAGTCCACAGATTACAGAATGCCTCCAGATGTGCATCGGTAACTACTACTGGTCTTCCAGGTTATGGTCAAAGCGTAGACTGTTAGAGACATTACTCCCATGAACGAAAGTGAGCATGGTGACTGTTGTATTCAATCCCGATCCAATTTCTGTGTTTCATCAACACTCTGATAGTCAACAGATTACAGAATGCCTCCAGATGTGTATCGGAAACTACTAATGGTCTACCAGGGAACGATCAAAGAGTAGACTGTTTGGGACATTACTCCCATGGAGGAAAGTGCGCATGGTGACTGTTGTATTCAATCCCGATGCAATTTCTGTGTTTCATCAACACTCTGATAGTCCACAGTTTACAGAAAGCCTCCAGATGTGCTACGGAAAGTACTACTGGTCTTCCAGGGAACGATCAAAGCGTAGACTGTTAGAGACATTACTTCCATGGAGGAGAGTGCGCATGGTGACTGTTGTACTCAATCCCGATGCAATTTCTGTGTTTCATCAACACTCTGATAGTTCACAGATTACAGAATGCGCCCAGATGTGCATCGGAAACTACTACTGGTCTTCAAGGGAACGATCAAAGCGTAGACTGTTTGAGACATTACTCCCATGGAGGAAAGTGCGCATGGTGACTGTTGTATTCAATTCCGATTAAATTTCTGTGTTTCATCAACACTCTGATAGACCACAGATTACAGAATGCCACCAGATGTGCACCGGAAACTACTACTGGTCTTCCATGGAACGATCAAAAACGTAGACTGTTTCAGACATTACTCCCATGGAGGAAAGTGCGGATGGTGACTGTTGTATTCAATCTAGATGCAATTTCTGTGTTTCATCAACACTTTGATAGTCCGCAGATTACAGAATGCCTCCAGATGTGCATCGGTAACTACTACTGGTCTTCCAGGGAACGATCAAAGCATAGACTATTTGAGACATTACTCCCATGGAGGAAAGTGCTCATGGTGACTGTTGCATTCAATCCCGATGCATTTTCTGTGTTTCTTCAACAATCTGATAGTCCACAGATTACAGAATGCCGCCAGATGTGCATCGGAAACTACTACTGGTCTTCCAGGGACGATCAAAGCGTAGACTGTTTGAGACGTTAGACCCATGGAGGAAAGTGCGCATGGTGACTGTTGTATTCAATCCCGATGCAATTTCTGTGTTTTTCATCAACACTCTGATAGTCCACAGATTACAGAATGCCACCAGATGTGCATCGGAAACTACTACTGGTCTTCCAGGGAACGATCAAAGCGTAGACTGTTTCAGACGTTACTCCCATGGCGGAAAGTGCGGATGGAGACTGTTGTATTCAATCCCGATGCAATTTCTGTGTTTCATGAACACTCTGATAGACCACAGAATACAGAATGCCAACAGATGTGCATCGGAAACTACTACTGGTCTTCCAGGGAACGATCAATGCGTAGACTGTTTTAGACATTACTTTTATGGAGGAAAGTGCGCATGGTGACATTGGTATTCAATCCCGATGCAATTTCTGTGTTTCACCAACACTCTGATAGTCCACAGATTACAGAATGCCTCCAGATGTGCATCGGAAACTACTACTGGTCTTCCAGGGAACGATCAAAGCGTAGACTGTTTGAGACATTACTCCCATGGAGGAAACTGCTCATGGAGACTGTTGTATTCAATCCCGATGCAATTTCTGTGTTTTATCAACACTCTGATAGTCCACAGATTACAGAAAGCATCCAGATGTGCATCAGAAAGTACTATGGTCTTCCAGGGAACGATCAAATCGTAGGCTGTTAGAGACATTACTCCCATGGTTGAAAGTGTTCATGGTGACGGTTGTATTCAATCCCGATGCAATATCTTTGTTTCATCAACACTCTGATAGTCTACATATTACAGAATGCCACCAGATGTGCATCGGAAACTACTACTGGTCTTCCAGGAAACGATCAAATCGTAGACTGTTTGAGACATTACTCCCATGGAGGAAACTGCGCATGGAGATTGTTGTATTCAATCCCGATGCAACTTCTGTGTTTCATCAACACTCTGAAAGTCCACAGATTACAGAAAGCATCTAGATGTGCATCGGAAACTACTACTGGTCTTCCAGGGAACGATCAAAGCGTAGACTCTTAGAGACATTACTCCCATGGAGGAAAGTGCTCATGGTGACTGTTGTATTCAATCCCGATGCAATTTCTGTGTTTCATCAACACTCTGAAAGTCAACATATTACAGAATGCCTCCAGATGTGCATCGGAAACTACTACTGGTCTTCCAGGGAACGATCAGAGCGTAGTCTGTTTGAGACGTTACACCCATGGAGGAAAGTGCGCATGGTGACTGTTGTATTCAATCCCGATGCATTTTCTGTGTTTCATCAACACTCTGATAGTCCACAGATGACAGAATGCCACCAGATGTGCATCGGAAACTACTACTGCTCTTCCAGGGAACGATCAAAGCATAGACTGTTTGAGACATTACTCCCAAGGAGGAAAGTGCTCATGGTGACTGTTGCATTCAATCCCGATGCATTTTCTGTGTATCACAACAATCTGATAGTCCACAGATTACAGAATGCCGCCAGATGTGCATCGGAAACTACTACTGGTCTTCCAGGGAACGATCAAAGCGTAGACTGTTTGAGACGTTACACCCATGGAGGAAAGTGCGCATGGTGACTGTTGTATTCAATCCCGATGCATTTTCTGTGTTTCATCAACACTCTGATAGTCCACAGATTACAGAATGCCTCCAGATGTGCATCGGAAACTACTACTGGTCTTCCAGGGAACGATCAAAGGGTAGACTGTTTGAGACGTTACTTTTATGGAGGAATATGCTCATGGAGACCTTTGTATCCCATCCCAATGCAATTTCTGTGTTTCATCAACACTCTGATAGTCCACAGATTACAGAATGCCTCCGGATGTGCATCGGAAACTACTACTGGTATCCAGGGAACGATCAAAGCGTAGACTGTTTGAGACACTACTCCCATAGAGGAAACTGCTCATGGAGACTGTTGTAATCAATCCCGATGCATTTTCTGTGTTTCATCAACACTCTGATAGTCCACAGATTACAGAATGCCGCCAGATGTGCATCGGTAACTACTACTGGTCTTCCAGGGAACGATTACAGCGTAGACTGTTTCAGGGTTACTCCCATGGAGGAAAGTGCACATGGTGACTGTTGTATTCAATCCCGATGCAATTTCTTAGTTTCATCAACACTCTGATGCACCACAGATTACAGAATGCCTCCAGATGTGCATAGGAAACTACTACTGGTCTTCCAGGGAACGAACAAAGCGTAGACTGTTTGAGACGTTACTCCCATGGAGAAAAGTGCGCATGGTGACTGTTGTATTCAATCCCGGTGCAATATCTGTGTTTCATCAACACTCTGATAGTCCACAGAGTCAGAAAGCCTCCAGATGTGCATCGGAAACTACTACTGGTCTTCCAGGGAACGATCAAAGCGTAGACTGTTTGAGACGTTACTTTCGTGGAGGAAAGTGCTCATGGTGACTGTTGTATTCAATCCCGATGCAATTTCTGTGTTTCATCAACACTCTGATAGTCTACAGATTACAGAATGCTTCTAGATGTGCATCGGAAACTACTACTGGTCTTCCAGGGAACGATCAGAGCGTAGACTGTTTGAGACGTTACACCCATGGAGGAAAGTGCGCATGGTGACTGTTGTATTCAATCCCGATGCATTTTCTGTGTTTCATCACCACTCTGGTAGTCCACAGATGACAGAATGCCACCAGATGTGCATCGGAAACTACTACTGCTCTTCCAGGGAACGATCAAAGCATGGACTGTTTGAGACATTACTCCCAAAGAGGAAAGTGCTCATGGTGACTGTTGCATTCAATCCCGATGCATTTTCTGTGTTTCACAACAATCTGATAGTCCACAGATTACAGAATGCCGCCAAATGTGCATCGGAAACTACTACTGGTCTTCCAGGGAACGATCAAAGCGTAGTTTGTTTGAGACGTTACACCCATGGAGGAAAGTGCGCATGGTGACTGTTGTAGTCAATCCCGATGCATTTTCTGTGTTTCATCAACACTCTGACAGTCCACAGATTACGGAATGCCACCAGATGTGCATCGGAAACTACTACTGGTCTTCCAGGGAACGATCAAAGCGTAGACTGTTTGAGACGTTACTTTTATGGAGGAATATGCTCATGGAGACTGTTGTATCCCATCCCAATGCAATTTCTGTGTTTCATCAACACTCTGATAGTCCACAGATTACAGAATGCCTCCGGATGTGCATCGGAAACTACTACTGGTATCCAGGGAACGATCAAAGCGTAGACTGTTTGACACACTACTCCCATGGAGGAAACTGCTCATGGAGACTGCTGTAATCAATCCCGATGCATTTTCTGTGTTTCATCAACACTCTGATAGTCCACAGATTACAGAATGCCGCCAGATGTGCATCGGTAACTACTACTGGTCTTCCAGGGAACGATTACAGCGTAGACTGTTTCAGGGTTACTCCCATGGAGGAAAGTGCGCATGGTGACTGTTGTATTCAATCCCGATGCAATTTCTTAGTTTCATCAACACTCTGATGCACCACAGATTACAGAATGTCTCCAGATGTGCATAGGAAACTACTACTGGTCTTCCAGGGAACGATCAAAGCGTAGACTGTTTGAGACGTTACTCCCATGGAGAAAAGTGCGCATGGTGACTGTTGTATTCAATCCCGGTGCAATATCTGTGTTTCATCAACACTCTGATAGTCCACAGATTACAGAAAGCCTCCAGATGTGCATCGGAAACTACTACTGGTCTTCCAGGGAACGATCAAAGCGTAGACTGTTTGAGACGTTACTCTTGTGGAGGAATGTGCTCATGGAGACTGTTGTATCCCATCCCGATGCAATTTCTGTGTTTCATCAACACTCTGAAAGTCCACAGATTACAGAATGCCTCCAGATGTGCATCGGAAACTACTACTGGTATCCAGGGAACGATCAAAGCTTAGACTGTTTGAGACACTACTCCCATGGAGGAAACTGCGCATGGAGACTCTTGTATTCAATCCCGATGCAATTTCTGTGTTTCATCAACACTCTGAAAGTCCACAGATTACGGAAAGCCTCCAGATGTGCTACGGAAAGTACTACTGGTCTTCCAGGGAACGATCAAAGCGTAGACTGATTGAGACATTACTCCCATGGAGGAGAGTGCGCATGGTGACTGTTGTATTCAATGCCGATGCAATGTCTGTGTTTCATCAACACTCTGATAATCCACAGACTACAGAATGCCACCAGACGTGCATCGGAAACTACTACTGGTCTTCCAGGGAACGATCAATGCGTAGACTGTTTGAGACATAACTCCAATGGAGGAAAGTGCGCATGGTGACTGTTGTATTCAATTCCGATTAAATTTCTGTGTTTCATCAACACTCTGATAGACCACAGATTACAGAATGCCACCAGATGAGCACCGGACACTACTACTGGTCTTCCATGGAACGATCAAAACGTAGACTGTTTCAGACATTACTCCCATGGAGGAAAGTGCGGATGGTGACTGTTGTATTCAATCTAGATGCAATTTCTGTGTTTCATCAACACTTTGATAGTCCACAGATTACAGAATGCCTCCAGATGTGCATCGGTAACTACTACTGGTCTTCCAGGGAACGATCAAAGCATTGACTATTTGCGACATTACTCCCATAGAGGAAAGTGCTCATGGTGACTGTTGCATTCAATCCCGATGCATTTTCTGTGTTTCTTCAACAATCTGATAGTCCACAGATTACAGAATGCCGCCAGATGTGCATCGGAAACTACTACTGGTCTTCCAGGGAACGATCAAAGCGTAGACTGTTTGAGACGTTACACCCATGGAGGAAAGTGCGCATGGTGACTGTTGTATTCAATCCCGATACAATTTCTGTGTTTTTCATCAACACTCTGATAGTCCACAGATTACAGAATGCCTCCAGATGTGCATCGGAAACTACTACAGATCTTCCAGGGAACGATCAAAGCGTAGACTGTTTGAGACGTTACACCCATGGAGGAAAGTGCGCATGGTGACTGTTGTATTCAATCCCGATGCAATTTCTGTGTTTTTCATCAACACTCTGATAGTCCACAGATTACAGAATGCCACCAGATGTGCATCGGAAACTACTACTGGTCTTCCAGGGAACGATCAAAGCGTAGACTGTTTCAGACATTACTCCCATGGCGGAAAGTGCGGATGGAGACTGTTGTATTCAATCCCGATGCAATTTCTGTGTTTCATCAACACTCTGATAGACCACAGAACACAGAATGCCACTAGATGTGCATCGGAAACTACTACTGGTCTTCCAGGGAACGATCAAAGCGTAGACTGTTTTAGACATTACTTTTATGGAGGAAAGTGCGCATGGTGACATTGGTATTCAATCCCGATGCAATTTCTGTGTTTCACCAACACTCTGATAGTCCACAGATTACAGAATGCCTCCAGATGTGCATCGGAAACTACTACTGGTCTTCCAGGGAACGATCAAAGCGTAAACTGTTTGAGACATTACTCCCCTGGAGGAAACTGCTCATGGAGACTGTTGTATTCAATCCCGATGCAATTTCTGTGTTTCATCAACACTCTGATAGTCCACAGATTACAGAAAGCATCCAGATGTGCATCAGAAAGTACTATGGTCTTCCAGGGAACGATCAAATCGTAGGCTGTTAGAGACATTACTCCCATGGTTGAAAGTGTTCATGGTGACGGTTGTATTCATTCCCGATGCAATATCTTTGTTTCATCAACACTCTGATAGTCTACATATTACAGAATGCCACCAGATGTGCATCGTAAACTACTACTGGTCTTCCAGGAAACGATCAAATCGTAGACTGTTTGAGACATTACTCCCATGGAGGAAACTGCGAATGGAGACTGTTGTATTCAATCCCGATGCAATTTCTGTGTTTCATCAACACTCTGAAAGTCAACATATTACAGAATGCCTCCAGATGTGCATCGGAAACTACTACTGGTCCTCCAGGGAACGATCAGAGCGTGGACTGTTTGAGACGTTACACCCATGGAGGAAAGTGCGCATGGTGACTGTTGTATTCAATCCCGATGCATTTTCTGTGTTTCATCAACACTCTGATAGTCCACAGATGACAGAATGCCACCAGATGTGCATCGGAAACTACTACTGCTCTTCCAGGGAACGATCAAAGCATAGACTGTTTGAGACATTACTCCCAAGGAGGAAAGTGCTCATGGTGACTGTTGCATTCAATCCCGATGCATTTTCTGTGTATCACAACAATCTGATAGTCCACAGATTACAGAATGCCGCCAGATGTGCATCGGAAACTACTACTGGTCTTCCAGGGAACGATCAAAGCGTAGACTGTTTGAGACGTTACACCCATGGAGGAAAGTGCGCATGGTGACTGTTGTATTCAATCCCGATGCATTTTCTGTGTTTCATCAACACTCTGATAGTCCACAGATTACAGAATGCCTCCAGATGTGCATCGGAAACTACTACTGGTCTTCCAGGGAACGATCAAAGGGTAGACTGTTTGAGACGTTACTTTTATGGAGGAATATGCTCATGGAGACCTTTGTATCCCATCCCAATGCAATTTCTGTGTTTCATCAACACTCTGATAGTCCACAGATTACAGAATGCCTCCGGATGTGCATCGGAAACTACTACTGGTATCCAGGGAACGATCAAAGCGTAGACTGTTTGAGACACTACTCCCATGGAGGAAACTGCTCATGGAGACTGTTGTAATCAATCCCGATGCATTTTCTGTGTTTCATCAACACTCTGATAGTCCACAGATTACAGAATGCCGCCAGATGTGCATCGGTAACTACTACTGGTCTTCCAGGGAACGATTACAGCGTAGACTGTTTCAGGGTTACTCCCATGGAGGAAAGTGCGCATGGTGACTGTTGTATTCAATCCCGATGCAATTTCTTAGTTTCATCAACACTCTGATGCACCACAGATTACAGAATGCCTCCAGATGTGCATAGGAAACTACTACTGGTCTTCCAGGGAACGATCAAAGCGTAGACTGTTTGAGACGTTACTCCCATGGAGTAAAGTGCGCATGGTGACTGTTGTATTCAATCCCGGTGCAATATCTGTGTTTCATCAACACTCTGATAGTCCACAGAGTCAGAAAGCCTCCAGATGTGAATCGGAAACTACTACTGGTCTTCCAGGGAACGATCAAAGCGTAGACTGTTTGAGACGTTACTTTCGTGGAGGAAAGTGCTCATGGTGACTGTTGTATTCAATCCCGATGCAATTTCTGTGTTTCATCAACACTCTGATAGTCTACAGATTACAGAATGCTTCTAGATGTGCATCGGAAACTACTACTGGTCTTCCAGGGAACGATCAGAGCGTAGACTGTTTGAGACGTTACACCCATGGAGGAAAGTGCGCATGGTGACTGTTGTATTCAATCCCGATGCATTTTCTGTGTTTCATCAACACTCTGGTAGTCCACAGATGACAGAATGCCACCAGATGTGCATCGGAAACTACTACTGCTCTTCCAGGGAACGATCAAAGCATGGACTGTTTGAGACATTACTCCCAAAGAGGAAAGTGCTCATGGTGACTGCTGCATTCAATCCCGATGCATTTTCTGTGTTTCACAACAATCTGATAGTCCACAGATTACAGAATGCCGCCAAATGTGCATCGGAAACTACTACTGGTCTTCCAGGGAACGATCAAAGCGTAGACTGTTTGAGACGTTACACCCATGGAGGAAAGTGCGCATGGTGACTGTTGTAGTCAATCCCGATGCATTTTCTGTGTTTCATCAACACTCTGACAGTCCACAGATTACGGAATGCCACCAGATGTGCATCGGAAACTACTACTGGTCTTCCAGGGAACGATCAAAGCGTAGACTGTTTGAGACGTTACTTTTATGGAGGAATATGCTCATGGAGACTGTTGTATCCCATCCCAATGCAATTTCTGTGTTTCATCAACACTCTGATAGTCCACAGATTACAAAATGCCTCCGGATGTGCATCGGAAACTACTACTGGTATCCAGGGAACGATCAAAGCGTAGACTGTTTGACACACTACTCCCATGGAGGAAACTGCTCATGGAGACTGCTGTAATCAATCCCGATGCATTTTCTGTGTTTCATCAACACTCTGATAGTCCACAGATTACAGAATGCCGCCAGATGTGCATCGGTAACTACTACTGGTCTTCCAGGGAACGATTACAGCGTAGACTGTTTCAGGGTTACTCCCATGGAGGAAAGTGCGAATGGTGACTGTTGTATTCAATCCCGATGCAATTTCTTAGTTTCATCAACACTCTGATGCACCACAGATTACAGAATGCCTCCAGATGTGCATAGGAAACTACTACTGGTCTTCCAGGGAACGATCAAAGCGTAGACTGTTTGAGACGTTACTCCCATGGAGAAAAGTGCGCATGGTGACTGTTGTATTCAATCCCGGTGCAATATCTGTGTTTCATCAACACTCTGATAGTCCACAGATTACAGAAAGCCTCCAGATGTGCATCGGAAACTACTACTGGTCTTCCAGGGAACGATCAAAGCGTAGACTGTTTGAGACGTTACTTTTGTGGAGGAATGTGCTCATGGAGACTGTTGTATCCCATCCCGATGCAATTTCTGTGTTTCATCAACACTCTGAAAGTCCACAGATTACAGAATGCCTCCAGATGTGCATCGGAAACTACTACTGGTATCCAGGGAACGATCAAAGCTTAGACTGTTTGAGACACTACTCCCATGGAGGAAACTGCGCATGGAGACTCTTGTATTCAATCCCGATGCAATTTCTGTGTTTCATCAACACTCTGAAAGTCCACAGACTACGGAAAGCCTCCAGATGTGCTACGGAAAGTACTACTGGTCTTCCAGGGAACGATCAAAGCGTAGACTGATTGAGACATTACTCCCATGGAGGAGAGTGCGCATGGTGACTGTTGTATTCAATGCCGATGCAATGTCTGTGTTTCATCAACACTCTGATAATCCACAGACTACAGAATGCCACCAGACGTGCATCGGAAACTACTACTGGTCTTCCAGGGAACGATCAATGCGTAGACTGTTTGAGACATAACTCCAATGGAGGAAAGTGCGCATGGTGACTGTTGTATTCAATTCCGATTAAATTTCTGTGTTTCATCAACACTCTGATAGACCACAGATTACAGAATGCCACCAGATGTGCACCGGACACTACTACTGGTCTTCCATGGAACGATCAAAACGTAGACTGTTTCAGACATTACTCCCATGGAGGAAAGTGCGGATGGTGACTGTTGTATTCAATCTAGATGCAATTTCTGTGTTTCATCAACACTTTGATAGTCCACAGATTACAGAATGCCTCCAGATGTGCATCGGAAACTACTACAGATCTTCCAGGGAACGATCAAAGCGTAGACTGTTTGAGACGTTACACCCATGGAGGAAAGTGCGCATGGTGACTGTTGTATTCAATCCCGATGCAATTTCTGTGTTTTTCATCAACACTCTGATAGTCCACAGATTACAGAATGCCACCAGATGTGCATCGGAAACTACTACTGGTCTTCCAGGGAACGATCAAAGCGTAGACTGTTTCAGACATTACTCCCATGGCGGAAAGTGCGGATGGAGACTGTTGTATTCAATCCCGATGCAATTTCTGTGTTTCATCAACACTCTGATAGACCACAGAACATAGAATGCCACTAGATGTGCATCGGAAACTACTACTGGTCTTCCAGGGAACGATCAAAGCGTAGACTGTTTTAGACATTACTTTTATGGAGGAAAGTGCGCATGGTGACATTGGTATTCAATCCCGATGCAATTTCTGTGTTTCACCAACACTCTGATAGTCCACAGATTACAGAATGCCTCCAGATGTGCATCGGAAACTACTACTGGTCTTCCAGGGAACGATCAAAGCGTAAACTGTTTGAGACATTACTCCCCTGGAGGAAACTGCTCATGGAGACTGTTGTATTCAATCCCGATGCAATTTCTGTGTTTCATCAACACTCTGATAGTCCACAGATTACAGAAAGCATCCAGATGTGCATCAGAAAGTACTATGGTCTTCCAGGGAACGATCAAATCGTAGGCTGTTAGAGACATTACTCCCATGGTTGAAAGAGTTCATGGTGACGGTTGTATTCATTCCCGATGCAATATCTTTGTTTCATCAACACTCTGATAGTCTACATATTACAGAATGCCACCAGATGTGCATCGTAAACTACTACTGGTCTTCCAGGAAACGATCAAATCGTAGACTGTTTGAGACATTACTCCCATGGAGGAAACTGCGAATGGAGACTGTTGTATTCAATCCCGATGCAATTTCTGTGTTTCATCAACACTCTGAAAGTCAACATATTACAGAATGCCTCCAGATGTGCATCGGAAACTACTACTGGTCCTCCAGGGAACGATCAGAGCGTGGACAGTTTGAGACGTTACACCCATGGAGGAAAGTGCGCATGGTGACTGTTGTATTCAATCCCGATGCATTTTCTGTGTTTCATCAACACTCTGATAGTCCACAGATGACAGAATGCCACCAGATGTGCATCGGAAACTACTACTGCTCTTCCAGGGAACGATCAATGCATAGACTGTTTGAGACATTACTCCCAAGGAGGAAAGTGCTCATGGTGACTGTTGCATTCAATCCCGATGCATTTTCTGTGTATCACAACAATCTGATAGTCCACAGATTACAGAATGCCGCCAGATGTGCATCGGAAACTACTACTGGTCTTCCAGGGAACGATCAAAGCGTAGACTGCTTGAGACGTTACACCCATGGAGGAAAGTACGCATGGTGACTGTTGTATTAAATCCCGATGCATTTTCTGTGTTTCATCAACACTCTGATAGTCCACAGATTACAGAATGCCTCCAGATGTGCATCGGAAACTACTACTGGTCTTCCAGGGAACGATCAAAGCGTAGACTGTTTGAGACGTTACTTTTATGGAGGAATATGCTCATGGAGACCTTTGTATCCCATCCCAATGCAATTTCTGTGTTTCATCAACACTCTGATAGTCCACAGATTACAGAATGCCTCCGGATGTGCATCGGAATCTACTACTGGTATCCAGGGAACGATCAAAGCGTAGACTGTTTGAGACACTACTCCCATGGAGGAAACTGCTCATGGAGACTGTTGTAATCAATCCCGATGCATTTTCTGTGTTTCATCAACACTCTGATAGTCCACAGATTACAGAATGCCGCCAGATGTGCATCGGTAACTACTACTGGTCTTCCAGGGAACGATTACAGCGTAGACTGTTTCAGGGTTACTCCCATGGAGGAAAGTGCGCATGGTGACTGTTGTATTCAATCCCGATGCAATTTCTTAGTTTCATCAACACTCTGATGCACCACAGATTACAGAATGCCTCCAGATGTGCATAGGAAACTACTACTGGTCTTCCAGGGAACGATCAAAGCGTAGACTGTTTGAGACGTTACTCCCATGGAGAAAAGTGCGCATGGTGACTGTTGTATTCAATCCCGGTGCAATATCTGTGTTTCATCAACACTCTGATAGTCCACAGAGTCAGAAAGCCTCCAGATGTGCATCGGAAACTACTACTGGTCTTCCAGGGAACGATCAAAGCGTAGACTGTTTGAGACGTTACTTTTGTGGAGGAAAGTGCTCATGGTGACTGTTGTATTCAATCCCGATGCAATTTCTGTGTTTCATCAACACTCTGATAGTCTACAGATTACAGAATGCTTCTAGATGTGCATCGGAAACTACTACTGGTCTTCCAGGGAACGATCAGAGCGTAGACTGTTTGAGACGTTACACCCATGGAGGAAAGTGCGCATGGTGACTGTTGTATTCAATCCCGATGCAATTTCTGTGTTTCATCAACACTCTGGTAGTCCACAGATGACAGAATGCCACCAGATGTGCATCGGAAACTACTACTGCTCTTCCAGGGAACGATCAAAGCATAGACTGTTTGAGACATTACTCCCAAGGAGGAAAGTGCTCATGGTGACTGTTGCATTCAATCCCGATGCATTTTCTGTGTTTCACAACAATCTGATAGTCCACAGATTACAGAATGCCGCCAGATGTGCATCGGAAACTACTACTGGTCTTCCAGGGAAGGATCAAAGCGTAGACTGTTTGAGACGTTACACCCATGGAGGAAAGTGCGCATGGTGACTGTTGTAGTCAATCCCGATGCATTTTCTGTGTTTCATCAACACTCTGACAGTCCACAGATTACGGAATGCCACCAGATGTGCATCGGAAACTACTACTGGTCTTCCAGGGAACGATCAAAGCGTAGACTGTTTGAGACGTTACTTTTATGGAGGAATATGCTCATGGAGACTGTTGTATCCCATCCCAATGCAATTTCTGTGTTTCATCAACACTCTGATAGTCCACAGATTACAGAATGCCTCCGGATGTGCATCGGAAACTACTACTGGTATCCAGGGAACGATCAAAGCGTAAACTGTTTGAGACACTACTCCCATGGAGGAAACTGCTCATGGAGACTACTGTAATCAATCCCGATGCATTTTCTGTGTTTCATCAACCTTCTGATAGTCCACAGATTACAGAATGCCGCCAGATGTGCATCGGTAACTACTACTGGTCTTCCAGGGAACGATTACAGCGTAGACTGTTTCAGGGTTACTCCCATGGAGGAAAGTGCGCATGGTGACTGTTGTATTCAATCCCGATGCAATTTCTTAGTTTCATCAACACTCTGATGCACCACAGATTACAGAATGCCTCCAGATGTGCATAGGAAACTTCTACTGGTCTTCCAGGGAACGATCAAAGCGTAGACTGTTTGAGACGTTACTCCCATGGAGAAAAGTGCGCATGGTGACTGTTGTATTCAATCCCGGTGCAATATCTGTGTTTCATCAACACTCTGATAGTCCACAGATTACAGAAAGCCTCCAGATGTGCATCGGAAACTACTACTGGTCTTCCAGGGAACGATCAAAGCGAAGACTGTTTGAGACGTTACTTTTGTGGAGGAACGTGCTCATGGAGACTGTTGTATACCATCCCGATGCAATTTCTGTGTTTCGTCAACACTCTGATAGTCCACAGATTACAGAATGCCTCCGGATGTGCATCGGAAACTACTACTGGTATCCAGGGAACGATCAAAGCTTAGACTGTTTGAGACACTACTCCCATGGAGGAAACTGCGCATGGAGACTCTTGTATTCAATCCCGATGCAATTTCTGTGTTTCATCAACACTCTGAAAGTCCACAGATTACGGAAAGCCTCCAGATGTGCTACGGAAAGTACTACTGGTCTTCCAGGGAACGATCAAAGCGTAGACTGATTGAGACATTACTCCCATGGAGGAGAGTGCGCATGGTGACTGTTGTATTCAATGCCGATGCAATGTCTGTGTTTCATCAACACTCTGATAATCCACAGACTACAGAATGCCACCAGACGTACATCGGAAACTACTACTGGTCTTCCAGGGAACGATCAATGCGTAGACTGTTTGAGACATAACTCCCATGGAGGAAAGTGCGCATGGTGACTGTTGTATTCAATTCCGATCAAATTTCTGTGTTTCATCAACACTCTGATAGTCCACAGATTACAGAATGCCTCCGGATGTGCATCGGAAACTACTACTGGTATCCAGGGAACGATCAAAGCGTAAACTGTTTGGGCCACTACTCCCTTGGAGGAAACTGCTCATGGAGACTGCTGTAATCAATCCCGATGCATTTTCTGTGTTTCATCAACACTCTGATAGTCCACAGATTACAGAATGCCTCCAGATGTGCATCGGTAACTACTACTGGTCTTCCAGGGAACGATCAAAGCATTGACTATTTGCGACATTACTCCCATGGAGGAAAGTGCTCATGGTGACTGTTGCATTCAATCCCGATGCATTTTCTGTGTTTCTTCAACAATCTGATAGTCCACAGATTACAGAATGCCGCCAGATGTGCATCGGAAACTACTACTGGTCTTCCAGGGAACGATCAAAGCGTAGACTGTTTGAGACGTTACACCCATGGAGGAAAGTGCGCATGGTGACTGTTGTATTCAATCCCGATACAATTTCTGTGTTTTTCATCAACACTCTGATAGTCCACAGATTACAGAATGCCTCCAGATGTGCATCGGAAACTACTACTGATCTTCCAGGGAACGATCAAAGCGTAGACTGTTTGAGACGTTACACCCATGGATTAAAGTGCGCATGGTGACTGTTGTATTCAATCCCGATGCAATTTCCGTGTTTTTCATCAACACTCTGATAGTCCATAGATTACAGAATGCCACCAGATGTGCATCGGAAACTACTACTGGTCTTCCAGGGAACGATCAAAGCGTAGACTGTTTCAGACATTACTCCCATGGCGGAAAGTGCGGATGGAGACTGTTGTATTCAATCCCGATGCAATTTCTGTGTTTCATCAACACTCTGATAGACCACAGTATACAGAATGCCACTAGATGTGCATCGGAAACTACTACTGGTCTTCCAGGGAACGATCAAAGCGTAGACTGTTTTAGACATTACTTTTATGGAGGAAAGTGCGCATGGTGACATTGGTATTCAATCCCGATGCAATTTCTGTGTTTCACCAACACTCTGATAGTCCACAGATTACAGAATGCCTCCAGATGTGCATCGGAAACTACTACTGGTCTTCCAGGGAACGATCAAATCGTAGACTGTTTGACACATTACTCCCATGGAGGAAACTGCTCATGGAGACTGTTGTATTCAATCCCGATGCAATTTCTGTGTTTCATCAACACTCTGATAGTCCACAGATTACAGAAAGCATCCAGATGTGCATCAGAAAGTACTATGGTCTTCCAGGGAACGATCAAATCGTAGACTGTTAGAGACATTACTCCCATGGTTGAAAGTGTTCATGGTGACGGTTGTATTCAATCCCGATGCAATATCTTTGTTTCATCAACACTCTGATAGTCTACATATTACAGAATGCCACCAGATGTGCATCGTAAACTACTACTGGTCTTCCAGGAAACGATCAAATCGTAGACTGTTTGAGACATTACTCCCATGGAGGAAACTGCGAATGGAGACTGTTGTATTCAATCCCGATGCAATTTCTGTGTTTCATCAACACTCTGAAAGTCCACAGATTACAGAAAGCATCCAGATGTGCATCGGAAACTACTACTGGTCTTCCAGGGAACGATCAAAGCGTAGACTCTTAGAGACATTACTCCCATGGAGGAAAGTGCTCATGGTGACTGTTGTATTCAATCCCGATGCAATTTCTGTGTTTCATCAACACTCTGATAGTCTACAGATTACAGAATGCCTCCAGATGTGCATCGGAAACTACTACTGGTCTTCCAGGGAACGATCAGAGCGTAGACTCTTTGAGACGTTACACCCATGGAGGAAAGTGCGAATGGTGACAGTTGTATTCAATCCCGATGCATTTTCTGTGTTTCATCAACACTCTGATAGTCCACAGATGACAGAATGCCACCAGATGTGCATCGGAAACTACTACTGCTCTTCCAGGGAACGATCAAAGCATAGACTGTTTGAGACATTACTCCCAAGGAGGAAAGTGCTCATGGTGACTGTTGCATTCAATCCCGATGCATTTTCTGTGTTTCACAACAATCTGATAGTCCACAGATTACAGAATGCCGCCAGATATGCTTCGGAAACTACTACTGGTCTTCCAGGGAACGATCAAAGCGTAGACTGTTTGAGACGTTACACCCATGGAGGAAAGTGCGCATGGTGACTGTTGTATTCAATCCCGACGCATTTTCTGTGTTTCATCAACACTCTGATAGTCCACAGATTACAGAATGCCACCAGATGTGCATCGGAAACTACTACTGGTCTTCCAGGGAACGATCAAAGCGTAGACTGTTTGAGACGTTACTTTTATGGAGGAATATGCTCATGGAGACTGTTGTATTCAATCCCGATGCAATTTCTGTGTTTCATCAACACTCTGATAGACCACAGTATACAGAATGCCACTAGATGTGCATCGGAAACTACTACTGGTCTTCCAGGGAACGATCAAAGCGTAGACTGTTTTAGACATTACTTTTATGGAGGAAAGTGCGCATGGTGACATTGGTATTCAATCCCGATGCAATTTCTGTGTTTCACCAACACTCTGATAGTCCACAGATTACAGAATGCCTCCAGATGTGCATCGGAAACTACTACTGGTCTTCCAGGGAACGATCAAAGCGTAGACTGTTTGACACATTACTCCCATGGAGGAAACTGCTCATGGAGACTGTTGTATTCAATCGCGATGCAATTTCTGTGTTTCATCAACACTCTGATAGTCCACAGATTACAGAAAGCATCCAGATGTGCATCAGAAAGTACTATGGTCTTCCAGGGAACGATCAAATCGTAGGCTGTTAGAGACATTACTCCCATGGTTGAAAGTGTTCATGGTGACGGTTGTATTCAATCCCGATGCAATATCTTTGTTTCATCAACACTCTGATAG
Organism: Schistocerca gregaria; assembly: GCF_023897955.1. Lineage (NCBI taxonomy): Eukaryota > Metazoa > Arthropoda > Insecta > Orthoptera > Acrididae > Schistocerca > Schistocerca gregaria. The sequence goes on along the minus strand of NC_064923.1, from coordinate 1,936,199 downwards.
TCTACATATTACAGAATGCCACCAGATGTGCATCGTAAACTACTACTGGTCTTCCAGGAAACGATCAAATCGTAGACTGTTTGAGACATTACTCCCATGGAGGAAACTGCGAATGGAGACTGTTGTATTCAATCCCGATGCAATTTCTGTGTTTCATCAACACTCTGAAAGTCCACAGATTACAGAAAGCATCCAGATGTGCATCGGAAACTACTACTGGTCTTCCAGGGAACGATCAAAGCGTAGACTCTTAGAGACATTACTCCCATGGAGGAAAGTGCTCATGGTGACTGTTGTATTCAATCCCGATGCAATTTCTGTGTTTCATCAACACTCTGATAGTCTACAGATTACAGAATGCCTCCAGATGTGCATCGGAAACTACTACTGGTCTTCCAGGGAACGATCAGAGCGTAGACTGCTTGAGACGTTACACCCATGGAGGAAAGTGCGAATGGTGACTGTTGTATTCAATCCCGATGCATTTTCTGTGTTTCATCAACACTCTGATAGTCCACAGATGACAGAATGCCACCAGATGTGCATCGGAAACTACTACTGCTCTTCCAGGGAACGATCAAAGCATAGACTGTTTGAGACATTACTCCCAAGGAGGAAAGTGCTCATGGTGACTGTTGCATTCAATCCCGATGCATTTTCTGTGTTTCACAACAATCTGATAGTCCACAGATTACAGAATGCCGCCAGATATGCTTCGGAAACTACTACTGGTCTTCCATTGAACGATCAAAGCGTAGACTGTTTGAGACGTTACACCCATCTAGGAAAGTGCGCATGGTGACTGTTGTATTCAATCCCGACGCATTTTCTGTGTTTCATCAACACTCTGATAGTCCACAGATTACAGAATGCCACCAGATGTGCATCGGAAACTACTACTGGTCTTCCAGGGAACGATCAAAGCGTAGACTGTTTGAGACGTTACTTTTATGGAGGAATATGCTCATGGAGACTGTTGTATTCAATCCCGATGCAATTTCTGTGTTTCATCAACACTCTGATAGACCACAGTATACAGAATGCCACTAGATGTGCATCGGAAACTACTACTGGTCTTCCAGGGAACGATCAAAGCGTAGACTGTTTTAGACATTACTTTTATGGAGGAAAGTGCGCATGGTGACATTGGTATTCAATCCCGATGCAATTTCTGTGTTTCACCAACACTCTGATAGTCCACAGATTACAGAATGCCTCCAGATGTGCATCGGAAACTACTACTGGTCTTCCAGGGAACGATCAAAGCGTAGACTGTTTGACACATTACTCCCATGGAGGAAACTGCTCATGGAGACTGTTGTATTCAATCCCGATGCAATTTCTGTGTTTCATCAACACTCTGATAGTCCACAGATTACAGAAAGCATCCAGATGTGCATCAGAAAGTACTATGGTCTTCCAGGGAACGATCAAATCGTAGGCTGTTAGAGACATTACTCCCATGGTTGAAAGTGTTCATGGTGACGGTTGTATTCAATCCCGATGCAATATCTTTGTTTCATCAACACTCTGATAGTCTACATATTACAGAATGCCACCAGATGTGCATCGTAAACTACTACTGGTCTTCCAGGAAACGATCAAATCGTAGACTGTTTGAGACATTACTCCCATGGAGGAAACTGCGAATGGAGACTGTTGTATTCAATCCCGATGCAATTTCTGTGTTTCATCAACACTCTGAAAGTCCACAGATTACAGAAAGCATCCAGATGTGCATCGGAAACTACTACTGGTCTTCCAGGGAACGATCAAAGCGTAGACTCTTAGAGACATTACTCCCATGGAGGAAAGTGCTCATGGTGACTGTTGTATTCAATCCCGATGCAATTTCTGTGTTTCATCAACACTCTGATAGTCTACAGATTACAGAATGCCTCCAGATGTGCATCGGAAACTACTACTGGTCTTCCAGGGAACGATCAGAGCGTAGACTGTTTGAGACGTTACACCCATGGAGGAAAGTGCGAATGGTGACTGTTGTATTCAATCCCGATGCATTTTCTGTGTTTCATCAACACTCTGATAGTCCACAGATGACAGAATGCCACCAGATGTGCATCGGAAACTACTACTGCTCTTCCAGGGAACGATCAAAGCATAGACTGTTTGAGACATTACTCCCAAGGAGGAAAGTGCTCATGGTGACTGTTGCATTCAATCCCGATGCATTTTCTGTGTTTCACAACAATCTGATAGTCCACAGATTACAGAATGCCGCCAGATATGCTTCGGAAACTACTACTGGTCTTCCAGGGAACGATCAAAGCGTAGACTGTTTGAGACGTTACACCCATGGAGGAAAGTGCGCATGGTGACTGTTGTATTCAATCCCGACGCATTTTCTGTGTTTCATCAACACTCTGATAGTCCACAGATTACAGAATGCCACCAGATGTGCATCGGAAACTACTACTGGTCTTCCAGGGAACGATCAAAGCGTAGACTGTTTGAGACGTTACTGTTATGGAGGAATATGCTCATGGAGACTGTTGTATCCCATCCCGATGCAATTTCTGTGTTTCATCAACACTCTGATAGTCCGCAGATTACAGAATGCCTCCGGATGTGCATCGGAAACTACTACTGGTATCCAGGCAACGATCAAAGCGTAGACTGTTTGAGACACTACTCCCATGGAGGAAACTGCTCATGGAGACTGTTGTAATCAATCCCGATGCATTTTCTGTGTTTCATCAACACTCTGATAGTCCACAGATTACAGAATGCCGCCAGATGTGCATCGGTAACTACTACTGGTCTTCCAGGGAACGATTACAGCGTAGACTGTTTCAGGGTTACTCCCATGGGGAAAGTGCGCATGGTGACTGTTGTATTGAATCCCGATGCAATTTCTTAGTTTCATCAACACTCTGATGCACCACAGATTACAGAATGCCTCCAGATGTGCATAGGAAACTACTACTGGTCTTCCAGGGAACGATATAAGCGTAGACTGTTTGAGACGTTACTTTTGTTGAGGAATGTGCTCATGGAGACTGTTGTATCCCATCCCGATGCAATTTCTGTGTTTCATCAACACTCTGATAGTCCACAGATTACAGAATGCCTCCAGATGTGCATCGGAAACTACTACTGGTATCCAGGGAACGATCTAAGCTTAGACTGTTTGAGACACTACTCCCATGGAGGAAACTGCGCATGGAGACTCTTGTATTCAATCCCGATGCAATTTCTGTGTTTCATCAACACTCTGAAAGTCCACAGATTACGGAAAGCCTCCAGATGTGCTACGGAAAGTACTACTGGTGTTCCAGGGAACGATCAAAGCGTAGACTGATTGAGACATTACTCCCATGGAGGAGAGTGCGCATGGTGACTGTTGTATTCAATGCCGATGCAATTTCTTTGTTTCATCAACACTCTGATAGTCCACAGATTACAGAATGCCTCCAGATGTGCATCGGAAACTACTACTGGTCTTCAAGGGAACGATCAAAGCGTAAACTCTTTTAGACATTACTCCAATATAGGGAAGTGCGCATGGTGACTGTTGTATTCAATCCCGATGCAATTTCTGTGTCTCATCAAAACTCTGATTGGCCACAGATTATAGAATGCCTTCAGATGTACATCGGAAACCACTACTGGTCTTCCAGGGAACGATCAAAAACGTTGACTGTTTGAGACATTATTCCCATGGAGGAAACTGCTCATGGAGACTGTTGTATTCAATCCCGATGCAATTTCTGTGTTTCATCAACACTCTGATAGTATACAGATTACAGAATGCCTCCAGATGTGCATCGGAAACTATTACTGGTCTTCCAGGGCACGATCAAATCGTAGACTGTTTGAGACATTACTCCCGTGGAGGAAAGTGCGCATGGTGACTGTTGTATTCAATCCCGATGCAATTTCTGTGTTTCATCAACACTCTGATAGTCCACAGATTACCGAATGCCTCCAGATGTTCATCGGAAACTACTACTGGTCTTCCAGGGAACGATCAAAGCGTAGACTGTTTGAGACATTACTCCCATGGAGGAAAGTGCGCATGGTGACCGTTGTATTCCATCCCGATGCTATTTCTGTGTTTCATCAACAGCCTTATAGTCCACAGATTACAGAATGCCTCCAGATGTGCATCGGAAACTACTACTGGTCTTCCAGGGAACGATCAAATCGTAGACTGTTTGAGACATTACTCCCATGGAGGAAATTGCGTATGGTGACTGTTGTATTCAATTCCGATTCAATTTATGTGTTTCATCAACACTCTGGTAGACCACAGATTACAGAATGCCACCAGATGTGCACTGGAAACTACTACTGGTCGTCCAGGGAACGATCAAAGCGTAGACTGTTTCAGACATTACTCCCATGGAGGAAAGTGCTCATGGTGACTGTTGTATTCAATCCCGATGCAATTTCTGTGTTTCATCAACACTCTGATAGCCCACAGATTACAGAATGCCTCCAGATGTACATCGGAAACCACTACTGGTCTTCCAGGGTACGATCAAAAACGTTGACTGTTTGAGACATTATTCCCATGGAGGAAACTGCTCATGGAGACTGTTGTATTCAATCCCGATGCAATTTCTGTGTTTCATCAACACTCTGATAGTATACAGATTACAGATTGCCTCCAGATGTGCATCGGAAACTATTACTGGTCTTCCAGGGCACGATCAAATCGTAGACTGTTTGAGACATTACTCCCGTGGAGGAAAGTGCGCATGGTGACTGTTGTATTCAATCCCGATGCAATTTCTGTGTTTCATCAACACTCTGATAGTCCACAGATTACCGAATGCCTCCAGATGTTCATCGGAAACTACTACTGGTCTTCCAGGGAACGATCAAAGCGTAGACTGTGTGAGACATTACACCCATGGAGGAAAGTGCGCATGGTGACTGTTGTATTAAATCCCGATGCATTTTCTGTGTTTCATCAACACTCTGATAGTCCACAGATTACAGAATGCCACCAGATGTGCATCGGAAACTACTACTGGTCTTCCAGGGAACGATCAAAGCGTAGACTGTTTGAGACGTTACTTTTATGGAGGAATATGCTCATGGAGACTGTTGTATCCCATCCCGATGCAATTTCTGTGTTTCATCAACACTCTGATAGTCCACAGATTACAGAATGCCTCCGGATGTGCATCGGAAACTACTACTGGTATCCAGGGAACGATCAAAGCGTAGACTGTTTGAGACACTACTCCCATGGAGGAAACTGCGCATGGAGACTGTTGTATTCAATCCCGATGCAATTTCTGTGTTTCATCAACACCCTGAAAGTCCACAGATTACAGAAAGCATCCAGATGTTCATCGGAAACTACTACTGGTCTACCAGGGAACGATCAAAGCGTAGACTGTTTGAGACATTACTCCCATGGAGGAAAGTGCTCATGGTGACTGTTGTATTCAATCCCGATGCAATTTCTGTGTTTCATCAACACTCTGATAGCCCACAGATTACAGAATGCCTCCAGATGTACATCGGAAACCACTACTGGTCTTCCAGGGAACGATCAAAAATGTTGACTGTTTGAGACATTATTCCCATGTAGGAAACTGCTCATGGAGCCTGTTGTATTCAATCCCGATGCAATTTCTGTGTTTCATCAACACTCTGATAGTATACAGATTACAGAATGCCTCAAGATGTGCATCGGAAACTACTACTGGTCTTCCAGGGCACGATCAAAGCGTAGACTGTTTGAGACATTACTCTCGTGGAGGAAAGTGCGCATGGTGACTGTTGTATTCAATCCCGATGCAATTTCTGTGTTTCATCAACACTCTGATAGTCCACAGATTACCGAATGCCTCCAGATGTTCATCGGAAACTACTACTGGTCTTCCAAGGAACGATCAAAGCGTAGACTGTGTGAGACATTACTCCCGTGGAGGAAAGTGCGCATGGTGACTGTTGCATTCAATCCCGATGCAATTTCTGTGTTTCATCAACACTCTGATAGTCCACAGATAACAGAATGCCTCCAGATGTTAATCGGAAACTACTACTGGTCTTCCAGGGAACGATCAAAGCGTAGACTGTTTGAGACATTACTCCCATGAAGGAAAGTGCGCATGGTGACTGTTGTATTCAATCCCGATGCAATTTCTGTGTTTCATCAACACTCTGATAGTCCACAGATTACAGAATGCCTCAAGATGTGCATCGGAAACCACTACGGGTCTTCCAGGGAACGATCAAATCGTAGACTGTTTGAGACATTACTCCCATGGAGGAAAGTGCGCATGGTGACTGTTGTATTCAATCTCGATGCATTTTCTGTGTTTCATCAACACTCTGATACTCCACAGATTACAGAATGCCGCCAGATGTGCATCGGAAACTACTACTGGTCTTCCAGGGAACGATTACAGCGTACACCGTTTCAGGGTTACTCCCATGGAGGAAAGTGCGCATGGTGACTGTTGTATTCAATCCCGATGCAATTTCTTAGTTTCATCAACACTCTGATACACCACAGATTACAGAATGCCTCCAGATGTGCATAGGAAACTACTACTGGTCTTCCAGGTAACGATCAAATCGTAGACTGTTTGAGACATTACTCCCATGAAGGAAAGTGCGCATGGTGACTGTTGTACTCAATCCCGATGCATTTTCTGTGTTTCATCAACACTCTGATAGTCCCCAGATTACAGAATGCCGCCAGATGTGCATCGGAAACTACTACTGGTCTTCCAGGGACGATCAAAGCGTAGACTGTTTGAGACGTTACACCCATGGAGGAAAGGGCGCCTGGTGACTGTTGTATTCAATCCCGATATAATTTCTGTGTTTTTCATCAACACTCTGATAGTCCACAGATTACAGAATGCCTCCAGATGTGCATCGGAAACTACTACTGGTCTTCCAGGGAACGATCAAAGCGTAGACTGTTTGAGACGTTACACCCATGGAGGAAAGTGCGCATGGAGACTGTTGTATTCAATCCCGATGCAATTTCTGTGTTTCATCAACACTCTGAAAGTCCATAGATTACAGAAAGCATCCAGATGTGCATCGGAAACTACTACTGGTCTTCCAGGGAACGGTTAAAGCGTAGACTGTTTCAGGGTTACTCCGATGGAGGAAAGTGTGTATGGTGACTGCTGTATTCAATCCCGATGTAATTTCTTAGTTTCATCAACACTCTGATTCACCACAGATTACAGAATGCCTCCAGATGTGCATAGGAAACTACTACTGGTCTTCCAGGGAACGATCAATGCGTAGACTGTTTGAGACGTCACTCCCATGGCGGAAAGTGCGCATGGTGATTGTTGTATTCAATCCCGGTGCTATATCTGTGTTTCATCAACACTGTGATTGTCCACAGATTACAGAAAGCCTCCAGATGTGCATCGGAAACTACTACTGGACTTCCAGGGAACGATCAAAGCGTAGACTGTTTGAGACATTACTCCCGTGGAGGAAAGTGCGCATGGTGACTGTTGCATTCAATCCCGATGCAATTTCTCTGTTTCATCAACACTCTGATAGTCCACAGATAACAGAATGCCTCCAGATGTTAATCGGAAACTACTACTGGTCTTCCAGGGAACGATCAAAGCGTAGACTGTTTGAGACATTACTCCCATGAAGGAAAGTGCGCATGGTGACTGTTGTATTCAATCCCGATGCAATTTCTGTGTTTCATCAACACTCTGATAGTCCACAGATTACAGAATGCCTCAAGATGTGCATCGGAAACCACTACGGGTCTTCCAGGGAACGATCAAATCGTAGACTGTTTGAGACATTACTCCCATGGAGGAAAGTGCGCATGGTGACTGTTGTATTCAATCTCGATGCATTTTCTGTGTTTCATCAACACTCTGATAGTCCACAGATTACAGAATGCCGCCAGATGTGCATCGGAAACTACTACTGGTCTTCCAGGGAACGATTACAGCGTACACCGTTTCAGGGTTACTCCCATGGAGGAAAGTGCGCATGGTGACTGTTGTATTCAATCCCGATGCAATTTCTTAGTTTCATCAACACTCTGATACACCACAGATTACAGAATGCCTCCAGATGTGCATAGGAAACTACTACTGGTCTTCCAGGTAACGATCAAATCGTAGACTGTTTGAGACGTTACTCCCATGGAGGAAAGTGCGCATGGCGACTGTTGTATTCAATCCCGGTGCAATATCTGTGTTTCATCAACACTCTGATAGTCCACAGATTACAGAAAGAATCCAGATGTGCATCGGAAACTACTACTGGTCTTCCAGGGAACGATCAAAGCGTAGACTGTTTGAGACGTTACTTTTATTGAGGAATGTGCTCATGGTGACTGTTGTATCCCATCCCCATGCAATTTCTGTGTTTCATCAACACTCTGAAAGTCCACAGACTACAGAAAGCATTCAGATGTGCATCGGAAACTACTACTGGTCGTCCAGGGAACGATCAAAGCGTAGAATCTTAGAGACATTACTCCCATGGAGGAAAGTGCGCATGGCGACTGTTGTATTCAATCCCGGTGCAATATCTGTGTTTCATCAACACTCTGATAGTCCACAGATTACAGAAAGAATCCAGATGTGCATCGGAAACCACTACTGGTCTTCCAGGGAACGATCAAAGCGTAGACTGTTTGAGACATTACTCCCATGAAGGAAAGTGCGCATGGTGACTGTTGTACTCAATCCCGATGCATTTTCTGTGTTTCATCAACACTCTGATAGTCCCCAGATTACAGAATGCCTCCAGATGTGCATCAGAAACTACTACTGGTCTTCCAGGGAACGATCAAAGAGTAGACTCTTTGAGACATTACTCCCGTGGAGGAAAGTTCGCATGGTGACTGTTGTATTCAATCCCGATGCAATTTCTCTGTTTCATCAACACTCTGATAGTCCACAGATAACAGAATGCCTCCAGATGTTCATCGGAAAGTACTACTGGTCTTCCAGGGAACGATCAAAGCGTAGACTGTGTGAGACATTACTCTCGTGGAGGAAAGTGCGCATGGTGACTGTTGTATTCAATCCCGATGCCATTTCTCTGTTTCATCAACACTCTGATAGTCCACAGATAACAGAATGCCTCCAGATGTTAATCGGAAACTACCACTGGTCTTCCAGGGAACGATCAAAGCGTAGACTGTATGAGACATTACTCCCATGGAGGAAACTGATCATGGAGACTGTTGTATTCAATCCCGATGCAATTTCTGTGTTTCATCAACACTCTGAAAGTCCACATATTACAGAAAGCATCCAGATGTGCATCGGAAACTACTACTGGTCTTCCAGAGAACGATCAAAGCGTAGACTGCTTGAGACATTACTCCCATGGAGGAAAGTGCGCATGGTGACTGTTGTATTCAATCCCGATGCATTTTCTGTGTTTCATCTACACTCTGATAGTCCACAGATAACAGAATGCCTCCAGATAATAATCGGAAACTACTACTGGTCTTCCAGGGAACGATCAAAGCGTAGACTGTATGAGACATTACTCCCATGAAGGAAAGTGCGCATGGTGACTGTTGTATTCAATCCCGATGCAATTTCTGTGTTTCATCAACACTCTGATAGTCCACAGATTACAGAATACCTCCAGATCTGCATCGGAAACCACTACTGGTCTTCCAGGGAACGATCAAAGCGTAGACTGTTTGAGACATTACTCCCATGAAGGAAAGTGCGCATGGTGACTGTTGTACTCAATCCCGATGCATATTCTGTGTTTCATCAACACTCTGATAGTCCCCAGATTACAGAATGCCGCCAGATGTGCATCGGAAACTACTACTGGTCTTCCAGGGACGATCAAGGCGTAGACTGTTTGAGACGTTACACCCATGGAGGAAAGGGCGCCTGGTGACTGTTGTATTCAATCCCGATACAATTTCTGTGTTTTTCATCAACACTCTGATAGTCCACAGATTACAGAATGCCTCCAGATGTGCATCGGAAACTACTACTGGTCTTCCAGGGAACGATCAAAGCGTAGACTGTTTGAGACGTTACACCCATGGAGGAAAGTGCGCATGGAGACTGTTGTATTCAATCCCGATGCAATTTCTGTGTTTCATCAACACTCTGAAAGTCCATAGATTACAGAAAGCATCCAGATGTGCATCGGAAACTACTACTGGTCTTCCAGGGAACGGTTAAAGCGTAGACTGTTTCAGGGTTACTCCGATGGAGGAAAGTGTGTATGGTGACTGTTGTATTCAATCCCGATGTAATTTCTTAGTTTCATCAACACTCTGATACACCACAGATTACAGAATGCCTCCAGATGTGCATAGGAAACTACTACTGGTCTTCCAGGGAACGATCAATGCGTAGACTGTTTGAGACGTCACTCCCATGGTGGAAAGTGCGCATGGTGATTGTTGTATTCAATCCCGGTGCTATATCTGTGTTTCATCAACACTGTGATAGTCCACAGATTACAGAAAGCCTCCAGATGTGCATCGGAAACTACTACTGGACTTCCAGGGAACGATCAAAGCGTAGACTGTTTGAGACATTACTCCCATGGAGGAAACTGCTCATGGAGATTGTTGTATTCAATCCCGATGCAATTTCTGTGTTTCATCAACACTCTGATAGTCCACAGATTACAGAAAGCATCCAGATGTGCATCAGAAACTACTACTGGTCTTCCAGGGAACGATCAAAGCGTAGACTGTTTGAGAATTACTCCCATGGAGGAAAGTTCGCATGGTGACTGTTGGATTCAATCCCGATGCAATTTCTGTGTTTCATCAACACTCTGATACTCCACAGATTACAGAATGCCGCCAGATGTGCATCGGAAACTACTACTGGTCTTCCAGGGAACGATTACAGCGTACACCGTTTCAGGGTTACTCCCATGGAGGAAAGTGCGCATGGTGACTGTTGTATTCAATCCCGATGCAATTTCTTAGTTTCATCAACACTCTGATACACCACAGATTACAGAATGCCTCCAGATGTGCATAGGAAACTACTACTGGTCTTCCAGGTAACGATCAAATCGTAGACTGTTTGAGACGTTACTCCCATGGAGGAAAGTGCGCATGGCGACTGTTGTATTCAATCCCGGTGCAATATCTGTGTTTCATCAACACTCTGATAGTCCACAGATTACAGAAAGAATCCAGATGTGCATCGGAAACTACTACTGGTCTTCCAGGGAACGATCAAAGCGTAGACTGTTTGAGACGTTACTTTTATTGAGGAATGTGCTCATGGTGACTGTTGTATCCCATCCCCATGCAATTTCTGTGTTTCATCAACACTCTGAAAGTCCACAGACTACAGAAAGCATTCAGATGTGCATCGGAAACTACTACTGGTCGTCCAGGGAACGATCAAAGCGTAGAATCTTAGAGACATTACTCCCATGGAGGAAAGTGCTCATGATGACTGTTGTATTCAATCCCGATGCAACTTCTGTGTTTCATCAACACTCTGATAGTCTAAAGATTACAGAATGCCTCCAGATGTGCATCGGAAACTACTACTGGTCTTCCAGGGAACGATCAAAGAGTAGACTCTTTGAGACATTACTCCCGTGGAGGAAAGTGCGCATGGTGACTGTTGTATTCAATCCCGATGCAATTTCTCTGTTTCATCAACACTCTGATAGTCCACAGATAACAGAATGCCTCCAGATGTTCATCGGAAAGTACTACTGGTCTTCCAGGGAACGATCAAAGCGTAGACTGTGTGAGACATTACTCTCGTGGAGGAAAGTGCGCATGGTGACTGTTGTATTCAATCCCGATGCCATTTCTCTGTTTCATCAACACTCTGATAGTCCACAGATAACAGAATGCCTCCAGATGTTAATCGGAAACTACCACTGGTCTTCCAGGGAACGATCAAAGCGTAGACTGTATGAGACATTACTCCCATGGAGGAAACTGATCATGGAGACTGTTGTATTCAATCCCGATGCAATTTCTGTGTTTCATCAACACTCTGAAAGTCCACATATTACAGAAAGCATCCAGATGTGCATCGGAAACTACTACTGGTCTTCCAGAGAACGATCAAAGCGTAGACTGCTTGAGACATTACTCCCATGGAGGAAAGTGCGCATGGTGACTGTTGTATTCAATCCCGATGCATTTTCTGTGTTTCATCTACACTCTGATAGTCCACAGATAACAGAATGCCTCCAGATAATAATCGGAAACTACTACTGGTCTTCCAGGGAACGATCAAAGCGTAGACTGTATGAGACATTACTCCCATGAAGGAAAGTGCGCATGGTGACTGTTGTATTCAATCCCGATGCAATTTCTGTGTTTCATCAACACTCTGATAGTCCACAGATTACAGAATACCTCCAGATCTGCATCGGAAACCACTACTGGTCTTCCAGGGAACGATCAAAGCGTAGACTGTTTGAGACATTACTCCCATGAAGGAAAGTGCGCATGGTGACTGTTGTACTCAATCCCGATGCATATTCTGTGTTTCATCAACACTCTGATAGTCCCCAGATTACAGAATGCCGCCAGATGTGCATCGGAAACTACTACTGGTCTTCCAGGGACGATCAAAGCGTAGACTGTTTGAGACGTTACACCCATGGAGGAAAGGGCGCCTGGTGACTGTTGTATTCAATCCCGATACAATTTCTGTGTTTTTCATCAACACTCTGATAGTCCACAGATTACAGAATGCCTCCAGATGTGCATCGGAAACTACTACTGGTCTTCCAGGGAACGATCAAAGCGTAGACTGTTTGAGACGTTACACCCATGGAGGAAAGTGCGCATGGAGAATGTTGTATTCAATCCCGATGCAATTTCTGTGTTTCATCAACACTCTGAAAGTCCATAGATTACAGAAAGCATCCAGATGTGCATCGGAAACTACTACTGGTCTTCCAGGGAACGGTTAAAGCGTAGACTGTTTCAGGGTTACTCCGATGGAGGAAAGTGTGTATGGTGACTGTTGTATTCAATCCCGATGTAATTTCTTAGTTTCATCAACACTCTGATACACCACAGATTACAGAATGCCTCCAGATGTGCATAGGAAACTACTACTGGTCTTCCAGGGAACGATCAATGCGTAGACTGTTTGAGACGTCACTCCCATGGTGGAAAGTGCGCATGGTGATTGTTGTATTCAATCCCGGTGCTATATCTGTGTTTCATCATCACTGTGATAGTCCACAGATTACAGAAAGCCTCCAGATGTGCATCGGAAACTACTACTGGACTTCCAGGGAACGATCAAAGCGTAGACTGTTTGAGACATTACTCCCATGGAGGAAACTGCTCATGGAGATTGTTGTATTCAATCCCGATGCAATTTCTGTGTTTCATCAACACTCTGATAGTCCACAGATTACAGAAAGCATCCAGATGTGCATCAGAAACTACTACTGGTCTTCCAGGGAACGATCAAAGCGTAGACTGTTTGAGAATTACTCCCATGGAGGAAAGTTCGCATGGTGACTGTTGGATTCAATCCCGATGCAATTTCTGTGTTTCATCAACACTCTGATACTCCACAGATTACAGAATGCCTCCAGATGTGCATCAGAAACTACTACTGGTCTTCCAGGGAACGATCAAATCGTAGACTGTTTGAGACATTACTCCCACGGAGAGAAAGTGCGCATGGTGACTGTTGTATTCAATACCGATGCAATTTCTGTGTTTTATCAACACTCTGATAGTCCACAGATAACAGAATTCCTCCAGATGTGCACCGGAAACTACTACTGGTCTTCCAGGGAACAATCAGAGCGTAGAGAGTTTGAGACATTACTCCCATGAAGGGAAGTGAGCATGGTGACTGTTGTATTCAATCCCGATGCAATTTCTGTGTTTCATCAACACTCTGATAGTCCACAGATTACAGAATGCCTCCAGATGTGCATCGGAAACCACTACTGGTCTTCCAGGGAACGATCAAAGCTGTTGAGACATTACTCCCATGGACGAAAGAGCGCATGGTGAGAGTTGTATTCAATCCCGATGCAATATCTGTGTTTCATCAGCACTCTTATAGTCCACAGATTACAGAATTTCCCCAGATGTGCATCGGAAACTACTACTGGTCTTCCAGGGACCGATCAAATCCTAGACTGTTTGAGACTTCACTCCCGTAGAGGAAAGTGCTTATGGTGACTGTTGTATTCAATCCCGATGCAATTTCTGTGTTTCATCAACACTCTGATAGTCCACAGATTACACAATGCCTCCAGATGTGCATCGGAAACTACTACTGGTCTTCCAGTGAACGATCAAAGCGTAGACTGTTTTAGACATTATTTTTATGGAGGAAAGTGCGCATGGTGACATTGGTATTCAATCCCGATGCAATGTCTGTGTTTCACCAACACTCTGATAGTCCACAGATTACAGAATGCCTCCAGATGTGGATCGGAAACTACTACTGGTCTTCCAGGGAACGATCAAAGCGTAGACTGTTTGAGACATTACTCCCATGGAGGAAACTGCTCATAGGGACTGTTGTATTCAATCCCAATGCAATTTCTCTGTTTCATCAAAACTCTGATAGTCCACAGATTACAGAAAGCATCCAGATGTGCATCAGAAACTACTACTGGTCTTCCAGGGAACGATCAAATCGTAGGCTGTTAGAGACATTACTCCCATGGTTAAAAGTGCGCATGGTGACTGTTGTATTCAATCCCGATGCAATATCTTTGTTTCATCAACACTCTGATAGTCTACATATTACGGAATGCCACCAGATGTGCATCGGAAACTACTACTGGTCTTCCATTGAACGATCAATGCGTAGACTGTTTGAGACATTACTCCCGTTGAGGAAAGTGCGCATGGTGACTGTTGTATGCAATCCCGATGCAATTTCTCTGTTTCATCAACACTCTGATAGTCCACAAATTACAGAATGCCTCCCGATGTTCATAGGAAACTACTACTGGTTTTCCACAGGAGCGATCAAAGCGTAGACTGTTTGAGACATTACTCCCATGAAGGAAAGTGCGCATGGTGACTGTTGTATTCAATCCCGATGCAATTTCTGTGTTCCATCAACACTCTGATAGTCCACAGATTACAGAATGCCTCCAGATGTTCATCGGAAACTACTACTGGTCTTCCAGGGAACGATCAAAGAGTAGACTGTTTCAGACGTTACTCCCATGGAGGAAAGTGCACATGGTGACAGTTATATTCAATCCCGATGCAATTTCTTAGTTTCATCAACACTCTGATACACCACAGATTACAGAATGCCTCCAGATGTGCATCGGAAACTACTACTGGTCTTCCAGGGAACGATCAAAGAGTAGACTGTTTGAGACGTTACTCCCATGGAGGAAAGTGCGCATGGTGACTGTTGTATTCAATCCAGATGCAATATCTGTGTTTCATCAACACTCTGATAGTCCACAGATTACAGAATGCCTCAAGATGTGCATCGGAAACTACTACTGGTCTTCAAGTGAACGATCAAAGCGTAAACTCTTTTAGACATTACTCCAATATAGGGAAGTGCGCATGGTGACTGTTGTATTCAATCCCGATGCAATTTCTGTGTTTCATCAACACTCTGATAGTCCACAGATTACGGAAAGCATCCAGATCTGCATCAGAAACTACTACTGGTCTTCCAGGGAACGATCAAATCGTAGGCTGTTAGAGACATTACTCTCATGGTTGAAAGTGCGCATGGTGACTGTTGTATTCAATCCCGATGCAATATCTTTGTTTCATCAACACTCTGATTGTCTACATATTACAGAATGCCACCAGATGTGCATCGGAAACTACTACTGGTCTTCCAGGGAACGATCAAAGCGTAGACTGTTTGAGACTTTAATCCCATTTAGGAAACTGCTCATGGAGACTGTGGTATTCAATCCCGATGCTATTTCTGTGTTTCATCAACACTCTGATAGTCCACAGATTACAGAATGCCTCCAGATGTGCATCGGAAACTACTACTGGTCTTCCAGGGAACGATCAAAGCGTAAACTCTTTGAGACATTACTCCCATGGAGGAAAGTGCGTATGCTGACTGTTGTATTCAATCCCGATGCATTTTCTGTGTTTCATCAACACTCTGATAGTCCACAGATTACAGAATGCCACCAGATGTGCATCGGAAACTACTACTGGTCTTCCAGGGAACGATCAAAGAATTGGCTGTTTCAGACATTACTCCCATGGCGGAAAGTGCGGATAATGACTGTTGTATTCAATCCCGATGCAATTTCTGTGTTTCATCAACACTCTGATAGTCCACAGATTACAGAATGCCACCAGATGTGCATCGGAAACTACTACTGGTCTTCCAGGGAACGATCAAAGCGTAGACTGTTCTAGACATTACATTTATGGAGGAAAGTGCGCATGGTGATATTGGTATTCAATCCCGATGCAATTTCTGTGTTTCACCAACACTCTGATAGTCCACAGATTACAGAATGCCTCCAGATGTGCATCGGAAACTACTACTGATCTTCCAGGGAACGATCAAAGCGTAGATTGTTTGAGACATTACTCCCATGGAGGAAACTGCGCATGGAGACTGTTGTATTCAATCCCGATGCAATTTCTGTGTTTCATCAACACTCTGAAAGTCCACAGATTACATAAGGCATCCAGATGTGCATCGGAAACTACTACTGGTCTTCCAGGGAACGATCAAAGCGTAGACTCTTAGGGACATTACTCCCATGGAGGAAAGTGCTCATGGTGACTGTTGTATTCAATCCCGATGCAATTTCTGTGTTTCATCAACACTCTGATAGTCTACAGATTACAGAATGCCTCCAGATGTGCATCGGAAACTACTACTGGTCTACCAGGGAACGATCAAAGCGTAGACTGTTTGAGACATTACTCCCGTGGAGGAAAGTGTGCATGGTGACTGTTGTATTCAATCCCGATGCAATTTCTGTGTTTCATCAACACTCTGATAGTCCACAGATTACCGAATGCCTCCAGATGTTCATCGGAAACTACTACTGGTCTTCCAGGGAACGATCAAAGCGTAGACAGTGTGAGACATTACTCCCGTGGAGGAAAGTGCGCATGGTGACTGTTGTATTCAATCCCGATGCAATTTCTCTGTTTCATCAACACTCTGATAGTCCACAGATTACAGAATGCCTCATGATGTGCATCGGAAACCACTACTGGTCTTCCAGGGAACGATCAAAGCGTAGACTGTTCGAGACATTACTCCCATGGAGGAAAGTGCGCATGGTGACTGTTGTATTCAATCCCGATGCAATTTCTGTGTTTCATCAACACTCTGATAGCCAACAGATTACAGAATGCCACCAGATGTGCATCGGAAACTACTACTGGTCTTCCGGGGAACGATCAAAGCGTAGACTGTTTGAGACATTAGTCCCGTGGAGGAAAGTGCGCATGGTGACTGTTGTATTCAATCACGATGCAATTTCTGTGTTTCATCAACACTCTGATAGTCCACAGATTACAGAATGCTACCAGATGTGCATCGGAAACTACTACTGGTCTTCCAGGGAACGATCAAATCGTAGACTGTTTGAGACATTACTCCCATGGAGGAAAGTGCGCATGGTGACTGTTGTATACAAACCCGATGCAATTTCTGTGTTTCATCAACATTCTGATAGTCAACAGATTACAGAATGCCTCCAGATGTGCATCGGAAACTACTACTGGTCTTCCAGCGAACGATCAAAGAGTAGACTGTTTGAGACCTTACTCAAATGGAGGAAAGTGCGCATGGTGACTGTTGTATTCAATCCCGATGCAATATCTGAGTTTCATCAACACTCTGATAGTCCACAGATTACAGAATGCAACCAGATGTGCATCGGAAACTACTACTGGACTTCGAGGTAACGATCAAAGCGTAGACTGTTTTAGACATTACTTTTATGGAGGAAAGTGCGCATGGTGACTTTGGTATTCAATCCCGATGTAATTTCTGTGTTTCACCAACACTCTGATAGTCCACAGATTACAGAATGCCACCAGATGTGCATCGGAAACTACTACTGGTCTTCCAGGGAACGATCAAAGCGTAGACTGTGTCAGACATTACTCCCATACAGGAAAGTGCGGATGGTGACTGTTGTATTCAATCCCGATGCAATTTCTGTGTTTCACCAACACTCTGATAGTCCACAGATTACAGAATGCCTCCAGATGTGCATCGGAAACTACTACTGGTCTTCCAGGGAACGATCAAAGCGTAGACTGTTCGAGACATTACTCCCATGGAGGAAACTGCTCATGGAGACTGTTGTATTCATTCCCGATGCAATTTCTTTGTTTCATCAGCACTCTGATAGTCCACAGATTACGGAAAGCATCCAGATGTGCATCAGAAACTACTACTGGTCTTCCAGGGAACGATCAAAGCGTAGACTCTTAGAGACATTACTCCCATGGAGGAAAGTGCTCATGGTACTGTTGTATTCAATCCCGATGCAATTTCTATGTTTCATCAACACTCTGATAGTCTACAGATTACAGAATGCCTCCAGATGTGCATCGGAAACTACTACTGGTCTTCCAGGGAACGATCAAAGCATAGACTGTTTGAGACATTACTCCCATGAAGGAAAGTGCGCATGGTGACTGTTGTATTCAATCCCGATGCAATTTCTGTGTTTCATCGACACTCTGATAGTCCACAGATTACAGAATGCCACCAGATGTGCAACGAAAACTACTACCGGTCTTCAGTGGAACGATCAAAGCGTAGACTGTTTGTGACATTAGTCCCGTGGAGGAAAGTGCGCATGGTGACTGTTGTATTCAATCCCGATGCAATTTCTGTGTTTCATCAACACTCTGATAGTCCACATATTACAGAATGCCACCAGATGTGCATCGGAAACTACTACTGGTCTTCCAGGGAACAATCAATGAGTAGACTGTTTGAGACCTTACTCCCATGGAGGAAAGTACGCATGGTGACTGTTGTATTCTATCCCGATGCAATTTCTGTGCTTCATCAACATTCTGATAGTCCACAGTTTACGAAAAGCCTCCAGATGAGACTCGGAAAGTACTACTGGTAGTAGTACTGATCAAGGCGTAGACTGTTAGAGAGATTACTCCCATGGAGGAAAGTGTGCTTGGTGACTGTTGTATTCAATCCTGATGCAATTTCTGTGTTTCATCAGCACTCTTATAGTCCACAGATTACAGAATGCTTTCAGATGTGCATCGGAAACACTACTACTGGTCTTTCTGGGAACGATCAAAGAGTAGACTGTTTGAGACCTAACTCAAATGGAGGAAAGTGCGCATGGTGACTGTTGTATTCAATCCCGATGCAATATCTGAGTTTCATCAACACTCTGATAGTCCACAGATTACAGAATGCCACCAGATGTGCATTGGAAACTACTACTGGACCTCCAGAGAACGATCAAAGCGTAGACTGTTTTAGACATTACTTTTATGGAGGAAAGTCCGCATGGTGACTTTGGTATTCAATCCCGGTGCAATTTCTGTGTTTCACCAACACTCTGATAGTCCACAGATTACAGAATGCCACCAGATGTGCATAGGAAACTACTACTGGTCTTCCAGGGAACGATCAAAGCGTAGACTGTGTCAGACATTACTCCCATACAGGAAAGTGCGGATGGTGACTGTTGTATTCAATCCCGATGCAATTTCTGTGTTTCACCAACACTCTGATAGTGCACAGATTACAGAATGCCTCCAGATGTGCATCGGAAACTACTACTGGTCTTCCAGGGAACGATCAAAGAGTAGACTGTTTGAGGCATTACTCCCGTGGAGGAAAGTGCGCATGGTGACTGTTGTATTCAATCCCGATGCAATTTCTGTGTTTAATCAACACTCTGATAGTCCACAGATTACCGAATGCCTCCAGATGCTCATGGGAAACTACTACTGGTCTTCCAGGGAACGATCAAAGAATAGACTGTTTGAGACATTACTCCCATGAAGGAAAGTGCGCATGGTGACTGTTGTATTCAATCCCGATGCAATTTCTGTGTTTCATCAACACTCTGATAGTCCACAGATTACAGAATGCCTCCAGATGTGCATCGGAAACCACTACTGGTCTTCCAGGGAACGATCAAAGCGTATACTGTTTGAGATATTACTCCCATGGAGGAAAGTGCGCATGGTGATTGTTGTATTCAATCCCGATGCAATTTCTGTGTTTCATCAACACTCTGATAGTCCACAGATTACAGAATGCCACCAGATGTGCAACAAAAACTACTACCGGCTTCAGGGGAACGATCAAAGCGTAGACTGTTTGTGACATTAGTCCCGTGGAGGAAAGTGCGCATGGTGACTGTTGTATTCAATCCCGATGCAATTTCTGTGTTTCATCAGAGACTGTTTGAGACCTTACTCCCATGGAGGAAAGTACGCATGGTGACTGTTGTATTCTATCCCGATGCAATTTCTGTGCTTCATCAACATTCTGATAGTCCACAGTTTACGAAAAGCCTCCAGATGAGCCTCGGAAAGTACTACTGGTAGTAGTACTGATCAAAGCGTAGACTGTTAGAGAGATTACTCCCATGGAGGAAAGTGACTGTGTGAGACATTACTCCCGTGGAGGAAAGTGCGCATGGTGACTGTTGTATTCAATCCCGATGCAATTTCTATGTTTCATCAACACTCTGATAGTCCACAGACAACAGAATGCCTCCAGATGTCCATCAGAAACTACTACTGGTCTTCCAGGGAACGATCAAAGCATAGACTGTTTGAGACATTACACCCATGAAGGAAAGTGCGCATGGTGACTGTTGTATTCAATCCCGATGCAATTTCTGTGTTTCATCAACACTCTGATAGTCCACAGATTACAGAATGCCTCCAGATGTGCATCGGAAACCACTACTGGTCTCCCAGGGAACGATCAAAGTGTATACTGTTTGAGACATTACTCCCATGGAGGCAAGTGCGCATGGTGACTGTTGTATTCAATCCCGATGCAATTTCTGTGTTTCATCAACACTCTGATAGCCCACAGATTACAGAATGCCTCCAGATGTACATCGGAAACCACTACTGGTCTTCAAGGGAACGATCAAAAATGTTGACTGTTTGAGACATTATTCCCATGTAGGAAACTGCTCATGGAGCCTGTTGTATTCAATCCCGATGCAATTTCTGTGTTTCATCAACACTCTGATAGTATACAGATTACAGAATGCCTCAAGATGTGCATCGGAAACTACTACTGGTCTTCCAGGGCACGATCAAAGCGTAGACTGTTTGAGACATTACTCTCGTGGAGGAAAGTGCGCATGGTGACTGTTGTATTCAATCCCGATGCAATTTCTGTGTTTCATCAACACTCTGATAGTCCACAGATTACCGAATGCCTCCAGATGTTCATCGGAAACTACTACTGGTCTTCCAAGGAACGATCAAAGCGTAGACTGTGTGAGACATTACTCCCGTGGAGGAAAGTGCGCATGGTGACTGTTGCATTCAATCCCGATGCGATTTCTCTGTTTCATCAACACTCTGATAGTCCACAGATAACAGAATGCCTCCAGATGTTAATCGGAAACTACTACTGGTCTTCCAGGGAACGATCAAAGCGTAGACTGTTTGAGACATTACTCCCATGAAGGAAAGTGCGCATGGTGACTGTTGTATTCAATCCCGATGCAATTTCTGTGTTTCATCAACACTCTGATAGTCCACAGATTACAGAATGCCTCAAGATGTGCATCGGAAACCACTACAGGTCTTCCAGGGAACGATCAAATCGTAGACTGTTTGAGACATTACTCCCATGGAGGAAAGTGCGCATGGTGACTGTTGTATTCAATCTCGATGCATTTTCTGTGTTTCATCAACACTCTGATACTCCACAGATTACAGAATGCCGCCAGATGTGCATCGGAAACTACTACTGGTCTTCCAGGGAACGATTACAGCGTACACCGTTTCAGGGTTACTCCCATGGAGGAAAGTGCGCATGGTGACTGTTGTATTCAATCCCGATGCAATTTCTTAGTTTCATCAACACTCTGATACACCACAGATTACAGAATGTGTCCAGATGTGCATAGGAAACTACTACTGGTCTTCCAGGTAACGATCAAATCGTAGACTGTTTGAGACGTTACTCCCATGGAGGAAAGTGCGCATGGCGACTGTTGTATTCAATCCCGGTGCAATATCTGTGTTTCATCAACACTCTGATAGTCCACAGATTACAGAAAGAATCCAGATGTGCATCGGAAACTACTACTGGTCTTCCAGGGAACGATCAAAGCGTAGACAGTTTGAGACGTTACTTTTATTGAGGAATGTGCTCATGGTGACTGTTGTATCCCATCCCCATGCAATTTCTGTGTTTCATCAACACTCTGAAAGTCCACAGACTACAGAAAGCATTCAGATGTGCATCGGAAACTACTACTGGTCGTCCAGGGAACGATCAAAGCGTAGAATCTTAGAGACATTACTCCCATGGAGGAAAGTGCTCATGATAACTGTTGTATTCAATCCCGATGCAACTTCTGTGTTTCATCAACACTCTGATAGTCTAAAGATTACAGAATGCCTCCAGATGTGCATCGGAAACTACTACTGGTCTTCCAGGGAACGATCAAAGAGTAGACTCTTTGAGACATTACTCCCGTGGAGGAAAGTGCGCATGGTGACTGTTGTATTCAATCCCGATGCAATTTCTCTGTTTCATCAACACTCTGATAGTCCACAGATAACAGAATGCCTCCAGATGTTCATCGGAAAGTACTACTGGTCTTCCAGGGAACGATCAAAGCGTAGACTGTGTGAGACATTACTCTCGTGGAGGAAAGTGCGCATGGTGACTGTTGTATTCAATCCCGATGCCATTTCTCTGTTTCATCAACACTCTGATAGTCCACAGATAACAGAATGCCTCCAGATGTTAATCGGAAACTACCACTGGTCTTCCAGGGAACGATCAAAGCGTAGACTGTATGAGACATTACTCCCATGAAGGAAAGTGCGCATGGTGACTGTTGTATTCAATCCCGATGCAATTTCTGTGTTTCATCAACACTCTGATAGTCCACAGATTACAGAATACCTCCAGATCTGCATCGGAAACCACTACTGGTCTTCCAGGGAACGATCAAAACGTAGACTGTTTGAGACATTACTCCCATGAAGGAAAGTGCGCATGGTGACTGTTGTACTCAATCCCGATGCATTTTCTGTGTTTCATCAACACTCTGATAGTCCCCAGATTACAGAATGCCGCCAGATGTGCATCGGAAACTACTACTGGTCTTCCAGGGACGATCAAAGCGTAGACTGTTTGAGACGTTACACCCATGGAGGAAAGGGCGCCTGGTGACTGTTGTATTCAATCCCGATATAATTTCTGTGTTTTTCATCAACACTCTGATAGTCCACAGATTACAGAATGCCTCCAGATGTGCATCGGAAACTACTACTGGTCTTCCAGGGAACGATCAAAGCGTAGACTGTTTGAGACGTTACACCCATGGAGGAAAGTGCGCATGGAGACTGTTGTATTCAATCCCGATGCAATTTCTGTGTTTCATCAACACTCTGAAAGTCCATAGATTACAGAAAGCATCCAGATGTGCATCGGAAACTACTACTGGTCTTCCAGGGAACTTTTAAAGCGTAGACTGTTTCAGGGTTACTCCGATGGAGGAAAGTGTGTATGGTGACTGTTGTATTCAATCCCGATGTAATTTCTTAGTTTCATCAACACTCTGATACACCACAGATTACAGAATGCCTCCAGATGTGCATAGGAAACTACTACTGGTCTTCCAGGGAACGATCAATGCGTAGACTGTTTGAGACGTCACTCCCATGGTGGAAAGTGCGCATGGTGATTGTTGTATTAAATCCCGGTGCTATATCTGTGTTTCATCAACACTGTGATAGTCCACAGATTACAGAAAGCCTCCAGATGTGCATCGGAAACTACTACTGGACTTCCAGGGAACGATCAAAGCGTAGACTGTTTGAGACATTTCTCCCGTGGAGGAACGTGAGCATGGTGACTGTTGCATTCAATCCCGATGCAATTTCTCTGTTTCATCAACACTCTGATAGTCCACAGATAACAGAATGCCTCCAGATGTTAATCGGAAACTACTACTGGTCTTCCAGGGAACGATCAAAGCGTAGACTGTTTGAGACATTACTCCCATGAAGGAAAGTGCGCATGGTGACTGTTGTATTCAATCCCGATGCAATTTCTGTGTTTCATCAACACTCTGATAGTCCACAGATTACAGAATGCCTCAAGATGTGCATCGGAAACCACTACGGGTCTTCCAGGGAACGATCAAATCGTAGACTGTTTGAGACATTACTCCCATGGAGGAAAGTGCGCATGGTGACTGTTGTATTCAATCTCGATGCATTTTCTGTGTTTCATCAACACTCTGATAGTCCACAGATTACAGAATGCCGCCAGATGTGCATCGGAAACTACTACTGGTCTTCCAGGGAACGATTACAGCGTACACCGTTTCAGGGTTACTCCCATGGAGGAAAGTGCGCATGGTGACTGTTGTATTCAATCCCGATGCAATTTCTTAGTTTCATCAACACTCTGATACACCACAGATTACAGAATGCCTCCAGATGTGCATAGGAAACTACTACTGGTCTTCCAGGTAACGATCAAATCGTAGACTGTTTGAGACGTTACTCCCATGGAGGAAAGTGCGCATGGCGTCTGTTGTATTCAATCCCGGTGCAATATCTGTGTTTCATCAACACTCTGATAGTCCACAGATTACAGAAAGAATCCAGATGTGCATCGGAAACTACTACTGGTCTTCCAGGGAACGATCATTGCGTAGACTGTTTGAGACGTTACTTTTATTGAGGAATGTGCTCATGGTGACTGTTGTATCCCATCCCCATGCAATTTCTGTGTTTCATCAACACTCTGAAAGTCCACAGACTACAGAAAGCATTCAGATGTGCATCGGAAACTACTACTGGTCGTCCAGGGAACGATCAAAGCGTAGAATCTTAGAGACATTACTCCCATGGAGGAAAGTGCTCATGATGACTGTTGTATTCAATCCCGATGCAACTTCTGTGTTTCATCAACACTCTGATAGTCTAAAGATTGCAGAATGCCTCCAGATGTGCATCGGAAACTACTACTGGTCTTCCAGGGAACGATCAAAGAGTAGACTCTTTGAGACATTACTCCCGTGGAGGAAAGTGCGCATGATGACTGTTGTATTCAATCCCGAAGCAATTTCTCTGTTTCATCAACACTCTGATAGTCCACAGATAACAGAATGCCTCCAGATGTTCATCGGAAAGTACTACTGGTCTTCCAGGGAACGATCAAAGCGTAGACTGTGTGAGACATTACTCTCGTGGAGGAAAGTGCGCATGGTGACTGTTGTATTCAATCCCGATGCCATTTCTCTGTTTCATCAACACTCTGATAGTCCACAGATAACAGAATGCCTCCAGATGTTAATCGGAAACTACCACTGGTCTTCCAGGGAACGATCAAAGCGTAGACTGTATGAGACATTACTCCCATGGAGGAAACTGATCATGGAGACTGTTGTATTCAATCCCGATGCAATTTCTGTGTTTCATCAACACTCTGAAAGTCCACATATTACAGAAAGCATCCAGATGTGCATCGGAAACTACTACTGGTCTTCCAGAGAACGATCAAAGCGTAGACTGCTTGAGACATTACTCCCATGGAGGAAAGTGCGCATGGTGACTGTTGTATTCAATCCCGATGCATTTTCTGTGTTTCATCTACACTCTGATAGTCCACAGATAACAGAATGCCTCCAGATAATAATCGGAAACTACTACTGGTCTTCCAGGGAACGATCAAAGCGTAGACTGTATGAGACATTACTCCCATGAAGGAAAGTGCGCATGGTGACTGTTGTATTCAATCCCGATGCAATTTCTGTGTTTCATCAACACTCTGATAGTCCACAGATTACAGAATACCTCCAGATCTGCATCGGAAACCACTACTGGTCTTCCAGGGAACGATCAAAGCGTAGACTGTTTGAGACATTACTCCCATGAAGGAAAGTGCGCATGGTGACTGTTGTACTCAATCCCGATGCATATTCTGTGTTTCATCAACACTCTGATAGTCCCCAGATTACAGAATGCCGCCAGATGTGCATCGGAAACTACTACTGGTCTTCCAGGGACGATCAAAGCGTAGACTGTTTGAGACGTCACTCCCATGGAGGAAAGTGCGCATGGTGATTGTTGTATTCAATCCCGGTGCTATATCTGTGTTTCATCAACACTGTGATAGTCCACAGATTACAGAAAGCCTCCAGATGTGCATCGGAAACTACTACTGGACTTCCAGGGAACGATCAAAGTGTAGACTGTTTGAGACATTACTCCCATGGAGGAAACTGCTCATGGAGATTGTTGTATTCAATCCCGATGCAATTTCTGTGTTTCATCAACACTCTGATAGTCCACAGATTACAGAAAGCATCCAGATGTGCATCAGAAACTACTACTGGTCTTCCAGGGAACGATCAAAGCGTAGACTGTTTGAGAATTACTCCCATGGAGGAAAGTTCGCATGGTGACTGTTGGATTCAATCCCGATGCAATTTCTGTTTTTCATCAACACTCTGATACTCCACAGATTACAGAATGCCTCCAGATGTGCATCAGAAACTACTACTGGTCTTCCAGGGAACGATCAAATCGTAGACTGTTTGAGACATTACTCCCACGGAGAGAAAGTGCGCATGGTGACTGTTGTATTCAATACCGATGCAATTTCTGTGTTTTATCAACACTCTGATAGTCCACAGATAACAGAATTCCTCCAGATGTGCACCGGAAACTACTACTGGTCTTCCAGGGAACAATCAGAGCGTAGAGAGTTTGAGACATTACTCCCATGAAGGGAAGTGAGCATGGTGACTGTTGTATTCAATCCCGATGCAATTTCTGTGTTTCATCAACACTCTGATAGTCCACAGATTACAGAATGCCTCCAGATGTGCATCGGAAACCACTACTGGTCTTCCAGGGAACGATCAAAGCTGTTGAGACATTACTCCCATGGACGAAAGAGCGCATGGTGAGAGTTGTATTCAATCCCGATGCAATATCTGTGTTTCATCAGCACTCTTATAGTCCACAGATTACAGAATTTCCCCAGATGTGCATCGGAAACTACTACTGGTCTTCCAGGGACCGATCAAATCCTAGACTGTTTGAGACTTCACTCCCGTAGAGGAAAGTGCTTATGGTGACTGTTGTATTCAATCCCGATGCAATTTCTGTGTTTCATCAACACTCTGATAGTCCACAGATTACACAATGCCTCCAGATGTGCATCGGAAACTACTACTGGTCTTCCAGTGAACGATCAAAGCGTAGACTGTTTTAGACATTATTTTTATGGAGGAAAGTGCGCATGGTGACATTGGTATTCAATCCCGATGCAATGTCTGTGTTTCACCAACACTCTGATAGTCCACAGATTACAGAATGCCTCCAGATGTGGATCGGAAACTACTACTGGTCTTCCAGGGAACGATCAAAGCGTAGACTGTTTGAGACATTACTCCCATGGAGGAAACTGCTCATAGGGACTGTTGTATTCAATCCCAATGCAATTTCTGTGTTTCATCAAAACTCTGATAGTCCACAGATTACAGAAAGCATCCAGATGTGCATCAGAAACTACTACTGGTCTTCCAGGGAACGATCAAATCGTAGGCTGTTAGAGACATTACTCCCATGGTTAAAAGTGCGCATGGTGACTGTTGTATTCAATCCCGATGCAATATCTTTGTTTCATCAACACTCTGATAGTCTACATATTACGGAATGCCACCAGATGTGCATCGGAAACTACTACTGGTCTTCCATTGAACGATCAATGCGTAGACTGTTTGAGACATTACTCCCGTTGAGGAAAGAGCGCATGGTGACTGTTGTATGCAATCCCGATGCAATTTCTCTGTTTCATCAACACTC
Source organism: Schistocerca gregaria (assembly GCF_023897955.1). Taxonomy (NCBI): domain Eukaryota; kingdom Metazoa; phylum Arthropoda; class Insecta; order Orthoptera; family Acrididae; genus Schistocerca; species Schistocerca gregaria. The sequence continues at coordinate 1,908,241 of NC_064923.1, read as the reverse complement.
TGATAGTCCACAGATTACAGAATGCCTCCAGATGTTCATCGGAAACTACTACTGGTCTTCCAGGGAACGATCAAAGAGTAGACTGTTTCAGACGTTACTCCCATGGAGGAAAGTGCACATGGTGACAGTTATATTCAATCCCGATGCAATTTCTTAGTTTCATCAACACTCTGATACACCACAGATTACAGAATGCCTCCAGATGTGCATCGGAAACTACTACTGGTCTTCCAGGGAACGATCAAAGAGTAGACTGTTTGAGACGTTACTCCCATGGAGGAAAGTGCGCATGGTGACTGTTGTATTCAATCCAGATGCAATATCTGTGTTTCATCAACACTCTGATAGTCCACAGATTACGGAATGCCTCCAGATGTGCATCGGAAACTACTACTGGTCTTCAAGTGAACGATCAAAGCGTAAACTCTTTTAGACATTACTCCAATATAGGGAAGTGCGCATGGTGACTGTTGTATTCAATCCCGATGCAATTTCTGTGTTTCATCAACACTCTGATAGTCCACAGATTACGGAAAGCATCCAGATCTGCTTCAGAAACTACTACTGGTCTTCCAGGGAACGATCAAATCGTAGGCTGTTAGAGACATTACTCTCATGGTTGAAAGTGCGCATGGTGACTGTTGTATTCAATCCCGATGCAATATCTTTGTTTCATCAACACTCTGATTGTCTACATATTACAGAATGCCACCAGATGTGCATCGGAAACTACTACTGGTCTTCCAGGGAACGATCAAAGCGTAGACTGTTTGAGACTTTAATCCCATTTAGGAAACTGCTCATGGAGACTGTGGTATTCAATCCCGATGCTATTTCTGTGTTTCATCAACACTCTGATAGTCCACAGATTACAGAATGCCTCCAGATGTGCATCGGAAACTACTACTGGTCTTCCAGGGAACGATCAAAGCGTAAACTCTTTGAGACATTACTCCCATGGAGGAAAGTGCGCATGCTGACTGTTGTATTCAATCCCGATGCATTTTCTGTGTTTCATCAACACTCTGATAGTCCACAGATTACAGAATGCCACCAGATGTGCATCGGAAACTACTACTGGTCTTCCAGGGAACGATCAAAGAATTGGCTGTTTCAGACATTACTCCCATGGCGGAAAGTGCGGATAATGACTGTTGTATTCAATCCCGATGCAATTTCTGTGTTTCATCAACACTCTGATAGTCCACAGATTACAGAATGCCACCAGATGTGCATCGGAAACTACTACTGGTCTTCCAGGGAACGATCAAAGCGTAGACTGTTCTAGACATTACTTTTATGGAGGAAAGTGCGCATGGTGATATTGGTATTCAATCCCGATGCAATTTCTGTGTTTCACCAACACTCTGATAGTCCACAGATTACAGAATGCCTCCAGATGTGCATCGGAAACTACTACTGATCTTCCAGGGAACGATCAAAGCGTAGATTGTTTGAGACATTACTCCCATGGAGGAAACTGCGCATGGAGACTGTTGTATTCAATCCCGATGCAATTTCTGTGTTTCATCAACACTCTGAAAGTCCACAGATTACATAAGGCATCCAGATGTGCATCGGAAACTACTACTGGTCTTCCAGGGAACGATCAAAGCGTAGACTCTTAGGGACATTACTCCCATGGAGGAAAGTGCTCATGGTGACTGTTGTATTCAATCCCGATGCAATTTCTGTGTTTCATCAACACTCTGATAGTCTACAGATTACAGAATGCCTCCAGATGTGCATCGGAAACTACTACTGGTCTACCAGGGAACGATCAAAGCGTAGACTGTTTGAGACATTACTCCCGTGGAGGAAAGTGCGCATGGTGACTGTTGTATTCAATCCCGATGCAATTTCTGTGTTTCATCAACACTCTGATAGTCCACAGATTACCGAATGCCTCCAGATGTTCATCGGAAACTACTACTGGTCTTCCAGGGAACGATCAAAGCGTAGACAGTGTGAGACATTACTCCCGTGGAGGAAAGTGCGCATGGTGACTGTTGTATTCAATCCCGATGCAATTTCTCTGTTTCATCAACACTCTGATAGTCCACAGATTACAGAATGCCTCATGATGTGCATCGGAAACCACTACTGGTCTTCCAGGGAACGATCAAAGCGTAGACTGTTCGAGACATTACTCCCATGGAGGAAAGTGCGCATGGTGACTGTTGTATTCAATCCCGATGCAATTTCTGTGTTTCATCAACACTCTGATAGCCAACAGATTACAGAATGCCACCAGATGTGCATCGGAAACTACTACTGGTCTTCCGGGGAACGATCAAAGCGTAGACTGTTTGAGACATTAGTCCCGTGGAGGAAAGTGCGCATGGTGACTGTTGTATTCAATCACGATGCAATTTCTGTGTTTCATCAACACTCTGATAGTCCACAGATTACAGAATGCTACCAGATGTGCATCGGAAACTACTACTGGTCTTCCAGGGAACGATCAAATCGTAGACTGCTTGAGACATTACTCCCATGGAGGAAAGTGCGCATGGTGACTGTTGTATACAAACCCGATGCAATTTCTGTGTTTCATCAACATTCTGATAGTCAACAGATTACAGAATGCCTCCAGATGTGCATCGGAAACTACTACTGGTCTTCCAGCGAACGATCAAAGAGTAGACTGTTTGAGACCTTACTCAAATGGAGGAAAGTGCGCATGGTGACTGTTGTATTCAATCCCGATGCAATATCTGAGTTTCACCAACACTCTGATAGTCCACAGATTACAGAATGCAACCAGATGTGCATCGGAAACTACTACTGGACTTCGAGGTAACGATCAAAGCGTAGACTGTTTTAGACATTACTTTTATGGAGGAAAGTGCGCATGGTGACTTTGGTATTCAATCCCGATGTAATTTCTGTAATTCACCAACACTCTGATAGTCCACAGATTACAGAATGCCACCAGATGTGCATCGGAAACTACTACTGGTCTTCCAGGGAACGATCAAAGCGTAGACTGTGTCAGACATTACTCCCATACAGGAAAGTGCGGATGGTGACTGTTGTATTCAATCCCGATGCAATTTCTGTGTTTCATCGACACTCTGATAGTCCACAGATTACAGAATGCCACCAGATGTGCAACGAAAACTACTACCGGTCTTCAGTGGAACGATCAAAGCGTAGACTGTTTGTGACATTAGTCCCGTGGAGGAAAGTGCGCATGGTGACTGTTGTATTCAATCCCGATGCAATTTCTGTGTTTCATCAACACTCTGATAGTCCACATATTACAGAATGCCACCAGATGTGCATCGGAAACTACTACTGGTCTTCCAGGGAACAATCAATGAGTAGACTGTTTGAGACCTTACTCCCATGGAGGAAAGTACGCATGGTGACTGTTGTATTCTATCCCGATGCAATTTCTGTGCTTCATCAACATTCTGATAGTCCACAGTTTACGAAAAGCCTCCAGATGAGACTCGGAAAGTACTACTGGTAGTAGTACTGATCAAGGCGTAGACTGTTAGAGAGATTACTCCCATGGAGGAAAGTGTGCTTGGTGACTGTTGTATTCAATCCTGATGCAATTTCTGTGTTTCATCAGCACTCTTATAGTCCACAGATTACAGAATGCTTTCAGATGTGCATCGGAAACACTACTACTGGTCTTTCTGGGAACGATCAAAGAGTAGACTGTTTGAGACCTAACTCAAATGGAGGAAAGTGCGCATGGTGACTGTTGTATTCAATCCCGATGCAATATCTGAGTTTCATCAACACTCTGATAGTCCACAGATTACAGAATGCCACCAGATGTGCATTGGAAACTACTACTGGACCTCCAGAGAACGATCAAAGCGTAGACTGTTTTAGACATTACTTTTATGGAGGAAAGTCCGCATGGTGACTTTGGTATTCAATCCCGATGCAATTTCTGTGTTTCACCAACACTCTGATAGTCCACAGATTACAGAATGCCACCAGATGTGCATAGGAAACTACTACTGGTCTTCCAGGGAACGATCAAAGCGTAGACTGTGTCAGACATTACTCCCATACAGGAAAGTGCGGATGGTGACTGATGTATTCAATCCCGATGCAATTTCTGTGTTTCACCAACACTCTGATAGTGCACAGATTACAGAATGCCTCCAGATGTGCATCGGAAACTACTACTGGTCTTCCAGGGAACGATCAAAGAGTAGACTGTTTGAGGCATTACTCCCGTGGAGGAAAGTGCGCATGGTGACTGTTGTATTCAATCCCGATGCAATTTCTGTGTTTAATCAACACTCTGATAGTCCACAGATTACCGAATGCCTCCAGATGCTCATGGGAAACTACTACTGGTCTTCCAGGGAACGATCAAAGCATAGACTGTTTGAGACATTACTCCCATGAAGGAAAGTGCGCATGGTGACTGTTGTATTCAATCCCGATGCAATTTCTGTGTTTCATCAACACTCTGATAGTCCACAGATTACAGAATGCCTCCAGATGTGCATCGGAAACCACTACTGGTCTTCCAGGGAACGATCAAAGCGTATACTGTTTGAGATATTACTCCCATGGAGGAAAGTGCGCATGGTGATTGTTGTATTCAATCCCGATGCAATTTCTGTGTTTCATCAACACTCTGATAGTCCACAGATTACAGAATGCCACCAGATGTGCAATAAAAACTACTACCGGCTTCAGGGGAACGATCAAAGCGTAGACTGTTTGTGACATTAGTCCCGTGGAGGAAAGTGCGCATGGTGACTGTTGTATTCAATCCCGATGCAATTTCTGTGTTTCATCAGAGACTGTTTGAGACCTTACTCCCATGGAGGAAAGTACGCATGGTGACTGTTGTATTCTATCCCGATGCAATTTCTGTGCTTCATCAACATTCTGATAGTCCACAGTTTACGAAAAGCCTCCAGATGAGCCTCGGAAAGTACTACTGGTAGTAGTACTGATCAAAGCGTAGACTGTTAGAGAGATTACTCCCATGGAGGAAAGTTGTCTGTGTGAGACATTACTCCCGTGGAGGAAAGTGCGCATGGTGACTGTTGTATTCAATCCCGATGCAATTTCTATGTTTCATCAACACTCTGATAGTCCACAGACAACAGAATGCCTCCAGATGTCCATCAGAAACTAATACTGGTCTTCCAGGGAACGATCAAAGCATAGACTGTTTGAGACATTACACCCATGAAGGAAAGTGCGCATGGTGACTGTTGTATTCAATCCCGATGCAATTTCTGTGTTTCATCAACACTCTGATAGTCCACAGATTACAGAATGCCTCCAGATGTGCATCGGAAACCACTACTGGTCTCCCAGGGAACGATCAAAGTGTATACTGTTTGAGACATTACTCCCATGGAGGCAAGTGCGCATGGTGACTGTTGTATTCAATCCCGATGCAATTTCTGTGTTTCATCAACACTCTGATAGTCCACAGATTACAGAATGCCACCAGATTTGCAACGAAAACTACTACTGGTCTTCCGGGGAACGATCAAAGCGTAGACTGTTTGAGACTTTACTCCCATGGAGGAAAGTGCGCATGGTGACTGTTGTACTCTATCCCGATGCAATTTCTGTGCTTCATCAACATTCTGATAGTCCACAGTTTACGAAAAGCCTCCATATGAGCCTCGGAAAGTACTACTGGTCTTCCAGGGAACGATCAAAGCGTAGACTGTTAGAGACATTACTCCCATGGAGGAAAGTGGGCATGTCGACTGTTGTATTCAATCCCGATGCAATTTCTGTGTTTCATCAACACTCTGATAGTCCACAGATTACAGAATGCCTCCAGATGTGCATCGGAAACTACTACTGGTCTTCCAGGGAACGATCAAAGCGTAAACTCTTTGAGACATGACTCCCATGGAGGGAAGTGCGCATGGTGACTGTTGTATTCAATCCCGATGCAGTTTCTGTGTTTCATCAGCACTCTTATAGTCCATAGATTACAGAATGCTTCCAGATGTGCATCGGAAACTACTACTGGTCTTCCTGGGAACGATCAAAGCGTAGACTATTTGAGACATTATTCCCATGAAGGAATGTGCGCATTGTGGCTGTTGTATTCAATCTCGAGGCAATTTCTGTGTTTCATCAACACTCTGATAGGCCACAGATTACAGAATGCCACCAGACGTGCATCGGAAACTACTACTGGTCTTCCAGGGAACGATCAAAGCGTAGACTGTTTGAGACATTACTCCCGTGGAGGAAAGTGCGCATGGTGACTGTTGTATTCAATTCCCATTCAATTTCTGTGTTTCATCAACACTCTGATTGTCCACAGATTACAGAATGCGACCAGATGTGCATCGGAAACTACTACTGGTCTTCCAGGGACCGATCAAAGCGTATACTGTTTGAGACATTACTCCCGTGGAGGAAAGTGCGCATGGTGACTGTTGTATTCAATCCCGATGCAATTTCTCTGTTTCATCAACACTCTGATAGTCCACAGACAACAGAATGCCTCCAGATGTTCATCAGAAACTACTACTGGTCTTCCAGGGAACGATCAAAGCATAGACTGTTTGAGACATTACTCCCATGAAGGAAAGTTCGCATGGTGACTGTTGTATTCAATCCCGATGCAATTTCTGTGTTTCATCAACACTCTGATAGTCCACAGATTACAGAATGCCTCCAGATGTGCATTGGAAACCAATACTGGTCTTCCAGGGAACGATCAAAGCGTATACTGTTTGAGATATTATTCCCATGAAGGAATGTGCGCATTGTGACTGTTGTATTCAATCCCGAGGCAATCTCTGTGTTTCATCAACACTCTGATAGTCCACAGATTACAGGTTGCCACCCGACGTGCATCGGAAACTACTACTGGTCTACCAGGAACGATCAAAGCGTAGACTGTTTGAGACATTACTCCCGTGGAGGAAAGTGCGCATGGTGACTGTTGTATTCAATTCCCATTAAATTTTTGTGTTTCATCAACTCTCTGATTGTCCACAGATTACAGAATGCCACCAGATGTGCATCGGAAACCACTACTGGTCTTCCAGGGACAAATCAAAGCGTAGACTGTTTGAGTCATTACTCCCGAGGAGGAAAGTGCGCATGGTGACTGTTGTATTCAATCCCGATGCAATTTCTGTGTTTCATCAACACTCTGATAGTCCACAGATTACAGAATGCCTAAAGATGTGCATCGGAAACTACTACTGGTCTTCCAGGGAACGATGAAAGCGTAGACTGTTAGAGACATTACTCCCATGGGTGAAAGTGCGTATGGTGACTGTTGTACTCAATCCCAATGCAATATCTTTGTTTCATCAACACTCTGATAGTCTACATATTACAGATTGCCACCAGATGTGCATCGGAAACTACTACTGGTCTTCCAGGGAACGATCAAAAAGTAGACTGTTTGAGACCTTACTCCCATGGAGGAAAGTGCGCATAGTGACTGTTGTATTCAATCCCGATGCAATTTCTGTGTTTCATCGACACTCTGATAGTCCACAGATTACAGAATGCCTAAAGATGTGCATCGGAAACTACTACTGGTCTTCCAGGGAACGATCAAAGCGTAGACTGTTTGAGACATTACTTCCATGGAGGAAACTGCTCATGGCGACTGTTGTATTCTATCCCGATGCTATTTCTGTGTTTCATCAACACTCTGATAGCCCACAGATTACGGAAAGCATCCAGATGTGCATCAGAAACTACTACTGGTCTTCCAGGGAACGATTAAATCGTAGGCTGTTAGAGATATTACTCCCATGGTTGAAAGTGCGCATGGTGACTGTTGTATTCAATCCCGATGCAATATCTTTGTTTCATCAACACTCTGATAGTCTACAAATTACAGAATGCCACCAGATGTGCATCGGAAACTACTACTGGTCTTCCAGGGAACGATCAAAGCGTAGACTGTGTCAGACATTACTCCCATGGAGGAAAGTGCGCATGGTGACTGTTGTATTCAATCCCGATGCAAATTCTGTGTTTCATCTGCACTCGTATAGTCCACAGATTACAGAATGCTTCCAGATGTGCATCGGAAACTACTACTGGTCTTTCTGGGAACGATCAAAGCGTAGACTATTTGAGACATTATTCTCATTAAGGAATGTGCGCATTGTGGCTGTTGTATTCACTCCCGAGGCAATTTCTGTGTTTCATCAACACTCTGATAGTCCACAGATTACAGAGTGCCACCAGACGTGCATCGGAAACTACTACTGGTCTTCCAGGGAACGATCAAAGCGTAGATTGTGTCAGACATTACTCCCATGGAGGAAAGTGCGCATGGTGACTGTTGTATTCAATCCCGAAGCTATTTCTGTGTTTCTTCAACACTCTGATAGTCCACAGATTACCGAATGCCTCCAGATGCTCATGGGAAACTACTACTGGACTTCCAGGGAACGATCAAAGCGTAGACTGTGTGAGACATTACTCCCGTGGAGGAAAGTGCGCATGGTGACTGTTGTATTCAATCCCGATGCAATTTCTCTGTATCATCAACACTCTGATAGTCCACAGACAACAGAATGCCTCCAGATGTTCATCAGAAACTACTACTGGTATTCCAGGGAACGATCAAAGCATAGACTGTTTGAGACATTACTCCCATGAAGGAAAGTGCGCATGGTGACTGTTGTATTCAATCCCGATGCAATTTCTGTGTTTCATCAACACTCTGATAGTCCACAGATTACAGAATGCCTCCAGATGTGCATCGGAAACCACTACTGGTCTTCCAGGGAACGATCAAAGCGTATACTGTTTGAGACATTACTCCCATGGAGGCAAGTGTGCATGGTGACTCTTGTATTCAATCCCGATGCAATTTCTGTGTTTCATCAACACTCTGATAGTCCACAGATTACAGAATGCCACCAGATGTGCAACGAAAACTACTACTGGTCTTCCGGGGAACGATCAAAGCGTAAACTGAATGAGACATTAGTCCCGTGGAGGAAAGTTCGCATGGTGACTTTTGTATTCAATCCCGATGCAATTTCTGTGTTTCGTCAACACTCTGATAGTCCAGATATTAGAGAATGCCACCAGATGTGCATCGGAAACTACTACTGGTATTCCAGGGAACGATCAATGAGTAGACTGTTTGAGACCTTACTCCCATGGAGAAAAGTGCGCATGGTGACTGTTGTATTCAATCCCGATGCAATTTCTGTGCTTCATCAACATTCTGATAGTCCACAGAATACAGAATGCCTCCAGATGTGCATCGGAAACTACTACTGGTCTTCCAGGGAACGATAAAAGCGTAAACTCTTTGAGACATGACTCCCATGGAGGGAAGTGCGCATGGTGACTGTTGTATTCAATCCCTATGCAAATTCTGTGTTTCATCTGCACTCGTATAGTCCACAGATTACAGAATGCCTCCAGATGTGCATCGGAAACTACTACTGGTCATCCAGGGAACGATCAAAGCGTAAACTCTTTGAGACATGACACCCTTGGAGGGAAGTGCGCATTGTGACTGTTGTATTCAATCCCGATGCAAATTCTGTGTTTCATCTGCACTCGTATAGTCCACAGATTACAGAATGCTTCCAGATGTGCATCGGAATATATTACTGGTCTTCCTGGGAACGATCAAAGCGTAGACTATTTGAGACATTATTCTCATGTAGGAATGTGCGCATTGTGGCTGTTGTATTCACTCCCGAGGCAATTTCTGTGTTTCATCAACACTCTGATAGTCCACAGTTTACAGAGTGCCACCAGACGTGCATCGGAAACTACTACTGGTCTTCCAGGGAACGATAAAAGCGTAAACTCTTTGAGACATGACTCCCATGGAGGGAAGTGCGCATGGTGACTGTTGTATTCAATCCCTATGCAAATTCTGTGTTTCATCTGCACTCGTATAGTCCACAGATTACAGAATGCCTCCAGATGTGCATCGGAAACTACTACTGGTCATCCAGGGAACGATCAAAGCGTAAACTCTTTGAGACATGACACCCTTGGAGGGAAGTGCGCATTGTGACTGTTGTATTCAATCCCGATGCAATTTCTGTGTTTCATCAACACTCCGATAGTCCACAGATTACAGAATGCCTCCAGATGTGCATCGGAAACCACTACTGGTCTTCCAGGGAACGATCAAAGCGTATACTGTTTGAGACATTACTCCCATGGAGGCAAGTGTGCATGGTGACTCTTGTATTCAATCCCGATGCAATTTCTGTGTTTCATCAACACTCTGATAGTCCACAGATTACAGAATGCCACCAGATGTGCAACGAAAACTACTACTGGTCTTCCGGGGAACGATCAAAGCGTAAACTGAATGAGACATTAGTCCCGTGGAGGAAAGTTCGCATGGTGACTTTTGTATTCAATCCCGATGCAATTTCTGTGTTTCGTCAACACTCTGATAGTCCAGATATTAGAGAATGCCACCAGATGTGCATCGGAAACTACTACTGGTATTCCAGGGAACGATCAATGAGTAGACTGTTTGAGACCTTACTCCCATGGAGAAAAGTGCGCATGGTGACTGTTGTATTCAATCCCGATGCAATTTCTGTGCTTCATCAACATTCTGATAGTCCACAGAATACAGAATGCCTCCAGATGTGCATCGGAAACTACTACTGGTCTTCCAGGGAACGATAAAAGCGTAAACTCTTTGAGACATGACTCCCATGGAGGGAAGTGCGCATGATGACTGTTGTATTCAATCCCTATGCAAATTCTGTGTTTCATCTGCACTCGTATAGTCCACAGATTACAGAATGCCTCCAGATGTGCATCGGAAACTACTACTGGTCATCCAGGGAACGATCAAAGCGTAAACTCTTTGAGACATGACACCCTTGGAGGGAAGTGCGCATTGTGACTGTTGTATTCAATCCCGATGCAAATTCTGTGTTTCATCTGCACTCGTATAGTCCACAGATTACAGAATGCTTCCAGATGTGCATCGGAATATGTTACTGGTCTTCCTGGGAACGATCAAAGCGTAGACTATTTGAGACATTATTCTCATGTAGGAATGTGCGCATTGTGGCTGTTGTATTCACTCCCGAGGCAATTTCTGTGTTTCATCAACACTCTGATAGTCCACAGTTTACAGAGTGCCACCAGACGTGCATCGGAAACTACTACTGGCCTTCCAGGGAACGATCAAAGCATAGACTGTTTGAGACATTACTCCCGTGGAGGAAAGTGCGCATTGTGACTGTTGTATTCAATTCCCATTCAATTTCTGTGTTTCATCAACACTCTGATAGTCCACAGATTACAGAATGCCTCCAGATGTGCATCGGAAACCAATACTGGTCTTCTAGGGAACGATCAAAGCGTATACTGTTTGAGATATTACTCCCATGGAGGAAAGTGTGTATTGTGACTGTTGTATTCAATCCCGGTGCAATTTCTGTGTTTCATCAACACTCTGATAGTTAACAGATTACAGAATGCCACCAGATGTGCAACGAAAACTACTACTGGTCTTCCAGGGACCGATCAAAGCGTAGACTGTTTGAGACACTACTCCCGTGTAGGAGATTGCGCATGGTGACTGTTATATTCAATCCCGATGCAATTTCTGTGTTTCATCAGCACTCTTATAGTCCACAGATTACATAATGCTTTCAGATGTGCATTGGAACTACTACTACCGGTCTTCCTGGGAACGATTAAAGCGTAGACTGTTTGAGACATTATTCCCATGAAGGAATGTGCGCATTGTGACTGTTGTATTCAATCCCGAGGCAATCTCTGTGTTTCATCAACACTCTGATAGTCCACAGATTACAGAATGCCACCAGACGTGCATCGGAAACTACTACTGGTCTACCAGGAACGATCAAAGCGTAGACTGTTTGAGACATTACTCCCGAGGAGGAAAGTGCGCATGGTGACTGTTGTATTCTATTCCGATGCAATTTCTGTGTTTAATCAACACTCTGATACGCCACAGATCACCGAATGCCACCAGATGTGCATTTGAAACTACTACTGGTTTTCCAGGGAACGATCAAATAGTAGACTGTTTGAGACCTTACTCCCATGGAGGAAAGTGCGCATGGTGACTGTTGTATTCAATCCCGATGCAATATCTTTGTTTCATCAACACTCTGATAGTCTACATATTACAGAATGCCACCAGATGTGCATCGGAAGCTGCTACTGGTCTTCCAGGGAACGTTCAAAGCGTAGAATGTTTGAGACATTACTCCCATGGAGGAAAGTGCGCATGGTGACTGTTGTATTCAATCCCGATGCAATTTCTGTGTTTCATCAACACTCTGATAGTCCACAGATTACCGAATGCCTCCAGATGCTAATGGGAAACTACTACTGGTCTTCCAGAGAACGATCAAATCGTAGACTGTGTGAGACATTACTCCCGTGGAGGAAAGTGCGCATGGTGACTGTTGTATTCAATCCCGATGCAATTTCTCTGTATCATCAACACTCTGATAGTCCACAGACAACAGAATGCCTCCAGATGTGCATCGGAAACCACTACTGGTCTTCCAGGGAACGATCAAAGCGTAGACTGTTTGAGACATTACTCCCGTGGAGGAAAGTGCGCATGGTGACTGTTGTATTCAATTCCCATTAAATTTTTGTGTTTCATCAACTCTCTGATTGTCCACAGATTACAGAATGCCACCAGATGTGCATCGGAAACTACTACTGGTCTTCCAGGGACAAATCAAAGCGTAGACTGTTTGAGTCATTACTCCCTAGGAGGAAAGTGCGCATGGTGACTGTTGTATTCAATCCCGATGCAATTTCTGTGTTTCATCAACACTCTGATAGTAAACAGATTACAGAATGCCTAAAGATGTGCATCGGAAACTACTACTGGTCTTCCAGGGAACGATCAAAGCGTAGACTGTTTGAGACATTACTTCCATGGAGGAAACTGCTCATGGAGACTGTTGTATTCAATCCCGATGCAATTTCTGTGTTTCATCAACACTCTGATAGTCCACAGATTACGGAAAGCATCCAGATGTGCATCAGAAATTACTACTGGTCTTCCAGGGAACGATCAAATCGTAGGCTGTAGGAGACATTACTCCCATGGTTGAAAGTGCGCATGGTGACTGTTGTATTCAATCCCGATGCAATATCTTTGTTTCATCAACACTCTGATAGTCTACATATTACAGAATGCCACCAGATGTGCATCGGAAGCTGCTACTGGTCTTCCAGGGAACGATCAAAGCGTAGAATGTTTGAGACATTACTCCCATGGAGGAAAGTGCGCATGGTGACTGTTGTATTCAATCCCGATGCAATTTCTGTGTTTCATCAACACTCTGATAGTCCACAGATTACCGAATGCCTCCAGATGCTAATGGGAAACTACTACTGGTCTTCCAGAGAACGATCAAATCGTAGACTGTGTGAGACATTACTCCCGTGGAGGAAAGTGCGCATGGTGACTGTTGTATTCAATCCCGATGCAATTTCTCTGTATCATCAACACTCTGATAGTCCACAGACAACAGAATGCCTCCAGATGTGCATCGGAAACCACTACTGGTCTTCCAGGGAACGATCAAAGCGTAGACTGTTTGAGACATTACTCCCGTGGAGGAAAGTGCGCATGGTGACTGTTGTATTCAATTCCCATTAAATTTTTGTGTTTCATCAACTCTCTGATTGTCCACAGATTACAGAATGCCACCAGATGTGCATCGGAAACTACTACTGGTCTTCCAGGGACAAATCAAAGCGTAGACTGTTTGAGTCATTACTCCCTAGGAGGAAAGTGCGCATGGTGACTGTTGTATTCAATCCCGATGCAATTTCTGTGTTTCATCAACACTCTGATAGTCCACAGATTACAGAATGCCTAACGATGTGCATCGGAAACTACTACTGGTCTTCCAGGGAACGATGAAAGCGTAGACTGTTAGAGACATTACTCCCATGGGTGAAAGTGCGTATGGTGACTGTTGTACTCAATCCCAATGCAATATCTTTGTTTCATCAACACTCTGATAGTCTACATATTACAGATTGCCACCAGATGTGCATCGGAAACTACTACTGGTCTTCCAGGGAACGATCAAAAAGTAGACTGTTTGAGACCTTACTCCCATGGAGGAAAGTGCGCATGGTGACTGTTGTATTCAATCCCGATGCAATTTCTCTGTTTCATCGACACTCTGATAGTCCACAGATTACAGAATGCCTAAAGATGTGCATCGGAAACTACTACTGGTCTTCCAGGGAACGATCAAAGCGTAGACTGTTTGAGACATTACTTCCATGGAGGAAACTGCTCATGGAGACTGTTGTATTCAATCCCGATGCTATTTCTGTGTTTCATCAACACTCTGATAGCCCACAGATTACGGAAAGCATCCAGATGTGCATCAGAAACTACTACTGGTCTTCCAGGGAACGATTAAATCGTAGGCTGTTAGAGATATTACTCCCATGGTTGAAAGTGCGCATGGTGACTGTTGTATTCAATCCCGATGCAATATCTTTGTTTCATCAACACTCTGATAGTCTACAAATTACAGAATGCCACCAGATGTGCATCGGAAACTACTACTGGTCTTCCAGGGAACGATCAAAGCGTAGACTGTGTCAGACATTACTCCCATGGAGGAAAGTGCGCATGGTGACTGTTGTATTCAATCCCGATGCAAATTCTGTGTTTCATCTGCACTCGTATAGTCCACAGATTACAGAATGCTTCCAGATGTGCATCGGAAACTACTACTGGTCTTTCTGGGAACGATCAAAGCGTAGACTATTTGAGACATTATTCTCATTAAGGAATGTGCGCATTGTGGCTGTTGTATTCACTCCCGAGGCAATTTCTGTGTTTCATCAACACTCTGATAGTCCACAGATTACAGAATGCCACCAGACGTGCATCGGAAACTACTACTGGTCTACCAGGAACGATCAAAGCGTAGACTGTTTGAGACATTACTCCCGAGGAGGAAAGTGCGCATGGTGACTGTTGTATTCTATTCCGATGCAATTTCTGTGTTTAATCAACACTCTGATACGCCACAGATCACCGAATGCCACCAGATGTGCATTTGAAACTACTACTGGTCTTCCAGGGAACGATGAAAGCGTAGACTGTTAGAGACATTACTCCCATGGTTGAAAGTGCGTATGGTGACTGTTGTACTCAATCCCTATGCAATATCTTTGCTTCATCAACACTCTGATAGTCTACATATTACAGAATGCCACCAGATGTGCATCGGAAACTACTACTGGTCTTCCAGGGAACGATCAAATAGTAGACTGTTTGAGACCTTACTCCCATGGAGGAAAGTGCGCATGGTGACTGTTGTATTCAATCCCGATGCAATTTCTGTGTTTCATCAACACTCTGATAGTAAACAGATTACAGAATGCCTAAAGATGTGCATCGGAAACTACTACTGGTCTTCCAGGGAACGATCAAAGCGTAGACTGTTTGAGACATTACTTCCATGGAGGAAACTGCTCATGGAGACTGTTGTATTCAATCCCGATGCAATTTCTGTGTTTCATCAACACTCTGATAGTCCACAGATTACGGAAAGCATCCAGATGTGCATCAGAAATTACTACTGGTCTTCCAGGGAACGATCAAATCGTAGGCTGTAGGAGACATTACTCCCATGGATGAAAGTGCGCATGGTGACTGTTGTATTCAATCCCGATGCAATATCTTTGTTTCATCAACACTCTGATAGTCTACATATCACAGAATGCCACCAGATGTGCATCGGAAGCTGCTACTGGTCTTCCAGGGAACGATCAAAGCGTAGACTGTTTGAGACATTACTCCCATGGAGGAAAGTGCGCATGGTGACTGTTGTATTCAATCCCGATGCAATTTCTGTGTTTCATCAACACTCTGATAGTCCACAGATTACCGAATGCCTCCAGATGCTAATGGGAAACTACTACTGGTCTTCCAGAGAACGATCAAATCGTAGACTGTGTGAGACAGTACTCCCGTGGAGGAAAGTGCGCATGGTGACTGTTGTATTCAATCCCGATGCAATTTCTCTGTATCATCAACACTCTGATAGTCCACAGACAACAGAATGCCTCCAGATGTGCATCGGAAACCACTACTGGTCTTCCAGGGAACGATCAAAGCGTAGACTGTTTGAGACATTACTCCCGCGGAGGAAAGTGCGCATGGTGACTGTTGTATTCAATTCCCATTAAATTTTTGTGTTTCATCAACTCTCTGATTGTCCACAGATTACAGAATGCCACCAGATGTGCATCGGAAACTACTACTGGTCTTCCAGGGACAAATCAAAGCGTAGACTGTTTGAGTCATTACTCCCGAGGAGGAAACTGCGCATGGTGACTGTTGTATTCAATCCCGATGCAATTTCTGTGTTTCATCAACACTCTGATAGTCCACAGATTACAGAATGCCTAAAGATGTGCATCGGAAACTACTACTGGTCTTCCAGGGAACGATGAAAGCGTAGACTGTTAGAGACATTACTCCCATGGGTGAAAGTGCGTATGGTGACTGTTGTACTCAATCCCAATGCAATATCTTTGTTTCATCAACACTCTGATAGTCTACATATTACAGATTGCCACCAGATGTGCATCGGAAACTACTACTGGTCTTCCAGGGAACGATCAAAAAGTAGACTGTTTGAGACCTTACTCCCATGGAGGAAAGTGCGCATGGTGACTGTTGTATTCAATCCCGATGCAATTTCTGTGTTTCATCGACACTCTGATAGTCCACAGATTACAGAATGCCTAAAGATGTGCATCGGAAACTACTACTGGTCTTCCAGGGAACGATCAAAACGTAGACTGTTTGAGACATTACTTCCATGGAGGAAACTGCTCATGGAGACTGTTGTATTCAATCCCGATGCTATTTCTGTGTTTCATCAACACTCTGATAGCCCACAGATTACGGAAAGCATCCAGATGTGCATCAGAAACTACTACTGGTCTTCCAGGGAACGATTAAATCGTAGGCTGTTAGAGATATTACTCCCATGGTTGAAAGTGCGCATGGTGACTGTTGTATTCAATCCCGATGCAATATCTTTGTTTCATCAACACTCTGATAGTCTACAAATTACAGAATGCCACCAGATGTGCATCGGAAACTACTACTGGTCTTCCAGGGAACGATCAAAGCGTAGACTGTGTCAGACATTACTCCCATGGAGGAAAGTGCGCATGGTGACTGTTGTATTCAATCCCGATGCAAATTCTGTGTTTCATCTGCACTCGTATAGTCCACAGATTACAGAATGCTTCCAGATGTGCATCGGCAACTACTACTGGTCTTTCTGGGAACGATCAAAGCGTAGACTATTTGAGACATTATTCTCATTAAGGAATGTGCGCATTGTTTCTGTTGTATTCACTCCCGAGGCAATTTCTGTGTTTCATCAACACTCTGATAGTCCACAGATTACAGAATGCCACCAGACGTGCATCGGAAACTACTACTGGTCTACCAGGAACGATCAAAGCGTAGACTGTTTGAGACATTACTCCCGAGGAGGAAAGTGCGCATGGTGACTGTTGTATTCTATTCCAATGCAATTTCTGTGTTTAATCAACACTCTGATACGCCACAGATCACCGAATGCCACCAGATGTGCATTTGAAACTACTACTGGTCTTCCAGGGAACGATGAAAGCGTAGACTGTTAGAGACAATACTCCCATGGTTGAAAGTGCGTATGGTGACTGTTGTACTCAATCCCTATGCAATATCTTTGCTTCATCAACACTCTGATAGTCTATATATTACAGAATGCCACCAGATGTGCATCGGAAACTACTACTGGTCTTCCAGGGAACGATCAAATAGTAGACTGTTTGAGACCTTTCTCCCATGGAGGAAAGTGCGCATGGTGACTGTTGTATTCAATCCCGATGCAATTTCTGTGTTTCATCAACACTCTGATAGTCCACAGATTACGGAAAGCATCCAGATGTGCATCAGAAATTACTACTGGTCTTCCAGGGAACGATCAAATCGTAGGCTGTAGGAGACATTACTCCCATGGTTGAAAGTGCGCATGGTGACTGTTGTATTCAATCCCGATGCAATATCTTTGTTTCATCAACACTCTGATAGTCTACATATTACAGAATGCCACCAGATGTGCATCGGAAGCTGCTACTGGTCTTCCAGGGAACGATCAAAGCGTAGACTGTTTGAGACATTACTCCCATGGAGGAAAGTGCGCATGGTGACTGTTGTATTCAATCCCGATGCAATTTCTGTGTTTCATCAACACTCTGATAGTCCACAGATTACCGAATGCCTCCAGATGCTAATGGGAAACTACTACTGGTCTTCCAGAGAACGATCAAATCGTAGACTGTGTGAGACATTACTCCCGTGGAGGAAAGTGCGCATGGTGACTGTTGTATTCAATCCCGATGCAATTTCTCTGTATCATCAACACTCTGATAGTCCACAGACAACAGAATGCCTCCAGATGTGCATCGGAAACCACTACTGGTCTTCCAGGGAACGATCAAAGCGTAGACTGTTTGAGACATTACTCCCGTGGAGGAAAGTGCGCATGGTGACTGTTGTATTCAATTCCCATTAAATTTTTGTGTTTCATCAACTCTCTGATTGTCCACAGATTACAGAATGCCACCAGATGTGCATCGGAAACTACTACTGGTCTTCCAGGGACAAATCAAAGCGTAGACTGTTTGAGTCATTACTCCCGAGGAGGAAAGTGCGCATGGTGACTGTTGTATTCAATCCCGATGCAATTTCTGTGTTTCATCAACACTCTGATAGTCCACAGATTACAGAATGCCTAAAGATGTGCATCGGAAACTACTACTGGTCTTCCAGGGAACGATGAAAGCGTAGACTGTTAGAGACATTACTCCCATGGGTGAAAGTGCGTATGGTGACTGTTGTACTCAATCCCAATGCAATATCTTTGTTTCATCAACACTCTGATAGTCTACATATTACAGAATGCCACCAGATGTGCATCGGAAACTACTACTGGTCTTCCAGGGAACGATCAAAGCGTAGACTGTGTCAGACATTACTCCCATGGAGGAAAGTGCGCATGGTGACTGTTGTATTCAATCCCGATGCAAATTCTGTGTTTCATCTGCACTCGTATAGTCCACAGATTACAGAATGCTTCCAGATGTGCATCGGAAACTACTACTGGTCTTTCTGGGAACGATCAAAGCGTAGACTATTTGAGACATTATTCTCATTAAGGAATGTGCGCATTGTGGCTGTTGTATTCACTCCCGAGGCAATTTCTGTGTTTCATCAACACTCTGATAGTCCACAGATTACAGAGTGCCACCAGACGTGCATCGGAAACTACTACTGGTCTTCCAGGGAACGATCAAAGCGTAGATTGTGTCAGACATTACTCCCATGGAGGAAAGTGCGCATGGTGACTGTTGTATTCAATCCCGAAGCTATTTCTGTGTTTCTTCAACACTCTGATAGTCCACAGATTACCGAATGCCTCCAGATGCTCATGGGAAACTACTACTGGACTTCCAGGGAACGATCAAAGCGTAGACTGTGTGAGACATTACTCCCGTGGAGGAAAGTGCGCATGGTGACTGTTGTATTCAATCCCGATGCAATTTCTCTGTATCATCAACACTCTGATAGTCCACAGACAACAGAATGCCTCCAGATGTTCATCAGAAACTACTACTGGTATTCCAGGGAACGATCAAAGCATAGACTGTTTGAGACATTACTCCCATGAAGGAAAGTGCGCATGGTGACTGTTGTATTCAATCCCGATGCAATTTCTGTGTTTCATCAACACTCTGATAGTCCACAGATTACAGAATGCCTCCAGATGTGCATCGGAAACCACTACTGGTCTTCCAGGGAACGATCAAAGCGTATACTGTTTGAGACATTACTCCCATGGAGGCAAGTGTGCATGGTGACTCTTGTATTCAATCCCGATGCAATTTCTGTGTTTCATCAACACTCTGATAGTCCACAGATTACAGAATGCCACCAGATGTGCAACGAAAACTACTACTGGTCTTCCGGGGAACGATCAAAGCGTAAACTGAATGAGACATTAGTCCCGTGGAGGAAAGTTCGCATGGTGACTTTTGTATTCAATCCCGATGCAATTTCTGTGTTTCGTCAACACTCTGATAGTCCAGATATTAGAGAATGCCACCAGATGTGCATCGGAAACTACTACTGGTATTCCAGGGAACGATCAATGAGTAGACTGTTTGAGACCTTACTCCCATGGAGAAAAGTGCGCATGGTGACTGTTGTATTCTATCCCGATGCAATTTCTGTGCTTCATCAACATTCTGATAGTCCACAGAATACAGAATGCCTCCAGATGTGCATCGGAAACTACTACTGGTCTTCCAGGGAACGATCAAAGCGTAAACTCTTTGAGACATGACTCCCATGGAGGGAAGTGCGCATGGTGACTGTTGTATTCAATCCCGATGCAAATTCTGTGTTTCATCTGCACTCGTATAGTCCACAGATTACAGAATGCCTCCAGATGTGCATCGGAAACTACTACTGGTCTTCCAGGGAACGATCAAAGCGTAAACTCTTTGAGACATGACACCCTTGGAGGGAAGTGCGCATTGTGACTGTTGTATTCAATCCCGATGCAAATTCTGTGTTTCATCTGCACTCGTATAGTCCACAGATTACAGAATGCTTCCAGATGTGCATCGGAATATACTACTGGTCTTCCTGGGAACGATCAAAGCGTAGACTATTTGAGACATTATTCTCATGAACTAATGTGCGCATTGTGGCTGTTGTATTCACTCCCGAGGCAATTTCTGTGTTTCATCAACACTCTGATAGTCCACAGTTTACAGAGTGCCACCAGACGTGCATCGGAAACTACTACTGGCCTTCCAGGGAACGATCAAAGCATAGACTGTTTGAGACATTACTCCCGTGGAGGAAAGTGCGCATTGTGACTGTTGTATTCAATTCCCATTCAATTTCTGTGTTTCATCAACACTCTGATAGTCCACAGATTACAGAATGCCTCCAGATGTGCATCGGAAACCAATACTGGTCTTCTAGGGAACGATCAAAGCGTATACTGTTTGAGATATTACTCCCATGGAGGAAAGTGTGTATGGTGACTGTTGTATTCAATCCCGATGCAATTTCTGTGTTTCATCAACACTCTGATAGTCCACAGATTACAGAATGCCACCAGATGTGCAACGAAAACTACTACTGGTCTTCCAGGGACCGATCAAAGCGTAGACTGTTTGAGACATTACTCCCGTGTAGGAGATTGCGCATGGTGACTGTTATATTCAATCCCGATGCAATTTCTGTGTTTCATCAGCACTCTTATAGTCCACAGATTACATATTGCTTTCAGATGTGCATTGGAACTACTACTACCGGTCTTCCTGGGAACGATTAAAGCGTAGACTGTTAGAGACATTACTCCCATGGTTGAAAGTGCGTATGGTGACTGTTGTACTCAATCCCTATGCAATATCTTTGTTTCATCAACACTCTGATAGTCTACATATTACAGAATGCCACCAGATGTGCATCGGAAACTACTACTGGTCTTCCAGGGAACGATCAAATAGTAGACTGTTTGAGACCTTACTCCCATGGAGGAAAGTGCGCATGGTGACTGTTGTATTCAATCCCGATGCAATTTCTGTGTTTCATCAACACTCTGATAGTAAACAGATTACAGAATGCCTAAAGATGTGCATCGGAAACTACTACTGGTCTTCCAGGGAACGATCAAAGCGTAGACTGTTTGAGACATTACTTCCATGGAGGAAACTGCTCATGGAGACTGTTGTATTCAATCCCGATGCAATTTCTGTGTTTCATCAACACTCTGATAGTCCACAGATTACCGAATGCCTCCAGATGCTAATGGGAAACTACTACTGGTCTTCCAGAGAACGATCAAATCGTAGACTGTGTGAGACATTACTCCCGTGGAGGAAAGTGCGCATGGTGACTGTTGTATTCAATCCCGATGCAATTTCTCTGTATCATCAACACTCTGATAGTCCACAGACAACAGAATGCCTCCAGATGTGCATCGGAAACCACTACTGGTCTTCCAGGGAACGATCAAAGCGTAGACTGTTTGAGACCTTACTCCCATGTTGAAAAGTGCGCATGGTGACTGTTGTATTCTATCCCGATGCAATTTCTGTGCTTCATCAACATTCTGATAGTCCACAGTTTACGAAAAGCCTCCAGATGAGCCTCTGAAAGTACTACTGGTCTTCCAGGGAACGATCAAAGCGTAGACTGTTAGAGACATTACTCCCATGGAGGAAAGTGGGCATGGTGACTGTTGTATTCAATCCCGATGCAAATTCCGTGTTTCATCTGCACTCGTATAGTCCACAGATTACAGAATGCCTCCAGATGTGCATCGGAAACTACTACTGGTCTTCCAGGGAACGATCAAAGCGTAAACTCTTTGAGACATGACAACCATGGAGGGAAGTGGGCATGGTGACTGTTGTATTCAATCCCGATGCAAATTCTGTGTTTCATCTGCACTCGTATAGTCCACAGATTACAGAATGCTTCCAGATGTGCATCGGAAACTACCACTGGTCTTCCTGGGAACGATCAAAGCGTAGACTATTTGAGACATTATTCTCATGAAGGAATGTGTGCATTGTGGCTGTTGTATTCACTCCCGAGTCAATTTCTGTGTTTCATCAACACTCTGATAGTCCACAGATTACAGAATGCCACCAGATGTGCATCGGAAACTACTACTGGTCTTCCAGGGAACGATGAAAGCGTAGACTGTGTCAGACATTACTCCCATGGAGGAAAGTGCGCATGGTGACTGTTGTTTTCAATCCCGATGCTATTTCTCTGTATCATCAACACTCTGATAGTCCACAGACAACAGAATGCCTCCAGATGTTCATCAGAAACTACTACTGGTATTCCAGGGAACGATCAAAGCATAGACTGTTTGAGACATTACTCCCATGAAGGAAAGTGCGCATGGTGACTGTTGTATTCAATCCCGATGCAATTTCTGTGTTTCATCAACACTCTGATAGTCCACAGATTACAGAATGCCTCCAGATGTGCATCAGAAACCACTACTGGTCTTCCAGGGAACGATCAAAGCGTATACTGTTTGAGACATTACTCCCATGGAGGCAAGTGTGCATGGTGACTCTTGTATTCAATCCCGATGCAATTTCTGTGTTTCATCAACACTCTGATAGTCCACAGATTACAGAATGCCACCAGATGTGCAACGAAAACTACTACTGGTCTTCCGGGGAACGATCAAAGCGTAAACTGAATGAGACATTAGTCCCGTGGAGGAAAGTTCGCATGGTGACTTTTGTATTCAATCCCGATGCAATTTCTGTGTTTCGTCAACACTCTGATAGTCCAGATATTAGAGAATGCCACCAGATGTGCATCGGAAACTACTACTGGTATTCCAGGGAACGATCAATGAGTAGACTGTTTGAGACCTTACTCCCATGAAGAAAAGTGCGCATGGTGACTGTTGTATTCTATCCCGATGCAATTTCTGTGCTTCATCAACATTCTGATAGTCCACAGAATACAGAATGCCTCCAGATGTGCATCGGAAACTACTACTGGTCTTCCAGGGAACGATCAAAGCGTAAACTCTTTGAGACATGACACCCTTGGAGGGAAGTGCGCATTGTGACTGTTGTATTCAATCCCGATGCAAATTCTGTGTTTCATCTGCACTCGTATAGTCCACAGATTACAGAATGCTTCCAGATGTGCATCGGAATATACTACTGGTCTTCCTGGGAACGATCAAAGCGTAGATTGTGTCAGACATTACTCCCATGGAGGAAAGTGCGCATGGTGACTGTTGTATTCAATCCCGAAGCCTCCAGATGTGCATCGGAAACCACTACTGGTCTTCCAGGGAACGATCAAAGCGTAGACTGTTTGAGACCTTACTCCCATGTTGAAAAGTGCGCATGGTGACTGTTGTATTCTATCCCGATGCAATTTCTGTGCTTCATCAACATTCTGATAGTCCACAGTTTACGAAAAGCCTCCAGATGAGCCTCTGAAAGTACTACTGGTCTTCCAGGGAACGATCAAAGCGTAGACTGTTAGAGACATTACTCCCATGGAGGAAAGTGGGCATGGTGACTGTTGTATTCAATCCCGATGCAATTTCTGTGTTTCATCAACACTCTGATAGTCCACAGATTACAGAATGCCTAAAGATGTGCATCGGAAACCACTACTGGTCTTCCAGGGAACGATGAAAGCGTAGACTGTGTCAGACATTACTCCCATGGAGGAAAGTGCGCATGGTGACTGTTGTTTTCAATCCCGATGCTATTTCTGTGTTTCATCAACACTCTGATAGTCCACAGATTACCGAATGCCTCCAGATGCTCATGGGAAACTACTACTGGACTTCCAGGGAACGATCAAAGCGTAGACTGTGTGAGACATTACTCCCGTGGAGGAAAGTGCGCATGGTGACTGTTGTATTCAATCCCGATGAAATTTCTCTGTATCATCAACACTCTGATAGTATACAGACAACAGAATGCCTCCAGATGTTCATCAGAAACTACTACTGGTCTTCCAGGGAACGATCAAAGCATAGACTGTTTGAGACATTACTCCCATGAAGGAAAGTGCGCATGGTGACTGTTGTATTCAATCCCGATGCAATTTCTGTGTTTCATCAACACTCTGATAGTCCACAGATTACAGAATGCCTAAAGATGTGCATCGGAAACCACTACTGGTCTTCCAGGGAACGATCAAAGCGTATACTGTTTGAGACATTACTCCCATGGAGGCAAATGTGCATGGTGACTGTTGTATTCAATCCCGATGCAATTTCTGTGTTTCATTACACTCTGATAGTCCACAGATTACAGAATGCCACCAGATGTGCCACGAAAACTACTACTGGTCTTCCGGGGAACGATCAAAGCGTAGACTGTTTGAGACATTAGTCCCGTGGAGGAAAGTGCGCATGGTGACAGTTGTATTCAATCCCGATGCAGTTTCTGTGTTTCGTCAACACTCTGATAGTCCAGATATTAGAGAATGCCACCAGATGTGCATCGGAAACTACTACTGGTATTCCAGGGAACGATCAATGAGTAGACTGTTTGAGACCTTACTCCCATGGAGAAAAGTGCGCATGGTGACTGTTGTATTCTATCCCGATGCAATTTCTGTGCTTCGTCAACATTCTGATAGTCCACAGATTACAGAATGCCTCCAGATGTGCATCGGAAACTACTACTGGTCTTCCAGGGAACGATCAAAGCGTAAAGTCTTTGAGACATGACTACTCCCATGGAGGGAAGTGCGCATGGTGACTGTTGTATTCAATCCCGATGCAAATTCTGTGTTTCATCTGCACTCGTATAGTCCACAGATTACAGAATGCCTCCAGATGTGCATCGGAAACTACTACTGGTCTTCAAGGGAACGATCAAAGCGTAAACTCTTTGAGACATGACACCCATGGAGGGAAGTGCGCATGGTGACTGTTGTATTCAATCCCGATGCAAATTCTGTGTTTCATCTGCACTCGTATAGTCCACAGATTACAGAATACTTCCAGATGTGCATCGGAAACTACTACTGGTCTTCCTGGGAACGATCAAAGCGTAGACTATTTGAGACATTACTCCCATGAAGGAAAGTGCGCATGGTGACTGTTGTATTCAATCCCGATGCAATTTCTGTGTTTCATCAACACTCTGATAGTCCACAGACAACAGAATGCCTCCAGATGTTCATCAGAAACTACTACTGGTATTCCAGGGAACGATCAAAGCATAGACTGTTTGAGACATTACTCCCATGAAGGAAAGTGCGCATGGTGACTGTTGTATTCAATCCCGATGCAATTTCTGTGTTTCATCAACACTCTGATAGTCCACAGATTACAGAATGCCTCCAGATGTGCATCGGAAACCACTACTGGTCTTCCAGGGAACGATCAAAGCGTATACTGTTTGAGACATTACTCCCATGGAGGCAAGTGTGCATGGTGACTCTTGTATTCAATCCCGATGCAATTTCTGTGTTTCATCAACACTCTGATAGTCCACAGATTACAGAATGCCACCAGATGTGCAACGAAAACTACTACTGGTCTTCCGGGGAACGATCAAAGCGTAAACAGAATGAGACATTAGTCCCGTGGAGGAAAGTTCGCATGGTGACTTTTGTATTCAATCCCGATGCAATTTCTGTGTTTCGTCAACACTCTGATAGTCCAGATATTAGAGAATGCCACCAGATGTGCATCGGAAACTACTACTGGTATTCCAGGGAACGATCAATGAGTAGACTGTTTGAGACCTTACTCCCATGGAGAAAAGTGCGCATGGTGACTGTTGTATTCTATCCCGATGCAATTTCTGTGCTTCATCAACATTCTGATAGTCCACAGAATACAGAATGCCTCCAGATGTGCATCGGAAACTACTACTGGTCTTCCAGGGAACGATCAAAGCGTAAACTCTTTGAGACATGACTCCCATGGAGGGAAGTGCGCATGGTGACTGTTGTATTCAATCCCGATGCAAATTCTGTGTTTCATCTGCACTCGTATAGTCCACAGATTACAGAATGCCTCCAGATGTGCATCGGAAACTACTACTGGTCTTCCAGGGAACGATCAAAGCGTAAACTCTTTGAGACATGACACCCTTGGAGGGAAGTGCGCATTGTGACTGTTGTATTCAATCCCGATGCAAATTCTGTGTTTCATCTGCACTCGTATAGTCCACAGATTACAGAATGCTTCCAGATGTGCATCGGAATATACTACTGGTCTTCCTGGGAACGATCAAAGCTTAGACTATTTGAGACATTATTCTCATGAACTAATGTGCGCATTGTGGCTGTTGTATTCACTCCCGAGGCAATTTCTGTGTTTCATCAACACTCTGATAGTCCACAGTTTACAGAGTGCCACCAGACGTGCATCGGAAACTACTACTGGCCTTCCAGGGAACGATCAAAGCATAGACTGTTTGAGACATTACTCCCGTGGAGGAAAGTGCGCATTGTGACTGTTGTATTCAATTCCCATTCAATTTCTGTGTTTCATCAACACTCTGATAGTCCACAGATTACAGAATGCCTCCAGATGTGCATCGGAAACCAATACTGGTCTTCTAGGGAACGATCAAAGCGTATACTGTTTGAGATATTACTCCCATGGAGGAAAGTGTGTATGGTGACTGTTGTATTCAATCCCGATGCAATTTCTGTGTTTCATCAACACTCTGATAGTCCACAGATTACAGAATGCCACCAGATGTGCAACGAAAACTACTACTGGTCTTCCAGGGACCGATCAAAGCGTAGACTGTTTGAGACATTACTCCCGTGTAGGAGATTGCGCATGGTGACTGTTATATTCAATCCCGATGCAATTTCTGTGTTTCATCAGCACTCTTATAGTCCACAGATTACATATTGCTTTCAGATGTGCATTGGAACTACTACTACCGGTCTTCCTGGGAACGATTAAAGCGTAGACTGTTTGAGACATTATTCCCATGAAGGAATGTGCGCATTGTGACTGTTGTATTCAATCCCGAGGCAATCTCTGTGTTTCAACAACACTCTGATAGTCCACAGATTACAGAATGCCACCAGACGTGCATCGGAAACTACTACTGGTCTACCAGGAACGATCAAAGCGTAGACTGTTTGAGACATTACTCCCGAGGAGGAAAGTGCGCATGGTGACTGTTGTATTCTATTCCGATGCAATTTCTGTGTTTAATCAACACTCTGATACGCCACAGATCACCGAATGCCACCAGATGTGCATTTGAAACTACTACTGGTCTTCCAGGGAACGATGAAAGCGTAGACTGTTGGAGACAATACTCCCATGGTTGAAAGTGCGTATGGTGACTGTTGTACTCAATCCCTATGCAATATCTTTGTTTCATCAACACTCTGATAGTCTACATATTACAGAATGCCACCAGATGTGCATCGGAAACTACTACTGGTCTTCCAGGGAACGATCAAATAGTAGACTGTTTGAGACCTTACTCCCATGGAGGAAAGTGCGCATGGTGACTGTTGTATTCAATCCCGATGCAATTTCTGTGTTTCATCAACACTCTGATAGTAAACAGATTACAGAATGCCTAAAGATGTGCATCGGAAACTACTACTGGTCTTCCAGGGAACGATCAAAGCGTAGACTGTTTGAGACATTACTCCCATGGAGGAAAGTGCGCATGGTGACTGTTGTTTTCAATCCCGATGCTATTTCTGTGTTTCATCAACACTCTGATAGTCCACAGATTACCGAATGCCTCCAGATGCTCATGGGAAACTACTACTGGACTTCCAGGGAACGATCAAAGCGTAGACTGTGTGAGACATTACTCCCGTGGAGGAAAGTGCGCATGGTGACTGTTGTATTCAATCCCGATGAAATTTCTCTGTATCATCAACACTCTGATAGTATACAGACAACAGAATGCCTCCAGATGTTCATCAGAAACTACTACTGGTCTTCCAGGGAACGATCAAAGCATAGACTGTTTGAGACATTACTCCCATGAAGGAAAGTGCGCATGGTGACTGTTGTATTCAATCCCGATGCAATTTCTGTGTTTCATCAACACTCTGATAGTCCACAGACAACAGAATGCCTCCAGATGTTCATCAGAAACTACTACTGGTATTCCAGGGAACGATCAAAGCATAGACTGTTTGAGACATTACTCCCATGAAGGAAAGTGCGCATGGTGACTGTTGTATTCAATCCCGATGCAATTTCTGTGTTTCATCAACACTCTGATAGTCCACAGATTACAGAATGCCTCCAGATGTGCATCGGAAACCACTACTGGTCTTCCAGGGAACGATCAAAGCGTATACTGTTTGAGACATTACTCCCATGGAGGCAAGTGTGCATGGTGACTCTTGTATTCAATCCCGATGCAATTTCTGTGTTTCATCAACACTCTGATAGTCCACAGATTACAGAATGCCACCAGATGTGCAACGAAAACTACTACTGGTCTTCCGGGGAACGATCAAAGCGTAAACTGAATGAGACATTAGTCCCGTGGAGGAAAGTTCGCATGGTGACTTTTGTATTCAATCCCGATGCAATTTCTGTGTTTCGTCAACACTCTGATAGTCCAGATATTAGAGAATGCCACCAGATGTGCATCGGAAACTACTACTGGTATTCCAGGGAACGATCAATGAGTAGACTGTTTGAGACCTTACTCCCATGGAGAAAAGTGCGCATGGTGACTGTTGTATTCTATCCCGATGCAATTTCTGTGCTTCATCAACATTCTGATAGTCCACAGAATACAGAATGCCTCCAGATGTGCATCGGAAACTACTACTGGACTTCCAGGGAACGATCAAAGCGTAGACTGTGTGAGACATTACTCCCGTGGAGGAAAGTGCGCATGGTGACTGTTGTATTCAATCCCGATGAAATTTCTCTGTATCATCAACACTCTGATAGTATACAGACAACAGAATGCCTCCAGATGTTCATCAGAAACTACTACTGGTCTTCCAGGGAACGATCAAAGCATAGACTGTTTGAGACATTACTCCCATGAAGGAAAGTGCGCATGGTGACTGTTGTATTCAATCCCGATGCAATTTCTGTGTTTCATCAACACTCTGATAGTCCACAGACAACAGAATGCCTCCAGATGTTCATCAGAAACTACTACTGGTATTCCAGGGAACGATCAAAGCATAGACTGTTTGAGACATTACTCCCATGAAGGAAAGTGCGCATGGTGACTGTTGTATTCAATCCCGATGCAATTTCTGTGTTTCATCAACACTCTGATAGTCCACAGATTACAGAATGCCTCCAGATGTGCATCGGAAACCACTACTGGTCTTCCAGGGAACGATCAAAGCGTATACTGTTTGAGACATTACTCCCATGGAGGCAAGTGTGCATGGTGACTCTTGTATTCAATCCCGATGCAATTTCTGTGTTTCATCAACACTCTGATAGTCCACAGATTACAGAATGCCACCAGATGTGCAACGAAAACTACTACTGGTCTTCCGGGGAACGATCAAAGCGTAAACTGAATGAGACATTAGTCCCGTGGAGGAAAGTTCGCATGGTGACTTTTGTATTCAATCCCGATGCAATTTCTGTGTTTCGTCAACACTCTGATAGTCCAGATATTAGAGAATGCCACCAGATGTGCATCGGAAACTACTACTGGTATTCCAGGGAACGATCAATGAGTAGACTGTTTGAGACCTTACTCCCATGGAGAAAAGTGCGCATGGTGACTGTTGTATTCAATCCCGATGCAAATTCTGTGTTTCATCTGCACTCGTATAGTCCACAGATTACAGAATGCCTCCAGATGTGCATCGGAAACTACTACTGGTCTTCCAGGGAACGATCAAAGCGTAAACTCTTTGAGACATGACACCCTTGGAGGGAAGTGCGCATTGTGACTGTTGTATTCAATCCCGATGCAAATTCTGTGTTTCATCTGCACTCGTATAGTCCACAGATTACAGAATGCTTCCAGATGTGCATCGGAATATACTACTGGTCTTCCTGGGAACGATCAAAGCGTAGACTATTTGAGACATTATTCTCATGAACTAATGTGCGCATTGTGGCTGTTGTATTCACTCCCGAGGCAATTTCTGTGTTTCATCAACACTCTGATAGTCCACAGTTTACAGAGTGCCACCAGACGTGCATCGGAAACTACTACTGGCCTTCCAGGGAACGATCAAAGCATAGACTGTTTGAGACATTACTCCCGTGGAGGAAAGTGCGCATTGTGACTGTTGTATTCAATTCCCATTCAATTTCTGTGTTTCATCAACACTCTGATAGTCCACAGATTACAGAATGCCTCCAGATGTGCATCGGAAACCAATACTGGTCTTCTAGGGAACGATCAAAGCGTATACTGTTTGAGATATTACTCCCATGGAGGAAAGTGTGTATGGTGACTGTTGTATTCAATCCCGATGCAATTTCTGTGTTTCATCAACACTCTGATAGTCCACAGATTACAGAATGCCACCAGATGTGCAACGAAAACTACTACTGGTCTTCCAGGGACCGATCAAAGCGTAGACTGTTTGAGACATTACTCCCGTGTAGGAGATTGCGCATGGTGACTGTTATATTCAATCCCGATGCAATTTCTGTGTTTCATCAGCACTCTTATAGTCCACAGATTACATATTGCTTTCAGATGTGCATTGGAACTACTACTACCGGTCTTCCTGGGAACGATTAAAGCGTAGACTGTTTGAGACATTATTCCCATGAAGGAATGTGCGCATTGTGACTGTTGTATTCAATCCCGAGGCAATCTCTGTGTTTCAACAACACTCTGATAGTCCACAGATTACAGAATGCCACCAGACGTGCATCGGAAACTACTACTGGTCTACCAGGAACGATCAAAGCGTAGACTGTTTGAGACATTACTCCCGAGGAGGAAAGTGCGCATGGTGACTGTTGTATTCTATTCCGATGCAATTTCTGTGTTTAATCAACACTCTGATACGCCACAGATCACCGAATGCCACCAGATGTGCATTTGAAACTACTACTGGTCTTCCAGGGAACGATGAAAGCGTAGACTGTTAGAGACATTACTCCCATGGTTGAAAGTGCGTATGGTGACTGTTGTACTCAATCCCTATGCAATATCTTTGTTTCATCAACACTCTGATAGTCTACATATTACAGAATGCCACCAGATGTGCATCGGAAACTACTACTGGTCTTCCAGGGAACGATCAAATAGTAGACTGTTTGAGACCTTACTCCCATGGAGGAAAGTGCGCATGGTGACTGTTGTATTCAATCCCGATGCAATTTCTGTGTTTCATCAACACTCTGATAGTAAACAGATTACAGAATGCCTAAAGATGTGCATCGGAAACTACTACTGGTCTTCCAGGGAACGATCAAAGCGTAGACTGTTTGAGACATTACTCCCATGGAGGAAAGTGCGCATGGTGACTGTTGTTTTCAATCCCGATGCTATTTCTGTGTTTCATCAACACTCTGATAGTCCACAGATTACCGAATGCCTCCAGATGCTCATGGGAAACTACTACTGGACTTCCAGGGAACGATCAAAGCGTAGACTGTGTGAGACATTACTCCCGTGGAGGAAAGTGCGCATGGTGACTGTTGTATTCAATCCCGATGAAATTTCTCTGTATCATCAACACTCTGATAGTATACAGACAACAGAATGCCTCCAGATGTTCATCAGAAACTACTACTGGTCTTCCAGGGAACGATCAAAGCATAGACTGTTTGAGACATTACTCCCATGAAGGAAAGTGCGCATGGTGACTGTTGTATTCAATCCCGATGCAATTTCTGTGTTTCATCAACACTCTGATAGTCCACAGACAACAGAATGCCTCCAGATGTTCATCAGAAACTACTACTGGTATTCCAGGGAACGATCAAAGCATAGACTGTTTGAGACATTACTCCCATGAAGGAAAGTGCGCATGGTGACTGTTGTATTCAATCCCGATGCAATTTCTGTGTTTCATCAACACTCAGATAGTCCACAGATTACAGAATGCCTCCAGATGTGCATCGGAAACCACTACTGGTCTTCCAGCGAACGATCAAAGCGTATACTGTTTGAGACATTACTCCCATGGAGGCAAGTGTGCATGGTGACTCTTGTATTCAATCCCGATGCAATTTCTGTGTTTCATCAACACTCTGATAGTCCACAGATTACAGAATGCCACCAGATGTGCAACGAAAACTACTACTGGTCTTCCGGGGAACGATCAAAGCGTAAACTGAATGAGACATTAGTCCCGTGGAGGAAAGTTCGCATGGTGACTTTTGTATTCAATCCCGATGCAATTTCTGTGTTTCGTCAACACTCTGATAGTCCAGATATTAGAGAATGCCACCAGATGTGCATCGGAAACTACTACTGGTATTCCAGGGAACGATCAATGAGTAGACTGTTTGAGACCTTACTCCCATGGAGAAAAGTGCGCATGGTGACTGTTGTATTCTATCCCGATGCAATTTCTGTGCTTCATCAACATTCTGATAGTCCACAGAATACAGAATGCCTCCAGATGTGCATCGGAAACTACTACTGGTCTTCCAGGGAACGATCAAAGCGTAAACTCTTTGAGACATGACTCCCATGGAGGGAAGTGCGCATGGTGACTGTTGTATTCAATCCCGATGCAAATTCTGTGTTTCATCTGCACTCGTATAGTCCACAGATTACAGAATGCCTCCAGATGTGCATCGGAAACTACTACTGGTCTTCCAGGGAACGATCAAAGCGTAAACTCTTTGAGACATGACACCCTTGGAGGGAAGTGCGCATTGTGACTGTTGTATTCAATCCCGATGCAAATTCTGTGTTTCATCTGCACTCGTATAGTCCACAGATTACAGAATGCTTCCAGATGTGCATCGGAATATACTACTGGTCTTCCTGGGAACGATCAAAGCGTAGACTATTTGAGACATTATTCTCATGAACTAATGTGCGCATTGTGGCTGTTGTATTCACTCCCGAGGCAATTTCTGTGTTTCATCAACACTCTGATAGTCCACAGTTTACAGAGTGCCACCAGACGTGCATCGGAAACTACTACTGGCCTTCCAGGGAACGATCAAAGCATAGACTGTTTGAGACATTACTCCCGTGGAGGAAAGTGCGCATTGTGACTGTTGTATTCAATTCCCATTCAATTTCTGTGTTTCATCAACACTCTGATAGTCCACAGATTACAGAATGCCTCCAGATGTGCATCGGAAACCAATACTGGTCTTCTAGGGAACGATCAAAGCGTATACTGTTTGAGATATTACTCCCATGGAGGAAAGTGTGTATGGTGACTGTTGTATTCAATCCCGATGCAATTTCTGTGTTTCATCAACACTCTGATAGTCCACAGATTACAGAATGCCACCAGATGTGCAACGAAAACTACTACTGGTCTTCCAGGGACCGATCAAAGCGTAGACTGTTTGAGACATTACTCCCGTGTAGGAGATTGCGCATGGTGACTGTTATATTCAATCCCGATGCAATTTCTGAGTTTCATCAGCACTCTTATAGTCCACAGATTACATATTGCTTTCAGATGTGCATTGGAACTACTACTACCGGTCTTCCTGGGAACGATTAAAGCGTAGACTGTTTGAGACATTATTCCCATGAAGGAATGTGCGCATTGTGACTGTTGTATTCAATCCCGAGGCAATCTCTGTGTTTCAACAACACTCTGATAGTCCACAGATTACAGAATGCCACCAGACGTGCATCGGAAACTACTACTGGTCTACCAGGAACGATCAAAGCGTAGACTGTTTGAGACATTACTCCCGAGGAGGAAAGTGCGCATGGTGACTGTTGTATTCTATTCCGATGCAATTTCTGTGTTTAATCAACACTCTGATACGCCACAGATCACCGAATGCCACCAGATGTGCATTTGAAACTACTACTGGTCTTCCAGGGAACGATGAAAGCGTAGACTGTTAGAGACATTACTCCCATGGTTGAAAGTGCGTATGGTGACTGTTGTACTCAATCCCTATGCAATATCTTTGTTTCATCAACACTCTGATAGTCTACATATTACAGAATGCCACCAGATGTGCATCAGAAACTACTACTGGTCTTCCAGGGAACGATCAAATAGTAGACTGTTTGAGACCTTACTCCCATGGAGGAAAGTGCGCATGGTGACTGTTGTATTCAATCCCGATGCAATTTCTGTGTTTCATCAACACTCTGATAGTAAACAGATTACAGAATGCCTAAAGATGTGCATCGGAAACTACTACTGGTCTTCCAGGGAACGATCAAAGCGTAGACTGTTTGAGACATTACTTCCATGGAGGAAACTGCTCATGGAGACTGTTGTATTCAATCCCGATGCAATTTCTGTGTTTCATCAACACTCTGATAGTCCACAGATTACCGAATGCCTCCAGATGCTAATGGGAAACTACTACTGGTCTTCCAGAGAACGATCAAATCGTAGACTGTGTGAGACATTACTCCCGTGGAGGAAAGTGCGCATGGTGACTGTTGTATTCAATCCCGATGCAATTTCTCTGTATCATCAACACTCTGATAGTCCACAGACAACAGAATGCCTCCAGATGTGCATCGGAAACCACTACTGGTCTTCCAGGGAACGATCAAAGCGTAGACTGTTTGAGACCTTACTCCCATGTTGAAAAGTGCGCATGGTGACTGTTGTTTTCTATCCCGATGCAATTTCTGTGCTTCATCAACATTCTGATAGTCCACAGTTTACGAAAAGCCTCCAGATGAGCCTCTGAAAGTACTACTGGTCTTCCAGGGAACGATCAAAGCGTAGACTGTTAGAGACATTACTCCCATGGAGGAAAGTGGGCATGGTGACTGTTGTATTCAATCCCGATGCAATTTCTGTGTTTCATCAACACTCTGATAGTCCAAAGATTACAGAATGCCTCCAGATGTGCATCGGAAACTACTACTGGTCTTCCAGGGTGCGATCAAAGCGTAAACTCTTTGAGACATGACTCCCATGGAGGGAAGTGGGCATGGTGACTGTTGTATTCAATCCCGATGCAAATTCCGTGTTTCATCTGCACTCGTATAGTCCACAGATTACAGAATGCCTCCAGATGTGCATCGGAAACTACTACTGGTCTTCCAGGGAACGATCAAAGCGTAAACTCTTTGAGACATGACAACCATGGAGGGAAGTGCGCATGGTGACTGTTGTATTCAATCCCGATGCAAATTCTGTGTTTCATCTGCACTCGTATAGTCCACAGATTACAGAATGCTTCCAGATGTGCATCGGAAACTACCACTGGTCTTCCTGGGAACGATCAAAGCGTAGACTATTTGAGACATTATTCTCATGAAGGAATGTGTGCATTGTGGCTGTTGTATTCACTCCCGAGTCAATTTCTGTGTTTCATCAACACTCTGATAGTCCACAGATTACAGAATGCCACCAGATGTGCATCGGAAACTACTACTGGTCTTCCAGGGAACGATGAAAGCGTAGACTGTGTCAGACATTACTCCCATGGAGGAAAGTGCGCATGGTGACTGTTGTTTTCAATCCCGATGCTATTTCTGTGTTTCATCAACACTCTGATAGTCCACAGATTACCGAATGCCTCCAGATGCTCATGGGAAACTACTACTGGACTTCCAGGGAACGATCAAAGCGTAGACTGTGTGAGACATTACTCCCGTGGAGGAAAGTGCGCATGGTGACTGTTGTATTCAATCCCGATGAAATTTCTCTGTATCATCAACACTCTGATAGTATACAGACAACAGAATGCCTCCAGATGTTCATCAGAAACTACTACTGGTCTTCCAGGGAACCATCAAAGCATAGACTGTTTGAGACATTACTCCCATGAAGGAAAGTGCGCATGGTGACTGTTGTATTCAATCCTGATGCAATTTCTGTGTTTCATCAACACTCTGATAGTCCACAGATTACAGAATGCCTAAAGATGTGCATCGGAAACCACTACTGGTCTTCCAGGGAACGATCAAAGCGTATACTGTTTGAGACATTACTCCCATGGAGGCAAATGTGCATGGTGACTGTTGTATTCAATCCCGATGCAATTTCTGTGTTTCATTACACTCTGATAGTCCACAGATTACAGAATGCCACCAGATGTGCAACGAAAACTACTACTGGTCTTCCGGGGAACGATCAAAGCGTAGACTGTTTGAGACATTAGTCCCGTGGAGGAAAGTGCGCATGGTGACAGTTCTATTCAATCCCGATGCAGTTTCTGTGTTTCGTCAACACTCTGATAGTCCAGATATTAGAGAATGCCACCAGATGTGCATCGGAAACTACTACTGGTATTCCAGGGAACGATCTATGAGTAGACTGTTTGAGACCTTACTCCCATGGAGAAAAGTGCGCATGGTGACTGTTGTATTCTATCCCGATGCAATTTCTGTGCTTCATCAACATTCTGATAGTCCACAGATTACAGAATGCCTCCAGATGTGCATCGGAAACTACTACTGGTCTTCCAGGGAACGATCAAAGCGTAAACTCTTTGAGACATGACTACTCCCATGGAGGGAAGTGCGCATGGTGACTGTTGTATTCAATCCCGATGCAAATTCTGTGTTTCATCTGCACTCGTATAGTCCACAGATTACAGAATGCCTCCAGATGTGCATCGGAAACTACTACTGGTCTTCAAGGGAACGATCAAAGCGTAAACTCTTTGAGACATGACACCCATGGAGGGAAGTGCGCATGGTGACTGTTGTATTCAATCCCGATGCAAATTCTGTGTTTCATCTGCACTCGTATAGTCCACAGATTACAGAATGCTTCCAGATGTGCATCGGAAACTACTACTGGTCTTCCTGGGAACGATCAAAGCGTAGACTATTTGAGACATTATTCTCATGAAGGAATGTGCGCATTGTGGCTGTTGTATTCACTCCCGAGGCAATTTCTGTGTTTCATCAACACTCTGATAGTCCACAGATTACAGAATGCCACCAGACGTGCATCGGAAACAACTACTGGTCTTCCAGGGAACGATCAAAGCGTAGACTGTTTGAGACATTACTCCCGTGGAGGAAAGTGCGCATGGTGACTGTTGTATTCAATTCCCATTCAATTTCGGTGTTTCATCAACACTCTGATTGTCCACAGATTACAGAATGCCACCAGATGTGCATCGGAAACTACTACTGGTCTTCCAGGGACCGATCAAAGCGTAGACTGTTTGAGACATTACTCCCGTGTAGGAGATTGCGCATGGTGACTGTTGTATTCAATACCGATGCAATTTCTGTGTTTAATCAACACCCTGATACTCCACAGATTACAGAATGCCACCAGATGTACATCGGAAATTACTACTGGTCTTCCAGGGAACGATCAAAGCGTAGACTCTTAGAGACATTACTCCCATTGAGGAAAGTGCTCAAGGTGACTGTTGTATTTAATCCCGATGCAATTTCAGTGTTTCATCAACACTCTGATAGTCCACAGAATACAGAATGCCTCCAGATGTGCATCGGAAACCAATACTGGTATTCTAGGGAACGATCAAAGCGTATACTGTTTGAGATATTACTCCCATGGAGGAAAGTGCGCATGGTGACTGTTGTATTCAATCCCGATGCAATTTCTGTGTTTCATCAACACTCTGATAGTCCACAGATTACAGAATGCCACCAGATGTGCAACGAAAACTACTACTGGTTTTCCGGGGAACGATAAAAGCGTAGCCTGTTAGAGACATTACTACCGTGGAGGAAAGTGCGCATGGTGACTGTTGTATTCAATCCCGATGCAATTTCTCTGTTTCATCAACACACTGATAGTCCACATATTACAGAATGCCACCAGATGTGCATCGGAAACTACTACTGGTCTT
The DNA here is from genome assembly GCF_023897955.1 of Schistocerca gregaria. Lineage (NCBI taxonomy): Eukaryota > Metazoa > Arthropoda > Insecta > Orthoptera > Acrididae > Schistocerca > Schistocerca gregaria. The sequence goes on along the minus strand of NC_064923.1, from coordinate 1,869,803 downwards.
CCAGGGAACGATCAATGAGTAGACTGTTTGAGACCTTACTCCCATGGAGGAAAGTGCGCATGGTGACTGTTATATTCAATCCCGATGCAATTTCTGTGTTTCATCAGCACTCTTATAGTCCACAGATTACAGAATGCTTTCAGATGTGCATTGGAACTACTACTACCGGTCTTCCTGGGAACGATTAAAGCGTAGACTGTTTGAGACATTATTCCCATGAAGGAATGTGCGCATTGTGACTGTTGTATTCAATCCCGAGGCAATCTCTGTGTTTCATCAACACTCTGATAGTCCACAGATTACAGAATGCCACCAGACGTGCATCGGAAACTACTACTGGTCTACCAGGAACGATCAAAGCGTAGACTGTTTGAGACATTACTCCCGTGGAGGAAAGTGCGCATGGTGACTGTTGTATTCTATTCCGATGCAATTTCTGTGTTTAATCAACACTCTGATACGCCACAGATCACCGAATGCCACCAGATGTGCATTGGAAACTACTACTGGTCTTCCAGGGAACGATGAAAGCGTAGACTGTTAGAGACATTACTCCCATGGTTGAAAGTGCGTATGGTGACTGTTGTACTCAATCCCTATGCAATATCTTTGTTTCATCAACACTCTGATAGTCTACATATTACAGAATGCCACCAGATGTGCATCGGAAACTACTACTGGTCTTCCAGGGAACGATAAAATAGTAGACTGCTTGAGACCTTACTCCCATGGAGGAAAATGCGCATGGTGACTGTTGTATTCAATCCCGATGCAATTTCTGTGTTTCATCAACACTCTGATAGTAAACAGATTACAGAATGCCTAAAGATGTGCATCGGAAACTACTACTGGTCTTCCAGGGAACGATCAAATCGTAGGCTGTTAGAGACATTACTCGCATGAAGGAAAGTGCGCATGGTGACTGTTGTATTCAATCCCGATGCAATATCTTTGTTTCATCAACACTCTGATAGTCTACTTATTACAGAATGCCACAAGATGTGCATCGGAAACTACTACTGGTCTTGCAGGGAACGATCAAAGCGTAGACTGTTTGAGACATTAGTCCCGTGGAGGAAAGTGCGCATGGTGACTGTTGTATTCAATCCCGATGAAATTTCTCTGTATCATCAACACTCTGATAGTCCACAGACAACAGAATGCCTCCAGATGTTCATCAGAAACTACTACTTGTCTTCCAGGGAACGATCAAAGCATAGACTGTTTGAGACATTACTCCCATGAAGGAAAGTGCGCATGGTGACTGTTGTATTCAATCCCGATGCAATTTCTGTGTTTCATCAACACTCTGATAGTCCACAGATTACAGAATGCCTCCAGATGTGCATCGGAAACCAATACTGGTCTTCTAGGGAACGATCAAAGCGTATACTGTTTGAGATATTACTCCCATGGAGGAAAGTGCGCATGGTGACTGTTGTATTCAATTCCCATTAAATTTCGGTGTTTCATCAACACTCTGATAGTCCACAGATTACAGAATGCCACCAGATGTGCAACGAAAACTACTACTGGTCTTCCGGGGAACGATCAAAGCGTAGACTGTTTGAGACATTAGTCCCGTGGAGGAAAGTGCGCATGGTGACTGTTGTATTCAATCCCGATGCAGTTTCTGTGTTTCGTCAACACTCTGATAGTCCAGATATTAGAGAATGCCACCAGATGTGCATCGGAAACTACTACTGGTATTCCAGGGAACGATCAATGAGTAGACTGTTTGAGACCTTACTCCCATGGAGAAAAGTGCGCATGGTGACTGTTGTATTCTATCCCGACGCAATTTCTGTGCTTCATCAACATTCTGATAGTCCACAGATTACAGAATGCCTCCAGATGTGCATCGGAAACTACTACTGGTCTTCCAGGGAACGATCAAAGCGTAAACACTTTGAGACATGACTCCCATGGAGGGAAGTGCGCATCTTGACTGTTGTATTCAATCCCGATGCAAATTCTGTGTTTCATCTGCACTCGTATAGTCCACAGATTACAGAATGCCTCCAGATGTGCATCGGAAACTACTACTGGTCTTCCAGGGAACGATCAAAGCGTAAACTCTTTGAGACATGACACCCATTCAGGGAAGTGCGCATGGTGACTGTTGTATTCAATCCCGATGCAAATTCTGTGTTTCATCTGCACTCGTATAGTCCACAGATTACAGAATGCTTCCAGATGTGCATCGGAAACTACTACTGGTCTTCCTGGGAACGATCAAAGCGTAGACTATTTGAGACATTATTCTCATGAAGGAATGTGCGCATTGTGGCTGTTGTATTCACTCCCGAGGCAATTTCTGTGTTTCATCAACACTCTGATAGTCCACAGATTACAGAATGCCACCAGACGTGCATCGGAAAAAACTACTGGTCTTCCAGGGAACGATCAAAGCGTAGACTGTTTGAGACATTACTCCCGTGGAGGAAAGTGCGCATGGTGACTGTTGTATTCAATTCCCATTCAATTTCGGTGTTTCATCAACACTCTGATTGTCCACAGATTACAGAATGCCACCAGATGTGCATCGGAAACTACTACTGGTCTTCCAGGGACCGATCAAAGCGTAGACTGTTTGAGACATTACTCCCGTGTAGGAGATTGCGCATGGTGACTGTTGTATTCAATTCCGATGCAATTTCTGTGTTTAATCAACACCCTGATACTCCACAGATTACAGAATGCCACCAGATGTGCATCGGAAATTACTACTGGTCTTCCAGGGAACGATCAAAGCGTAGACTCTTAGAGACATTACTCCCATTGAGGAAAGTGCTCAAGGTGACTGTTGTATTCAATCCCGATGCAATTTCAGTGTTTCATCAACACTCTGATAGTCCACAGATTACAGAATGCCTCCAGATGCGCATCGGAAACCAATACTGGTCTTCTAGGGAACGATGAAAGCGTATACTGTTTGAGATATTACTCCCATGGAGGAAAGTGCGCATGGTGACTGTTGTATTCAATCCCGATGCAATTTCTGTGTTTCATCAACACTCTGATAGTCCACAGATTACAGAATGCCACCAGATGTGCAACGAAAACTACTACTGGTCTTCCGGGGAACGATCAAAGCGTATACTGTTTGTGACATTAGTCCCGTGGAGGAAAGTGCGCATGGTGACTGTTGTATTCAATCCCGATGCAATTTCTGTGTTTCATCAACACTCTGATAGTCCACATATTACAGAATGCCACCAGATGTGCATCGGAAACTACTACTGGTTTTCCAGGGAACGATCAATGAGTAGACTGTTTGAGACCTTACTCCCATGGAGGAAAGTGCGCATGGTGACTGTTATATTCAATCCCGATGCAATTTCTGTGTTTCATCAGTACTCTTATAGTCCACAGATTACAGAATGCTTTCAGATGTGCATTGGAACTACTACTACCGGTCTTCCTGGGAACGATTAAAGCGTAGACTGTTTGAGACATTATTCCCATGAAGGAATGTGCGCATTGTGACTGTTGTATTCAATCCCGAGGCAATCTCTGTGTTTCATCAACACTCTGATAGTCCACAGATTACAGAATGCCACCAGACGTGCATCGGAAACTACTACTGGTCTACCAGGAACGATCAAAGCGTAGACTGTTTGAGACATTACTCCCGTGGAGGAAAGTGCGCATGGTGACTGTTGTATTCTATTCCGATGCAATTTCTGTGTTTAATCAACACTCTGATACGCCACAGATCACCGAATGCCACCAGATGTGCATTGGAAACTACTACTGGTCTTCCAGGGAACGATGAAAGCGTAGACTGTTAGAGACATTACTCCCATGGTTGAAAGTGCGTATGGTGACTGTTGTACTCAATCCCTATGCAATATCTTTGTTTCACCAACACTCCGATAGTCTACATATTACAGAATGCCACCAGATGTGCATCGGAAACTACTACTGGTCTTCCAGGGAACGATAAAATAGTAGACTGCTTGAGACCTTACTCCCATGGAGGAAAATGCGCATGGTGACTGTTGTATTCAATCCCGATGCAATTTCTGTGTTTCATCAACACTCTGATAGTAAACAGATTACAGAATGCCTAAAGATGTGCATCGGAAACTACTACTGGTCTTCCAGGGAACGATCAAATCGTAGGCTGTTAGAGACATTACTCCCATGAAGGAAAGTGCGCCTGGTGACTGTTGTATTCAATCCCGATGCAATATCTTTGTTTCATCAACACTCTGATAGTCTACTTATTACAGAATGCCACAAGATGTGCATCGGAAACTACTACTGGTCTTCCAGGGAACGATCAAAGCGTAGACTGTTTGAGACATTACTCCCATGGAGGAAAGTGCGCATGGTGACTGTTGTATTCAATCCCGATGCAATTTCTGTGTTTCATCAACACTCTGATAGTCCACAGATTACCGAATGCCTCCAGATGCTAATGGGAAACTACTATTGGTGTTCCAGGGAACGATCAAAGCGTAGACTGTGTGAGACATTACTCCCGTGGAGGAAAGTGCGCATGGTGACTGTTGTATTCAATCCCGATGCAATTTCTCTGTATCATCAACACTCTGATAGTCCACAGACAACAGAATGCCTCCAGATGTTCATCAGAAACTACTACTGGTCTTCCAGGGAACGATCAAAGCATAGACTGTTTGAGACATTACTCCCATGAAGGAAAGTGCGCATGGTGACTGTTGTATTCAATCCCGATGCAATTTCTGTGTTTCATCAACACTCTGATAGTCCACAGATTACAGAATGCCTCCAGATGTGCATCGGAAACCACTACTGGCCTTCCAGGGATCGATCAAAGCGTATACTGTTTGGGACATTACTCCCATGGAGGCAAGTGTGCATGGTGACTGTTGAATTCAATCCCGATCCATTTTCTGTGTTTCATCAACACTCTGATAGTCCACAGATTACAGAATGCCACCAGATGTGCAACGAAAACTACTACTGGTCTTCCGGGGAACGATCAAAGCGTAGACTGTTTGAGACATTAGTCCCGTGGAGGAAAGTGCGCATGGTGACTGTTGTATTCAATCCCGATGCAGTTTCTGTGTTTCGTCAACACTCTGATAGTCCAGATATTAGAGAATGCCACCAGATGTGCATCGGAAACTACTACTGGTATTCCAGGGAACGATCAATGAGTAGACTGTTTGAGACCTTACTCCCATGGAGAAAAGTGCACATGGTGACTGTTGTATTCTATCCCGATGCAATTTCTGTGCTTCATCAACACTCTGATAGTCCACAGATTACAGAATGCCGCCAGATGTGCATCGGAAACTACTACTGGTCTTCCAGGGAACGATCAAAGCGTAAACTCTTTAAGACATGACTCCCATGGAGGGAAGTGCGCATGGTGACTGTTGTATTCAATCCCGATGCAATTTCTGTGTTTCATCAGCACTCGTATAGTCCACAGATTACAGAATGCTTCCAGATGTGCATCGGAAACTACTACTGGTCTTCCTGGGAACGATCAAAGCGTAGACTATTTGAGACATTATTCTCATGAAGGAATGTGCGCATTGTGGCTGTTGTATTCAATCCCGAGGGAATTTCTGTGTTTCATCAACACTCTGATAGTCCACAGATTACAGAATGCCACCAGACGTGCATCGGAAACTACTACTGATCTTCCAGGGAACGATCAAAGCGTAGACTGTTTGAGACATTACTCCCGTGGAGGAAAGTGCGCATGGTGACTGTTGTATTCAATTCCCATTAAATTTCTGTGTTTCATCAACACTCTGATTGTCCACAGATTACAGAATGCCACCAGATGTGCATCGGAAACTACTACTGGTCTTCCTGGGACCGATCAAAGCGTAGACTGTTTGAGACATTACTCCCGTGTAGGAGATTGCGCATGGTGACTGTTGTATTCTATCCCGATGCAATTTCTGTGTTTAATCAACACTCTGATACTCCACAGATTACAGAATGCCACCAGATGTGCATCGGAAACTACTACTGGTCTTCCAGGGAACGATCAAAGCGTAGACAGTTTGTGACATTACTCCCGTGGAGGAAAGTGCGCATGGTGACTGTTGTATTCAATCCCGATGCAATTTCTGTGTTTCATCAACACTCTGATAGTCCACAGATTACCGAATGCCTCCAGATGCTAATGGGAAACTACTATTGGTGTTCCAGGGAACGATCAAAGCGTAGACTGTGTGAGACATTACTCCCGTGGAGGAAAGTGCGCATGGTGACTGTTGTATTCAATCCCGATGCAATTTCTCTGTATCATCAACACTCTGATAGTCCACAGACAACAGAATGCCTCCAGATGTTCATCAGAAACTACTACTGGTCTTCCAGGGAACGATCAAAGCATAGACTGTTTGAGACATTACTCCCATGGAGGAAAGTGCGCATGGTGACTGATGTATTCAATCCCGATGCAATTTCTGTGTTTCATCAACACTCTGATAGTCCACAGATTACAGAATGCCTCCAGATGTGCATCGGAAACCACTACTGGCCTTCCAGGGAACGATCAAAGCGTATACTGTTTGGGACATTACTCCCATGGAGGCAAGTGTGCATGGTGACTGTTGAATTCAATCCCGATCCATTTTCTGTGTTTCATCAACACTCTGATAGTCCACATATTACAGAATGCCACCAGATGTGCAACGAAAACTACTACTGGTCTTCCGGGGAACGATCAAAGCGTAGACTGTTTGAGACATTAGTCCCGTGGAGGAAAGTGCGCATGGTGACTTTTGTATTCAATCCCGATGCAGTTTCTGTGTTTCGTCAACACTCTGATAGTCCAGATATTAGAGAATGCCACCAGATGTGCATCGGAAACTACTACTGGTATTCCAGGGAACGATCAATGAGTAGACTGTTTGAGACCTTACTCCCATGGAGAAAAGTGCACATGGTGACTGTTGTATTCTATCCCGATGCAATTTCTGTGCTTCATCAACACTCTGATTGTCCACAGATTACAGAATGCCGCCAGATGTGCATCGGAAACTACTACTGGTCTTCCAGGGAACGATCAAAGCGTAAACTCTTTAAGACATGACTCCCATGGAGGGAAGTGCGCATGGTGACTGTTGTATTCAATCCCGATGCAATTTCTGTGTTTCATCAGCACTCGTATAGTCCACAGATTACAGAATGCTTCCAGATGTGCATCGGAAACTACTACTGGTCTTCCTGGGAACGATCAAAGCGTAGACTATTTGAGACATTATTCTCATGAAGGAATGTGCGCATTGTGGCTGTTGTATTCAATCCCGAGGGAATTTCTGTGTTTCATCAACACTCTGATAGTCCACAGATTACAGAATGCCACCAGACGTGCATCGGAAACTACTACTGATCTTCCAGGGAACGATCAAAGCGTAGACTGTTTGAGACATTACTCCCGTGGAGGAAAGTGCGCATGGTGACTGTTGTATTCAATTCCCATTAAATTTCTGTGTTTCATCAACACTCTGATTGTCCACAGATTACAGAATGCCACCAGATGTGCATCGGAAACTACTACTGGTCTTCCTGGGACCGATCAAAGCGTAGACTGTTTGAGACATTACTCCCGTGTAGGAGATTGCGCATGGTGACTGTTGTATTCTATCCCGATGCAATTTCTGTGTTTAATCAACACTCTGATACTCCACAGATTACAGAATGCCACCAGATGTGCATCGGAAACTACTACTGGTCTTCCAGGGAACGATCAAAGCGTAGACAGTTTGTGACATTACTCCCGTGGAGGAAAGTGCGCATGGTGACTGTTGTATTCAATTCCCATTCAATTTCTGTGTTTCATCAACACTCTGATTGTCCACAGATTACAGAATGCCACCAGATGTGCATCGGAAACTACTACTGGTCTTCCAGGGACCGATCAAAGCGTAGACTGTTTGAGACATTACTCCCGTGGAGGAAAGTGCGCATGGTGACTGTTGTAATCAATCCCGATGCAATTTCTGTGTTTCATCAACACTCTGATAGTCCACAGATTACAGAAAGCATACAGATGTGCATCAGAAACTACTACTGGTCTTCCAGGGAACCATCAAATCGTAGGCTGTTAGAGATATTACTCACATGGTTGAAAGTGCGCATGGTGACAGTTGTACTCAATCCCTATGCAGTATCTTTGTTTCATCAACACTCTGATAGTCTACATATTACAGAATGCCACCAGATGTGCATCGGAAACTACTAGTGGTCTTCCAGGGAACGATCAAAGCGTAGACTCTTAGAGACATTACTCCCATGGAGGAAAGTGCTCATGGTGACTGTTGTATTCAATCCCGAAGCAAAATCTGTGTTTCATCAATACTCTGATAGTGTACAGATTACAGAATGTCTCCAGATGTGCATGGAAACTACTACTGGTCTTCCAGGGAACGATCAAAAACTAGACTGTTTGAGACCTTACTCCCATGGAGGAAAGTGCGCATGGTGACTGTTGTATTCAATCCCGATGCAATTTCTGTGTTTCATCAACACTCTGTTAGTCTACATATTACAGAATGCCACCAGATGTGCATCGGAAACTACTACTGGTCTTCCAGGGAACGATCAAAGCGTAGACTGTTTGAGACATTACTCCCATGGAGGAAAGTGCTCATGGTGAGTGTTGTATTCACTCCCGATGCAATTTCTGTGCTTCATCAACACTCTGATAGTCTACAGATTACAGAATGCCTCCAGATGTGCATCGGAAACTACTACTGGTCTTCCAGGGAACGATCAAAGAGTAGACTGTTTGAGACATTACTCCCGTGGAGGAAAGTGCGCATGGTGACTGTTGTATTCAATCCCGATGCAATTTCTGTGTTTCATCCACACTCTGATAGTCCACAGATTACCGAATGCCTCCAGATGCTCATGGGAAAGTACTACTGGTCTTCCATTGAACGATCAAAGCGTAGACTGTGTGAGACATTACTCCCGTGGAGGAATGTGCGCATGGTGTCTGTTGCATTCAATCCCGATGCAATTTCTCTGTATCATCAACACTCTGATAGTCCACAGACAACAGAATGCTTCCAGATGTTCTTCAGAAACTACTACTGGTCTTCCAGGGAACGATCAACGCATAGACTGTTTGAGACATTACTCCCATGAAGGAAAGTGCGCATGGTGACTGTTGTATTCAATCCCGTTGCAATTTCTGTGTTTCATCAACACTCTGATAGTCCACAGATTACAGAATGCCTCCAGATGTGCATCGGAAACCACTACTGGGCTTCCAGGAACGATCAAAGCGTATACTGTTTGAGACATTACTCCCATGGAGGAAAGTGCGCATGGTGACTGTTGTATTCAATCCCGATGCAATTTCTGTGTTTCATCAACACTCTGATAGTCCACAGATTACAGAATGCTACCAGATGTGCAACGAAAACTACTACTGGTCTTCCGGGGAACGAACAAAGCGTAGACTGTTTGAGACATTAGTCCCGTGGAGGAAAGTGCGCATGGTGACTGTTGTATTCAGTCCCGATGCAATTTCTGTGTTTCATCAACACTCTGATAGTCCACATATTAGAGAATGCCACCAGATATTGCATCGGAAACTACTACTGGTCTTCCAGGGAACGATCAATGAGTAGACTGTTTGAGACCTTACTCCCATGGAGGAAAGTGCGCATGGTGACTGTTGTATTCTATCCCGATGCAATTTCTGTGTTTAATCAACACTCTGATACTCCACAGATTACAGAATGCCACCAGATGTGCATCGGAAACTACTACTGGTCTGCCAGGGAACGATCAAATTGTAGACTGTTTGAGACATTACTCCCGTGGAGGAAAGTGCGCATGGTGAGTGTTGTATTCAATTCCCATTCAATTTCTGTGTTTCATCAACACTCTGATTGTCCACAGATTACAGAATGCCACCAGATGTGCATCGGAAACTACTACTGGTCTTCCAGGGACCGATCAAAGCGTAGACTGTTTGAGACATTACTCCCGTGGAGGAAAGTGCGCATGGAGACTGTTGTATTCAATCCCGATGCAATTTCTGTGTTTCATCAACACTCTGATAGTCCACAGATTACAGAATGCCACCTGATGTGCATCGGAAACTACTACTGGTCTTCCAGGGAACGATCAAAGCGTAGACTGTTTGAGACATTACTTCCATGGAGGAAACTGCTCATGGAGACTGTTGTATTCAATCCCGATGCAATTTCTCTGTTTCATCAACACTCTGATAGTCCACAGGTTACAGAATGCCTATAGATGTGCATCGGAAACTACTACTGGTCTTCTAGGGAACGATCAAAGCGTAGACTGTTTGAGACATTACTCCCATGGAGGAAACAGCTCATTGAGACTGTTGTATTCCATCCCGATGCAATTTCTGTGTTTCATCAACACCCTGATAGTCCACAGATTACGGAAAGCATCCAGATGTGTATCAGAAACTACTACTGGACTTCCAGGGAACGATCAAATCGTAGGCTGTTAGAGACATTACTCCCATGGTTGAAAGTGCGCATGGTCACTGTTGTATTCAATCCCGATGCAAATCTTTGTTTCATCAACACTCTGATAGGCTACATATTACAGAATGCCACCAGATGTGCATCGGAAATTACTACTGGTCTTCCAGGGAACGATCAAGGCGTAGACTGTTTGAGACATTACTCCCATGGAGGAAACTGCGCATGGAGACTGTTGTATTCAATCCCGATGCAATTTCTGTGTTTCATCAACACTCTGAAAGTCCACAGATTACAGAATGCCACCAGATGTGCATCGGAAACTACTACTGGTCTTCCAGGGAACGATCAAAGCGCAGACTCTTAGAGACATTACTCCCATGGAGGAAAGCGCTCATGGTGACTGTTGTATTCAATCCCGATGCAATTTCTGTGTTTCGTCAACACTCTGATAGTCTACAGATTACAGAAAGCCTCCAGATGTGCATCAGAAACTACTACTGGTCTTCCAGGGAACGATCAAAGAGTAGACTGTTTGAGACATTACTCCCGTGGAGGAAAGTGCGCATGGTGACTGTTGCATTCAATCCCGATGCAATTTCTGTGTTTCATCAACACTCTGATAGTCCACAGATTACCGAATGCCTCCAGATGCTCATGGGAAACTACTACTGGTCTTCCAGGGAACGATCAAAGCGTAGACTGTGTGAGACATTACTCCCGTGGATGAAAGTGCGCATGGTGACTGTTGTATTCAATCCCGATGCAATTTCTCTGTATCATCAACACTCTGATAGTCCACAGACAACAGAATGCCTATAGATGTTCATCAGAAACTACTACTGGTCTTCCAGGGAACGATCAAAGCATAGACTGTTTGAGACATTACTCCCATGAAGGAAAGTGCGCATGGTGACTGTTGTATTCAATCCCGATGCAATTTCTGTGTTTCATCAACACTCTGATAGTCCACAGATTACAGAATGCCTCCAGATGTGCATCGGAAACCACTACTGGTCTTCCAGGGAACTATCAAAGCGTATACTGTTTGAGACATTACTCCCATGGAGGAAAGTGCGCATGGTGACTGTTGTATTCAATCCCGATGCAATTTCTGTGTTTCATCAACACTCTGATAGTCCACAGGTTACAGAATGCCACCAGATGTGCAACGAAAACTACTACTGGTCTTCCGGGGAGCGATCAAAGCGTAGACTGTTTGAGACATTAGTCCCGTGGAGGAAAGTGCGCATGGTGACTGTTGTATTCAATCCCGATGCAATTTCTGTGTTTCATGAACACTCTGATAATCCACAGATTACAGAATGCCTCCAGATGTGCATCGGAAACTACTACTGGCCTTCCAGGGAACGATCAAATCGTAGACTGTTTGAGACATTACTCCCATGAAAGAAAGTGCGCATGGCGACTGTTGTATTCTATCCCGATGCTATTTCTGTGCTTCATCAACATTCTGATAGTCCACAGTTTACGAAAAGCCTCCAGATGAGCCTCGGAAAGTACTACTGGTCTTCCAGGGAACGATAAAAGCGTAGACTGTTAGAGACATTACTCCCATGGAGGAAAGTGGGCATGGTGACTGCTGTATTCAATCCCGATGCAATTTCTGTGTTTCATCAACACTCTGATAGTCCACAGATTACAGAATGCTACCAGATGTGCAACGAAAACTACTACTGGTCTTCCGGGGAACGAACAAAGCGTAGACTGTTTGAGACATTAGTCCCGTGGAGGAAAGTGCGCATGGTGACTGTTGTATTCAGTCCCGATGCAATTTCTGTGTTTCATCAACACTCTGATAGTCCACATATTAGAGAATGCCACCAGATATTGCATCGGAAACTACTACTGGTCTTCCAGGGAACGATCAATGAGTAGACTGTTTGAGACCTTACTCCCATGGAGGAAAGTGCGCATGGTGACTGTTGTATTCTATCCCGATGCAATTTCTGTGTTTAATCAACACTCTGATACTCCACAGATTACAGAATGCCACCAGATGTGCATCGGAAACTACTACTGGTCTGCCAGGGAACGATCAAATTGTAGACTGTTTGAGACATTACTCCCGTGGAGGAAAGTGCGCATGGTGAGTGTTGTATTCAATTCCCATTCAATTTCTGTGTTTCATCAACACTCTGATTGTCCACAGATTACAGAATGCCACCAGATGTGCATCGGAAACTACTACTGGTCTTCCAGGGACCGATCAAAGCGTAGACTGTTTGAGACATTACTCCCGTGGAGGAAAGTGCGCATGGAGACTGTTGTATTCAATCCCGATGCAATTTCTGTGTTTCATCAACACTCTGATAGTCCACAGATTACAGAATGCCACCTGATGTGCATCGGAAACTACTACTGGTCTTCCAGGGAACGATCAAAGCGTAGACTGTTTGAGACATTACTTCCATGGAGGAAACTGCTCATGGAGACTGTTGTATTCAATCCCGATGCAATTTCTCTGTTTCATCAACACTCTGATAGTCCACAGGTTACAGAATGCCTATAGATGTGCATCGGAAACTACTACTGGTCTTCTAGGGAACGATCAAAGCGTAGACTGTTTGAGACATTACTCCCATGGAGGAAACAGCTCATTGAGACTGTTGTATTCCATCCCGATGCAATTTCTGTGTTTCATCAACACCCTGATAGTCCACAGATTACGGAAAGCATCCAGATGTGTATCAGAAACTACTACTGGACTTCCAGGGAACGATCAAATCGTAGGCTGTTAGAGACATTACTCCCATGGTTGAAAGTGCGCATGGTCACTGTTGTATTCAATCCCGATGCAAATCTTTGTTTCATCAACACTCTGATAGGCTACATATTACAGAATGCCACCAGATGTGCATCGGAAATTACTACTGGTCTTCCAGGGAACGATCAAGGCGTAGACTGTTTGAGACATTACTCCCATGGAGGAAACTGCGCATGGAGACTGTTGTATTCAATCCCGATGCAATTTCTGTGTTTCATCAACACTCTGAAAGTCCACAGATTACAGAAAGCATCCAGATGTGCATCGGAAACTACTACTGGTCTTCCAGGGAACGATCAAAGCGCAGACTCTTAGAGACATTACTCCCATGGAGGAAAGCGCTCATGGTGACTGTTGTATTCAATCCCGATGCAATTTCTGTGTTTCGTCAACACTCTGATAGTCTACAGATTACAGAAAGCCTCCAGATGTGCATCAGAAACTACTACTGGTCTTCCAGGGAACGATCAAAGAGTAGACTGTTTGAGACATTACTCCCGTGGAGGAAAGTGCGCATGGTGACTGTTGCATTCAATCCCGATGCAATTTCTGTGTTTCATCAACACTCTGATAGTCCACAGATTACCGAATGCCTCCAGATGCTCATGGGAAACTACTACTGGTCTTCCAGGGAACGATCAAAGCGTAGACTGTGTGAGACATTACTCCCGTGGATGAAAGTGCGCATGGTGACTGTTGTATTCAATCCCGATGCAATTTCTCTGTATCATCAACACTCTGATAGTCCACAGACAACAGAATGCCTATAGATGTTCATCAGAAACTACTACTGGTCTTCCAGGGAACGATCAAAGCATAGACTGTTTGAGACATTACTCCCATGAAGGAAAGTGCGCATGGTGACTGTTGTATTCAATCCCGATGCAATTTCTGTGTTTCATCAACACTCTGATAGTCCACAGATTACAGAATGCCTCCAGATGTGCATCGGAAACCACTACTGGTCTTCCAGGGAACTATCAAAGCGTATACTGTTTGAGACATTACTCCCATGGAGGAAAGTGCGCATGGTGACTGTTGTATTCAATCCCGATGCAATTTCTGTGTTTCATCAACACTCTGATAGTCCACAGGTTACAGAATGCCACCAGATGTGCAACGAAAACTACTACTGGTCTTCCGGGGAGCGATCAAAGCGTAGACTGTTTGAGACATTAGTCCCGTGGAGGAAAGTGCGCATGGTGACTGTTGTATTCAATCCCGATGCAATTTCTGTGTTTCATGAACACTCTGATAATCCACAGATTACAGAATGCCTCCAGATGTGCATCGGAAACTACTACTGGCCTTCCAGGGAACGATCAAATCGTAGACTGTTTGAGACATTACTCCCATGAAAGAAAGTGCGCATGGCGACTGTTGTATTCTATCCCGATGCTATTTCTGTGCTTCATCAACATTCTGATAGTCCACAGTTTACGAAAAGCCTCCAGATGAGCCTCGGAAAGTACTACTGGTCTTCCAGGGAACGATAAAAGCGTAGACTGTTAGAGACATTACTCCCATGGAGGAAAGTGGGCATGGTGACTGCTGTATTCAATCCCGATGCAATTTCTGTGTTTCATCAACACTCTGATAGTCCACAGATTACAGAATGCCTCCAGATGTGCATCGGAAACTACTACTGGTCTTCCAGGGAACGTCAAAGCGTAAACTCTTTGAGACATGACTCCCATGGAGGTAAGTGCGCATGGTGACTGTTGTATTCAATCCCGATGCAATTTCTGTGTTTCATCAGCACTCTTATAGTCCACAGATTACAGAATGCTTTCAGATGTGCATCGGAAACTACTACTGGTCTTCCTGGGAACGATCAAACTTAGACTGTTAGAGACATTACTCCCATGGAGGAAAGTGGGCATGGTGACTGTTGTATTCAATCCCGATGCAATTTCTGTGTTTCATCAACACTCTGATAGTCCACAGATTACAGAATGCCTCAAGATGTGCATCGGAAACTTCTACTGGTCTTCTAGGGAACGATCAAAGCGTAGACTGTTTGAGACATTACTCCCATGGAGGAAACTGCTCATTGAGACTGTTGTATTCCATCCCGATGCAATTTCTGTGTTTCATCAACACCCTGATAGTCCACAGATTACGGAAAGCATCCAGATGTGTATGAGAAACTACTACTGGACTTCCAGGGAACGATCAAATCGAAGGCTGTTACAGACATTACTCCCATGGTTGAAAGTGCGCATGGTCACTGTTGTATTCAATCCCGATGCAAATCTTTGTTTCATCAACACTCTGATAGGCTACATATTACAGAATGCCACCAGATGTGCATCGGAAATTACTACTGGTCTTCCAGGGAACGATCAAGGCGTAGACTGTTTGAGACATTACTCCCATGGAGGAAACTGCGCATGGAGACTGTTGTATTCAATCCCGATGCAATTTCTGTGTTTCATCAACACTCTGAAAGTCCACAGATTACAGAAAGCATCCAGATGTGCATCGGAAACTACTACTGGTCTTCCAGGGAACGATCAAAGCGCAGACTCTTAGAGACATTACTCCCATGGAGGAAAGCGCTCATGGTGACTGTTGTATTCAATCCCGATGCAATTTCTGTGTTTCGTCAACACTCTGATAGTCTACAGATTACAGAAAGCCTCCAGATGTGCATCAGAAACTACTACTGGTCTTCCAGGGAACGATCAAAGTGTAGACTGTTTGAGACATTACTCCCGTGGAGGAAAGTGCGCATGGTGACTGTTGTATTCAATCCCGATGCAATTTCTGTGTTTCATCAACACTCTGATAGTCCACAGATTACCGAATGCCTCCAGATGCTCATGGGAAACTACTACTGGTCTTCCAGGGAACGATCAAAGCGTAGACTGTGTGAGACATTACTCCCGTGGATGAAAGTGCGCATGGTGACTGTTGTATTCAATCCCGATGCAATTTCTCTGTATCATCAACACTCTGATAGTCCACAGACAACAGAATGCCTATAGATGTTGATCAGAAACTACTACTGGTCTTCCAGGGAACGATCAAAGCATAGACTGTTTGAGACATTACTCCCATGAAGGAAAGTGCGCATGGTGACTGTTGTATTCAATCCCGATGCAATTTCTGTGTTTCATCAACACTCTGATAGTCCACAGATTACAGAATGCCTCCAGATGTGCATCGGAAACCACTACTGGTCTTCCAGGGAACTATCAAAGCGTATACTGTTTGAGACATTACTCCCATGGAGGAAAGTGCGCATGGTGACTGTTGTATTCAATCCCGATGCAATTTCTGTGTTTCATCAACACTCTGATAGTCCACAGGTTACAGAATGCCACCAGATGTGCAACGAAAACTACTACTGGTCTTCCGGGGAGCGATCAAAGCGTAGACTGTTTGAGACATTAGTCCCGTGGAGGAAAGTGCGCATGGTGATTGTTTTATTCAATCCCGATGCAATTTCTGTGTTTCATCAACACTCTGATAATCCACAGAATACAGAATGCCTCCAGATGTGCATCGGAAACTACTACTGGTCTTCCAGGGAACGATCAAATCGTAGACTGTTTGAGACATTACTCCCATGAAAGAAAGTGCGCATGGCGACTGTTGTATTCTATCCCGATGCTATTTCTGTGCTTCATCAACATTCTGATAGTCCACAGTTTACGAAAAGCCTCCAGATGAGCCTCGGAAAGTACTACTGGTCTTCCAGGGAACGATAAAATCGTAGACTGTTAGAGACATTACTCCCATGGAGGAAAGTGGGCATGGTGACTGCTGTATTCAATCCCGATGCAATTTCTGTGTTTCATCAACACTCTGATAGTCCACAGATTACAGAATGCCTCCAGATGTGCATCGGAAACTACTACTGGTCTTCCAGGGAACGTGAAAGCGTAAACTCTTTGAGACATGACTCCCATGGAGGTAAGTGCGCATGGTGACTGTTGTATTCAATCCCGATGCAATTTCTGTGTTTCATCAGCACTCTTATAGTCCACAGATTACAGAATGCTTTCAGATGTGCATCGGAAACTACTACTGGTCTTCCAGGGAACGTGAAAGCGTAAACTCTTTGAGACATGACTCCCATGGAGGTAAGTGCGCATGGTGACTGTTGTATTCAATCCCGATGCAATTTCTGTGTTTCATCAACACCCTGATAGTCCACAGATTACGGAAAGCATCCAGATGTGTATCAGAAACTACTACTGGACTTCCAGGGAACGATCAAATCGAAGGCTGTTACAGACATTACTCCCATGGTTGAAAGTGCGCATGGTCACTGTTGTATTCAATCCCGATGCAAATCTTTGTTTCATCAACACTCTGATAGGCTACATATTACAGAATGCCACCAGATGTGCATCGGAAATTACTACTGGTCTTCCAGGGAACGATCAAGGCGTAGACTGTTTGAGACATTACTCCCATGGAGGAAACTGCGCATGGAGACTGTTGTATTCAATCCCGATGCAATTTCTGTGTTTCATCAACACTCTGAAAGTCCACAGATTACAGAAAGCATCCAGATGTGCATCGGAAACTACTACTGGTCTTCCAGGGAACGATCAAAGCGCAGACTCTTAGAGACATTACTCCCATGGAGGAAAGCGCTCATGGTGACTGTTGTATTCAATCCCGATGCAATTTCTGTGTTTCGTCAACACTCTGATAGTCTACAGATTACAGAAAGCCTCCAGATGTGCATCAGAAACTACTACTGGTCTTCCAGGGAACGATCAAAGTGTAGACTGTTTGAGACATTACTCCCGTGGAGGAAAGTGCGCATGGTGACTGTTGTATTCAATCCCGATGCAATTTCTGTGTTTCATCAACACTCTGATAGTCCACAGATTACCGAATGCCTCCAGATGCTCATGGGAAACTACTACTGGTCTTCCAGGGAACGATCAAAGCGTAGACTGTGTGAGACATTACTCCCGTGGATGAAAGTGCGCATGGTGACTGTTGTATTCAATCCCGATGCAATTTCTCTGTATCATCAACACTCTGATAGTCCACAGACAACAGAATGCCTATAGATGTTGATCAGAAACTACTACTGGTCTTCCAGGGAACGATCAAAGCATAGACTGTTTGAGACATTACTCCCATGAAGGAAAGTGCGCATGGTGACTGTTGTATTCAATCCCGATGCAATTTCTGTGTTTCATCAACACTCTGATAGTCCACAGATTACAGAATGCCTCCAGATGTGCATCGGAAACCACTACTGGTCTTCCAGGGAACTATCAAAGCGTATACTGTTTGAGACATTACTCCCATGGAGGAAAGTGCGCATGGTGACTGTTGTATTCAATCCCGATGCAATTTCTGTGTTTCATCAACACTCTGATAGTCCACAGGTTACAGAATGCCACCAGATGTGCAACGAAAACTACTACTGGTCTTCCGGGGAGCGATCAAAGCGTAGACTGTTTGAGACATTAGTCCCGTGGAGGAAAGTGCGCATGGTGATTGTTTTATTCAATCCCGATGCAATTTCTGTGTTTCATCAACACTCTGATAATCCACAGAATACAGAATGCCTCCAGATGTGCATCGGAAACTACTACTGGTCTTCCAGGGAACGATCAAATCGTAGACTGTTTGAGACATTACTCCCATGAAAGAAAGTGCGCATGGCGACTGTTGTATTCTATCCCGATGCTATTTCTGTGCTTCATCAACATTCTGATAGTCCACAGTTTACGAAAAGCCTCCAGATGAGCCTCGGAAAGTACTACTGGTCTTCCAGGGAACGATAAAATCGTAGACTGTTAGAGACATTACTCCCATGGAGGAAAGTGGGCATGGTGACTGCTGTATTCAATCCCGATGCAATTTCTGTGTTTCATCAACACTCTGATAGTCCACAGATTACAGAATGCCTCAAGATGTGCATCGGAAACTACTACTGGTCTTCCAGGGAGCGATCAAAGCGTAAACTCTTTGAGACATGACTCCCATGGAGGGAAGTGCGCATGGTGACTGTTGTATTCAATCCCGATGCAATTTCTGTGTTTCATCAGCACTCTTGTAGTCCACAGATTACAGAATGCTTTCAGATGTGCATCGGAAACTACTACTGGTCTTCAGGAACGATCAAAGCATAGACTGTTTGAGACATTACTCCCATGGAGGAAACTGCGCATCTAGACTGTTGTATTCAATCCCGATGCAATTTCTGTGTTTCATCAACACTCTGATAGTCCACAGATTACCGAATGCCTCCAGATGCTCATGGGAAACTACTACTGGTCTTCCAGGGAACGATCAAAGCGTAGACTGTGTGAGACATTACTCCCGTGGAGGAAAGTGCGCATGGTGACTGTTGTATTCAATCCCGATGCTTTTTCTCTGTATCATCAACACTCTGATAGTCCACAGACAACAGAATGCCTCCAGATGTTCATCGGAAACTACTACTGGTCTTCCAGGGAAAGATCAAAGCATAGACTGTTTGAGACATTACTCCCATGAAGGAAAGTGCGCATGGTGACTGTTGTATTCAATCCCGATGCAATTTCTGTGTTTCATCAACACTCTGATAGTCCACAGATTACAGAATGCCTCCAGATGTGCATCGGAAACCACTACTGGTCTTCCAGGGAACGATCAAAGCGTGTACTGTTTGAGACATTACTCCCATGGAGGAAAGTGCGCATGGTGACTGTTGTATTCAATCCCGATGCTATTTCTGTGTTTCATCAACACACTGATAGTCCACAGATTACAGAATGCCACGAGATGTGCAACGAAAACTACTATTGGTCTTCCGGGGAACGATCAAAGCGTAGACTGTTTGAGACATTAGTCCCGTGGAGGAAAGTGCGCATGGTGACTGTTGTATTCAATCCCGATGCAATTTCTGTGTTTCATCAACACTCTGATAATCCACAGATTACAGAATGCCTCCAGATGTGCATCGGAAACCACTACTGGTCTTCCAGGGAACTATCAAAGCGTATACTGTTTGAGACATTACTCCCATGGAGGAAACTGCGCATGGAGACTGTTGTATTCAATCCCGATGCAATTTCTGTGTTTCATCAACACTCTGAAAGTCCACAGATTACGGAAAGCATCCAGATGTGTATCAGAAACTACTACTGGACTTCCAGGGAACGATCAAATCGAAGGCTGTTACAGACATTACTCCCATGGTTGAAAGTGCGCATGGTCACTGTTGTATTCAATCCCGATGCAAATCTTTGTTTCATCAACACTCTGATAGGCTACATATTACAGAATGCCACCAGATGTGCATCGGAAATTACTACTGGTCTTCCAGGGAACGATCAAGGCGTAGACTGTTTGAGACATTACTCCCATGGAGGAAACTGCGCATGGAGACTGTTGTATTCAATCCCGATGCAATTTCTGTGTTTCATCAACACTCTGAAAGTCCACAGATTACAGAAAGCATCCAGATGTGCATCGGAAACTACTACTGGTCTTCCAGGGAACGATCAAAGCGCAGACTCTTAGAGACATTACTCCCATGGAGGAAAGCGCTCATGGTGACTGTTGTATTCAATCCCGATGCAATTTCTGTGTTTCGTCAACACTCTGATAGTCTACAGATTACAGAAAGCCTCCAGATGTGCATCAGAAACTACTACTGGTCTTCCAGGGAACGATCAAAGTGTAGACTGTTTGAGACATTACTCCCGTGGAGGAAAGTGCGCATGGTGACTGTTGTATTCAATCCCGATGCAATTTCTGTGTTTCATCAACACTCTGATAGTCCACAGATTACCGAATGCCTCCAGATGCTCATGGGAAACTACTACTGGTCTTCCAGGGAACGATCAAAGCGTAGACTGTGTGAGACATTACTCCCGTGGATGAAAGTGCGCATGGTGACTGTTGTATTCAATCCCGATGCAATTTCTCTGTATCATCAACACTCTGATAGTCCACAGACAACAGAATGCCTATAGATGTTGATCAGAAACTACTACTGGTCTTCCAGGGAACGATCAAAGCATAGACTGTTTGAGACATTACTCCCATGAAGGAAAGTGCGCATGGTGACTGTTGTATTCAATCCCGATGCAATTTCTGTGTTTCATCAACACTCTGATAGTCCACAGATTACAGAATGCCTCCAGATGTGCATCGGAAACCACTACTGGTCTTCCAGGGAACTATCAAAGCGTATACTGTTTGAGACATTACTCCCATGGAGGAAAGTGCGCATGGTGACTGTTGTATTCAATCCCGATGCAATTTCTGTGTTTCATCAACACTCTGATAGTCCACAGGTTACAGAATGCCACCAGATGTGCAACGAAAACTACTACTGGTCTTCCGGGGAGCGATCAAAGCGTAGACTGTTTGAGACATTAGTCCCGTGGAGGAAAGTGCGCATGGTGATTGTTTTATTCAATCCCGATGCAATTTCTGTGTTTCATCAACACTCTGATAATCCACAGAATACAGAATGCCTCCAGATGTGCATCGGAAACTACTACTGGTCTTCCAGGGAACGATCAAATCGTAGACTGTTTGAGACATTACTCCCATGAAAGAAAGTGCGCATGGCGACTGTTGTATTCTATCCCGATGCTATTTCTGTGCTTCATCAACATTCTGATAGTCCACAGTTTACGAAAAGCCTCCAGATGAGCCTCGGAAAGTACTACTGGTCTTCCAGGGAACGATAAAATCGTAGACTGTTAGAGACATTACTCCCATGGAGGAAAGTGGGCATGGTGACTGCTGTATTCAATCCCGATGCAATTTCTGTGTTTCATCAACACTCTGATAGTCCACAGATTACAGAATGCCTCCAGATGTGCATCGGAAACTACTACTGGTCTTCCAGGGAACGTGAAAGCGTAAACTCTTTGAGACATGACTCCCATGGAGGTAAGTGCGCATGGTGACTGTTGTATTCAATCCCGATGCAATTTCTGTGTTTCATCAGCACTCTTATAGTCCACAGATTAAAGAATGCTTTCAGATGTGCATCGGAAACTACTACTGGTCTTCCTGGGAACGATCAAACTTAGACTGTTAGAGACATTACTCCCATGGAGGAAAGTGGGCATGGTGACTGTTGTATTCAATCCCGATGCAATTTCTGTGTTTCATCAACACTCTGATAGTCCACAGATTACAGAATGCCTCAAGATGTGCATCGGAAACTACTACTGGTCTTCCAGGGAGCGATCAAAGCGTAAACTCTTTGAGACATGACTCCCATGGAGGGAAGTGCGCATGGTGACTGTTGTATTCAATCCCGATGCAATTTCTGTGTTTCATCAGCACTCTTGTAGTCCACAGATTACAGAATGCTTTCAGATGTGCATCGGAAACTACTACTGGTCTTCAGGAACGATCAAAGCATAGACTGTTTGAGACATTACTCCCATGGAGGAAACTGCGCATCTAGACTGTTGTATTCAATCCCGATGCAATTTCTGTGTTTCATCAACACTCTGATAGTCCACAGATTACCGAATGCCTCCAGATGCTCATGGGAAACTACTACTGGTCTTCCAGGGAACGATCAAAGCGTAGACTGTGTGAGACATTACTCCCGTGGAGGAAAGTGCGCATGGTGACTGTTGTATTCAATCCCGATGCTTTTTCTCTGTATCATCAACACTCTGATAGTCCACAGACAACAGAATGCCTCCAGATGTTCATCGGAAACTACTACTGGTCTTCCAGGGAAAGATCAAAGCATAGACTGTTTGAGACATTACTCCCATGAAGGAAAGTGCGCATGGTGACTGTTGTATTCAATCCCGATGCAATTTCTGTGTTTCATCAACACTCTGATAGTCCACAGATTACAGAATGCCTCCAGATGTGCATCGGAAACCACTACTGGTCTTCCAGGGAACGATCAAAGCGTGTACTGTTTGAGACATTACTCCCATGGAGGAAAGTGCGCATGGTGACTGTTGTATTCAATCCCGATGCTATTTCTGTGTTTCATCAACACACTGATAGTCCACAGATTACAGAATGCCACGAGATGTGCAACGAAAACTACTATTGGTCTTCCGGGGAACGATCAAAGCGTAGACTGTTTGAGACATTAGTCCCGTGGAGGAAAGTGCGCATGGTGACTGTTGTATTCAATCCCGATGCAATTTCTGTGTTTCATCAACACTCTGATAATCCACAGATTACAGAATGCCTCCAGATGTGCATCGGAAACTACTACTGGTCTTCCAGGGAACTATCAAAGCGTAGACTGTTTGAGACATTACTCCCATGGAGGAAACTGCGCATCTAGACTGTTGTATTCAATCCCGATGCAATTTCTGTGTTTCATCAACACTCTGAAAGTCCACAGATTACAGAAAGCATCCAGATGTGCATCGGAAACTACTACTGGTCTTCCAGGGAACGATCAAAGCGCAGACTCTTAGAGACATTACTCCCATGGAGGAAAGCGCTCATGGTGACTGTTGTATTCAATCCCGATGCAATTTCTGTGTTTCGTCAACACTCTGATAGTCTACAGATTACAGAAAGCCTCCAGATGTGCATCAGAAACTACTACTGGTCTTCCAGGGAACGATCAAAGTGTAGACTGTTTGAGACATTACTCCCGTGGAGGAAAGTGCGCATGGTGACTGTTGTATTCAATCCCGATGCAATTTCTGTGTTTCATCAACACTCTGATAGTCCACAGATTACCGAATGCCTCCAGATGCTCATGGGAAACTACTACTGGTCTTCCAGGGAACGATCAAAGCGTAGACTGTGTGAGACATTACTCCCGTGGATGAAAGTGCGCATGGTGACTGTTGTATTCAATCCCGATGCAATTTCTCTGTATCATCAACACACTGATAGTCCACAGACAACAGAATGCCTATAGATGTTCATCAGAAACTACTACTGGTCTTCCAGGGAACGATCAAAGCATAGACTGTTTGAGACATTACTCCCATGAAGGAAAGTGCGCATGGTGACTGTTGTATTCAATCCCGATGCAATTTCTGTGTTTCATCAACACTCTGATAGTCCACAGATTACAGAATGCCTCCAGATGTGCATCGGAAACCACTACTGGTCTTCCAGGGAACTATCAAAGCGTATACTGTTTGAGACATTACTCCCATGGAGGAAAGTGCGCATGGTGACTGTTGTATTCAATCCCGATGCAATTTCTGTGTTTCATCAACACTCTGATAGTCCACAGGTTACAGAATGCCACCAGATGTGCAACGAAAACTACTACTGGTCTTCCGGGGAGCGATCAAAGCGTAGACTGTTTGAGACATTAGTCCCGTGGAGGAAAGTGCGCATGGTGATTGTTTTATTCAATCCCGATGCAATTTCTGTGTTTCATCAACACTCTGATAATCCACAGAATACAGAATGCCTCCAGATGTGCATCGGAAACTACTACTGGTCTTCCAGGGAACGATCAAATCGTAGACTGTTTGAGACATTACTCCCATGAAAGAAAGTGCGCATGGCGACTGTTGTATTCTATCCCGATGCTATTTCTGTGCTTCATCAACATTCTGATAGTCCACAGTTTACGAAAAGCCTCCAGATGAGCCTCGGAAAGTACTACTGGTCTTCCAGGGAACGATAAAATCGTAGACTGTTAGAGACATTACTCCCATGGAGGAAAGTGGGCATGGTGACTGCTGTATTCAATCCCGATGCAATTTCTGTGTTTCATCAACACTCTGATAGTCCACAGATTACAGAATGCCTCCAGATGTGCATCGGAAACTACTACTGGTCTTCCAGGGAACGTGAAAGCGTAAACTCTTTGAGACATGACTCCCATGGAGGTAAGTGCGCATGGTGACTGTTGTATTCAATCCCGATGCAATTTCTGTGTTTCATCAGCACTCTTATAGTCCACAGATTACAGAATGCTTTCAGATGTGCATCGGAAACAACTACTGGTCTTCCTGGGAACGATCAAACTTAGACTGTTAGAGACATTACTCCCATGGAGGAAAGTGGGCATGGTGACTGTTGTATTCAATCCCGATGCAATTTCTGTGTTTCATCAACACTCTGATAGTCCACAGATTACAGAATGCCTCAAGATGTGCATGGGAAACTACTACTGGTCTTCCAGGGAGCGATCAAAGCGTAAACTCTTTGAGACATGACTCCCATGGAGGAAAGTGCGCATGGTGACTGTTGTATTCAATCCCGATGCAATTTCTGTGTTTCATCAGCACTCTTGTAGTCCACAGATTACAGAATGCTTTCAGATGTGCATCGGAAACTACTACTGGTCTTCAGGAACGATCAAAGCATAGACTGTTTGAGACATTACTCCCATGGAGGAAACTGCGCATCTAGACTGTTGTATTCAATCCCGATGCAATTTCTGTGTTTCATCAACACTCTGATAGTCCACAGATTACCGAATGCCTCCAGATGCTCATGGGAAACTACTACTGGTCTTCCAGGGAACGATCAAAGCGTAGACTGTGTGAGACATTACTCCCGTGGAGGAAAGTGCGCATGGTGACTGTTGTATTCAATCCCGATGCTTTTTCTCTGTATCATCAACACTCTGATAGTCCACAGACAACAGAATGCCTCCAGATGTTCATCGGAAACTACTACGGGTCTTCCAGGGAAAGATCAAAGCATAGACTGTTTGAGACATTACTCCCATGAAGGAAAGTGCGCATGGTGACTGTTGTATTCAATCCCGATGCAATTTCTGTGTTTCATCAACACTCTGATAGTCCACAGATTACAGAATGCCTCCAGATGTGCATCGGAAACCACTACTGGTCTTCCAGGGAACGATCAAAGCGTGTACTGTTTGAGACATTACTCCCATGGAGGAAAGTGCGCATGGTGACTGTTGTATTCAATCCCGATGCTATTTCTGTGTTTCATCAACACACTGATAGTCCACAGATTACAGAATGCCACGAGATGTGCAACGAAAACTACTATTGGTCTTCCGGGGAACGATCAAAGCGTAGACTGTTTGAGACATTAGTCCCGTGGAGGAAAGTGCGCATGGTGATTGTTGTATTCAATCCCGATGCAATTTCTGTGTTTCATCAACACTCTGATAATCCACAGATTACAGAATGCCTCCAGATGTGCATCGGAAACTGCTACTGGTCTTCCAGGGAACTATCAAAGCGTAGACTGTTTGAGACATTACTCCCATGGAGGAAACTGCGCATCTAGACTGTTGTATTCAATCCCGATGCAATTTCTGTGTTTCATCAACACTCTGAAAGTCCACAGATTACAGAAAGCATCCAGATGTTCAGTGGAAACTATTACTGGTCTTCCAGGGAACGATCAAAGCTTAGACTCTTAGAGACATTACACCCATGGAGGAAAGTGCTCATGGTGAGTGTTGTATTCTATCCCGATGCAATTTCTGTGTTTCACCAACACTCTGATAGTCCACAGATTACAGAATGCCTCCAGATGTGCATCGGAAACTACTACTGGTCTTCTAGGGAAAGATCAAAGCGTAGACTGTATGAGACATTACTCCCATGGAGGAAACTGCTCATGGAGACTGTTGTATTCCATCCCGATGCAATTTCTGTGTTTCATCAACACTCTGTTAGCCACAGATTACGGAAAGCATCCAGATGTGCATCAGAAACTACTACTGCTCTTCCAGGGAACGATCAAATCGTAGGCTGTTAGAGACATTACTCCCATGGTTGAAAGTGCGCATGGTGACTGTTGTATTCAATCCCGATGCAATATCTTTGTTTCATCAACACTCTGATAGGTTACATATTACAGAATGCCACCAGATGTGCATCGGAAACTACTACTGGTCTTCCAGGGAACGATCAAAGCGTAGACTGTTTGAGACATTACTCCCATGGAGGAAACAGCGCATGGAGACTGTTGTATTCAATCCCGAAGCAATTTCTGTGTTTCATCAACACTCTGATAGTCTACAGATTACAGAATGCCTCCAGATGTGCATCGGAAACTACTACTGGTCTTCCAGGGAACGATCTAAGAGTAGACTGTTTCAGACATTACTCCCGTCGAGGAAAGTGCGCATGGCGACTGTTGTATTCTATCCCGATGCAATTTCTGTGCTTCATCAACATTCTGATAGTCCACAGTTTACGAAAAGCCTCCAGATGAGCCTCGGAAAGTACTACTGGTCTTCCAGGGAACGATAAAAGCGTAGACTGTTAGAGACATTACTCCCATGGAGGAAAGTGGGCATGGAGACTGCTGTATTCAATCCCGACGCAATTTCTGTGTTTCATCAACACTCTGATAGTCCACAGATTACAAAATGCCTCCAGATGTGCATCGGAAACTACTACTGGTCTTCCAGGGAGCGATCAAAGCGTAAACTCTTTGAGACATGACTCCCATGGAGGGAAGTGCGCATGGTGACTGTTGTATTCAATCCCGATGCAATTTCTGTATTTCATCAGCACTCTTATAGTCCACAGATTACAGAATGCTTTCAGATGTGCATCGGAAACTACTACTAGTCTTCAAGGGAACGATCAAAGCTTAGACTGTTAGAGACATTACTCCCATGGAGGAAAGTGGGCATGGTGACTGTTGTATTCAATCCCGATGCAATTTCTGTGTTTCATCAACACTCTGATAGTCCACAGATTACAGAATGCCTCCAGATGTGCATAGGAAACTACTACTGGTCTTCCAGGGAGCGATCAAAGCGTAAACCCTTTGAGACATGACTCCCATGGAGGGAAGTGCGCATGGTTACTGTTGTATTCAATCCCGATGCAATTTCTGCGTTTCATCAGCACTCTTATAGTCCACAGATTACAGAATGCTTTCAGATGTGCATCGGAAACTACTACTGGTCTTCAGGAACGATCAAAGCGTAGACTGTTTGAGACATTACTCCCATGGAGGAAACTGCGCATCTAGACTCTTGTATTCAATCCCGATGCAATTTCTGTGTTTCATCAACACTCTGAAAGTCCACAGATTACAGAAAGCATCCAGATGTTCAGTGGAAACTATTACTGGTCTTCCAGGGAACGATCAAAGCGTAGACTCTTAGAGACATTACTCCCATGGAGGAAAGTGCTCATGGTGAGTGTTGTATTCTATCCCGATGCAATTTCAGTGTTTCAAAAACACTCTGATAGTCCACAAATTACAGAATGCCTCCAGATGTGCATCGGAAACTACTACTGGTTTTCTAGGGAAAGATCAAAGCGTAGACTGTTTGAGACATTACTCCCATGGAGGAAACTGCTCATGGAGGCTGTTGTATTCAATCCCGAAGCAATTTCTGTGTTTCATCAACACTCTGATAGTCTACAGATTACAGAATGCCTTCAGATGTGCATCGGAAACTACTACTGGTCTTCCAGGGAACGATCTAAGAGTAGACTGTTTGAGACATTACTCCCGTGGAGGAAAGTGCGAATGGTGACTGTTGTATTCAATCCCGATGCAATTTCTGTGTTTCATCAACACTCTGATAGTCCACAGATTACCGAATGCCTCCAGATGCTCATGGGAAACTACTACTGGTCTTCCAGGGAACGATCAAAGCGTAGACTGTGTGATACATTACTCCCGTGGAGGAAAGTGCGCATGGTGACTGTTGTATTCAATCCCGATGCAATTTCTCTGCATCATCAACACTCTGATAGTCCACAGACAACAGAATGCCTCCAGATGGTCATCAGAAACTACTACTGGTCTTCCAGGGAACGATCAAAGCATAGACTGTTTGAGACATTACTCCCATGAAGGAAAGTGCGCATGGTGACTGTTGTACTCAATCCCGATGCAATTTCTGTGTTTCATCAACACTCTGATAGTCCACAGATTACAGAATGCCTCCAGATGTGCATCGGAAACCACTACTGGTCTTCCGGGGAACGATCAAAGCGTAGACTGTTTGAGACATTAGTCCCGTGGAGGAAAGTGCGCATGGTGACTGTTGTATTAAATCCCGATGCAATTTCTGTGTTTCATCAACACTCTGATAGTCCACATATTAGAGAACGCCACCAGATGTGCATCGGAAACTACTACTGGTCTTCCAGGGAACGATCAATGAGTAGACTGTTTGAGACCTTACTCCCATGGAGGAAAGTGCGCATGGTGACTGTTGTATTCTATCCAGATGCAATTTCTGTGCTTCATCAACATTCAGATAGTCCACAGTTTACGAAAAGCCTCCAGATGAGCCTCGGAAAGTACTACTGGTCTTCCAGGGAACGATAAAAGCGTAGACTGTTAGAGACATTACTCCCATGGAGGAAAGTGGTAATGGTGACTGTTGTATTCAATCCCGATGCAATTTCTGTGTTTCATCAACACTCTGATAGTCCACAGATTACAGAATGCCTCCAGATGTGCATCGGAAACTACTACTGGTCTTCCAGGGAACGATCAAAGCGAAAACTCTTTGAGACATGACTCCCATGGAGGGAAGTGCGCATGGTGACTGTTGTATTCAATCCCGATGCAATTTCTGTGTTTCATCAGCACTCTTATTGTCCACAGATTACAGAATGCTTTCAGATGTGCATCGGAAACTACTACTGGTCTTCCAGGAACTATCAAGGCGTAGACTGTTTGAGACATTACTCCCGTGTAGGAAAGTGCGCATGGTGACTGTTGCATTCAATCCCGATGCAATTTCTGTGTTTCATCAACACTCTGATAGTCCACAGATTACAGAATGCCACCAGATGCGCATCGGAAACTACTACTGGTCTTCCAGGGAACGATCAAAGCGTAAACTGTTTGAGACATTACTTCCATGGAGGTAACTGCTCATGGAGACTGTTGTATTCAATCCCGATGCAATTTCTGTGTTTCATCATCACCCTGATAGTCCACAGATTACAGAAAGCATACAGATGTGCATCAGAAACTACTACTGGTCTTCCAGGGAACGATCAAATCGTAGGCTGTTAGAGACATTACTCCCATGGTTGAAAGTGCGCATGGTGACTGTTGTACTCAATCCCTATGCAATATCTTTGTTTCATCAACACTCTGATAGTCTACATATTACAGAATGCCACCAGATGTGCATCGGAAACTACTACTGGTCTTCCAGGGAACGATCAAAACGTAGACTATTTGAGACATTACTCCCATGGAGGAAAGTGCTCATGGTGACTGTTGTATTCAATCCCGATGCAATTTCTGTGTCTTATCAACACTCTGATAGTCAACAGATTACAGAATGCCTCCAGACGTGCATCGGAAACTACTACTGGTCTTCCAGGGAACGATCAAAAAGTAGACTGTTTGAGACATTACTCCCATGGAGGAAACTGCTCATGGAGACTGTTGTATTCCAACCCGATGCAATTTCTGTGTTTCATCAACACTCTGATAATCCACAGATTACGGAAAGCATTCAGATGTGCATCAGAAACTACTACTGGTCTTCCAGGGAACGATCAAATCGTAGGCTGTTTGAGACATTTCTCCCATGGTGGAAAGTGCGCATGGTGACTGTTGTATTCAATCCCGATGCAATTTCTTTGTTTCATCAACACTCTGATAGTCTACATATTACAGAATGCCACCAGATGTGCATTGGAAACTACTACTGGTCTTCCAGGGAACGATCAAAGCGTAGACTGTTTGAGACATTACTCCCATGGAGGAAACTGCGCATGGAGACTGTTGTATTCAATCACGATGCAATTTCTGTGTTTCATCAACACTCTGAAAGTCCACATATTACAGAAAGCATCCAGATGTGCATCGGAAACTACTACTGGTCTTCCAGGGAACGATCAAAGCGTAGACTCTTAGAGACATTACTCCCATGGAGGAAAGTGCTCATGGTGACTTTTGTATTCTATCCCGATGCAATTTCTGTGTTTCATCAACACTCTGATAGTCTACAGATTACAGAATGCCTCCAGATGTGCATCGGAAACTACTACTGGTCTTCCAGGGAACGATAAAAGCGTAGACTGTTAGAGACATTACTCCCATGGAGGAAAGTGGGCATGGAGACTGCTGTATTCAATCCCGACGCAATATCTATGTTTCATCAACACTCTGATAGTCCACAGATTACAGAATGCCTCCAGATGTGCATAGGAAACTACTACTGGTCTTCCAGGGAGCGATCAAAGCGTAAACCCTTTGAGACATGACTCCCATGGAGGGAAGTGCGCATGGTGACTGTTGTATTCAATCCCGATGCAATTTCTGCGTTTCATCAGCACTCTTATAGTCCACAGATTACAGAATGCTTTCAGATGTGCATCGGAAACTACTACTGGTCTTCAGGAACGATCAAAGCGTAGACTGTTTGAGACATTACTCCCATGGAGGAAACTGCGCATCTAGACTGTTGTATTCAATCCCGATGCAATTTCTGTGTTTCATCAACACTCTGAAAGTCCACAGATTACAGAAAGCATCCAGATGTTCAGTGGAAACTATTACTGGACTTCCAGGGAACGATCAAAGCGTAGACTCTTAGACCCATTACTCTCAGGGAGGAAAGTGCTCATGGTGAGTGTTGTATTCTATCCCGATGCAATTTCTGTGTTTCACCAACACTCTGATAGTCCACAGATTACAGAAAGCATACAGATGTGCATCGGAAACTACTACTGGTCTTCTAGGGAAAGATCAAAGCGTAGACTGTTTGAGACATTACTCCCATGGAGGAAACTGCTCATGGAGACTGTTGTATTCCATCCCGATGCAATTTCTGTGTTTCATCAACACTCTGTTAGCCACAGATTACGGAAAGCATCCATATGTGCATCAGAAACTACTACTGCTCTTCCAGGGAACGATCAAATCGTAGGCTGTTAGAGACATTACTCCCATGGTTGAAAGTGCGCATGGTGACTGTTGTATTCAATCCCGATGCAATATCTTTGTTTCATCAACACCCTGATAGTCTACATATTACAGAATGCCACCAGATGTGCATCGGAAACTACTACTGGTCTTCCAGGGAACGATCAAAGCGTAGACTGTTTGAGACATTACTCCCATGGAGGAAAGTGCGAATGGTGACTGTTGTATTCAATCCCGATGCAATTTCTGTGTTTCATCAACACTCTGATAGTCCACAGATTACCGAATGACTCCAGATGCTCATGGGAAACTACTACTGGTCTTCCAGGGAACGATCAAAACGTAGAATGTGTGATACATTACTCCCGTGGAGGAAAGTGCGCATGGTGACTGTTGTATTCAATCCCGATGCAATTTCTCTGTATCATCAACACTCTGATAGTCCACAGACAACAGTATGCCTCCAGATGTTCATCAGAAACTACTACTGGTCTTCCAGGGAACGATCAAAGCATAGACTGTTTGAGACATTACTCCCATGAAGGAAAGTGCGCATGGTGACTGTTGTACTCAATCCCGATGCAATTTCTGTGTTTCATCAACACTCTGATAGTCCACAGATTACAGAATGCCTCCAGATGTGCATCGGAAACCACTACTGGTCTTCCGGGGAAGGATCAAAGCGTAGACTGTTTGAGACATTAGTCCCGTGGAGGAAAGTGCGCATGGTGACTGTTGTATTCAATCCCGATGCAATTTCTGTGTTTCATCAACACTCTGATAGTCCACATATTAGAGAACGCCACCAGATGTGCATCGGAAACTACTACTGGTCTTCCAGGGAACGATCAATGAGTAGACTGTTTGAGACCTTACTCCCATGGAGGAAAGTGCGCATGGTGACTGTTGTATTCTATCCCGATGCAATTTCTGTGCTTCATCAACATTCTGATAGTCCACAGTTTACGAAAAGCCTCCAGATGAGCCTCGGAAAGTACTACTGGTCTTCCAGGGAACGATAAAAGCGTAGACTGTTAGAGACATTACTCCCATGGAGGAAAGTGGTAATGGTGACTGTTGTATTCAATCCCGATGCAATTTCTGTGTTTCATCAACACTCTGATAGTCCACAGATTACAGAATGCCTCCAGATGTGCATCGGAAACTACTACTGGTCTTCCAGGGAACGATCAAAGCGAAAACTCTTTGAGACATGACTCCCATGGACGGAAGTGCGCATGGTGACTGTTGTATTCAATCCCGATGCAATTTCTGTGTTTCATCAGCACTCTAATTGTCCACAGATTAGAGAATGCTTTCAGATGTGCATCGGAAACTACTACTGGTCTTCCAGGAACGATCAAAGCGTAGACTGTTTGAGACATTACTCCCGTGTAGGAAAGTGCGCATGGTGACTGTTGCATTCAATCCCGATGCAATTTCTGTGTTTCATCAACACTCTGATAGTCCACAGATTACCGAATGCCACCAGATGCGCATCGGAAACTACTACTGGTCTTCCAGGGAACGATCAAAGCGTAAACTGTTTGAGACATTACTTCCATGGAGGAAACTGCTCATGGAGACTGTTGTATTCAATCCCGATGCAATTTCTGTGTTTCATCAACACCCTGATAGTCCACAGATTACAGAAAGCATACAGATGTGCATCAGAAACTACTACTGGTCTTCCAGGGAACGATCAAATCGTAGGCTGTTAGAGACATTACTCCCATGGTTGAAAGTGCGCATGGTGACTGTTGTACTCAATCCCTATGCAATATCTTTTTTTCATCAACACTCTGATAGTCTACATATTACAGAATGCCACCAGATGTGCATTGGAAACTACTACTGGTCTTCCAGGGAACGATCAAAACGTAGACTGTTTGAGACATTACTCCCATGGAGGAAAGTGCTCATGGTGACTGTTGTATTCAATCCCGATGCAATTTCTGTGTCTTATCAACACTCTGATAGTCAACAGATTACAGAATGCCTCGAGACGTGCATCGGAAACTACTACTGGTCTTCCAGGGAACGATCAAAAAGTAGACTGTTTGAAACATTACTCCCATGGAGGAAACTGCTCATGGAGACTGTTGTATTCCAACCCGATGCAATTTCTGTGTTTCATCAACACCCTGAAAGTCCACATATTACAGAAAGCATCCAGATGTGCATCGGAAACTACTACTGGTCTTCCAGGGAACGATCAAAGCGTAGACTCTTAGAGACATTACTCCCATGGAGGAAAGTGCTCATGGTGACTTTTGTATTCTATCCCGATGCAATTTCTGTGTTTCATCAACACTCTGATAGTCTACAGATTACAGAATGCCTCCAGATGTGCATCGGAAACTACTACTGGTCTTCCAGGGAACGATCAAAGAGTAGACTGTTTGAGACATTACTCCCGTGGAGGAAAGTGCGCATGGTGACTGTTGTAATCAATCCCGATGCAATTTCTGTGTTTCATCAACACTCTGATAGTCCACAGATTACCGAATGCCTCCAGATGCTCATGGGAAACTACTACTGGTCTTCCAGGGAACGATCAAAGCGTAAACTGTGTGAGACATTACTCCCGTGGAGGAAAGTGCTCATGGTGACTGTTGTATTCAATCCCGATGCAATTTCTCTGTATCATCAACACTCTGATAGTCCACTGACAACAGAATGCCTCCAGATGTTCATCAGAAACTACTACTGGTCTTCCAGGGAACGATCAAATCATAGACTGTTTGAGACATTACTCCCATGAAGGAAAGTGCGCATGGTGACTGTTGTATTCAATCCCGATGCAATTTCTGTGTTTCATCAACACTCTGATTGTCCACAGATTACAGAATGCCTCCAGATGTGCATCGGAAACCACTACTGGTCTTCCAGGGAACGATCAAAGCGTATACTGTGTGAGACATTACTCCCATGGAGGAAAGTGCGCATGGTGACTTTTGTATTCAATCCCGATGCAATTTCTGTGTTTCATCAACACTCTGATAGTCCACAGATTACAGAATGCCACCAGATGTGCAACGAAAACTACTACTGGTCTTCCGGGGAACGTTCAAAGCGTAGACTGTTTGAGACATTAGTCCCGTGGAGGATAGTGCGCATGGTGACTGTTGTATTCAATCCCGATGCAATTTCTGTGTTTCATCAACACTGTGATAGTCCACATATTACAGAATGCCACCAGATGTGCATCGGAAACTACTACTGGTCTTCCAGGGAACGATCAATGAGTAGACTGTTTGAGACCTTACTCCCATGGCGGAAAGTGCGCATGGTGACTTTTGTATTCAATCCCGATGCAATTTCTGTGTTTCATCAACACTCTGATAGTCCACAGATTACAGAATGCCTCCAGATTTGCATCGGAAACTACTACTGGTCTTCCAGGGAACGATCAAAGCGTATACTGTTTGAGACATTACTCCCATGGAGGAAAGTGCGCATGGTGACTTTTGTATTCAGTCCCGATGCAATTTCTGTGTTTCATCAACACTCTGATAGTCCACAGATTACAGAATGCCACCAGATGTGCAACGAAAACTACTACTGGTCTTCCGGGGAACGATCAAAGCGTAGACTGTTTGAGACATTAGTCCCGTGGAGGAAAGTGCGCATGGTGACTGTTGTATTCAATCCCGATGCAATTTCTGTGTTTCATCAACACTGTGATAGTCCACATATTACAGAATGCCACCAGATGTGCATCGGAAACTACTACTGGTCTTCCAGGGAACGATCAATGAGTAGACTGTTTGAGACCTTACTCCCATGGCGGAAAGTGCGCATGGTGACTTTTGTATTCAATCCCGATGCAATTTCTGTGTTTCATCAACACTCTGATAGTCCACAGATTACAGAATGCCACCAGATGTGCAACGAAAACTACTACTGGTCTTCCGGGGAACGATCAAAGCGTAGACTGTTTGAGACATTAGTCCCGTGGAGGGAAGTCCGCATGGTGACTGTTGTATTCAATTCCGATGCAATTTCTGTGTTTCATCAGCACTCTTATAGTCCACAGATACAGAATGCTTTCAGATGTGCATCGGAAACTACTACTGGTCTTCCTGGGAACGATCAAAGCGTAGACTGTTTGAGACATTATTCCCATGAAGGAATGTGCGCATTGTGACTGTTGTATTCAATCCCGAGGCAATTTCTGTGTTTCATCAACACTCTGATAGTCCACAGATTACAGAATGCCTCCAGATGTGCATCGGAAACTACTACTGGTCTTCCAGGGAACGATCAAAGCGTAGACTGTTTGAGACATTACTTCCATGGAGGAAACTGCTCATGGAGACTGTTGTATTCAATCCCGATGCAATTTCTGTGTTTCATCAACACTCTGATAGTCCACAGACTACAGAAATCATACAGATGTGCATCAGAAACTACTACTTGTCTTCCAGGGAACGATCAAATCGTAGGCTGTTAGAGACATTACTCCCATGGCTGAAAGTGCGCATGGTGACTGATGTACTCAATCCCTATGCAATATCTTTGTTTCATCAACACTCTGATAGTCTACATATTACAGAATGCCACCAGATGTGCATCGGAAACTACTACTGGTCTTCCAGGGAACGATCAAAGCGTAGACTGTTTGAGACATTTCTCCTATGGAGGAAACTGCGCATCTAGACTGTTGTATTCAATCCCGATGCAGTTTCTGTGTTTCATCAACACTCTGAAAGTCCACAGATTACAGAAAGCATCCAGATGTGCATCGGAAACTATTACTGGTCTACCAGGGAACGATCAAAGCGTAGACTCTTAGAGACATTACTCCCATGGATTAAAGTGCTCATGGTGACTGTTGTATTCAATCCCGATGCAATTTCTGTGTTTCATCAACACTCTGATAGTCTACAGATTACAGAATGCCTCCAGATGTGCATCGGAAACTACTACTGGTCTTCCAGGGAACGATCAAAGCGTAGACTGTGTGAGACATTACTCCCATGGAGGAAAGTGCGCATGGTGACTGTTGTATTCAATCCCGATGCAATTTCTCTGTTTCATCAACACTCTGATAGTCCACAGACAACAGAATGCCTCCAGATGTTCATCAGAAACTACCACTTTTCTTCCAGGGAACGATCAAAGCGTAGACTGTTTGAGACATTACTCCCATGAAGGAAAGTGCGCATGGTGACTGTTGTATTCAATCCCGATGCATTTTCTGTGTTTCATCAACACTCTGATAGTCCACAGATTACAGAATGCCTCCAGATGTGCATAGGAAACCACTACTGGTCTTCCAGGGAACGATCAAAGCGTAAACTCTTTGAGACATGACTCCCATGGAGGGAAGTGCGCATGGTGACTGTTGTATTTAATCCCGATGCAATTTCTGTGTTTCATCAGCACTCTCATAGTCCACAGATTACAGAATGCTTACAGATGTGCATCGGAAACTACTACTGGTCTTCCTGGGAACGATCAAAGCGTAGACAGTTTGTGACATTATTCGCATGAAGGAATGTGCGTATTGTGACTGTTGTATTCAATCCCGAGGCAATTTCTGTGTTTCATCAACACTCTGATAGTCCACAGATTACAGAATGCTTCCAGATGTGCATCGGTAACTACTACTGGTCTTCCAGGGAACGATCAAAGCGTAAACTCTTTGAGACATTACTCCCATGGAGGAAAGTGCGCATGCTGACTGTTGTATTCAATCACTATGCATTTTCTGTGTTTCATCAACACTCTGATAGTCCACAGATTACAGAACGCCACCAGATGTGCATCGGAAATTACTACTGCTCTTCCAGGGAACGATCAATGCGTAGACTGTTTCAGACATTACTCCCATGGAGGTAGGTGCGGATGGAGACTGTTGTATTCAATCCCGATGCAATTTCTGTGTTTCATCAACACTCTGATAGTCCACAGATTACAGAATGCCACCAGATGTGCATCGGAAACTACTACTGGTCTTCCTGGGAACGATCAAATCGTAGACTGTTTTAGACATTACTTTTATGGAGGAAAGCGCGCATGGTGACTGTTGTATTCCATCCCGATGCAATTTCTGTGTTTCACCAACACTCTGATAGTCCACAGATTACAGAATGCCTCCAGATGTGCATCGGAAACTACTACTGGTCTTCCAGGGAACGATCAAAGCGTAAACTGTTTGAGACATTATTCCCATGGAGGAAACTGCGCATGGAGACTGTTGTATTCAATCCCGATGCAATTTCTGTGTTTCATCAACACTCTGAAAGTCCACATATTACAGAAAGCATCCAGATGTGCATCGGAAACTACAACTGGTCTTCCAGGGAACGATCAAAGCGTAGACTCTTAGAGACATTACTCCCATGGAGGAAAGTGCTCATGGTGACTGTTGTATTCTATCCCGATGCAATTTCTGTGTTTCATCAACACTCTGATAGTCTACAGATTACAGAATGCCTCCAGATGTGCATCGGAAACTACTACTGGTCTTCCAGGGAACGATCAAAGAGTAGACTGTTTGAGACAATACTCCCGTGGAGGAAAGTGCGCATGGTGACTGTTGTATTCAATCCCGATGCAATTTCTGTGTTTCATCAACACTCTGATAGTCCACAGATTACCGAATGCCTCCAGATGCTCATGGGAAACTACTACTGGTCTTCCAGGGAACGATCAAAGCATAGACTGGTTGAGACATTACTCCCATCAAGGAAAGTGCGCATGGTGACTGTTGTATTCAATCCCGATGCAATTTTTGTGTTTCATCAACACTCTGATAGTCCACATATTACAGATTGCCTCCAGATGTGCATCGGAAACCACTAGTGGTCTTCCAGGGAACGATCAAAGCGTACACTGTTTGAGACATTACTCCCATGGAGGAAAGTGCGCATGGTGACTTTTGTATTTAATCCCGATGCAATTTCTGTGTTTCATCAACACTCTGATAGTCCACAGATTACAGAATGCCACCAGATGTGCAACGAAAACTACTACTGGTCTTCCGGGGAACGATCAAAGCGTAGACTGTTTGAGACATTAGTCCCGTGAAGGAAAGTGCGCATGGTGACTGTTGTATTCAATCCCGAGGCAATTTCTGTGTTTCATCAACACTCTGATAGTCCACAGATTACAGAATGCCACCAGACGTGCATCGGAATCTACTACTGGTCTTCCAGGAACGATCAAAGCGTAGACTGTTTGAGACATTACTCCCATGGAGGTAAGTGCGCATGGTGACTGTTGTATTCAATCCCGATGCAATTTCTGTGTTTCATCAACACTCTGATAGTCCACAGATTACAGAATGCCTCCAGATGTGCATCCGAAACTATTACTGGTATTCCAGGGAACGATCAAAGCGTAGACTGTTCCAGACATTACTCCCATGGAGGAAAGTGCGCATGGTGACTGTTGTATTCAATCCCGATGCAATTTCTGTGTTTCATCAGCACTCTTATAGTCCACAGATACAGAATGCTTTCAGATGTGCATCGGAAACTACTACTGGTCTTCCTGGGAACGATCAAAGCGTAGACTGTTTGAGACATTATTCCCATGAAGGAAAGTGCGCATTGTGACTGTTGTATTCAATCCCGAGGCAATTTCTGTGTTTCATCAACACTCTGATAGTCCACAGATTTCAGAATGCCACCAGACGTGCATCGGAATCTACTACTGGTCTTCCAGGAACGATCAAATTGTAGACTGTTTGAGACATGACTCCCGTGGAGGAAAGTGCGCATGGTGACTGCTGTATTCTATCCCGATGCAATTTCTGTGTTTAATCAACACTCTGATACTCCACAGATTATAGAATGCCACCAGATGTGCATCAGAAACGACTACTGGTCTTCCAGGGAACGATCAAAGCGTAGACTGTTCCAGACATTACTCCCGTGGAGGAAAGTTCACATGGTGACTGTTGTATTCAATTCCCATTCAATTTCTGTGTTTCATCAACACTCTGATAGTCCACAGATTACAGAATGCCACCAGATGTGCTTCGGAAACTACTACTGGTCTTCCAGGGACCGATCAAAGCGTAGACTGTTTGAGACATTACTCCCGTGGAGGAAAGTGCGCATGGTGACTGTTTTATTCAATCCCGATGCAATTTCTGTGTTTCATCAACACTCTGATAGTCCACAGATTACAGAATGCCACCAGATGTGCATCGGAAACTACTACTGGTCTTCCAGGGATCGATCAAATCGTAGGCTGTTGTAGACATTACTCCCATGGTTGAAAGTGCGCATGGTGACTGTTGTACTCAATCCCTATGCAATATCTTTGTTTCATTAACACTCTGATAGTCGACATATTACAGAATGCCACCAGATGTGCATCGGAAACTACTACTGGTCTTCCAGGGAACGATCAAAGCGTAGACTGTTTGAGACATTACTCCCATGGAGGAAACTGCGCATCTAGACTCTTGTATTCAATCCCGATGCAGTTTCTGTGTTTCATCAACACTCTGAAAGTCCACAGATTACAGAAAGCATCCAGATGTGCATCGGAAACTATTACTGGTCTTCCAGGGAACGATCAAAGCGTAGACTCTTAGAGACATTACTCCCATGGAGGAAAGTGCTCATGGTGACTGTTGTATTCAATCCCGATGCAATTTCTGTGTTTCATCAACACTCTGATAGTCTACAGATTACAGAATGCCTCCAGATGTGCATCGGAAACTACTACTGGTCTTCCAGGGAACGATCAAAGCGTAGACTGTGTGAGTCACTACTCCCATGGAGGAAAGTGCGCATGGTGACTGTTGTATTCAATCCCGATGCAATTTCTCTGTTTCATCAACACTCTGATAGTCCACAGACAACAGAATGCCTCCAGATGTTCATCAGAAACTACTACTGGTCTTCCAGGGAACGAACAAAGCGTAGACTGTTTGAGACATTACTCCCATGAAGGAAAGTGCGCATGGTGACTGTTGTATTCAATCCCGATGCAATTTCTGTGTTTCATCAACACTCTGATAGTCCACAGAATACAGAATGCCTCCAGATGTGCATAGGAAACCACTACTGGTATTCCAGGGAACGATCAAAGCGTAAACTCTTTGAGACATGACTCCCATGGAGGGAAGTGCGCATGGTGACTGTTGTATTTAATCCCGATGCAATTTCTGTGTTTCATTAGCACTCTTATAGTGCACAGATTACAGAATGCTTACAGATGTGCATCGGAAACTACTACTGGTCTTCCTGGGAACGATCAAAGCGTAGACTGTTTGAGACATTATTCCCATGAAGGAATGTGCGCATTGTGATTGTTGTATTCAATCCCGAAGCAATTTCTGTGTTTCATCAACACTCTGATAGTCCACAGATTACAGAATGCCTCCAGATGTGCATCGGAAACTACTACTGGTCTTCCAGGGAACGATCAAAGCGTAAACTCTTTGAGACATTACTCCCATGGAGGAAAGTGCGCATGCTGACTGTTGTATTCAATCACGATGCATTTTCTGTGTTTCATCAACACTCTGATAGTCCACAGATTACAGAACGCCACCAGATGTGCATCGGAAATTACTACTGGTCTTCCAGGGAACGATCAAAGCGTAGACTGTTTCAGACATTACTCCCATGGCGGAAGGTGCGGATGGTGACTGTTGTATTCAATCCCGATGCAATTTCTGTGTTTCATCAACACTCTGATAGTCCACAGATTACAGAATGCCACCAGATGTGCATCGGAAACTACTACTGGTCTTCCAGGGAACGATCAAAGCGTAGACTGTATTAGACATTACTTTTATGGAGGAAAGTGCGCATGGTGACTTTGGTATTCAATCCCGATGCAATTTCTGTGTTTCACCAACACTCTGATAGTCCACAGATTACAGAATGCCTCCAGATGTGCATCTTATACTACTACTGGTCCTCCAGGGAACGATCAAAGCGTAGACTGTTTCAGACATTATTCCCATGGAGGAAACTGCTCATGGAGACTGTTGTATTCAATCCCAATGCAATATCTTTGTTTCATCAACACTCTGATTGTCTACATATTACAGAATGCCACCAGATTTGCATCGGAAACTACTACTGGTCTTCCAGGGAACGATCAAAACGTAGACTGTTTGAGACATTACTCCCATGGAGGAAACTGCGCATGGAGACTGTTGTATTGATTCCCGATGCAATTTCTGTGTTTCATCAACACTCTGAAAGTCGACAGATTACAGAAAGCATCCAGATGTGCATCGGAAACTACTACTGGTCTTCCAGGGAACGATCAAAGCGTAGACTCTTAGAGACATTACTCCCATGGAGGAAAGTGCTCATGGTGACTGTTGTATTCAATCCCGATGCAATTTCTGTGTTTCATCAACACTCTGATAGTCTACAGATTAGAGAATGCCTCCAGATGTGCATCGGAATCTACTACTGGTCTTCCAGGGAACGATCAAAGAGTAGACTGTTTGAGACATTACTCCCGTGGAGGAAAGTGCGCATGGTGACTGTTGTATTCAATCCCGATGCAATTTATGTGTTTCATCAAAACTCTGATAGTCCACAGATTACCGAATGCCTCCAGATGCTCATGGGAATCTA
Source organism: Schistocerca gregaria (assembly GCF_023897955.1). NCBI lineage: Eukaryota > Metazoa > Arthropoda > Insecta > Orthoptera > Acrididae > Schistocerca > Schistocerca gregaria. The sequence goes on along the minus strand of NC_064923.1, from coordinate 1,827,264 downwards.
CTACTGGTCTTCCAGGGAACGATCAAAGCGTAGACTGTGTGAGACATAACTCCCGTGGAGGAAAGTGCGCATGGTGACTGTTGTAATCAATCCCGATGCAATTTCTCTGTTTCATCAACACTCTGATAGTCCACAGACAACAGAATGCCTCCAGATGTTAATCAGAAACTACTACTGGTCTTCCAGGGAACGATCAAAGCATAGACTGTTTGAGACATTACTCCCATGAAGGAAAGTGCGCATGGTGACTGTTGTATTCAATCCCGATGCAATTTCTGTGTTTCATCATCACTCTGATAGTCCACAGATTACAGAATGCCTCCAGATGTACATCGGAAACCACTACTGGTCTTCCAGGGAACGATCAAAGCGTGGACTGTTTGAGACATTACTCCCATGGAGGAAAGTTGCGCATGGTGACTGTTGTATTCAATCCCGATGCAATTTCTGTGTTTCATCAACACTCTGATAGTCCACAGATTACAGAATGCCACCAGATGTGCAACGAAAACTACTACTGGTCTTCCGGGGAACGATCAAAGCGTAGACAGTTTGCGACATTAGTCCCGTGGAGGAAAGTGCACATGGTGACTGTTGTATTCAATCCCGATGCAATTTCTGTGTTCCATCAACACTCTGATAGTCCACAGATTACAGAATGCCTCTAGATGTGCATCGTAAACTACTACTGGCCTTCCAGGGAACGATTAAAGCGTAAACTCTTTGAGACATGACTCCCATGGAGGAAGTGCGCATGGTGACTGTTGTATTCAATCCCGATGCAATTTCTGTGTTTCATCAGCACTCTTATAGTCCACAGATTACAGAATGCTTTCAGATGTGCATCGGAAACTACTACTGGTCTTCCTGGGAACGATCAAAGCGTAGACTGTTTGAGACATTATTCCCATGAAGGAATGTGCGCATTGTGACTGTTGTATTCAATCCCGAGGCAATTTCTGTGTTTCATCAACACTCTGATAGTCCACAGATTACAGAATGCCACCAGATGTGCATCGGAATCTACTACTGGTCTTCCAGGAACGATCAAAGCATAGACTGTTTGAGACATTACTCCTGTGGAGGAAAGTGCGCATGGTGACTGTTGTATTCTATCCCAATGCAATTACTGTGTTTAATCAACACTCTGATACTCCACAGATTACAGAATGCCACCACATGTGCATCGGAAACTACTACTGGTCTTCCAGGGAACGATCAAAGCGTAGACTGTTTGAGACATTACTCCCGTGGAGGAAAGTGCGCATGGTGACTGTTGTATTCAATCCCGATGCAATTTCTGTGTTTCATCAACACTCTGATAGTCCACATATTATAGAATGCCACCAGATGTGTATCGGAAACTACTACTGGTCTTCCAGGGAACGATCAATGAGTAGACTGTTTGAGACCTTACTCCCATGGAGGAAAGTGATCATGGTGACTGTTGTATTCTATCCCGATGCAATTTCTGTGCTTCATCAACATTCTGATAGTCCACGGTTTACGGAACGCCTCCAGATGAGCATCGGAAAGTACTACTGGCCTTCCAGGGAACGATCAAACCGTAGACTGTGAGAGACATTACTCCCATGGAGGAAAGTGCGCACGGTGACTGTTGTATTCAATCCCGATGCAATTTCTGTGTTTCATCAACACTCTGATAGTCCACAGATTACAGAAAGCACACAGATGTGCCTCGTAAGCTACTACTGGTCTTCCAGGGAACGATCAAATCGTAGGCTGTTAGAGACATTACTCCCATGGTTGAAAGTGCGCATGGTGACTGTTGTACTCAATCCCGATGCAATATCTTTGTTCCATCAACACTCTGATAGTCTACATATTACAGAATGCTTTCAGATGTGCATCGGAAACTACTACTGGTCTTCCAGGGAACGATCAAAGCGTAGACTGTTTGAGACATTATTCCCATGGAGGAAACTGCGCATGGAGACTGTTGTATTCAATCCCGATGCAATTTCTCTGTTTCATCAACACTCTGAAAGTCCACAGATTACAGAAAGCATCCAGATGTGCATCGGAAACTATTACTGGTCTTCCAGGGAACGATCAAAGCGTAGACTCATAGAGACATTACTCCCATGGAGGAAAGTGCTCATGGTGACTGTTGTATTCAATCCCGATGCAATTTCTGTGTTTCATCAACAATCAGATAGTCCACAGATTACAGAATGCCACCAGATGTGCATCAGAAACTACCACTGGTCTTCCGGGGAACGATCAAAGCGTAGACTGTTTGAGACATTAGTCCCGTGGAGGAAAGTGCGCATGGTGACTGTTGTATTCAATCCCGATGAAATTTCTGTGTTTCATCAACAATCAGATAGTCCACAGATTACAGAATGCCACCAGATGTGCATCAGAAACTACCACTGGTCTTCCGGGGAACGATCAAAGCGTAGACTGTTTGAGACATTAGTCCCGTGGAGGAAAGTGCGCATATTGACTGTTGTATTCAATCCCGATGAAATCTCTGTGTTTCATCAACAATCTGATAGTCCACAGATTACCGAATGCCTCCAGATGTTCATGGGAAACTACTACTGGTCTTCCAGGCAACGATCAAAGAGTAGACTGTTTGAGACATTACTAGCGTGGAGGAAAGTGCGCATGGTGACTGTTGTATTCAATCCCAATGCAATTTCTGTGTTTCATCAACACTCTGATAGTCCACAGATTACCGAATGCCTCCAGATGTTCATGGGAAACTACTACTGGTCTTCCAGGCAACGATCAAAGCGTAGACTGTGTGAGACATCACTCCCGTGGAGGAAAGTGCGCATGGTGACTGTTGTATTCAATCCCGATGCAATTTCTCTGTTTCATCAACACTCTGAAAGTCCACAGATTACAGAATGCCTCCAGATGTTCATCAGAAACTATTACTGGTCTTCCAGGGAACGATCAAAGCGTAGACTGTTTGAGACATTAGTCCCGTGGAGGAAAGTGCGCATGGTGACTGTTGTATTCAATCCCGATGAAATTTCTGTGTTTCATCAACAATCAGATAGTCCACAGATTACAGAATGCCACCAGATGTGCATCAGAAACTACTACTGGTCTTCCGGGGAACGATCAAAGCGTAGACTGTTTGAGATATTAGTCGCGTGGAGGAAAGTGCGCATATTGACTGTTGTATTCAATCCCGATGAAATCTCTGTGTTTCATCAACAATCTGATAGTCCACAGATTACAGAATGCCACCAGATGTGCATCAGAAACTACTACTGGTCTTCCGGGGACCGATCAATGAGTAGACTGTTTGAGACCTTACTCCCATGGAAGGAAGTGCGCATGGTGACTGTTGTATTCTATCCCGATGCAATTTCTGTGTTTCATCAGCACTCTTATAGTCCACAGATTACAGAATGCTTTCAGATGTGCATCGGAAACTACTACTGGTCTTCCTGGGAACGATCAAAGCGTAGACTGTTTGAGACATTATTCCCATGAAGAAATGTGCGCATTGTGACTGTTGTATTCAATCCCGAGGCAATTTCTGTGTTTCATCAACACTCTGATAGTCCACAGATTACAGAATGCCACCAAACGTGCATCGGAAACTACTACTGGTCTTCCAGGAACGATCAAGTTGTAGACTGTTTGAGACATTACTCCCGTGGATTAAAGTGCGCATGGTCACTTTTGTATTCTATCCCGATGCAATTTCTGTGTTTAATCAACACTCTGATAGTCCACAGATTACAGAATGCCACCAGATGTGAATCGGAAACTACTACTGGTCTTCCAGGGAACGATCAAAGCGTAGACTCATAGAGACATTACTCCCATGGAGGAAAGTGCGCATGGTGACTGTTGTATTCAATCCCGATGCAATTTCTGTGTTTCATCAACACTCTGATAGTCCACAGATTACAGAATGCCACCAGATGTGCATCGGAAACTACTACTGGTCTACCTTGGAACGATCAAAGCGTGGACTGTTTGAGACATTACTCCCATGGTGGAAAGTTGCGCATGGTGACTGTTGTATTCAATCCCGATGCAATTTCTGTGTTTCATCAACACTCTGATAGTCCACAGATTACAGAATGCCACCAGATGTGCAACGAAAACTACTACTGGTCTTCCGGGGAACGATCAAAGCGTAGACTGTTTGAGACATTAGTCCCGTGGAGGAAAGTGCACATGGTGACTGTTGTATTCAATCCCGATGCAATTTCTGTGTTCCATCAGCACTCTTATAGTCCACAGATTACAGAATGCTTTCAGATGTGCATCGGAAACTACTACTGGTCTTCCTGGGAACGATCAAAGCGTAGACTGTTTGAGACATTATTCCCATGAAGGAATGTGCGCATTGTGACTGTTGTATTCAATCCCGAGGCAATTTCTGTGTTTCATCAACACTCTGATAGTCCACAGATTACAGAATGCCACCAGATGTGCATCGGAATCTACTACTGGTCTTCCAGGAAGATCAAAGCATAGACTGTTTGAGACATTACTCCTGTGGAGGAAAGTGCGCATGGTGACTGTTGTATTCTATCCCGATGCAATTACTGTGTTTAATCAACACTCTGATACTCCACAGATTACAGAATGCCACCACATGTGCATCGGAAACTACTACTGGTCTTCCAGGGAACGATCAAAGCGTAGACTGTTTGAGACATTACTCCCGTGGAGGAAAGTGCGCATGGTGACTGTTGTATTCAATTCCCATTCAATTTCTGTGTTTCATCAACACTCTGATTGTCCACAGATTACAGAATGCCACCAGATGTGCATCGGAAACTACTACTGGTCTTCCATGGTCCGATCAAATCGTAGACTGTTTGAGACATTACTCCCATGGAGGAAAGTGCGCATGGTGACTGTTGTATTCAATCCCGATGCAATTTCTGTGTTTCATCAACACTCTGATAGTCCACATATTATAGAATGCCACCAGATGTGTATCGGAAACTACTACTGGTCTTCCAGGGAACGATCAATGAGTAGACTGTTTGAGACCTTACTCCCATGGAGGAAAGTGATCATGGTGACTGTTGTATTCTATCCCGATGCAATTTCTGTGCTTCATCAACATTCTGATAGTCCACGGTTTACGGAACGCCTCCAGATGAGCATCGGAAAGTACTACTGGCCTTCCAGGGAACGATCAAACCGTAGACTGTTAGCGACATTACTCCCATGGAGGAAAGTGCGCACGGTGACTGTTGTATTCAATCCCGATGCAATTTCTGTGTTTCATTAACACTCTGATAGTCCACAGATTACAGAAAGCACACAGATGTGCCTCATAAACTACTACTGGTCTTCCAGGGAACGATCAAATCGTAGGCTGTTAGAGACATTACTCCCATGGTTGAAAGTGCGCATGGTGACTGTTGTACTCAATCCCGATGCAATATCTTTGTTCCATCAACACTCTGATAGTCTACATATTTCAGAATGCTTTCAGATGTGCATCGGAAACTACTACTGGTCTTCCAGGGAACGATCAAAGCGTAGACTGTTTGAGACATTATTCCCATAGAGGAAACTGCGCATGGAGACTGTTGTATTCAATCCCGATGCAATTTCTCTGTTTCATCAACACTCTGAAAGTCCACAGATTACAGAAAGCATCCAGATGTGCATCGGAAACTATTACTGGTCTTCCAGTTAACCATCAAAGCGTAGACTCATAGAGACATTACTCCCATGGAGGAAAGTGCTCATGGTGACTGTTGATTTCAATCCCGATGCAATTTCTGTGTTTCATCAACACTCTGATAGTCTACAGATTACAGAATGCCTCCAGATTTGCATCGGAAACTACTACTGGTCTTCCAGGGAACGATCAAAGCGTAGACTGTTTGAGACATTAGGCCCGTGGAGGAAAATGCGCATGGTGACTGTTGTATTCAATCCCGATGAAATTTCTGTGTTTCATCAACAATCAGATAGTCCACAGATTACAGAATGCCACCAGATGTGCATCAGAAACTACTACTGGTCTTCCGGGGAACGATCAAAGCGTAGACTGTTTGAGACATTAGTCCCGTGGAGGAAAGTGCGCATATTGACTGTTGTATTCAATCCCGATGAAATCTCTGTGTTTTATCAACAATCTGATAGTCCACAGATTACCGAATGCCTCCAGATGTTCATGGGAAACTACTACTGGTCTTCCAGGCAACGATCAAAGAGTAGACTGTTTGAGACATTACTAGCGTGGAGGAAAGTGCGCATGGTGACTGTTGTATTCAATCCCAATGCAATTTCTGTGTTTCATCAACACTCTGATAGTCCACAGATTACCGAATGCCTCCAGATGTTCATGGGAAACTACTACTGGTCTTCCAGGCAACGATCAAAGCGTAGACTGTGTGAGACATCACTCCCGTGGAGGAAAGTGCGCATGGTGACTGTTGTATTCAATCCCGATGCAATTTCTCTGTTTCATCAACACTCTGAAAGTCCACAGACAACAGAATGCCTCCAGATGTTCATCAGAAACTACTACTGGTCTTCCAGGGAACGATCAAAGCGTAGACTGTTTGAGACATTAGTCCCGTGGAGGAAAGTGCGCATGGTGACTGTTGTATTCAATCCCGATGCAATTTCTGTGTTTCATCAACACTCTGATAGTCCACAGATTACAGAATGCCACCAGATGTGCATCGGAATCTACTACTGGTCTACCTTGGAACGATCAAAGAGTAGACTGTTTCAGACATTACTCCCATGGAGGAACGTGCGGATGGTGACTGTTGTATTCAATCCCGATGCAATTTCCGTGTTTCATCAACACTCTGATAGTCCACAGATTACAGAATGCCTCCAGATGTGCATAGGAAACCACTACTGGTCTTGCAGGAAACGATCAAAGCGTAGACTGTTTGAGACATTACTCCCATGGAGGAAAGTGCGCATGGTGACTGTTGTATTCAATCCCGATGTAATTTCTGTGTTTCATCAACACTCTGACAGTCCACAGATTACAGAATGTCACCAGATGTGCATCGAAAACTACTACTGGTCTTCCGGGGAACGATCAAAGCGTAGACTGTTTGGGACATTAGTCCCGTGGAGGAAAGTTTGCGTGGTGACTGTTGTATTCAATCCCGATGAAATTTCTGTGTTTCATCAACACTCTGATAGTCCACAGATTACAGAATGCCACCAGATGTGCATCAGAAAATACTACTGGTCTTCCAGGGAACAATCAATGAGTAGACTGTTTGAGACCTTACTCCCATGGAGGAAAGTGCGCATGGTGACTGTTGTATTCTATCCCGATGCAATTTCTGTGTTTCATCAGCACTCTTATAGTCCACAGATTACAGAATGCTTTCAGATGTGCATCGGAAACTACTACTGGTCTTCCTGGGAACGATCAAAGCGTAGACTGTTTGAGACATTATTCCCATGAAGGAATGTGCGCATTGTGACTGTTGTATTCAATCCCGAGGAAATTTCTGTGTTTCATCAACACTCTGATAGTCCACAGGTTACAGAATGCCACCAAACGTGCATCGGAAACTAGTACTGGTCTTCCAGGAACGATCAAAGCGTAGACTGTTTGAGACATTACTCCCGTGGATTAAAGTGCGCATGGTCACTTTTGTATTCTATCCCGATGCAATTTCTGTGTTTAATCAACACTGTGATAGTCCACAGATTACAGAATGCCACCAGATGTGCATCGGAAACTACTACTGGTCTTCCAGGGAACGATCAAAGCGTAGACTGTTTTAGACATTACTTTTATGGAGGAAAGTGCGCATGGTGACATCGGTATTCAATCCTATTGCAATTTCTGTGTTTCACCAACACTCTGATAGTCCACAGATTACAGAATGCCTAAAGATGTGCATCGGAAACTACTACTGGTCTTCCAGGGAATGATCAAAGCGTAGACTGTTTGGGACATTACTTCCATGGAGGAAACTGCTCATGGAGACTGTTGTATTCAATCCTGATGCAATTTCTGTGTTTCATCAACACTCTGATAGCCCACAGATTACAGAAAGCATACAGATGTGCATCAGAAACTACTACTGGTCTTCCAGGGAACGATCAAAGCGTAGACTGTTAGAGACATTACTCCCATGGTTGAAAGTGCGCATGGTGACTGTTGTATTCAATCCCGATGCCATATGTTTGTTTCAACAACACTCTGATAGTCTACATATTACAGAATGCCACCAGATGTGCATCGGAAACTACTACTGGTCTTCCAGGGAACGAGCAAAGCGTAGACTGTTGGAGACATTACTCCCGTGGAGGAAAGTGCGCATGGTGACTGTTGTATTCAATCCCGATGCAAATTCTCTGTTTCATCAACACTCTGATAGTCCACAAATTACGGAAAGCCTCCAGATGTGCATCGGAAACTACTACTGGTCTTCCAGGGAACGATCAAAGCGTAGCCTGTTAGAGACATTACTCAAATGAAGAAAAGTGCGCATGGTGACTGTTGTATTCAATCCCGATGCAATTTCTGCGTTTCATCAACACTCTGATAGTCCACAGATTACAGAATGCCTCAAGATGTGCATCGGAAACTACTACTGGTCATCCAGGGAGCGATCAAAGCGTAGACTGTTTTAGACATAACTTTTATGGAGGAAAGTGCGCATGGTGACATTGGTATTCAATCCCGATGCAATTTCTGTGTTTCACCAACACTCTGATAGTCCACAGATTACAGAATGCCTCCAGATGTGCATCGGAAACTAATACTGGTCTTCCAGGGAAAGATCAAAGCGTAGACTGTTTGAGACATTACTCCCATGGAGGAAACTGCTCATGGAGACTGTTGTATTCAATCCCGATGCAATTTCTGTGTTTCATCAACACTCTGATAGACCACAGATTACGGAAAGCATCCAGATGTGCATCAGAAACTACTACTGGTCTTCCATGGAACGATCAAATCGTAGGCTGTTAGAGACTTTACTCCCATGGTTGAAAGTGCGCATGGTGACTGTTGTATTCAATCCCGATGCAATATCTTAGTTTCATCAACATTCCGATAGTCTACATATTACAGAATGCCACCAGATGTGCATCGGAAACTACTACTGGTCTTCCAGGGAACGATCAAAGCGTAGCCTGTTAGAGACATTACTCCCATGAAGGAAAGTGCGCATGGTGACTGTTGTATTCAATCCCGATGCAATTTCTGTGTTTCATCAACACTCTGATAGTCTACAGATTACAGAATGCCTCCAGATGTGCATCGGAAACTACTGCTGGTCTTCCAGGGAACGATCAAAGAGTAGTCTGTTTGAGACATTACTCCCGTGGAGCAAAGTGAGCATGGTGACTGTTGTATTCAATCCCGATGAAATTTCTGTGTTTCATCAACAATCTGATAGTCCACAGATTACAGAATGCCTCCAGATGTGCATAGGAAACCACTACTGGTCTGCCAGGAAACGATCAAAGCGTAGACTGTTTGAGACATTACTCCCATGGAGGAAAGTGCGCATGTCGACTGTTGTATTCAATCCCGATGCAATTTCTGTGTTTCATCAACACTCTGATAGTCCACAGATTACAGAATGCCACCAGATGTGCATCGAAAACTACTACTGGTCTTCCGGGGAACGATCAAAGCGTAGACTGTTTGAGACATTAGTCCCGTGGAGGAAAGTGCGCATGGTGACTGTTGTATTCTATCCCGATGCAATTTCTGTGTTTCATCAGCACTCTTATAGTCCACAGATTACAGAATGCTTTCTGATGTGCATCGGAAACTACTACTGGTCTTCCTGGGAACGATCAAAGCGTAGACTGTTTGAGACATTACTCCCATGGAGGAAAGTGCTCATGGTGACTGTTGTATTCAATCCCTATGCCATTTCTGTGTTTCATCAACAGTCTGATAGTCTACATATTACAGAATGCCACCAGATGTGCATCGGAAACTACTACTGGTCTCCCAGGGAACGATCAAAGCGTAGACTGTTTGAGACATTAGTCCCGTGGAGGAAAGTGCGCATGGTGACTGTTGTATTCTATCCCGATGCAATTTCTGTGTTTCATCAGCACTCTTATAGTCCACAGATTACAGAATGCTTTCTGATGTGCATCGGAAACTACTACTGGTCTTCCAGGGAACGATCAAAGCGTAGCCTGTTAGAGACATTACTCCCATGAAGAAAAGTGCGCATGGTGACTGTTGTATTCAATCCCGATGCAATTTCTGCGTTTCATCAACACTCTGATAGTCCACAGATTACAGAATGCCTCAAGATGTGCATCGGAAACTACTACTGGTCATCCAGGGAGCGATCAAAGCGTAGACTGTTTTAGACATAACTTTTATGGAGGAAAGTGCGCATGGTGACATTGGTATTCAATCCCGATGCAATTTCTGTGTTTCACCAACACTCTGATAGTCCACAGATTACAGAATGCCTCCAGATGTGCATCGGAAACTAATACTGGTCTTCCAGGGAAAGATCAAAGCGTAGACTGTTTGAGACATTACTCCCATGGAGGAAACTGCTCATGGAGACTGTTGTATTCAATCCCGATGCAATTTCTGTGTTTCATCAACACTCTGATAGACCACAGATTACGGAAAGCATCCAGATGTGCATCAGAAACTACTACTGGTCTTCCAGGGAACGATCAAATCGTAGGCTGTTAGAGACTTTACTCCCATGGTTGAAAGTGCGCATGGTGACTGTTGTATTCAATCCCGATGCAATATCTTAGTTTCATCAACATTCCGATAGTCTACATATTACAGAATGCCACCAGATGTGCATCGGAAACTACTACTGGTCTTCCAGGGAACGATCAAAGCGTAGCCTGTTAGAGACATTACTCCCATGAAGGAAAGTGCGCATGGTGACTGTTGTATTCAATCCCGATGCAATTTCTGTGTTTCATCAACACTCTGATAGTCTACAGATTACAGAATGCCTCCAGATGTGCATCGGAAACTACTGCTGGTCTTCCAGGGAACGATCAAAGAGTAGTCTGTTTGAGACATTACTCCCGTGGAGCAAAGTGAGCATGGTGACTGTTGTATTCAATCCCGATGAAATTTCTGTGTTTCATCAACAATCTGATAGTCCACAGATTACAGAATGCCTCCAGATGTGCATAGGAAACCACTACTGGTCTGCCAGGAAACGATCAAAGCGTAGACTGTTTGAGACATTACTCCCATGGAGGAAAGTGCGCATGTCGACTGTTGTATTCAATCCCGATGCAATTTCTGTGTTTCATCAACACTCTGATAGTCCACAGATTACAGAATGCCACCAGATGTGCATCGAAAACTACTACTGGTCTTCCGGGGAACGATCAAAGCGTAGACTGTTTGAGACATTAGTCCCGTGGAGGAAAGTGCGCATGGTGACTGTTGTATTCTATCCCGATGCAATTTCTGTGTTTCATCAGCACTCTTATAGTCCACAGATTACAGAATGCTTTCTGATGTGCATCGGAAACTACTACTGGTCTTCCTGGGAACGATCAAAGCGTAGACTGTTTGAGACATTACTCCCATGGAGGAAAGTGCTCATGGTGACTGTTGTATTCAATCCCTATGCCATTTCTGTGTTTCATCAACACTCTGATAGTCTACATATTACAGAATGCCACCAGATGTGCATCGGAAACTACTACTGGTCTCCCAGGGAACGATCAAAGCGTAGACTGTTTGAGACATTAGTCCCGTGGAGGAAAGTGCGCATGGTGACTGTTGTATTCAATCCCGATGAAATTTCAGTCTTTCATTAACAATCTGATAGTCCACAGATTACAGAATGCCTCCAGATGTGCATAGGAAACCACTACTGGTCTTCCAGGAAACGATCAAAGCGTAGACTGTTTCAGACATTACTCCCATGGAGGAAAGTGCGCATGTCGACTGTTGTATTCAATCCCGATGCAATTTCTGTGTTTCATCAACACTCTGATAGTCCACAGAATACAGAATGCCACCAGATGTCCATCGAAAACTACTACTGGTCTTCCGGGGAACGATCAAAGCGTAGACTGTTTGAGACATTAGTCCCGTGGAGGAAAGTGCGCATGGTGACTGTTGTATTCAATCCCGATGAAATTTCTGTTTTTCATCAACAATCTGATAGTCCACAGATTACAGAATGCCACCAGATGTGCATCGAAAACTACTACTGGTCTTCCTGGGAACGATCAAAGCGTAGACTGTTTGAGACATTATTCCCATGAAGGAATGTGCGCATTGTGACTGTTGTATTCAATCCCGAGGCAATGTCTGTGTTTCATCAACACTCTGATAGTCTACATATTACAGAATGCCACCAAACGTGCATCGGAAACTACTACTGGTCCTCCACGGAACGATCAATGAGTAGACTGTTTGAGACCTTACTCCCATGGAGGAAAGTGCGCATGGTTACTGTTGTATTCTATCCCGATGCAATTTCTGTGTTTCATCAGCACTCTTATTGTCCACAGATTACAGAATGCTTTCAGATGTGCATCGGAAACTACAACTGGTCTTCCTGGGAACGATCAAAGCGTAGACTGTTTGAGACATTATTCCCATGAAGGAATGTGCGCATTGTGACTGTTGTATTCAATCCCGAGGCAATGTCTGTGTTTCATCAACGCTCTGATAGTCTACATATTACAGAATGCCACCAAACGTGCATCGGAAACTACTACTGGTCTTCCAGGAACGATCAAAGCGTAGACTGTTTGAGACATTACTCCCGTGGATTTAAGTGCGCATGGTCACTTTTGTATTCTATCCCGATGCAATTTCTGTGTTTAATCAACACTCTGATAGTCCACAGATTACAGAATGCCACCAGATGTGCATCGGAAACTACTACTGGTATTCCAGGGAACGATCAAAGCGTAGACTCATAGAGTCATTACTCCCATTTAGGAAAGTGCTCATGGTGACTGTTGTATTCAATCCCGATGCAATTTCTGTGTTTCATCAACACTCTGATAGTCTACAGATTACAGAATGCCTCCAGATGTGCATCGGAAACTACTACTGGTCTTCCAGGGAACGATCAAAGGGTAGACTGTTTGAGACATTACTCCCGTGGAGGAAAGTGCGCATGGTGACTGTTGTATTCAATCCCGATGCAATTTCTGTGTTTCATCAACACTCTGATAGTCCACAGATTACAGAATGCCACCAGATGTGCATCGGAAACTACTACTGGTCTTCCAGGGAACGATCAAAGCGTAGACTGGTTTAGACATTACTTTTATGGAGGAAAGTGCGCATGGTGACATCGGTATTCAATCCCGATGCAATTTCTGTGTTTCACCAACACTCTGATAGTCCACAGATTACCGAATGCCTCCAGATGTTCATGGGAAACTACTACTGGTCTTCCAGGCAACGATCAAAGAGTAGACTGTATGAGACATTACTCCCGTGGAGGAAAGTGCGCATGGTGACTGTTGTATTCAATCCCGATGCAATTTCTGTGTTTCCTCAACACTCTGATAGTCCACAAATTACGGAAAGCCTCCAGATGTGCATCGGAAACTACTACTGGTCTTCCAGGGAACGATCAAAGCGTAGCCTGTTAGAGACATTACTCCCATGAAGAAAAGTGCGCATGGTGACTGTTGTATTCAATCCCGATGCAATTTCTGCGTTTCATCAACACTCTGATAGTCCACAGATTACAGAATGCCTCAAGATGTGCATCGGAAACTACTACTGGTCATCCAGGGAGCGATCAAAGCGTAGACTGTTTTAGACATAACTTTTATGGAGGAAAGTGCGCATGGTGACATTGGTATTCAATCCCGATGCAATTTCTGTGTTTCACCAACACTCTGATAGTCCACAGATTACAGAATGCCTCCAGATGTGCATCGGAAACTAATACTGGTCTTCCAGGGAAAGATCAAAGCGTAGACTGTTTGAGACATTACTCCCATGGAGGAAACTGCTCATGGAGACTGTTGTATTCAATCCCGATGCAATTTCTGTGTTTCATCAACACTCTGATAGACCACAGATTACGGAAAGCATCCAGATGTGCATCAGAAACTACTACTGGTCTTCCAGGGAACGATCAAATCGTAGGCTGTTAGAGACTTTACTCCCATGGTTGAAAGTGCGCATGGTGACTGTTGTATTCAATCCCGATGCAATATCTTAGTTTCATCAACATTCCGATAGTCTACATATTACAGAATGCCACCAGATGTGCATCGGAAACTACTACTGGTCTTCCAGGGAACGATCAAAGCGTAGCCTGTTAGAGACATTACTCCCATGAAGGAAAGTGCGCATGGTGACTGTTGTATTCAATCCCGATGCAATTTCTGTGTTTCATCAACACTCTGATAGTCTACAGATTACAGAATGCCTCCAGATGTGCATCGGAAACTACTGCTGGTCTTCCAGGGAACGATCAAAGAGTAGTCTGTTTGAGACATTACTCCCGTGGAGCAAAGTGAGCATGGTGACTGTTGTATTCAATCCCGATGAAATTTCTGTGTTTCATCAACAATCTGATAGTCCACAGATTACAGAATGCCTCCAGATGTGCATAGGAAACCACTACTGGTCTGCCAGGAAACGATCAAAGCGTAGACTGTTTGAGACATTACTCCCATGGAGGAAAGTGCGCATGTCGACTGTTGTATTCAATCCCGATGCAATTTCTGTGTTTCATCAACACTCTGATAGTCCACAGATTACAGAATGCCACCAGATGTGCATCGAAAACTACTACTGGTCTTCCGGGGAACGATCAAAGCGTAGACTGTTTGAGACATTAGTCCCGTGGAGGAAAGTGCGCATGGTGACTGTTGTATTCTATCCCGATGCAATTTCTGTGTTTCATCAGCACTCTTATAGTCCACAGATTACAGAATGCTTTCTGATGTGCATCGGAAACTACTACTGGTCTTCCTGGGAACGATCAAAGCGTAGACTGTTTGAGACATTACTCCCATGGAGGAAAGTGCTCATGGTGACTGTTGTATTCAATCCCTATGCCATTTCTGTGTTTCATCAACACTCTGATAGTCTACATATTACAGAATGCCACCAGATGTGCATCGGAAACTACTACTGGTCTCCCAGGGAACGATCAAAGCGTAGACTGTTTGAGACATTAGTCCCGTGGAGGAAAGTGCGCATGGTGACTGTTGTATTCTATCCCGATGCAATTTCTGTGTTTCATCAGCACTCTTATAGTCCACAGATTACAGAATGCTTTCTGATGTGCATCGGAAACTACTACTGGTCTTCCAGGGAACGATCAAAGCGTAGCCTGTTAGAGACATTACTCCCATGAAGAAAAGTGCGCATGGTGACTGTTGTATTCAATCCCGATGCAATTTCTGCGTTTCATCAACACTCTGATAGTCCACAGATTACAGAATGCCTCAAGATGTGCATCGGAAACTACTACTGGTCATCCAGGGAGCGATCAAAGCGTAGACTGTTTTAGACATAACTTTTATGGAGGAAAGTGCGCATGGTGACATTGGTATTCAATCCCGATGCAATTTCTGTGTTTCACCAACACTCTGATAGTCCACAGATTACAGAATGCCTCCAGATGTGCATCGGAAACTAATACTGGTCTTCCAGGGAAAGATCAAAGCGTAGACTGTTTGAGACATTACTCCCATGGAGGAAACTGCTCATGGAGACTGTTGTATTCAATCCCGATGCAATTTCTGTGTTTCATCAACACTCTGATAGACCACAGATTACGGAAAGCATCCAGATGTGCATCAGAAACTACTACTGGTCTTCCAGGGAACGATCAAATCGTAGGCTGTTAGAGACTTTACTCCCATGGTTGAAAGTGCGCATGGTGACTGTTGTATTCAATCCCGATGCAATATCTTAGTTTCATCAACATTCCGATAGTCTACATATTACAGAATGCCACCAGATGTGCATCGGAAACTACTACTGGTCTTCCAGGGAACGATCAAAGCGTAGCCTGTTAGAGACATTACTCCCATGAAGGAAAGTGCGCATGGTGACTGTTGTATTCAATCCCGATGCAATTTCTGTGTTTCATCAACACTCTGATAGTCTACAGATTACAGAATGCCTCCAGATGTGCATCGGAAACTACTGCTGGTCTTCCAGGGAACGATCAAAGAGTAGTCTGTTTGAGACATTACTCCCGTGGAGCAAAGTGAGCATGGTGACTGTTGTATTCAATCCCGATGAAATTTCTGTGTTTCATCAACAATCTGATAGTCCACAGATTACAGAATGCCTCCAGATGTGCATAGGAAACCACTACTGGTCTGCCAGGAAACGATCAAAGCGTAGACTGTTTGAGACATTACTCCCATGGAGGAAAGTGCGC
Source organism: Schistocerca gregaria (assembly GCF_023897955.1). Lineage (NCBI taxonomy): Eukaryota > Metazoa > Arthropoda > Insecta > Orthoptera > Acrididae > Schistocerca > Schistocerca gregaria. The sequence goes on along the minus strand of NC_064923.1, from coordinate 1,810,954 downwards.
ATGTCGACTGTTGTATTCAATCCCGATGCAATTTCTGTGTTTCATCAACACTCTGATAGTCCACAGATTACAGAATGCCACCAGATGTGCATCGAAAACTACTACTGGTCTTCCGGGGAACGATCAAAGCGTAGACTGTTTGAGACATTAGTCCCGTGGAGGAAAGTGCGCATGGTGACTGTTGTATTCTATCCCGATGCAATTTCTGTGTTTCATCAGCACTCTTATAGTCCACAGATTACAGAATGCTTTCTGATGTGCATCGGAAACTACTACTGGTCTTCCTGGGAACGATCAAAGCGTAGACTGTTTGAGACATTACTCCCATGGAGGAAAGTGCTCATGGTGACTGTTGTATTCAATCCCTATGCCATTTCTGTGTTTCATCAACACTCTGATAGTCTACATATTACAGAATGCCACCAGATGTGCATCGGAAACTACTACTGGTCTCCCAGGGAACGATCAAAGCGTAGACTGTTTGAGACATTAGTCCCGTGGAGGAAAGTGCGCATGGTGACTGTTGTATTCAATCCCGATGAAATTTCAGTCTTTCATTAACAATCTGATAGTCCACAGATTACAGAATGCCTCCAGATGTGCATAGGAAACCACTACTGGTCTTCCAGGAAACGATCAAAGCGTAGACTGTTTCAGACATTACTCCCATGGAGGAAAGTGCGCATGTCGACTGTTGTATTCAATCCCGATGCAATTTCTGTGTTTCATCAACACTCTGATAGTCCACAGAATACAGAATGCCACCAGATGTCCATCGAAAACTACTACTGGTCTTCCGGGGAACGATCAAAGCGTAGACTGTTTGAGACATTAGTCCCGTGGAGGAAAGTGCGCATGGTGACTGTTGTATTCAATCCCGATGAAATTTCTGTTTTTCATCAACAATCTGATAGTCCACAGATTACAGAATGCCACCAGATGTGCATCGAAAACTACTACTGGTCTTCCTGGGAACGATCAAAGCGTAGACTGTTTGAGACATTATTCCCATGAAGGAATGTGCGCATTGTGACTGTTGTATTCAATCCCGAGGCAATGTCTGTGTTTCATCAACACTCTGATAGTCTACATATTACAGAATGCCACCAAACGTGCATCGGAAACTACTACTGGTCCTCCACGGAACGATCAATGAGTAGACTGTTTGAGACCTTACTCCCATGGAGGAAAGTGCGCATGGTTACTGTTGTATTCTATCCCGATGCAATTTCTGTGTTTCATCAGCACTCTTATTGTCCACAGATTACAGAATGCTTTCAGATGTGCATCGGAAACTACAACTGGTCTTCCTGGGAACGATCAAAGCGTAGACTGTTTGAGACATTATTCCCATGAAGGAATGTGCGCATTGTGACTGTTGTATTCAATCCCGAGGCAATGTCTGTGTTTCATCAACGCTCTGATAGTCTACATATTACAGAATGCCACCAAACGTGCATCGGAAACTACTACTGGTCTTCCAGGAACGATCAAAGCGTAGACTGTTTGAGACATTACTCCCGTGGATTTAAGTGCGCATGGTCACTTTTGTATTCTATCCCGATGCAATTTCTGTGTTTAATCAACACTCTGATAGTCCACAGATTACAGAATGCCACCAGATGTGCATCGGAAACTACTACTGGTATTCCAGGGAACGATCAAAGCGTAGACTCATAGAGTCATTACTCCCATTTAGGAAAGTGCTCATGGTGACTGTTGTATTCAATCCCGATGCAATTTCTGTGTTTCATCAACACTCTGATAGTCTACAGATTACAGAATGCCTCCAGATGTGCATCGGAAACTACTACTGGTCTTCCAGGGAACGATCAAAGGGTAGACTGTTTGAGACATTACTCCCGTGGAGGAAAGTGCGCATGGTGACTGTTGTATTCAATCCCGATGCAATTTCTGTGTTTCATCAACACTCTGATAGTCCACAGATTACAGAATGCCACCAGATGTGCATCGGAAACTACTACTGGTCTTCCAGGGAACGATCAAAGCGTAGACTGGTTTAGACATTACTTTTATGGAGGAAAGTGCGCATGGTGACATCGGTATTCAATCCCGATGCAATTTCTGTGTTTCACCAACACTCTGATAGTCCACAGATTACCGAATGCCTCCAGATGTTCATGGGAAACTACTACTGGTCTTCCAGGCAACGATCAAAGAGTAGACTGTATGAGACATTACTCCCGTGGAGGAAAGTGCGCATGGTGACTGTTGTATTCAATCCCGATGCAATTTCTGTGTTTCCTCAACACTCTGATAGTCCACAAATTACGGAAAGCCTCCAGATGTGCATCGGAAACTACTACTGGTCTTCCAGGGAACGATCAAAGCGTAGCCTGTTAGAGACATTACTCCCATGAAGAAAAGTGCGCATGGTGACTGTTGTATTCAATCCCGATGCAATTTCTGCGTTTCATCAACACTCTGATAGTCCACAGATTACAGAATGCCTCAAGATGTGCATCGGAAACTACTACTGGTCATCCAGGGAGCGATCAAAGCGTAGACTGTTTTAGACATAACTTTTATGGAGGAAAGTGCGCATGGTGACATTGGTATTCAATCCCGATGCAATTTCTGTGTTTCACCAACACTCTGATAGTCCACAGATTACAGAATGCCTCCAGATGTGCATCGGAAACTAATACTGGTCTTCCAGGGAAAGATCAAAGCGTAGACTGTTTGAGACATTACTCCCATGGAGGAAACTGCTCATGGAGACTGTTGTATTCAATCCCGATGCAATTTCTGTGTTTCATCAACACTCTGATAGACCACAGATTACGGAAAGCATCCAGATGTGCATCAGAAACTACTACTGGTCTTCCAGGGAACGATCAAATCGTAGGCTGTTAGAGACTTTACTCCCATGGTTGAAAGTGCGCATGGTGACTGTTGTATTCAATCCCGATGCAATATCTTAGTTTCATCAACATTCCGATAGTCTACATATTACAGAATGCCACCAGATGTGCATCGGAAACTACTACTGGTCTTCCAGGGAACGATCAAAGCGTAGCCTGTTAGAGACATTACTCCCATGAAGGAAAGTGCGCATGGTGACTGTTGTATTCAATCCCGATGCAATTTCTGTGTTTCATCAACACTCTGATAGTCTACAGATTACAGAATGCCTCCAGATGTGCATCGGAAACTACTGCTGGTCTTCCAGGGAACGATCAAAGAGTAGTCTGTTTGAGACATTACTCCCGTGGAGCAAAGTGAGCATGGTGACTGTTGTATTCAATCCCGATGAAATTTCTGTGTTTCATCAACAATCTGATAGTCCACAGATTACAGAATGCCTCCAGATGTGCATAGGAAACCACTACTGGTCTGCCAGGAAACGATCAAAGCGTAGACTGTTTGAGACATTACTCCCATGGAGGAAAGTGCGCATGTCGACTGTTGTATTCAATCCCGATGCAATTTCTGTGTTTCATCAACACTCTGATAGTCCACAGATTACAGAATGCCACCAGATGTGCATCGAAAACTACTACTGGTCTTCCGGGGAACGATCAAAGCGTAGACTGTTTGAGACATTAGTCCCGTGGAGGAAAGTGCGCATGGTGACTGTTGTATTCTATCCCGATGCAATTTCTGTGTTTCATCAGCACTCTTATAGTCCACAGATTACAGAATGCTTTCTGATGTGCATCGGAAACTACTACTGGTCTTCCTGGGAACGATCAAAGCGTAGACTGTTTGAGACATTACTCCCATGGAGGAAAGTGCTCATGGTGACTGTTGTATTCAATCCCTATGCCATTTCTGTGTTTCATCAACACTCTGATAGTCTACATATTACAGAATGCCACCAGATGTGCATCGGAAACTACTACTGGTCTCCCAGGGAACGATCAAAGCGTAGACTGTTTGAGACATTAGTCCCGTGGAGGAAAGTGCGCATGGTGACTGTTGTATTCAATCCCGATGAAATTTCAGTCTTTCATTAACAATCTGATAGTCCACAGATTACAGAATGCCTCCAGATGTGCATAGGAAACCACTACTGGTCTTCCAGGAAACGATCAAAGCGTAGACTGTTTCAGACATTACTCCCATGGAGGAAAGTGCGCATGTCGACTGTTGTATTCAATCCCGATGCAATTTCTGTGTTTCATCAACACTCTGATAGTCCACAGAATACAGAATGCCACCAGATGTCCATCGAAAACTACTACTGGTCTTCCGGGGAACGATCAAAGCGTAGACTGTTTGAGACATTAGTCCCGTGGAGGAAAGTGCGCATGGTGACTGTTGTATTCAATCCCGATGAAATTTCTGTTTTTCATCAACAATCTGATAGTCCACAGATTACAGAATGCCACCAGATGTGCATCGAAAACTACTACTGGTCTTCCTGGGAACGATCAAAGCGTAGACTGTTTGAGACATTATTCCCATGAAGGAATGTGCGCATTGTGACTGTTGTATTCAATCCCGAGGCAATGTCTGTGTTTCATCAACACTCTGATAGTCTACATATTACAGAATGCCACCAAACGTGCATCGGAAACTACTACTGGTCCTCCACGGAACGATCAATGAGTAGACTGTTTGAGACCTTACTCCCATGGAGGAAAGTGCGCATGGTTACTGTTGTATTCTATCCCGATGCAATTTCTGTGTTTCATCAGCACTCTTATTGTCCACAGATTACAGAATGCTTTCAGATGTGCATCGGAAACTACAACTGGTCTTCCTGGGAACGATCAAAGCGTAGACTGTTTGAGACATTATTCCCATGAAGGAATGTGCGCATTGTGACTGTTGTATTCAATCCCGAGGCAATGTCTGTGTTTCATCAACGCTCTGATAGTCTACATATTACAGAATGCCACCAAACGTGCATCGGAAACTACTACTGGTCTTCCAGGAACGATCAAAGCGTAGACTGTTTGAGACATTACTCCCGTGGATTTAAGTGCGCATGGTCACTTTTGTATTCTATCCCGATGCAATTTCTGTGTTTAATCAACACTCTGATAGTCCACAGATTACAGAATGCCACCAGATGTGCATCGGAAACTACTACTGGTATTCCAGGGAACGATCAAAGCGTAGACTCATAGAGTCATTACTCCCATTTAGGAAAGTGCTCATGGTGACTGTTGTATTCAATCCCGATGCAATTTCTGTGTTTCATCAACACTCTGATAGTCTACAGATTACAGAATGCCTCCAGATGTGCATCGGAAACTACTACTGGTCTTCCAGGGAACGATCAAAGGGTAGACTGTTTGAGACATTACTCCCGTGGAGGAAAGTGCGCATGGTGACTGTTGTATTCAATCCCGATGCAATTTCTGTGTTTCATCAACACTCTGATAGTCCACAGATTACAGAATGCCACCAGATGTGCATCGGAAACTACTACTGGTCTTCCAGGGAACGATCAAAGCGTAGACTGGTTTAGACATTACTTTTATGGAGGAAAGTGCGCATGGTGACATCGGTATTCAATCCCGATGCAATTTCTGTGTTTCACCAACACTCTGATAGTCCACAGATTACCGAATGCCTCCAGATGTTCATGGGAAACTACTACTGGTCTTCCAGGCAACGATCAAAGAGTAGACTGTATGAGACATTACTCCCGTGGAGGAAAGTGCGCATGGTGACTGTTGTATTCAATCCCGATGCAATTTCTGTGTTTCCTCAACACTCTGATAGTCCACAGATTACCGAATGCCTCCACATGTTCATGGGAAACTACTACTGGTCTTCCAGGCAACGATCAAAGCGTAGACTGTGTGAGACATTACTCCCATGAAGGAAAGTGCGCATGGTGACTGTTGTATTCAATCCCGATGCAATTTCTGTGTTTCATCAACACTTTGATAGTCCACAGATTACAGAATGCCTCCAGATTTGCATAGGAAACCACTACTGGTCTTCCAGGAAACGATCAAAGCGTAGACTGTTTGAGACATTACTCCCATGGAGGAAAGTGCGCATGGTGACTGTTGTATTCAATCCCGATGTAATTTCTGTGTTTCATCAACACTCTGATAGTCCACAGATTACAGAATGCCACCAGATGTGCATCGAAAACTACTACTTGTCTTCCGGGGAACGATCAAAGCGTAGACTTTTTGAGACATTAGTCCCGTGGAGGAAAGTGCGCATGGTGACTGTTGTATTCAATCCCGATGAAATTTCTGTGTTTCATCAACACTCTGATAGTCCACAGATTACAGAATGCCACCAGATGTGCATCTGAAACTACTACTGGTCTTCCAGGGTACGATCAATGAGTAGACTGTTTGAGACCTTACTCCCATGGAGGAAAGTGCGCATGGTGACTGTTGTATTCTATCCCGATGCAATTTCTGTGTTTCATCAGCACTCTTATAGTCCACAGATTACAGAAAGCATACAGATGTGCATCAGTAACTACTACTGGTCTTCCAGGGAACGATCAAAGCGTAGACGGTTAGAGACATTACTCCCATGGTTGAAAGTGCGCATGGTGACTGTTGTATTCAATCCCGATGCCATATGTTTGTTTCATCAACACTCTGATAGTCTACATATTACAGAATGCCACCAGATGTGCATCGGAAACTACTACTGGTCTTCCAAGGAACGAGCAAAGGGTAGACTGTTGGAGACATTACTCCCGTGGAGGAAAGTGCGCATGGTGACTGTTGTATTCAATCCCGATGCAAATTCTCTGTTTCATCAACACTCTGATAGTCCACAAATTACGGAAAGCCTCCAGATGTGCATCGGAAACTACTACTGGTCTTCCAGGGAACGATCAAAGCGTAGCCTGTTAGAGACATTACTCCCATGAAGGAAAGTGCGCATGGTGACTGTTGTATTCAATCCCGATGCAATTTCTGTGTTTCATCAACACTCTGATAGTCCACAGATTACAGAATGCCTCCAGATGTGCATCGGAAACTACTACTGGTCTTCCAGGGAGCGATCCAAGCGTAGACTGTTTTAGACATTACTTTTATGGAGGAAAGTGCGCATGGTGACATTGGTATTCAATCCCGATGCAATTTCTGTGTTTCACCAACACTCTGATAGTCCACAGATTACAGAATGCCTCCAGATGTGCATCGGAAACTACTACTGGTCTTCCAGGGAAAGATCAAAGCGTAGACTGTTTGAGACATTACTCCCATGGAAGAAACTGCTCATGGAGAATGTTGTATTCAATCCCGACGCAATTTCTGTGTTTCATCAACACTCTGATAGTCCACAGATTACGGAAAGCATCCAGATGTGCATCAGAAACTACTACTGGTCTTCCAGGGAACGATCAAATCGTAGGCTGTTAGAGACATTACTCCCATGGTTGAAAGTGCGCATGGTGACTGTTGTATTCAATCCCGATGCAAAATCTTTGTTTAATCAACATTCTGATAGTCTACATATTACAGAATGCCACCAGATGTGCATCGGAAACTACTACTGGTCTTCCAGGGAACGATCGAAGCGTAGACTGTTTGAGACATTACTCCCATGGAGGAAACTGCGCATGGAGAATGTAGTATTCAATCCCGATGCAATTTCTGTGTTACATCAACACTCTGAAAGTCCACAGATTACAGAAAGCATCCAAATGTGCATCGGAAACTACTACTGGTCTTCCAGGGAACGATCAAAGCGTAGACTCTTAGAGACATTACTCCCATGGAGGAAAGTGCTCATGGTGACTGTTGTATTCAATCCCGATGCAATTTCTGTGTTTCATCAACACTCTGATAGTATACAGATTACAGAATGCCTCCAGATGTGCATCGGAAACTACTGCTGGTCTTTCAGGGAACGATCAAAGAGTAGTCTGTTTGAGACATTACTCCCGTGGAGCAAAGTGCGTAAGGTGACTGTTGTATTTAATCCCGACGCAATTTCTGTGTTTCATCAACACTCTGAAAGTCCACAGATTACCGAATGCCTCCAGATTCTCATGGGAAACTACCACTGGTCTTCCAGGGAACGATCAAAGCGTAGACTGTGTGAGACATTACTCCCGTGGAGGAAAGTGCGGATGGTGACTGTTGTATTCAATCCCGATGCTATTTCACTGTTTCATCAACACTCTGATAGTCCACAGACAACAGATTGCCTCCACATGTTCATCAGAAACTACTACTGGTCTTCCAGGGAACGATCAAAGCATAGACTGTTTGAGACATTACTCCCATGAAGGAACGTGTGCATGGTGACTGTTGTATTCAATCCCGAGGCAATGTCTGTGTTTCATCAACACTCTGATAGTCTACATATTACAGAATGCCACCAAACGTGCATCGGAAACTACTACTGGTCTTCCAGGAACGATCAAAGCGTAGACTGTTTGAGACATTACTCCCGTGGATTTAAGTGCGCATGGTCACTTTTGTATTCTATCCCGATGCAATTTCTGTGTTTAATCAACACTCTGATAGTCCACAGATTACAGAATGCCACCAGATGTGCATCGGAAACTACTACTGGTATTCCAGGGAACGATCAAAGCGTAGACTCATAGAGTCATTACTCCCATTTAGGAAAGTGCTCATGGTGACTGTTGTATTCAATCCCAATGCAATTTCTGTGTTTCATCAACACTCTGATAGTCTACAGATTACAGAATGCCTCCAGATGTGCATCGGAAACTACTACTGGTCTTCCAGGGAACGATCAAAGGGTAGACTGTTTGAGACATTACTCCCGTGGAGGAAAGTGCGCATGGTGACTGTTGTATTCAATCCCGATGCAATTTCTGTGTTTCATCAACACTCTGAAAGTCCACAGACAACAGAATGCCACCAGATGTGCATCGAAAACTACTACTTGTCTTCCGGGGAACGATCAAAGCGTAGACTTTTTGAGACATTACTCCCGTGGAGGAAAGTGCGCATGGTGACTGTTGTATTCAATCCCGATGCAATTTCTGTGTTTCATCAACACTCTGATAGTCCACAGATTACAGAATGCCACCAGATGTGCATCGGAAACTACTACTGGTCTTCCAGGGAACGATCAAAGCGTAGACTGGTTTAGACATTACTTTTATGGAGGAAAGTGCGCATGGTGACATCGGTATTCAATCCCGATGCAATTTCTGTGTTTCACCAACACTCTGATAGTCCACAGATTACCGAATGCCTCCAGATGTTCATGGGAAACTACTACTGGTCTTCCAGGCAACGATCAAAGAGTAGACTGTATGAGACATTACTCCCGTGGAGGAAAGTGCGCATGGTGACTGTTGTATTCAATCCCGATGCAATTTCTGTGTTTCCTCAACACTCTGATAGTCCACAGATTACCGAATGCCTCCACATGTTCATGGGAAACTACTACTGGTCTTCCAGGCAACGATCAAAGCGTAGACTGTGTGAGACATTACTCCCGTGGAGGAAAGTGCGCATGGTGACTGTTGTATTCAATCCCGATGCAATTTATCTGTTACATCAACACTCTGAAAGTCCACAGACAACAGAATGCCTCCAGATGTTCATCAGAAACTACTACTGGTCTTCCAGGGATCGATCAAAGCGTAGACTGTTTGAGACATTACTCCCATGAAGGAAAGTGCGCATGGTGACTGTTGTATTCAATCCCGATGCAATTTCTGTGTTTCATCAACACTTTGATAGTCCACAGATTACAGAATGCCTCCAGATTTGCATAGGAAACCACTACTGGTCTTCCAGGAAACGATCAAAGCGTAGACTGTTTGAGACATTACTCCCATGGAGGAAAGTGCGCATGGTGACTGTTGTATTCAATCCCGATGTAATTTCTGTGTTTCATCAACACTCTGATAGTCCACAGATTACAGAATGCCACCAGATGTGCATCGAAAACTACTACTTGTCTTCCGGGGAACGATCAAAGCGTAGTCTTTTTGAGACATTAGTCCCGTGGAGGAAAGTGCGCATGGTGACTGTTGTATTCAATCCCGATGAAATTTCTGTGTTTCATCAACACTCTGATAGTCCACAGATTACAGAATGCCACCAGATGTGCATCTGAAACTACTACTGGTCTTCCAGGGTACGATCAATGAGTAGACTGTTTGAGACCTTACTCCCATGGAGGAAAGTGCGCATGGTGACTGTTGTATTCTATCCCGATGCAATTTCTGTGTTTCATCAGCACTCTTATAGTCCACAGATTACAGAAAGCATACAGATGTGCATCAGTAACTACTACTGGTCTTCCAGGGAACGATCAAAGCGTAGACGGTTAGAGACATTACTCCCATGGTTGAAAGTGCGCATGGTGACTGTTGTATTCAATCCCGATGCCATATGTTTGTTTCATCAACACTCTGATAGTCTACATATTACAGAATGCCACCAGATGAGCATCGGAAACTACTACTGGTCTTCCAAGGAACGAGCAAAGGGTAGACTGTTGGAGACATTACTCCCGTGGAGGAAAGTGCGCATGGTGACTGTTGTATTCAATCCCGATGCAAATTCTCTGTTTCATCAACACTCTGATAGTCCACAAATTACGGAAAGCCTCCAGATGTGCATCGGAAACTACTACTGGTCTTCCAGGGAACGATCAAAGCGTAGCCTGTTAGAGACATTACTCCCATGAAGGAAAGTGCGCATGGTGACTGTTGTATTCAATCCCGATGCAATTTCTGTGTTTCATCAACACTCTGATAGTCCACAGATTACAGAATGCCTCCAGATGTGCATCGGAAACTACTACTGGTCTTCCAGGGAGCGATCCAAGCGTAGACTGTTTTAGACATTACTTTTATGGAGGAAAGTGCGCATGGTGACATTGGTATTCAATCCCGATGCAATTTCTGTGTTTCACCAACACTCTGATAGTCCACAGATTACAGAATGCCTCCAGATGTGCATCGGAAACTACTACTGGTCTTCCAGGGAAAGATCAAAGCGTAGACTGTTTGAGACATTACTCCCATGGAGGAAACTGCTCATGGAGAATGTTGTATTCAATCCCGACGCAATTTCTGTGTTTCATCAACACTCTGATAGTCCACAGATTACGGAAAGCATCCAGATGTGCATCAGAAACTACTACTGGTCTTCCAGGGAACGATCAAATCGTAGGCTGTTAGAGACATTACTCCCATGGTTGAAAGTGCGCATGGTGACTGTTGTATTCAATCCCGATGCAATATCTTTGTTTAATCAACATTCTGATAGTCTACATATTACAGAATGCCACCAGATGTGCATCGGAAACTACTACTGGTCTTCCAGGGAACGATCGAAGCGTAGACTGTTTGAGACATTACTCCCATGGAGGAAACTGCGCATGGAGAATGTTGTATTCAATCCCGATGCAATTTCTGTGTTACATCAACACTCTGAAAGTCCACAGATTACAGAAAGCATCCAAATGTGCATCGGAAACTACTACTGGTCTTCCAGGGAACGATCAAAGCGTAGACTCTTAGAGACATTACTCCCATGGAGGAAAGTGCTCATGGTGACTGTTGTATTCAATCCCGATGCAATTTCTGTGTTTCATCAACACTCTGATAGTATACAGATTACAGAATGCCTCCAGATGTGCATCGGAAACTACTGCTGGTCTTTCAGGGAACGATCAAAGAGTAGTCTGTTTGAGACATTACTCCCGTGGAGCAAAGTGCGTAAGGTGACTGTTGTATTTAATCCCGACGCAATTTCTGTGTTTCATCAACACTCTGAAAGTCCACAGATTACCGAATGCCTCCAGATGCTCATGGGAAACTACCACTGGTCTTCCAGGGAACGATCAAAGCGTAGACTGTGTGAGACATTACTCCCGTGGAGGAAAGTGCGGATGGTGACTGTTGTATTCAATCCCGATGCTATTTCACTGTTTCATCAACACTCTGATAGTCCACAGACAACAGATTGCCTCCACATGTTCATCAGAAACTACTACTGGTCTTCCAGGGAACGATCAAAGCATAGACTGTTTGAGACATTACTCCCATGAAGGAACGTGTGCATGGTGACTGTTGTATTCAATCCCGATGCAATTTCTGTGTTTCATCAACACTCTGATAGTCCACAGATTACAGAATGCCTCCAGATGTGCATCGGAAACCACTACTGGTCTTCCAGGGAACAATCAAAGCGTATACTGTTTGAGATATTACTCCCATGGAGGAAAGTGCGCATGGTGACATTGGTATTCAATCCCGATGCAATTTCTGTGTTTCACCAACACTCTGATAGTCCACAGATTACAGAATGCCTCCAGATGTGCATCGGAAACTACTACTGGTCATCCAGGGAAAGATCAAAGCGTAGACTGTTTGAGACATTACTCCCATGGAGGAAACTGCTCATGGAGACTGTTGTATTCAATCCCGATGCAATTTCTGTGTTTCATCAACACTCTGATAGTCCACAGATTACGGAAAGCATCCAGATGTGCATCAGAAACTACTACTGGTCTTCCAGGGAACGATCAAATCGTAGGCTCTTAGAGACATTACTCCCATGGTTGAAAGTGCGCATGGTGACTGTTGTATTCAATCCCGATGCAATATCTTTGTTTAATCAACATTCTGATAGTCTACATATTACAGAATGCCACCAGATGTGCATCGGAAACTACTACTGGTCTTCCAGAGAACGATCGAAACGTAGACTGTTTGAGACATTACTCCCATGGAGGAAACTGCGCATGGAGAATGTTGTACTCAATCCCGATGCAATTTCTGTGTTACATCAACACTCTGAAAGTCCACAGATTACAGAAAGCATCCAAATGTGCACCGGAAACTACTACTGGTCTTCCAGGGAACGATCAAAGCGTAGACTCTTAGAGACATTACTCCCTTGGAGGAAAGTGCTCATGGTGACTGTTGTATTCAATCCCGATGCAATTTCTGTGTTTCATCAACACTCTGATAGTATACAGATTACAGAATGCCTCCAGATGTGCATCGGAAACTACTGCTGGTCTTTCAGTGAACGATTAAAGAGTAGTCTGTTTGAGACATTACTCCCATGGAGCAAAGTGCGTAAGGTGACCGTTGTATTTAATCCCGATGCAATTTCTGTGTTTCATCAACATTCTGAAAGTCCACAGATTACCGAATGCCTCCAGATGCTCATGGGAAACTACCACTGGTCTTCCAGGGAACGATCAAAGCGTAGACTGTGTGAGACATTACTCCCGTGGAGGAAAGTGCGCATGGTGACTGTTGTATTCAATCCCGATGCTATTTCTCTGTTTCATCAACACTCTGATAGTCCACAGACAACAGATTGCCTCCACATGTTCATCAGAAACTACTACTGGTCTTCCAGGGAACGATCAAAGCATAGACTGTTTGAGACATTACTCCCATGAAGGAACGTGTGCATGGTGACTGTTGTATTCAATCCCGATGCAATTTCTGTGTTTCATCAACACTCTGAAAGTCCACAGATTACAGAAAGCATCCAGATGTGCATCGGAAACTACTACTGGTCTTCCAGGGAACGATCAAAGCGTAGACTCTTAGAGACATTACTCCCATGGGGGAAAGTGCTCATGGTGACTGTTGTATTCATTCCCGATGCAATTTCTGTGTTTCATCAACACTCTGATAGTCTACAGATTACAGAATGAATCCAGATATGCATCGGAAACTACTACTGGTCTTCCAGGGAACGATCAAAGAGTGGACTGTTTGAGACATTACTCCCGTGGAGGAAAGTGCGCATGGTGACTGTTGTATTCAATCCCGATGCAATTTCTGTGTTTCATCAACACTCTGATAGTCCACAGATTACCGAATGCCTCCAGATGCTCATGGGAAACTACTACTGGTCTTCCAGGGAACGATCAAAGCGTAGCCTGTGTGAGACATTACTCCCGTGGAGGAAAGTGCGCATGGTGACTGTTGTATTCAATCCCGATGCAATTTCTGTGTTTCATCAACACTCTAATAGTCCACAGATTACAGAATGCCCCCAGATGTGCATCGGAAACCACTACTGGTCTTCCAGGGAACAATCAGAGCGTATACTGTTTGAGATATTACTCCCATGGAGGAAAGTGCGCATGGTGACTGTTGTATTCAATCCCGATGCAATTTCTGTGTTTCATCAACACTCTGATAGTCCACAGATTACAGAATGCCACCAGATGTGCAACGAAAACTACTGCTGGTCTTCCGGGGAACGATCAAAGCGTAGACTGTTTGAGACATTAGTCCCATGGAGAAAGTGCGCATGGTGACTGTTGTATTCAATCCCGATGCAATTTCTCTGTTTCATCAACACTCTGATAGTCCACATATTACAGAATGCCACCAGATGTGCATCGGAAACTACTACGTGTCTTCCAGGGAACGATCAATGAGTAGACTGTTTGAGACCTTATTCCCATGGAGGAAAGTGATCATGGTGACTGTTGTATTCTATCCCGATGCAATTTCTGTGCTTCATCAACAATCTGATAGTCCACTGTTTAGGGAACGCCTCCAGATGAGCATCGGAAAGTACTACTGGTCTTCCAGGGAACGATCAAACCGTAGACTGTTAGAGACATTACTCCCATGGAGGAAAGTGCGCACGGTGACTGTTGTATTCAATCCCGATGCAATTTCTGTGTTTCATCAACACTCTGATAGTCCACAGATTACAGAATGCCTCCAGATGTGCATCGGAAACTACTACTGGTCTTCCAGGGAACGATCAGAGCGTAAACTCTTTGAGACATGACTCCCATGGAGGGAAGTGCGCATGGTGGCTGTTGTATTCAATCCCGATGCAATTTCTGTGTTTCATCAACGCTCTTATAGTCCACAGATTACAGAATGCTTTCAGATGTGCATCGGAAACTACTTCTGGTCTTCCTGGGAACGATCAAAGCGTAGACTGTTTGAGACATTATTCCCATGAAGGAATGTGCGCATTGTGACTGTTGTATTCAATCCCGAGGCAATTTCTGTGTTTCATCAACACTCTGAAAGTCCACAGATTACAGAATGCCAGCAGACGTGCATCGGAAACTACTACTGGTCTTCCAGGAACGATCAAAGCGTAGACTGTTTGAGACATTACTAACGTGGAGGAAAGTGCGCATGGTGACTGTTGTATGCTATCCCGATGCAATTTCTGTGTTTAATCAACACTCTGATACTCCACAGATTACAGAATGCCACCAGATGTGCATCGGAAACTAATACTGGTCTTCCAGGGAACGATCAAAGCGTAGACTGTTTGAGACTTTACTCCCGTGGAGGAAAGTGCGCAAGGTGACTGTTGTATTCAATTCCCATTCAATTTCTGTGTTTCTTCAACACTCTGATTGTCCACAGATTACAGAATGCCACCAGATGGGCATCGGAAACTACTACTCTTCTTCCAGGGACCGATCAAATCGTAGACTGTTTGAGACATTACTCACGTGGAGGAAAGTGGGCATGGTGACTGTTGTATTGAATCCCGATGCAATTTCTGTGTTTCATCAACACTCTGATAGTCCACAGATTACAGAATGCCTCCACATGTTCATGGGAAACTACTACTGGTCTTCCAGGCAACGATCAAAGCGTAGACTGTGTGAGACATTACTCCCGTGGAGGAAAGTGCGCATGGTGACTGTTGTATTCAATCCCGATGCAATTTATCTGTTACATCAACACTCTGAAAGTCCACAGACAACAGAATGCCTCCAGATGTTCATCAGAAACTACTACTGGTCTTCCAGGGATCGATCAAAGCGTAGACTGTTTGAGACATTACTCCCATGAAGGAAAGTGCGCATGGTGACTGTTGTATTCAATCCCGATGCAATTTCTGTGTTTCATCAACACTTTGATAGTCCACAGATTACAGAATGCCTCCAGATGTGCATCGAAAACTACTACTTGTCTTCCGGGGAACGATCAAAGCGTAGACTTTTTGAGACATTAGTCCCGTGGAGGAAAGTGCGCATGGTGACTGTTGTATTCAATCCCGATGAAATTTCTGTGTTTCATCAACACTCTGATAGTCCACAGATTACAGAATGCCACCAGATGTGCATCAGAAACTACTACTGGTCTTCCAGGGAACGATCAATGAGTAGACTGTTTGAGACCTTACTCCCATGGAGGAAAGTGCGCATGGTGACTGTTGTATTCTATCCCGATGCAATTTCTGTGTTTCATCAGCACTCTTATAGTCCACAGATTACAGAAAGCATACAGATGTGCATCAGTAACTACTACTGGTCTTCCAGGTAACGATCAAAGCGTAGACGGTTAGAGACATTACTCCCATGGTTGAAAGTGCGCATGGTGACCGTTGTATTCAATCCCGATGCCATATGTTTGTTTCATCAACACTCTGATAGTCTACATATTACAGAATGCCACCAGATGTGCATCGGAAACTACTACTGGTCTTCCAAGGAACGAGCAAAGGGTAGACTGTTGGAGACATTACTCCCGTGGAGGAAAGTGCGCATGGTGACTGTTGTATTCAATCCCGATGCAAATTCTCTGTTTCATCAACACTCTGATAGTCCACAAATTACGGAAAGCCTCCAGATGTGCATCGGAAACTACTACTGGTCTTCCAGGGAACGATCAAAGCGTAGCCTGTTAGAGACATTACTCCCATGAAGGAAAGTGCGCATGGTGACTGTTGTATTCTATCCCGATGCAATTTCTGTGTTTCATCAGCACTCTTATAGTCCACAGATTACAGAAAGCATACAGATGTGCATCAGTAACTACTACTGGTCTTCCAGGGAACGATCAAAGCGTAGACGGTTAGAGACATTACTCCCATGGTTGAAAGTGCGCATGGTGACTGTTGTATTCAATCCCGATGCCATATGTTTGTTTCATCAACACTCTGATAGTCTACATATTACAGAATGCCACCAGATGTGCATCGGAAACTACTACTGGTCTTCCAAGGAACGAGCAAAGCGTAGACTGTTGGAGACATTACTCCCGTGGAGGAAAGTGCGCATGGTGACTGTTGTATTCAATCCCGATGCAAATTCTCTGTTTCATCAACACTCTGATAGTCCACAAATTACGGAAAGCCTCCAGGTGTGCATCGGAAACTACTACTGGTCTTCCATTGACCGATCAAAGCGTAGACTGTTTGAGACATTACTCCCGTGGAGGAAAGTGCGCATGGTGACTGTTGTATTCAATCCCGATGCAATTTCTGTGTTTCATCAACACTCTGATAGTCCACAGATTACAGAATGCCTCCAGATGTGCATCGGAAACTACTACTGGTCTTCCAGGGAGCGATCAAAGCGTAGACTGTTTTAGACATTACTTTTATGGAGGAAAGTGCGCATGGTGACATTGGTATTCAATCCCGATGCAATTTCTGTGTTTCATCAACACTCTGAAAGTCCACAGATTACAGAAAGCATCCAGATGTGCATCGGAAATTACTACTGGTCTTCCAGGGAACGATCAAAGCGTAGACTCTTAGAGACATTACTCCCATGGGGGAAAGTGCTCATGCTGACTGTTGTATTCATTCCCGATGCAATTTCTGTGTTTCATCAACACTCTGATAGTCTACAGATTACAGAATGAATCCAGATATGCATCGGAAACTACTACTGGTCTTCCAGGGAACGATCAAAGAGTGGACTGTTTGAGACATTACTCCCGTGGAGGAAAGTGCGCATGGTGACTGTTGTATTCAATCCCGATGCAATTTCTGTGTTTCATCAACACTCTGATAGTCCACAGATTACCGAATGCCTCCAGATGCTCATGGGAAACTACTACTGGTCTTCCAGGGAACGATCAAAGCGTAGCCTGTGTGAGACATTACTCCCGTGGAGGAAAGTGCGCATGGTGACTGTTGTATTCAATCCCGATGCAATTTCTGTGTTTCATCAACTCTCTAATAGTCCACAGATTACAGAATGCCCCCAGATGTGCATCGGAAACCACTACTGGTCTTCAGGGAACAATCAGAGCGTATACTGTTTGAGATATTACTCCCATGGAGGAAAGTGCGCATGGTGACTGTTGTATTCAATCCCGATGCAATTTCTGTGTTTCATCAACACTCTGATAGTCCACAGATTACAGAATGCCACCAGATGTGCAACGAAAACTACTGCTGGTCTTCCGGGGAACGATCAAAGCGTAGACTGTTTGAGACATTAGTCCCATGGAGAAAGTGCGCATGGTGACTGTTGTATTCTATCCCGATGCAATTTCTCTGTTTCATCAACACTCTGATAGTCCACATATTACAGAATGCCACCAGATGTGCATCGGAAACTACTACGTGTCTTCCAGGGAACGATCAATGAGTAGACTGTTTGAGACCTTACTCCCATGGAGGAAAGTGATCATGGTGACTGTTGTATTCTATCCCGATGCAATTTCTGTGCTTCATCAACAATCTGATAGTCCACTGTTTAGGGAACGCCTCCAGATGAGCATCGGAAAGTACTACTGGTCTTCCAGTGAACGATCAAACCGTAGACTGTTAGAGACATTACTCCCATGGAGGAAAGTGCGCACGGTGACTGTTGAATTCAATCCCGATGCAATTTCTGTGTTTCATCAACACTCTGATAGTCCACAGATTACAGAATGCCTCCAGATGTGCATCGGAAACTACTACTGGTCTTCCAGGTAACGATCAGAGCGTAAACTCTTTGAGACATGACTCCCATGGAGGGAAGTGCGCATGGTGGCTGTTGTATTCAATCCCGATGCAATTTCTGTGTTTCATCAACGCTCTTATAGTCCACAGATTACAGAATGCTTTCAGATGTGCATCGGAAACTACTTCTGGTCTTCCTGGGAACGATCAAAGCGTAGACGGTTAGAGACATTACTCCCATGGAGGAAAGTGCGCATGGTGACTGTTGTATTCAATCCCGATGCAATTTATCTGTTACATCAACACTCTGAAAGTCCACAGACAACAGAATGCCTCCAGATGTTCATCAGAAACTACTACTGGTCTTCCAGGGATCGATCAAAGCGTAGACTGTTTGAGACATTACTCCCATGAAGGAAAGTGCGCATGGTGACTGTTGTATTCAATCCCGATGCAATTTCTGTGTTTCATCAACACTTTGATAGTCCACAGATTACAGAATGCCTCCAGATGTGCATCGAAAACTACTACTTGTCTTCCGGGGAACGATCAAAGCGTAGACTTTTTGAGACATTAGTCCCGTGGAGGAAAGTGCGCATGGTGACTGTTGTATTCAATCCCGATGAAATTTCTGTGTTTCATCAACACTCTGATAGTCCACAGATTACAGAATGCCACCAGATGTGCATCAGAAACTACTACTGGTCTTCCAGGGAACGATCAATGAGTAGACTGTTTGAGACCTTACTCCCATGGAGGAAAGTGCGCATGGTGACTGTTGTATTCTATCCCGATGCAATTTCTGTGTTTCATCAGCACTCTTATAGTCCACAGATTACAGAAAGCATACAGATGTGCATCAGTAACTACTACTGGTCTTCCAGGTAACGATCAAAGCGTAGACGGTTAGAGACATTACTCCCATGGTTGAAAGTGCGCATGGTGACCGTTGTATTCAATCCCGATGCCATATGTTTGTTTCATCAACACTCTGATAGTCTACATATTACAGAATGCCACCAGATGTGCATCGGAAACTACTACTGGTCTTCCAAGGAACGAGCAAAGGGTAGACTGTTGGAGACATTACTCCCGTGGAGGAAAGTGCGCATGGTGACTGTTGTATTCAATCCCGATGCAAATTCTCTGTTTCATCAACACTCTGATAGTCCACAAATTACGGAAAGCCTCCAGATGTGCATCGGAAACTACTACTGGTCTTCCAGGGAACGATCAAAGCGTAGCCTGTTAGAGACATTACTCCCATGAAGGAAAGTGCGCATGGTGACTGTTGTATTCTATCCCGATGCAATTTCTGTGTTTCATCAGCACTCTTATAGTCCACAGATTACAGAAAGCATACAGATGTGCATCAGTAACTACTACTGGTCTTCCAGGGAACGATCAAAGCGTAGACGGTTAGAGACATTACTCCCATGGTTGAAAGTGCGCATGGTGACTGTTGTATTCAATCCCGATGCCATATGTTTGTTTCATCAACACTCTGATAGTCTACATATTACAGAATGCCACCAGATGTGCATCGGAAACTACTACTGGTCTTCCAAGGAACGAGCAAAGCGTAGACTGTTGGAGACATTACTCCCGTGGAGGAAAGTGCGCATGGTGACTGTTGTATTCAATCCCGATGCAAATTCTCTGTTTCATCAACACTCTGATAGTCCACAAATTACGGAAAGCCTCCAGGTGTGCATCGGAAACTACTACTGGTCTTCCATTGACCGATCAAAGCGTAGACTGTTTGAGACATTACTCCCGTGGAGGAAAGTGCGCATGGTGACTGTTGTATTCAATCCCGATGCAATTTCTGTGTTTCATCAACACTCTGATAGTCCACAGATTACAGAATGCCTCCAGATGTGCATCGGAAACTACTACTGGTCTTCCAGGGAGCGATCAAAGCGTAGACTGTTTTAGACATTACTTTTATGGAGGAAAGTGCGCATGGTGACATTGGTATTCAATCCCGATGCAATTTCTGTGTTTCATCAACACTCTGAAAGTCCACAGATTACAGAAAGCATCCAGATGTGCATCGGAAATTACTACTGGTCTTCCAGGGAACGATCAAAGCGTAGACTCTTAGAGACATTACTCCCATGGGGGAAAGTGCTCATGCTGACTGTTGTATTCATTCCCGATGCAATTTCTGTGTTTCATCAACACTCTGATAGTCTACAGATTACAGAATGAATCCAGATATGCATCGGAAACTACTACTGGTCTTCCAGGGAACGATCAAAGAGTGGACTGTTTGAGACATTACTCCCGTGGAGGAAAGTGCGCATGGTGACTGTTGTATTCAATCCCGATGCAATTTCTGTGTTTCATCAACACTCTGATAGTCCACAGATTACCGAATGCCTCCAGATGCTCATGGGAAACTACTACTGGTCTTCCAGGGAACGATCAAAGCGTAGCCTGTGTGAGACATTACTCCCGTGGAGGAAAGTGCGCATGGTGACTGTTGTATTCAATCCCGATGCAATTTCTGTGTTTCATCAACTCTCTAATAGTCCACAGATTACAGAATGCCCCCAGATGTGCATCGGAAACCACTACTGGTCTTCAGGGAACAATCAGAGCGTATACTGTTTGAGATATTACTCCCATGGAGGAAAGTGCGCATGGTGACTGTTGTATTCAATCCCGATGCAATTTCTGTGTTTCATCAACACTCTGATAGTCCACAGATTACAGAATGCCACCAGATGTGCAACGAAAACTACTGCTGGTCTTCCGGGGAACGATCAAAGCGTAGACTGTTTGAGACATTAGTCCCATGGAGAAAGTGCGCATGGTGACTGTTGTATTCTATCCCGATGCAATTTCTCTGTTTCATCAACACTCTGATAGTCCACATATTACAGAATGCCACCAGATGTGCATCGGAAACTACTACGTGTCTTCCAGGGAACGATCAATGAGTAGACTGTTTGAGACCTTACTCCCATGGAGGAAAGTGATCATGGTGACTGTTGTATTCTATCCCGATGCAATTTCTGTGCTTCATCAACAATCTGATAGTCCACTGTTTAGGGAACGCCTCCAGATGAGCATCGGAAAGTACTACTGGTCTTCCAGGGAACGATCAAACCGTAGACTGTTAGAGACATTACTCCCATGGAGGAAAGTGCGCACGGTGACTGTTGTATTCAATCCCGATGCAATTTCTGTGTTTCATCAACACTCTGATAGTCCACAGATTACAGAATGCCTCCAGATGTGCATCGGAAACTACTACTGGTCTTCCAGGTAACGATCAGAGCGTAAACTCTTTGAGACATGACTCCCATGGAGGGAAGTGCGCATGGTGGCTGTTGTATTCAATCCCGATGCAATTTCTGTGTTTCATCAACGCTCTTATAGTCCACAGATTACAGAATGCTTTCAGATGTGCATCGGAAACTACTTCTGGTCTTCCTGGGAACGATCAAAGCGTAGACTGTTTGAGACATTATTCCCATGAAGGAATGTGCGCATTGTGACTGTTGTATTCAATCCCGAGGCAATTTCTGTGTTTCATCAACACTCTGAAAGTCCACAGATTACAGAATGCCAGCAGACGTGCATCGGAAACTACTACTGGTCTTCCAGGAACGATCAAAGCGTAGACTGTTTGAGACATTACTAACGTGGAGGAAAGTGCGCATGGTGACTGTTGTATGCTATCCCGATGCAATTTCTGTGTTTAATCAACACTCTGATACTCCACAGATTACAGAATGCCACCAGATGTGCATCGGAAACTAATACTGGTCTTCCAGGGAACGATCAAAGCGTAGACTGTTTGAGACTTTACTCCCGTGGAGGAAAGTGCGCAAGGTGACTGTTGTATTCAATTCCCATTCAATTTCTGTGTTTCTTCAACACTCTGATTGTCCACAGATTACAGAATGCCACCAGATGGGCATCGGAAACTACTACTCTTCTTCCAGGGACCGATCAAATCGTAGACTGTTTGAGACATTACTCACGTGGAGGAAAGTGGGCATGGTGACTGTTGTATTGAATCCCGATGCAATTTCTGTGTTTCATCAACACTCTGATAGTCCACAGATTACAGAATGCCTCCACATGTTCATGGGAAACTACTACTGGTCTTCCAGGCAACGATCAAAGCGTAGACTGTGTGAGACATTACTCCCGTGGAGGAAAGTGTGCTTGGTGACTGTTGTATTCAATCCCGATGCAATTTATCTGTTACATCAACACTCTGAAAGTCCACAGACAACAGAATGCCTCCAGATGTTCATCAGAAACTACTACTGGTCTTCCAGGGATCGATCAAAGCGTAGACTGTTTGAGACATTACTCCCATGAAGGAAAGTGCGCATGGTGACTGTTGTATTCAATCCCGATGCAATTTCTGTGTTTCATCAACACTTTGATAGTCCACAGATTACAGAATGCCTCCAGATGTGCATAGGAAACCACTACTGGTCTTCCAGGAACGATCAAAGCGTAGACTGTTTGAGACATTACTCCCATGGAGGAAAGTGCGCATGGTGACTGTTGTATTCAATCCCGATGTAATTTCTGTGTTTCATCAACACTCTGATAGTCCACAGATTACAGAATGCCACCAGATGTGCATCGAAAACTACTACTTGTCTTCCGGGGAACGATCAAAGCGTAGACTTTTTGAGACATTAGTCCCGTGGAGGAAAGTGCGCATGGTGACTGTTGTATTCAATCCCGATGAAATTTCTGTGTTTCATCAACACTCTGATAGTCCACAGATTACAGAATGCCACCAGATGTGCATCAGAAACTACTACTGGTCTTCCAGGGAACGATCAATGAGTAGACTGTTTGAGACCTTACTCCCATGGAGGAAAGTGCGCATGGTGACTGTTGTATTCTATCCCGATGCAATTTCTGTGTTTCATCAGCACTCTTATAGTCCACAGATTACAGAAAGCATACAGATGTGCATCAGTAACTACTACTGGTCTCCAAGGTAACGATCAAAGCGTAGACGGTTAGAGACATTACTCCCATGGTTGAAAGTGCGCATGGTGACCGTTGTATTCAATCCCGATGCCATATGTTTGTTTCATCAACACTCTGATAGTCTACATATTACAGAATGCCACCAGATGTGCATCGGAAACTACTACTGGTCTTCCAAGGAACGAGCAAAGGGTAGACTGTTGGAGACATTACTCCCGTGGAGGAAAGTGCGCATGGTGACTGTTGTATTCAATCCCGATGCAAATTCTCTGTTTCATCAACACTCTGATAGTCCACAAATTACGGAAAGCCTCCAGATGTGCATCGGAAACTACTACTGGTCTTCCAGGGAACGATCAAAGCGTAGCCTGTTAGAGACATTACTCCCATGAAGGAAAGTGCGCATGGTGACTGTCGTATTCTATCCCGATGCAATTTCTGTGTTTCATCAGCACTCTTATAGTCCACAGATTACAGAAAGCATACAGATGTGCATCAGTAACTACTACTGGTCTTCCAGGGAACGATCAAAGCGTAGACGGTTAGAGACATTACTCCCATGGTTGAAAGTGCGCATGGTGACTGTTGTATTCAATCCCGATGCCATATGTTTGTTTCATCAACACTCTGATAGTCTACATATTACAGAATGCCACCAGATGTGCATCGGAAACTACTACTGGTCTTCCAAGGAACGAGCAAAGGGTAGACTGTTGGAGACATTACTCCCGTGGAGGAAAGTGCGCATGGTGACTGTTGTATTCAATCCCGATGCAAATTCTCTGTTTCATCAACACTCTGATAGTCCACAAATTACGGAAAGCCTCCAGATGTGCATCGGAAACTACTACTGGTCTTCCATTGACCGATCAAAGCGTAGACTGTTTGAGACATTACTCCCGTGGAGGAAAGTGCGCATGGTGACTGTTGTATTCAATCCCGATGCAATTTCTGTGTTTCATCAACACTCTGATAGTCCACAGATTACAGAATGCCTCCAGATATGCATCGGAAACTACTACTGGTCTTCCAGGGAGCGATCAAAGCGTAGACTGTTTTAGACATTACTTTTATGGAGGAAAGTGCGCATGGTGACATTGGTATTCAATCCCGATGCAATTTCTGTGTTTCACCAACACTCTGATAGTCCACAGATTACAGAATGCCTCCAGATGTGCATCGGAAACTACTACTGGTCTTCCAGGGAAAGATCAAAGCGTAGACTGTTTGAGACATTACTCCCATGGAGGAAACTGCTCATGGAGAATGTTGTATTCTATCCCGACGCAATTTCTGTGTTTCATCAACACTCTGATAGTCCACAGATTACGGAAAGCATCCAGATGTGCATCAGAAACTACTACTGGTTTTCCAGAGAACGATCAAATCGTAGGCTGTTAGAGACATTACTCCCATGGTTGAAAGTGCGCATGGTGACTGTTGTATTCAATCCCGATGCAATATCTTTGTTTAATCAACATTCTGATAGTCTACATATTACAGAATGCCACCAGATGTGCATCGGAAACTACTACTGGTCTTCCAGGGAACGATCGAAGCGTAGACTGTTTGAGACATTACTCCCATGGAGGAAACTGCGCATGGAGAATGTTGTATTCAATCCCGATGCAATTTCTGTGTTACATCAACACTCTGAAAGTCCACAGATTACAGAAAGCATCCAAATGTGCATCGGAAACTACTACTGGTCTTCCAGGGAACGATCAAAGCGTAGACTCGTAGAGACATTACTCCCATGGAGGAAAGTGCTCATGGTGACTGTTGTATTCAATCCCGATGCAATTTCTGTGTTTCATCAACACTCTGATAGTATACAGATTACAGAATGCCTCCAGATGTGCATCGGAAACTACTGCTGGTCTTTCAGGGAACGATCAAAGAGTAGTCTGTTTGAGACATTACTCCCGTGGAGCAAAGTGCGTAAGGTGACTGTTGTATTTAATCCCGACGCAATTTCTGTGTTTCATCAACACTCTGAAAGTCCACAGATTACCGAATGCCTCCAGATGCTCATGGGAAACTACCACTGGTCTTCCAGGGAACGATCAAAGCGTAGACTGTGTGAGACATTACTCCCGTGGAGGAAAGTGCGCATGGTGACTGTTGTATTCAATCCCGATGCTATTTCTCTGTTTCATCAACACTCTGATAGTCCACAGACAACAGATTGCCTCCACATGTTCATCAGAAACTACTACTGGTCTTCCAGGGAACGATCAAAGCATAGACTGTTTGAGACATTACTCCCATGAAGGAACGTGTGCATGGTGACTGTTGTATTCAATCCCGATGCAATTTCTGTGTTTCATCAACACTCTGATAGTCCACAGATTACAGAATGCCTCCAGATGTGCATCGGAAACCACTACTGGTCTTCCAGGGAACAATCAAAGCGTATACTGTTTGAGATATTACTCCCATGGAGGAAAGTGCGCATGGTGACATTGGTATTCAATCCCGATGCAATTTCTGTGTTTCACCAACACTCTGATAGTCCACAGATTACAGAATGCCTCCAGATGTGCATCGGAAACTACTACTGGTCATCCAGGGATAGATCAAAGCGTAGACTGTTTGAGACATTACTCCCATGGAGGAAACTGCTCATGGAGACTGTTGTATTCAATCCCGATGCAATTTCTGTGTTTCATCAACACTCTGATAGTCCACAGATTACGGAAAGCATCCAGATGTGCATCAGAAACTACTGCTGGTCTTCCAGGGAACGATCAAATCGTAGGCTCTTAGAGACATTACTCCCATGGTTGAAAGTGCGCATGGTGACTGTTGTATTCAATCCCGATGCAATATCTTAGTTTAATCAACATTCTGATAGTCTACATATTACAGAATGCCACCAGATGTGCATCGGAAACTACTACTGGTCTTCCAGGGAACGATCGAAGCGTAGACTGTTTGAGACATTACTCCCATGGAGGAAACTGCGCATGGAGAATGTTGTATTCAATCCCGATGCAATTTCTGTGTTACATCAACACTCTGAAAGTCCACAGATTACAGAAAGCATCCAAATGTGCACCGGAAACTACTACTGGTCTTCCAGGGAACGATCAAAGCGTAGACTCTTAGAGACATTACTCCCTTGGAGGAAAGTGCTCATGGTGACTGTTGTATTCAATCCCGATGCAATTTCTGTGTTTCATCAACACTCTGATAGTATACAGATTACAGAATGCCTCCAGATGTGCATCGGAAACTACTGCTGGTCTTTCAGTGAACGATCAAAGAGTAGTCTGTTTGAGACATTACTCCCATGGAGCAAAGTGCGTAAGGTGACCGTTGTATTTAATCCCGATGCAATTTCTGTGTTTCATCAACACTCTGAAAGTCCACAGATTACCGAATGCCTCCAGATGCTCATGGGAAACTACCACTGGTCTTCCAGGGAACGATCAAAGCGTAGACTGTGTGAGACATTACTCCCGTGGAGGAAAGTGCGCATGGTGACTGTTGTATTCAATCCCGATGCTATTTCTCTGTTTCATCAACACTCTGATAGTCCACAGACAACAGATTGCCTCCACATGTTCATCAGAAACTACTACTGGTCTTCCAGGGAACGATCAAAGCATAGACTGTTTGAGACATTACTCCCATGAAGGAACGTGTGCATGGTGACTGTTGTATTCAATCCCGATGCAATTTCTGTGTTTCATCAACACTCTGAAAGTCCACAGATTACAGAAAGCATCCAGATGTGCATCGGAAACTACTACTGGTCTTCCAGGGAACGATCAAAGCGTAGACTCTTAGAGACATTACTCCCATGGGGGAAAGTGCTCATGGTGACTGTTGTATTCATTCCCGATGCAATTTCTGTGTTTCATCAACACTCTGATAGTCTACAGATTACAGAATGAATCCAGATATGCATCGGAAACTACTACTGGTCTTCCAGGGAACGATCAAAGAGTGGACTGTTTGAGACATTACTCCCGTGGATGAAAGTGCGCATGGTGACTGTTGTATTCAATCCCGATGCAATTTCTGTGTTTCATCAACACTCTGATAGTCCACAGATTACCGAATGCCTCCAGATGCTCATGGGAAACTACTACTGGTCTTCCAGGGAACGATCAAAGCGTAGCCTGTGTGAGACATTACTCCCGTGGAGGAAAGTGCGCATGGTGACTGTTGTATTCAATCCCGATGCAATTTCTGTGTTTCATCAACACTCTAATAGTCCACAGATTACAGAATGCCCCCAGATGTGCATCGGAAACCACTACTGGTCTTCCTGGGAACAATCAAAGCGTATACTGTTTGAGATATTACTCCCATGGAGGAAAGTGCGCATGGTGACTGTTGTATTCAATCCCGATGCAATTTCTGTGTTTCATCAACACTCTGATAGTCCACAGATTACAGAATGCCACCAGATGTGCAACGAAAACTACTACTGGTCTTCCGGGGAACGATCAAAGCGTAGACTGTTTGAGACATTAGTCCCATGGAGAAAGTGCGCATGGTGACTGTTGTATTCAATCCCGATGCAATTTCTCTGTTTCATCAACACTCTGATAGTCCACATATTACAGAATGCCACCAGATGTGCATCGGAAACTACTACGTGTCTTCCAGGGAACGATCAATGAGTAGACTGTTTGAGACCTTACTCCCATGGAGGAAAGTGATCATGGTGACTGTTGTATTCTATCCCGATGCAATTTCTGTGCTTCATCAACAATCTGATAGTCCACTGTTTAGGGAACGCCTCCAGATGAGCATCGGAAAGTACTACTGGTCTTCCAGGGAACGATCAAACCGTAGACTGTTAGAGACATTACTCCCATGGAGGAAAGTGCGCACGGTGACTGTTGTATTCAATCCCGATGCAATTTCTGTGTTTCATCAACACTCTGATAGTCCACAGATTACAGAATGCCTCCAGGTGTGCATCGGAAACTACTACTGGTCTTCCAGGGAACGATCAGAGCGTAAACTCTTTGAGACATGACTCCCATGGAGGGAAGTGCGCATGGTGGCTGTTGTATTCAATCCCGATGCAATTTCTGTGTTTCATCAACGCTCTTATAGTCCACAGATTACAGAATGCTTTCAGATGTGCATCGGAAACTACTTCTGGTCTTCCTGGGAACGATCAAAGCGTAGACTGTTTGAGACATTATTCCCATGAAGGAATGTGCGCATTGTGACTGTTGTATTCAATCCCGAGGCAATTTCTGTGTTTCATCAACACTCTGAAAGTCCACAGATTACAGAATGCCAGCAGACGTGCATCGGAAACTACTACTGGTCTTCCAGGAACGATCAAAGCGTAGACTGTTTGAGACATTACTAACGTGGAGGAAAGTGCGCATGGTGACTGTTGTATGCTATCCCGATGCAATTTCTGTGTTTAATCAACACTCTGATACTCCACAGATTACAGAATGCCACCAGATGTGCATCGGAAACTAATACTGGTCTTCCAGGGAACGATCAAAGCGTAGACTGTTTGAGACATTACTCCCGTGGAGGAAAGTGCGGAAGGTGACTGTTGTATTCAATTCCCATTCAATTTCTGTGTTTCATCAACACTCTGATTGTCCACAGATTACAGAATGCCACCAGATGGGCATCGGAAACTACTACTCTTCTTCCAGGGACCGATCAAATCGTAGGCTGTTAGAGACATTACTCCCATGGTTGAAAGTGCGCATGGTGACTGTTGTACTCAATCCCTATGCAGTATCTTTGTTTCATCAACACTCTGATAGTCTACATATTACAGAATGACTGTTGTACTCAATCCCTATGCAGTATCTTTGTTTCAGCAACCCTCTGATAGTCCACAGATTACAGAATGCCTCCAGATGTGCATCGGAAACTACTACTGGTCTTCCAGGGAACGATCAAAGCGTAGACTCTTAGAGACATTACATCCATGAAGGAAAGTGCGCATGGTGACTGTTGTATTCAATCCCGATGCAATTTCTGTGTTTCTTCAACACTCTGATAGTCCACAGATTACAGAATGCCACCAGACGTGCATCAGAAACTAATACTGGTCTTCAGAACGATCAAAGCGTAGACTGTTTGAGACATTACTCCCGTGGAGGAAAGTGCGCATTGTGACTGTTGTATTCTATCCCGATGCAATTCCTGTGTTTAATCAACACTCTGATAGTCCACAGATTACAGAATGCCTCCAGATGTGCATCGGAAACTACTACTTGTCTTGCAGGGAACGATCAGAGCGTAAACTCTTTGAGACATGACTCATATGGAGGGAAGTGCGCATGGTGACTGTTGTATTCAATCCCGATGCAATTTCCGTGTTTCATCAGCACTCTTATAGTCCACAGATTACAGAATGCTTTCATATGTGCATCGGAAACTACTACTGGTCTTCCTGGGAACGATTAAAGCGTAGACTGTTTGAGACATTATTCCCATGAAGGAATGTGCGCATTGTGACTGTTGTATTCAATCCCGAGGCAATTTCTGTGTTTCATCAACACTCTGATAGTCCACAGATTACAGAATGCCACCAGACGTGCATCGGAAACTACTACTGGTCTTCCAGGAACGATCAAAGCGTAGACTGTTTGGGACATTACTCCCATAGAGGAAAGTGCACATGGTGATTGTTGTATTCAATCCCGATGCAATTTCTGTGTTTCATCAACACTCTGATAGTATACAGATTACAGAATGCCTCCAGATGTGCATCGGAAACTACTGCTGGTCTTTCAGTGAACGATCAAAGAGTAGTCTGTTTGAGACATTACTCCCATGGAGCAAAGTGCGTAAGGTGACCGTTGTATTTAATCCCGATGCAATTTCTGTGTTTCATCAACACTCTGAAAGTCCACAGATTACCGAATGCCTCCAGATGCTCATGGGAAACTACCACTGGTCTTCCAGGGAACGATCAAAGCGTAGACTGTGTGAGACATTACTCCCGTGGAGGAAAGTGCGCATGGTGACTGTTGTATTCAATCCCGATGCTATTTCTCTGTTTCATCAACACTCTGATAGTCCACAGACAACAGATTGCCTCCACATGTTCATCAGAAACTACTACTGGTCTTCCAGGGAACGATCAAAGCATAGACTGTTTGAGACATTACTCCCATGAAGGAACGTGTGCATGGTGACTGTTGTATTCAATCCCGATGCAATTTCTGTGTTTCATCAACACTCTGAAAGTCCACAGATTACAGAAAGCATCCAGATGTGCATCGGAAACTACTACTGGTCTTCCAGGGAACGATCAAAGCGTAGACTCTTAGAGACATTACTCCCATGGGGGAAAGTGCTCATGGTGACTGTTGTATTCATTCCCGATGCAATTTCTGTGTTTCATCAACACTCTGATAGTCTACAGATTACAGAATGAATCCAGATATGCATCGGAAACTACTACTGGTCTTCCAGGGAACGATCAAAGAGTGGACTGTTTGAGACATTACTCCCGTGGATGAAAGTGCGCATGGTGACTGTTGTATTCAATCCCGATGCAATTTCTGTGTTTCATCAACACTCTGATAGTCCACAGATTACAGAATGCCTCCAGATGTGCATCGGAAACTACTACTGGTCTTCCAGGGAACGATCAGAGCGTAAACTCTTTGAGACATGACTCCCATGGAGGGAAGTGCGCATGGTGGCTGTTGTATTCAATCCCGATGCAATTTCTGTGTTTCATCAACGCTCTTATAGTCCACAGATTACAGAATGCTTTCAGATGTGCATCGGAAACTACTTCTGGTCTTCCTGGGAACGATCAAAGCGTAGACTGTTTGAGACATTATTCCCATGAAGGAATGTGCGCATTGTGACTGTTGTATTCAATCCCGAGGCAATTTCTGTGTTTCATCAACACTCTGAAAGTCCACAGATTACAGAATGCCAGCAGACGTGCATCGGAAACTACTACTGGTCTTCCAGGAACGATCAAAGCGTAGACTGTTTGAGACATTACTAACGTGGAGGAAAGTGCGCATGGTGACTGTTGTATGCTATCCCGATGCAATTTCTGTGTTTAATCAACACTCTGATACTCCACAGATTACAGAATGCCACCAGATGTGCATCGGAAACTAATACTGGTCTTCCAGGGAACGATCAAAGCGTAGACTGTTTGAGACATTACTCCCGTGGAGGAAAGTGCGCAAGGTGACTGTTGTATTCAATTCCCATTCAATTTCTGTGTTTCATCAACACTCTGATTGTCCACAGATTACAGAATGCCACCAGATGGGCATCGGAAACTACTACTCTTCTTCCAGGGACCGATCAAATCGTAGGCTGTTAGAGACATTACTCAAATGGTTGAAAGTGCGCATGGTGACTGTTGTACTCAATCCCTATGCAGTATCTTTGTTTCATCAACACTCTGATAGTCTACATATTACAGAATGACTGTTGTACTCAATCCCTATGCAGTATCTTTGTTTCAGCAACCCTCTGATAGTCCACAGATTACAGAATGCCTCCAGATGTGCATCGGAAACTACTACTGGTCTTCCAGGGAACGATCAAAGCGTAGACTCTTAGAGACATTACATCCATGAAGGAAAGTGCGCATGGTGACTGTTGTATTCAATCCCGATGCAATTTCTGTGTTTCTTCAACACTCTGATAGTCCACAGATTACAGAATGCCACCAGACGTGCATCAGAAACTAATACTGGTCTTCAGAACGATCAAAGCGTAGACTGTTTGAGACATTACTCCCGTGGAGGAAAGTGCGCATTGTGACTGTTGTATTCTATCCCGATGCAATTCCTGTGTTTAATCAACACTATGATAGTCCACAGATTACAGAAAGCATCCAGATGTGCATCAGAAACTACTACTGGTCTTCCAGGGAACGATCAAATCGTAGGCTGTTAGAGACATTACTCCCATGGTTGAAAGTGCGCATGGTGACTGTTGTATTCAATCCCGATGCAATTTCTGTGTTTCATCAACACTCTGATAGTCCACAGATACACAATGCCTCCAGATGTGCATCGGAAATTACTACTGGTTTTCCAGGGGACGATCAAATCGTAGGCTGTAGGAGACATTACTCCCATGGAGGAAAGTTCGTATGGTGACTGTTGTATTCAATCCCGATGGAATTTCTGTGTTTCATTATTACTCTGATAGTCCACAGATTACAGAATGCCTCCAGATGTGCATCGGAAACCACTACTGGTCTTCCAGGGAAGGATCAAAGCGTAGCCTGTGTGAGACATTACTCCCGTGGAGGAAAGTGCGCATGGTGACTGTTGTATTCAATCCCGATGCAATTTCTGTGTTTCATCAACACTCTAATAGTCCACAGATTACAGAATGCCCCCAGATGTGCATCGGAAACCACTACTGGTCTTCCAGGGAACAATCAGAGCGTATACTGTTTGAGATATTACTCCCATGGAGGAAAGTGCGCATGGTGACTGTTGTATTCAATCCCGATGCAATTTCTGTGTTTCATCAACACTCTGATAGTCCACAGATTACAGAATGCCACCAGATGTGCAACGAAAACT
Organism: Schistocerca gregaria; assembly: GCF_023897955.1. Lineage (NCBI taxonomy): Eukaryota > Metazoa > Arthropoda > Insecta > Orthoptera > Acrididae > Schistocerca > Schistocerca gregaria. Next base: position 1,777,902 of record NC_064923.1, on the reverse strand, counting down.
ACTACTGGTCTTCCGGGGAACGATCAAAGCGTAGACTGTTTGAGATATTAGTCCCATGGAGAAAGTGCGCATGGTGACTGTTGTATTCAATCCCGATGCAATTTCTCTGTTTCATCAACACTCTGATAGTCCACATATTACAGAATGCCACCAGATGTGCATCGGAAACTACTACGTGTCTTCCAGGGAACGATCAATGAGTAGACTGTTTGAGACCTTACTCCCATGGAGGAAAGTGATCATGGTGACTGTTGTATTCTATCCCGATGCAATTTCTGTGCTTCATCAACAATCTGATAGTCCACTGTTTAGGGAACGCCTCCAGATGAGCATCGGAAAGTACTACTGGTCTTCCAGGGAACGATCAAACCGTAGACTGTTAGAGACATTACTCCCATGGAGGAAAGTGCGCACGGTGACTGTTGTATTCAATCCCGATGCAATTTCTGTGTTTCATCAACACTCTGATAGTCCACAGATTACAGAATGCCTCCAGATGTGCATCGGAAACTACTACTGGTCTTCCAGGGAACGATCAGAGCGTAAACTCTTTGAGACATGACTCCCACGGAGGGAAGTGCGCATGGTGGCTGTTGTATTCAATCCCGATGCAATTTCTGTGTTTCATCAACGCTCTTATTGTCCACAGATTACAGAATGCTTTCAGATGTGCATCGGAAACTACTTCTGGTCTTCCTGGGAACGATCAAAGCGTAGACTGTTTGAGACATTATTCCCATGAAGGAATGTGCGCATTGTGACTGTTGTATTCAATCCCGAGGCAATTTCTGTGTTTCATCAACACTCTGAAAGTCCACAGATTACAGAATGCCAGCAGACGTGCATCGGAAACTACTACTGGTCTTCCAGGAACGATCAAAGCGTAGACTGTTTGAGACATTACTAACGTGGATGAAAGTGCGCATGGTGACTGTTGTATGCTATCCCGATGCAATTTCTGTGTTTAATCAACACTCTGATACTCCACAGATTACAGAATGCCACCAGATGTGCATCGGAAACTAATACTGGTCTTCCAGGGAACGATCAAAGCGTAGACTGTTTGAGACATTACTCCCGTGGAGGAAAGTGCGCAAGGTGACTGTTGTATTCAATTCCCATTCAATTTCTGTGTTTCATCAACACTCTGATTGTCCCCAGATTACAGAATGCCACCAGATGGGCATCGGAAACTACTACTCTTCTTCCAGGGACCGATCAAATCGTAGACTGTTTGAGACATTACTCACGTGGAGGAAAGTGGGCATGGTGACTGTTGTATTGAATCCCGATGCAATTTCTGTGTTTCATCAACACTCTGATAGTCCACAGATTACAGAATGCCACCAGATGTGCATCGGAAACTACTACTTGTCTTCCAGGGAACGATCAAAGCGTAGACTGTTTTAGACATTACTCTTATGGAGGAAAGTGTGCATGGTGACATTGGTATTCAATCCCGATGCAATTTCTGTGTTTAACCAACACTCTGATAGTCCACAGATTACAGAATGCCTCCAGATGTGCATCGTAAACTACTACTGGTCTTCCAGGGAACGATCAAAGCGTAGACTGTTTGAGACATTACTTCCATGGAGGAAACTGCTCATGGAGACTGTTGTATTCAATCCCGATGCAATTTCTGTGTTTCATCAACATTCTGATAGTCCACAGATTACAGAAAGCATACAGATGTGCATCAGAAACTACTACTGGTCTTCCAGGGAACGATCAAATCGTAGGCTGTTAGAGACATTACTCCCATGGTTGAAAGTGCGCATGGTGACTGTTGTACTCAATCCCTATGCAGTATCTTTGTTTCATCAACACTCTGATAGTCTACATATTACAGAATGACTGTTGTACTAAATCCCTATGCAGTATCTTTGTTTCAGCAACCCTCTGATAGTCTACATATTACAGAATGCCACCAGATGTGCATCGGAAACTACTACTGGTCTTCCAGGGAACGATCAAAGCGTAGACTGTTTGAGACATTACTCCCATGGAGGAAACTGCGCATGGAGACTGTTGTATTCTATCCCGATGCACTTTCTGTGCTTCATCAACATTCTGATAGTCCACAGTCTACGGAAAGCCTCCAGATGAGCATCGGAAAGTACTACTGGTCTTCCAGGGAACGATCAAAGCGTAGACTGATAGAGACATTACTCCCATGGAGGAAAGTGCGCAAGGTGACTGTTGTATTCAATCCCGATGCAATTTCTGTGTTTCATCAACACTCTGATAGTCCACAGATTACAGAATGCCTCCAGATGTGCATCGGAAACTACTACTTGTCTTGCAGGGAACGATCAGAGCGTAAACTCTTTGAGACATGACTCATATGGAGGGAAGTGCGCATGGTGACTGTTGTATTCAATCCCGATGCAATTTCCGTGTTTCATCAGCACTCTTATAGTCCACAGATTACAGAATGCTTTCATATGTGCATCGGAAACTACTACTGGTCTTCCTGGGAACGATTAAAGCGTAGACTGTTTGAGACATTATTCCCATGAAGGAATGTGCGCATTGTGACTGTTGTATTCAATCCCGAGGCAATTTCTGTGTTTCATCAACACTCTGATAGTCCACAGATTACAGAATGCCACCAGACGTGCATCGGAAACTACTACTGGTCTTCCAGGAACGATCAAAGCGTAGACTGTTTGAGACATTACTCCCGTGGAGGAAAGTGCGCATGGTGACTGTTGTATTCAATCCCGATGCAATATGTTTGTTTCATCAACACTCTGATAGTCTACATATTACTGAATGCCACCAGATGTGCATCGGAAACTACTACTGGTCTTCCAGGGAACGATCAAAGCGTAGTCTGTTAGAGACATTACTCCCATGGTTGAAAGTGCGCATGGTGACAGTTGTATTCAATCCCGATGCAATTTCTGTGTTTCATCAACACTCTGATAGTCCACAGATTACAGAATGCCTCCAGATGTGCATCGGAAACTACTACTGGTCTTCCAGGGAACGATCAAAGCGTAGACTGTTTTAGACATTACTTTTATGGAGGAGAGTGCGCATGGTGACATTGGTATTCAATCCCGATGCAATTTCTGTGTTTCACCAACACTCTGATAGTCCACAGATTACAGAATGCCTCCAGATGTGCATCGGAAACTACTACTGGTCTCCCAGGGAACGATCAAAGCGTAGACTGTTTGAGACATTACTCCCATGGAGGAAACTGCTCATGGAGACTGCTGTATTCAATCCCGATGCAATTTCTGTGTTTCTTCAACACTCTATTAGTCCACAGATTACAGAATGCCACCAGACGTGCATCAGAAACTAATACTGGTCTTCAGAACGATCAAAGCGTAGACTGTTTGAGACATTACTCCCGTGGAGGAAAGTGCGCATTGTGACTGTTGTATTCTATCCCGATGCAATTTCTGTGTTTAATCAACACTATGATAGTCCACAGATTACAGAAAGCATCCAGATGTGCATCAGAAACTACTACTGGTCTTCCAGGGAACGATCAAATCGTAGGCTGTTAGAGACATTACACCCATGGTTGAAAGTGCGCATGGTGACTGTTGTATTCAATCCCGATGCAATTTCTGTGTTTCATCAACACTCTGATAGTCCACAGATACAGAATGCCTCCAGACGTGCATCGGAAACTACTACTGGTCTTCCAGGGAACGATTAAAGCGTAGACTGTTTTAGACATTACTTTTATGGAGGAAACTGCGCATGGTGACTGTTGTATTCAATCCCGATGCAATTTCTGTGTTTCATCAACACTCTGAAAGTCCACAGATTACAGAAAGCATCCAGATGTGCATCGGAAACTACTACTGGTCTTCCAGGGAACGATCAAAGCGTAGACTCTTAGAGACATTACTCCCATGGGGGAAAGTGCTCATGGTGACTGTTGTATTCATTCCCGATGCAATTTCTGTGTTTCATCAACACTCTGATAGTCTACAGATTACAGAATGAATCCTGATGTGCATCGGAAACTACTACTGGTCTTCCAGGGAACGATCAAAGAGTGGACTGTTTGAGACATTACTCCCGTGGAGGGAAGTGCGCATGGTGACTGTTGTATTCAATTCCGATGCAATTTCTGTGTTTCATCAACACTCTGATAGTCCACAGTTTACCGAATGCCTCCAGATGCTCATGGGAAACTACTACTGGTCTTCCAGGGAACGATCAAAGCGTAGCCTGTGTGACATTACTCCCGTGGAGGAAAGTGCGCATGGTGACTGTTGTATTCAATCCCGATGCAATTTCTGTGTTTCATCAACACTCTAATAGTCCACAGATTACAGAATGCCCCCAGATGTGCATCGGAAACCACTACTGGTCTTCCAGGGAACAATCAAAGCGTATACTGTTTGAGATATTACTCCCATGGAGGAAAGTGCGCATGGTGACTGTTGTATTCAATCCCGATGCAATTTCTGTGTTTCATCAACACTCTGATAGTCCACAGATTACAGAATGCCACCAGATGTGCAACGAAAACTACTACTGGTCTTCCGGGGAACGATCAAAGCGTAGACTGTTTGAGACATTAGTCCCATGGAGAAAGTGCGCATGGTGACTGTTGTATTCAATCCCGATGCAATTTCTCTGTTTCATCAACACTCTGATAGTCCACATATTACAGAATGCCACCAGATGTGCATAGGAAACTACTACGTGTCTTCCAGGGAACGATCAATGAGTAGACTGTTTGAGACCTTACTCCCATGGAGGAAAGTGATCATGGTGACTGTTGTATTCTATCCCGATGCAATTTCTGTGCTTCATCAACAATCTGATAGTCCACAGTTTAGGGAACGCCTCCAGATGAGCATCGGAAAGTACTACTGGTCTTCCAGGGAACGATCAAACCGTAGACTGTTAGAGACATTACTCCCATGGAGGAAAGTGCGCACGGTGACTGTTGTATTCAATCCCGATGCAATTTCTGTGTTTCATCAACACTCTGATAGTCCACAGATTACAGAATGCCTCCAGATGTGCATCGGAAACTACTACTGGTCTTCCAGGGAACGATCAGAGCGTAAACTCTTTGAGACATGACTCCCATGGAGGGAAGTGCGCATGGTGGCTGTTGTATTCAATCCCGATGCAATTTCTGTGTTTCATCAACGCTCTTATAGTCCACAGATTACAGAATGCTTTCAGATGTGCATCGGAAACTACTTCTGGTCTTCCTGGGAACGATCAAAGCGTAGACTGTTTGAGACATTATTCCCATGAAGGAATGTGCGCATTGTGACTGTTGTATTCAATCCCGAGGCAATTTCTGTGTTTCATCAACACTCTGAAAGTCCACAGATTACAGAATGCCAGCAGACGTGCATCGGAAACTACTACTGGTCTTCCAGGAACGATCAAAGCGTAGACTGTTTGAGACATTACTAACGTGGAGGAAAGTGCGCATGGTGACTGTTGTATGCTATCCCGATGCAATTTCTGTGTTTAATCAACACTCTGATACTCCACAGATTACAGAATGCCACCAGATGTGCATCGGAAACTACTACTTGTCTTCCAGGGAACGATCAAAGCGTAGACTGTTTTAGACATTACTCTTATGGAGGAAAGTGTGCATGGTGACATTGGTATTCAATCCCGATGCAATTTCTGTGTTTAACCAACACTCTGATAGTCCACAGATTACAGAATGCCTCCAGATGTGCATCGTAAACTACTACTGGTCTTCCAGGGAACGATCAAAGCGTAGACTGTTTGAGACACTACTTCCATGGAGGAAACTGCTCATGGAGACTGTTGTATTCAATCCCGATGCAATTTCTGTGTTTCATCAACACTCTGATAGTCCACAGATTACAGAAAGCATACAGATGAGCATCAGAAACTACTACTGGTCTTCCAGGGAACGATCAAATCGTAGGCTGTTAGAGACATTACTCCCATGGTTGAAAGTGCGCATGGCGACTGTTGTACTCAATCCCTATGCAGTATCTTTGTTTCATCAACACTCTGATAGTCTACATATTACAGAATGACTGTTGTACTCAATCCCTATGCAGTATCTTTGTTTCAGCAACCCTCTGATAGTCTACATATTACAGAATGCCACCAGATGTGCATCGGAAACTACTACTGGTCTTCCAGGGAACGATCAAAGCGTAGACCTTTTGAGACATTACTCCCATGGAGGAAACTGCGCATGGAGACTGTTGTATTCTATCCCGATGCACTTTCTGTGCTTCATCAACATTCTGATAGTCCACAGTCTACGGAAAGCCTCCAGATGAGCATCGGAAAGTACAACTGGTCTTCCAGGGAACGATCAAAGCGTAGACTGTTAGAGAAATTACTCCCATGGAGGAAAGTGCGCAAGGTGACTGTTGTATTCAATCCCGATGCAATTTCTGTGTTTCATCAACACTCTGATAGTCCACAGATTACAGAATGCCTCCAGATGTGCATCGGAAACTACTACTTGTCTTGCAGGGAACGATCAGAGTGTAAACTCTTTGAGACATGACTCATATGGAGGGAAGTGCGCATGGTGACTGTTGTATTCAATCCCGATGCAATTTCCGTGTTTCATCAGCACTCTTATAGTCCACAGATTACAGAATGCTTTCATATGAGCATCGGAAACTACTACTGGTCTTCCTGGGAACGATCAAAGCGTAGACTGTTTGAGACATTATTCCCATGAAGGAATGTGCGCATTGTGACTGTTGTATTCAATCCCGAGGCAATTTCTGTGTTTCATCAACACTCTGATAGTCCACAGATTACAGAATGCCACCAGACGTGCATCGGAAACTACTACTGGTCTTCCAGGAACGATCAAAGCGTAGACTGTTTGAGACATTACTCCCGTGGAGGAAAGTGCGCATGGTGACTGTTGTATTCAATCCCGATGCAATATGTTTGTTTCATCAACACCCTGATAGTCTACATATTACAGAATGCCACCAGATGTGCATCGGAAACTACTACTGGTCTTCCAGGGAACGATCAAAGCGTAGTCTGTTAGAGACATTACTCCCATGGTTGAAAGTGCGCATGGTGACTGTTGTATTCAATCCCGATGCAATTTCTGTGTTTCATCAACACTCTGATAGTCCACAGATTACAGAATGCCTCCAGATGTGCATCGGAAACTACTACTGGTCTTCCAGGGAACGATCAAAGCGTAGACTGTTTGAGACATTACTTCCATGGAGGAAACTGCTCATGGAGACTGTTGTATTCAATCCCGATGCAATTTCTGTGTTTCATCAACACTCTGATAGTCCACAGATTACAGAAAGCATACTGATGAGCATCAGAAACTACTACTGGTCTTCCAGGGAACGATCAAATCGTAGGCTGTTAGAGACATTACTCCCATGGTTGAAAGTGCGCATGGCGACTGTTGTACTCAATCCCTATGCAGTATCTTTGTTTCATCAACACTCTGATAGTCTACATATTACAGAATGACTGTTGTACTCAATCCCTATGCAGTATCTTTGTTTCAGCAACCCTCTGATAGTCTACATATTACAGAATGCCACCAGATGTGCATCGGAAACTACTACTGGTCTTCCAGGGAACGATCAAAGCGTAGACTGTTTGAGACATTACTCCCATGGAGGAAACTGCGCATGGAGACTGTTGTATTCTATCCCGATGCACTTTCTGTGCTTCATCAACATTCTGATAGTCCACAGTCTACGGAAAGCCTCCAGATGAGCATAGGAAAGTACTACTGGTCTTCCAGGGAACGATCAAAGCGTAGACTGTTAGAGACATTACTCCCATGGAGGAAAGTGCGCAAGGTGACTGTTGTATTCAATCCCGATGCAATTTCTGTGTTTCATCAACACTCTGATAGTCCACAGATTACAGAATGCCTCCAGATGTGCATCGGAAACTACTACTTGTCTTGCAGGGAACGATCAGAGTGTAAACTCTTTGAGACATGACTCATATGGAGGGAAGTGCGCATTGTGACTGTTGTATTCAATCCCGATGCAATTTCCGTGTTTCATCAGCACTCTTATAGTCCACAGATTACAGAATGCTTTCATATGAGCATCGGAAACTACTACTGGTCTTCCTGGGAACGATCAAAGCGTAGACTGTTTGAGACATTACTCCCGTGGAGGAAAGTGCATATGGTGACTGTTGTATTCAGTCCCGATGCAATATGTTTGTTTCATCAACACTCTGATAGTCTACATATTACAGAATGCCACCAGATGTGCATCGGAAACTACTACTGGTCTTCCAGGGAACGATCAAAGCGTAGTCTGTTAGAGACATTACTCCCATGGTTGAAAGTGCGCATGGTGACTGTTGTATTCAATCCCGATGCAATTTCTGTGTTTCATCAACACTCTGATAGTCCACAGATTACAGAATGCCTCCAGATGTGCATCGGAAACTACTACTGGTCTTCCAGGGAACGATCAAAGCGTAGACTGTTTTAGACATTACTTTTATGGAGGAGAGTGCGCATGGTGACATTGGTATTCAATCCCGATGCAATTTCTGTGTTTCACCAACACTCTGATAGTCCACAGATTACAGAATGCCTCCAGATGTGCATCGGAAACTACTACTGGTCTCCCAGGGAACGATCAAAGCGTAGACTGTTTGAGACATTACTCCCATGGAGGAAACTGCTCATGGAGACTGCTGTATTCAATCCCGATGCAATTTCTGTGTTTCATCAACACTCTGATAGTCCACAGATTACGGAAAGCATCCAGATGTGCATCAGAAACTACTACTGGTCTTCCAGGGAACGATCAAATCGTAGGCTGTTAGAGACATTACTCCCATGGTTGAAAGTGCGCATGGTGACTGTTGTATTCAATCCCGATGCAATTTCTGTGTTTCATCAACACTCTGATAGTCCACAGATTACAGAATGCCTCCAGATGTGCATCGGAAACCACTACTGGTCTTCCAGGGAACGATCAAAGCGTAGACTGTTTTAGACATTACTTTTATGGAGGAGAGTGCGCATGGTGACATTGGTAATCAATCCCGATGCAATTTCTGTGTTTCACCAACACTCTGATAGTCCACAGATTACAGAATGCCTCCAGATGTGCATCGGAAACTACTACTGGTCTTCCAGGGAACGATCAAAGCGTAGACTCTTAGAGACATTACTTCCATGAAGGAAAGTGCGCATGGTGACTGTTGTATTCAATCCCGATGCAATTTCTGTGTTTCTTGAACACTCTGATAGTCCACAAATTACAGAATGCCACCAGACGTGCATCAGAAACTAATACTGGTCTTCAGAACGATCAAAGCGTAGACTGTTTGAGACATTACTCCCGTGGAGGAAAGTGCGCATGGTGACTGTTGTATTCTATCCCGATGCAATTTCTGTGTTTAATCAACACTATGATAGTCCACAGATTACAGAAAGCATCCAGATGTGCATCAGAAACTACTACTGGTCTTCCAGGGAACGATCAAATCGTAGGCTGTTAGAGACATTACTCCCATGGTTGAAAGTGCGCATGGTGACTGTTGTATTCAATCCCGATGCAATTTCTGTGTTTCATCAACACTCTGATAGTCCACAGATTACAGAATGCCTCCAGATGTGCATCGGAAACTACTACTGGTCTTCCAGGGAACGATCAAAGCGTAGACTGTTTTAGACATTACTTTTATGGAGGAAAGTGCGCATGGTGACTGTTGTATTCAATCCCGATGCAATTTCTGTGTTTCATCAACACTCTGAAAGTCCACAGATTACAGAAAGCATCCAGATGTGCATCGGAAACTACTACTGGTCTTCCAGGGAACGATCAAAGCGTAGACTCTTAGAGACATTACTTCCATGAAGGAAAGTGCGCATGGTGACTGTTGTATTCAATCCCGATGCAATTTCTGTGTTTCTTGAACACTCTGATAGTCCACAAATTACAGAATGCCACCAGACGTGCATCAGAAACTAATACTGGTCTTCAGAACGATCAAAGCGTAGACTGTTTGAGACATTACTCCCGTGGAGGAAAGTGCGCATGGTGACTGTTGTATTCTATCCCGATGCAATTTCTGTGTTTAATCAACACTATGATAGTCCACAGATTACAGAAAGCATCCAGATGTGCATCAGAAACTACTACTGGTCTTCCAGGGAACGATCAAATCGTAGGCTGTTAGAGACATTACTCCCATGGTTGAAAGTGCGCATGGTGACTGTTGTATTCAATCCCGATGCAATTTCTGTGTTTCATCAACACTCTGATAGTCCACAGATTACAGAATGCCTCCAGATGTGCATCGGAAACTACTACTGGTCTTCCAGGGAACGATCAAAGCGTAGACTGTTTTAGACATTACTTTTATGGAGGAAAGTGCGCATGGTGACTGTTGTATTCAATCCCGATGCAATTTCTGTGTTTCATCAACACTCTGAAAGTCCACAGATTACAGAAAGCATCCAGATGTGCATCGGAAACTACTACTGGTCTTCCAGGGAACAATCAAAGCGTAGACTCTTAGAGACATTACTCCCATGGGGGAAAGTGCTCATGGTGACTGTTGTATTCATTCCCGATGCAATTTCTGTGTTTCATCAACACTCTGATAGTCTACAGATTACAGAATGAATCCAGATGTACATCGGAAACTACTACTGGTCTTCCAGGGAACGATCAAAGAGTGGACTGTTTGAGACATTACTCCCGTGGAGGAAAGTGCGCATGGTGACTGTTGTATTCAATCCCGATGCAATTTCTGTGTTTCATCAACACTCTGATAGTCCACAGATTACCGAATGCCTCCAGATGCTCATGGGAAACTACTACTGGTCTTCCAGGGAACGATCAAAGCGTAGCCTGTGTGAGACATTACTCCCGTGGAGGAAAGTGCGCATGGTGACTGTTGTATTCAATCCCGATGCAATTTCTGTGTTTCATCAACACTCTAATAGTCCACAGATTACAGAATGCCTCCAGATGTGCATCGGAAACTAATACTGGTCTTCCAGGGAACTATCAGAGCGTAAACTCTTTGAGACATGACTCCCATGGAGGGAAGTGCGCATGGTGACTGTTGTATTCAATCCTGAGGCAATTTCTGTGTTTCATCAGCACTCTTATAGTCCACAGATTACAGAATGCTTTCAGATGTGCATCGGAAACTACTACTGGTCTTCCTGGGAACGATCAAAGCGTAGACTGTTTGAGACATTATTCCCATGAAGGAATGTGCGCATTGTGACTGTTGTATTCAATTCCGAGGCAATTTCTGTGTTTCATCAACACTCTGATAGTCCACAGATTACAGAATGCCACCAGACGTGCATCGGAAACTACTACTGGTCTTCCAGGGAACGATCAAAGCGTAGACTGTTTGAGACATTACTCCCCTGGAGGAAACTGCTCATGGAGACTGTTGTATTCAATCCCGATGCAATTTCTGTGTTTCATCAACACTCTGATAGTCCACAGATTACGGAAAGCATCCAGATGTGCATGAGAAACTACAACTGGTCTTCCAGGGAACGATCAAATCGTAGGCTGTTAGAGACATTACTCCCATGGTTGAAAGTGCGCATGGTGACTGTTGTATTCAATCCCGATGCAATATGTTTGTTTCATCAACACTCTGATAGTCTACATATCACAGAATGCCACCAGATGTGCATCGGAAGCTACAACTGGTCTTCCAGGGAACGATCAAAGCGTAGCCTGTTAGAGACATTACTCCCATGAAGTAAAGTGCGCATGGTGACATTGGTATTCAATCCCGATGCAATTTCTGTGTTTCATCAACACTCTGATAGTCCACAGATTACCGAATGCCTCCAGATGTTCATGGGAAACTACTACTGGTCTTCCAGGGAACGATCAAAGCGTAGACTGTGTGAGACATTACTCCCGTGGAGGTTAGTGTGCATGGTGACTGTTGTATTCAATCCCGATGCAATTTCTCTGTTTCATCAACACTCTGATAGTCCACAGACAACAGAATGCCTCCAGATGTTCATCAGAAACTACTACTGGTCTTCCAGGGAACGATTAAAGCGTAGACTGTTTGAGACATTACTCCCATGAAGGTAAGTGCGTATGGTGACTGTTGTATTCAATCCCGATGCAATTTCTGTGTTTCATCAACACTCTGATAGTCCACAGATTACAGAATGCTTTCAGATGTGCATCGGAAACTACTACTGGTCTTCCTGGGAACGATCAAAGCGTAGACTGTTTGAGACATTATTCCCATGAAGGAATGTGCGCATTGTGACTGTTGTATTCAATCCCGAGGCACTTTCTGTGTTTCATCAAAACTCTGATAGTCCACAAATTACAGAAAGCATCCAGACGTCCATCGGAAACTAATACTGGTCTTCCAGGGAACGATCAAATCGTAGGCTGTTAGAGACATTACTCCCATGGTTGAATGTGCGTATGGTGACTGTTGTATTCAATCCCGATGCAATATGTTTGTTTCATCAACACTCTGATAGTCCACAGATTACAGAATGCCTCCAGATGTGCATCGGAAACTACTACTGGTCTTCCAGGGAACGATCAAAGCGTAGACTGTTTTAGACATTACTTTTATGGAGGAGAGTGCGCATTGTGACATTGGTATTCAATCCCGATGCAATTTCTGTGTTTCACCAACACTCTGATAGTCCACAGATTACAGAATGCCTCCAGATGTGCATCGGAAACTACTACTGGTCTTCCAGGGAACGATCAAAGCGTAGACTGTTTGAGACATTACTCCCATGGAGGAAACTGCTCATGGAGACTGTTGTATTCAATCCCGATCCAATTTCTGTGTTTCATCAACACTCTGATAGTCCACAGATTACGGAAAGCATCCAGATGTGCATCAGAAACTACTACTGGTCTTCCAGGGAACGATCAAATCGTAGGCTGTTAGAGACATTACTCCCATGCTTGAAAGTGCGCATGGTGACTGGTGTATTCAATCCCGATGCAATTTCTGTGTTTCATCAACACTCTGATAGTCCACAGATTACAGAATGCTTTCAGATGTGCATCGGAAACTACTACTGGTCTTCCTGGGAACGATCAAAACGTAGACTGTTTGAGACATTATTCCCATGAAGGAATGTGCGCATTGTGACTGTTGTATTCAATCCCGAGGCACTTTCTGTGTTTCATCAACACTCTGATAGTCCACAGATTACAGAATGCCACCAGACGTGCATCGGAAACTAATACTGTTCTTCAGAACGATCAAAGCGTAGACTGTTTGAGACATTACTCCCGTGGAGGAAAGTGTGCATGGTGACTGTTGTATTCTGTCCCGATGCAACTTCTGTGTTTAATCAACACTCTGATAGTCCACAGATTACAGAAAGCATCCAGATGTGCATCAGAAACTATTACTGGTCTTCCAGGGAACGATCAAATCGTAGGCTGTTAGGGACATTACTCCCATGGTTGAATGTGTGTATGGTAACTGTTGTATTCAATCCCGATGCAATATGTTTGTTTCATCAACACTCTGATAGTCTACATATTACAGAATGCCACCAGATGTGCATCGGAAACTACTACTGGTCTTCCAGGGAACGATCAAATCGTAGCCTGTTTGAGACATTACTCCCATGAAGGAGAGTGCGCATGGTGACTGTTGTATTCAATCCCGATGCAATTTCTGTGTTTCATCAACACTCTGATAGTCCACAGATTACAGAATGCCTCCAGATGTGCATCGGAAACTAGTACTGGTCTTCCAGGGAACTATCAAAGCGTAGACTGTTTTAGACACTACTTTTATGGAGGAGAGTGCGCATGGTGACATTGGTATTCAATCCCGATGCAATTTCTGTGTTTCACCAACACTCTGATAGTCCACAGATTACAGAATGCCTCCAGATGTGCATCGGAAACTACTACTGGTCTTCCAGGGAACGATCAAGGCGTAGACTGTTTGAGACATTACTCCCATGGAGGAAACGGCTCATGGAGACTGTTGTATTCAATTACGATGCAATTTCTGTGTTTCATCAACACTCTGATAGTCCACAGATTACGGAAAGCATCCAGATGTGCATCAGAAACTACTACTGGTCTTCCAGGGAACGATCAAATCGTAGGCTGTTAGAGAAATTACTCCCATGGTTGAAAGTGCGCATGGTGACTGTTGTATACAATCCCGATGCAATATCTTTGTTTCATCAACACTCTGATAGTCTACATATTACAGAATGCCACCAGATGTGCATCGGAAACTACTACTGGTCTTCCAGGGAACGATCAAAGCGTAGCCTGTTTGAGACATTACTCCCGTGGAGGAAAGTGCGCATGGTGACTGTTGTATTCAATCCCGATGCAATTTCTGTGTTTCATCAACACTCTGATAGTCCACAGATTACGGAAAGCATCCAGATGTACATCAGCAACTACTACAGGTCTTCCAGGGAACGATCAATCGTAGGCTGTTACAGACATTACTCCCATGGTTGAAAGTGCGCATGGTGACTGTTGTATACAATCCCGATTCAATATCTTTGTTTCATCAACACTCTGATAGTCTACATATTACAGAATGCCACCAGATGTGCATCGGAAACTACTACTGGTCTTCCAGGGAACGATCAAAGCGTAGACTGTTTGAGACATTACTCCCATGTAGGAAACTGCGCATCGAGACTGTTGTATTCAATCCCGATGCAATTTCTGAGTTTCATCAACACTCTGAAAGTTCACAGATTACAGAGAGCATCCAGATGTGCATCGGAAACTACTACTGGTCTTCCAGGGAACGATCAAAGCGTAGACTCTTAGAGACATTACTCCCATGGGGGTAAGTGCTCATGGTGACTGTTGTATTCATTCCCGATGCAATTTCTGTGTTTCATCAACACTCTGATAGTCTATAGATTACAGAAAGAATCCAGATGTGCATCAGAAACTACTACTGGTCTTCCAGGGAACGATCAAATCGTAGGCTGTTAGAGACATTACTCCCATGGTTGAAAGTGCGCATGGTGACTGTTGTATTCAATCCCGATGCAATATGTTTGTTTCATCAACACTCTGATAGTCTACATATCACAGAATGCCACCAGATGTGCATCGGAAGCTACAACTGGTCTTCCAGGGAACGATCAAAGCGTAGCCTGTTAGAGACATTACTCCCATGAAGTAAAGTGCGCATGGTGACATTGGTATTCAATCCCGATGCAATTTCTGTGTTTCATCAACACTCTGATAGTCCACAGATTACCGAATGCCTCCAGATGTTCATGGGAAACTACTACTGGTCTTCCAGGGAACGATCAAAGCGTAGACTGTGTGAGACATTACTCCCGTGGAGGTTAGTGTGCATGGTGACTGTTGTATTCAATCCCGATGCAATTTCTCTGTTTCATCAACACTCTGATAGTCCACAGACAACAGAATGCCTCCAGATGTTTATCAGAAACTACTACTGGTCTTCCAGGGAACGATTAAAGCGTAGACTGTTTGAGACATTTCTCCCATGAAGGTAAGTGCGTATGGTGACTGTTGTATTCAATCCCGATGCAATTTCTGTGTTTCATCAACACTCTGATAGTCCACAGATTACAGAATGCTTTCAGATGTGCATCGGAAACTACTACTGGTCTTCCTGGGAACGATCAAAGCGTAGACTGTTTGAGACATTATTCCCATGAAGGAATGTGCGCATTGTGACTGTTGTATTCAATCCCGAGGCACTTTCTGTGTTTCATCAAAACTCTGATAGTCCACAGATTACAGAAAGCATCCAGACGTGCATCGGAAACTAATACTGGTCTTCCAGGGAACGATCAAATCGTAGGCTGTTAGAGACATTACTCCCATGGTTGAATGTGCGTATGGTGACTGTTGTATTCAATCCCGATGCAATATGTTTGTTTCATCAACACTCTGATAGTCTACATATTACAAAATGCCACCAGATGTGCATCGGAAACTACTACTGGTCTTCCAGGGAACGATCAAAGCGTAGCCTGTTAGAGACATTACTCCCATGAAGGATAGTGCGCATGGTGATTGTTGTATTCATTCCCAATGCAATTTCTGTGTTTCATCAACACTCTGATAGTCCACAGATTACAGAATGCCTCCAGATGTGCATCGGAAACTACTACTGGTCTTCCAGGGAACGATCAAAGCGTAGACTGTTTTAGACATTACTTTTATGGAGGAGAGTGCGCATTGTGACATTGGTATTCAATCCCGATGCAATTTCTGTGTTTCACCAACACTCTGATAGTCCACAGATTACAGAATGCCTCCAGATGTGCATCGGAAACTACTACTGGTCTTCCAGGGAACGATCAAAGCGTAGACTGTTTGAGACATTACTCCCATGGAGGAAACTGCTCATGGAGACTGTTGTATTCAATCCCGATCCAATTTCTGTGTTTCATCAACACTCTGATAGTCCACAGATTACGGAAAGCATCCAGATGTGCATCAGAAACTACTACTGGTCTTCCAGGGAACGATCAAATCGTAGGCTGTTAGAGACATTACTCCCATGGTTGAAAGTGCGCATGGTGACTGGTGTATTAAATCCCGATGCAATTTCTGTGTTTCATCAACACTCTGATAGTCCACAGATTACAGAATGCTTTCAGATGTGCATCGGAAACTACTACTGGTCTTCCTGGGAACGATCAAAACGTAGACTGTTTGAGACATTATTCCCATGAAGGAATGTGCGCATTGTGACTGTTGTATTCAATCCCGAGGCACTTTCTGTGTTTCATCAACACTCTGATAGTCCACAGATTACAGAATGCCACCAGACGTGCATCGGAAACTAATACTGTTCTTCAGAACGATCAAAGCGTAGACTGTTTGAGACATTACTCCCGTGGAGGAAAGTGTGCATGGTGACTGTTGTATTCTGTCCCGATGCAATTTCTGTGTTTAATCAACACTCTGATAGTCCACAGATTACAGAAAGCATCCAGATGTGCATCAGAAACTATTACTGGTCTTCCAGGGAACGATCAAATCGTAGGCTGTTAGGGACATTACTCCCATGGTTGAATGTGTGTATGGTGACTGTTGTATTCAATCCCGATGCAATATGTTTGTTTCATCAACACTCTGATAGTCTACATATTACAGAATGCCACCAGATGTGCATCGGAAACTACTACTGGTCTTCCAGGGAACGATCAAATCGTAGCCTGTTTGAGACATTACTCCCATGAAGGAGAGTGCGCATGGTGACTGTTGTATTCAATCCCGATGCAATTTCTGTGTTTCATCAACACTCTGATAGTCCACAGATTACAGAATGCCTCCAGATGTGCATCGGAAACTAGTACTGGTCTTCCAGGGAACTATCAAAGCGTAGACTGTTTTAGACACTACTTTTATGGAGGAGAGTGCGCATGGTGACATTGGTATTCAATCCCGATGCAATTTCTGTGTTTCACCAACACTCTGATAGTCCACAGATTACAGAATGCCTCCAGATGTGCATCGGAAACTACTACTGGTCTTCCAGGGAACGATCAAGGCGTAGACTGTTTGAGACATTACTCCCATGGAGGAAACGGCTCATGGAGACTGTTGTATTCAATTACGATGCAATTTCTGTGTTTCATCAACACTCTGATAGTCCACAGATTACGGAAAGCATCCAGATGTGCATCAGAAACTACTACTGGTCTTCCAGGGAACGATCAAATCGTAGGCTGTTAGAGAAATTACTCCCATGGTTGAAAGTGCGCATGGTGACTGTTGTATACAATCCCGATGCAATATCTTTGTTTCATCAACACTCTGATAGTCTACATATTACAGAATGCCACCAGATGTGCATCGGAAACTACTACTGGTCTTCCAGGGAACGATCAAAGCGTAGCCTGTTTGAGACATTACTCCCGTGGAGGAAAGTGCGCATGGTGACTGTTGTATTCAATCCCGATGCAATTTCTGTGTTTCATCAACACTCTGATAGTCCACAGATTACGGAAAGCATCCAGATGTACATCAGCAACTACTACAGGTCTTCCAGGGAACGATCAATCGTAGGCTGTTACAGACATTACTCCCATGGTTGAAAGTGCGCATGGTGACTGTTGTATACAATCCCGATTCAATATCTTTGTTTCATCAACACTCTGATAGTCTACTTATTACAGAATGCCACCAGATGTGCATCGGAAACTACTACTGGTCTTCCAGGGAACGATCAAAGCGTAGACTGTTTGAGACATTACTCCCATGTAGGAAACTGCGCATGGAGACTGTTGTATTCAATCCCGATGCAATTTCTGTGTTTCATCAACACTCTGAAAGTTCACAGATTACAGAAAGCATCCAGATGTGCATCGGAAACTACTACTGGTCTTCCAGGGAACGATCAAAGCGTAGACTCTTAGAGACATTACTCCCATGGGGGTAAGTGCTCATGGTGACTGTTGTATTCATTCCCGATGCAATTTCTGTGTTTCATCAACACTCTGATAGTCTATAGATTACAGAAAGAATCCAGATGTGCATCAGAAACTACTACTGGTCTTCCAGGGAACGATCAAATCGTAGGCTGTTAGAGACATTACTCCCATGGTTGAAAGTGCGCATGGTGACTGGTGTATTCATTCCCGATGAAATATGTTTGTTTCATCAACACTCTGATAGTCTACATATTACAGAATGCCACCAGATGTGCATCGGAAACTACTACTGGTCTTCCAGGGAACGATCAAAGCGTAGCCCGTTAGAGACATTACTCCCATGAAGGAAAGTGCGCATGGTGACTGTTGTATTCAATCCCGATGCAATTTCTGTGTTTCATCAACACTCTGATAGTCCACAGTTTACAGAATGCCTCCAGATGTGCATCGGAAACTACTACTGGTCTTCCAGGAACGATCAAAGTGTAGACTGTTTGAGACATTACTCCCGTGGAGGAAAGTGCGCATGGTGACTGTTGTATTCTATGCCGATGCAATTTCTGTGTTTAATCAACACTCTGATAGTCCAAAGATTACAGAATGCCACCAGATGTGCATCGGAAACTACTACTGGTCTTCCAGGGAACGATCAAAGCGAGACTGTTAGAGACATTACTCCTGTGGAGGAAAGTGCGCATGGTGACTGTTGTATTCAATTCCCATTCAATTTCTGTGTTTCATCAACACTCTGATTGTCCAAAGAATTCAGAATGCCACCAGATGTGCATCGGAAACTACTACTGGTCTTCCAGGGAACGATCAAAGCGTAGACTGTGTGAGACATTACTGCCGTGGAGGAAAGTGCGCATGGTGACTGTTGTATTCAATCCCGATGCAATTTCTGTGTTTCATCAACACACTGATAGTCCACAGACAACAGAATGCCTCCAGATGTTCATCAGAAACTACTACTGGTCTTCCAGGGAACGATTAAAGCGTAGACTGTTTGAGACATTACTCCCATGAAGGGAAGTGCGCATGGTGACTGTTGTATTCAATCCCGATGCAATATCTGTGTTTCATCAACACTCTGATAGTCCACAGATTACAGAATGCTTTCAGATGTGCATCGGAAACTACTACTGGTCTTCCTGGGAACGATCAAAACGTAGACTGTTTGAGACATTATTCCCATGAAGGAATGTGCGCATTGTGACTGTTGTATTCAATCCCGAGGCACTTTCTGTGTTTCATCAACACTCTGATAGTCCACAGATTACAGAATGCCACCAGACGTGCATCGGAAACTAATACTGTTCTACACAACGATCAAAGCGTAGACTGTTTGAGACATTACTCCCGTGGAGGAAAGTGTGCATGGTGACTGTTGTATTCTGTCCCGATGCAATTTCTGTGTTTAATCAACACTCTGATAGTCCACAGATTACAGAAAGCATCCAGATGTGCATCAGAAACTATTACTGGTCTTCCAGGGAACGATCAAATCGTAGGCTGTTAGGGACATTACTCCCATGGTTGAATGTGTGTATGGTGACTGTTGTATTCAATCCCGATGCAATATGTTTGTTTCATCAACACTCTGATAGTCTACATATTACAGAATGCCACCAGATGTGCATCGGAAACTACTACTGGTCTTCCAGGGAACGATCAAAGCGTAGACTGTTTGAGACATTACTCCCATGGAGGAAACGGCTCATGGAGACTGTTGTATTCAATTACGATGCAATTTCTGTGTTTCATCAACACTCTGATAGTCCACAGATTACGGAAAGCATCCAGATGTGCATCAGAAACTACTACTGGTCTTCCAGGGAACGATCAAAGCGTAGCCTGTTAGAGACATTACTCCCATGAAGGAGAGTGCGCATGGTGACTGTTGTATTCAATCCCGATGCAATTTCTGTGTTTCACCAACACTCTGATAGTCCACAGATTACAGAATGCCTCCAGATGTGCATCGGAAACTACTACTGGTCTTCCAGGGAACGATCAAGGCGTAGACTGTTTGAGACATTACTCCCATGGAGGAAACGGCTCATGGAGACTGTTGTATTCAATTACGATGCAATTTCTGTGTTTCATCAACACTCTGATAGTCCACAGATTACAGAAAGCATCCAGATGTGCATCAGAAACTATTATTGGTCTTCCAGGGAACGATCAAATCGTAGGCTGTTAGGGACATTACTCCCATGGTTGAATGTGTGTATGGTGACTGTTGTATTCAATCCCGATGCAATATGTTTGTTTCATCAACACTCTGATAGTCTACATATTACAGAATGCCACCAGATGTGCATCGGAAACTACTACTGGTCTTCCAGGGAACGATCAAAGCGTAGACTGTTTGAGACATTACTCCCATGGAGGAAACGGCTCATGGAGACTGTTGTATTCAATTACGATGCAATTTCTGTGTTTCATCAACACTCTGATAGTCCACAGATTACGGAAAGCATCCAGATGTGCATCAGAAACTACTACTGGTCTTCCAGGGAACGATCAAAGCGTAGCCTGTTAGAGACATTACTCCCATGAAGGAGAGTGCGCATGGTGACTGTTGTATTCAATCCCGATGCAATTTCTGTGTTTCACCAACACTCTGATAGTCCAAAGATTACAGAAAGCATCCAGATGTGCATCGGAAACTACTACTGGTCTTCCAGGGAAAGATCAATTCGTAGGCTGTTAGGGACATTACTCCCATGGTTGAATGTGTGTATGGTGACGGTTGTATTCAATCCCGATGCAATATGTTTGTTTCATCAACACTCTGATAGTCTACATATTACAGAATGCCACCAGATGTGCATCGGAAACTACTACTGGTCTTCCAGGGAACGATCAAAGCGTAGCCTGTTAGAGACATTACTCCCATGAAGGAGAGTGCGCATGGTGACTGTTGTATTCAATCCCGATGCAATTTCTGTGTTTCATCAACACTCTGATAGTCCACAGATTACAGAATGCCTCCAGATGTGCATCGGAAACTAGTACTGGTCTTCCAGGGAACTATCAAAGCGTAGACTGTTTTAGACACTACTTTTATGGAGGAGAGTGCGCATGGTGACATTGGTATTCAATCCCGATGCAATTTCTGTGTTTCACCAACACTCTGATAGTCCACAGATTACAGAATGCCTCCAGATGTGCCAGATGTGCATCGGAAACTACTACTGGTCTTCCAGGGAACGATCAAGGCGTAGACTGATTGAGACATTACTCCCATGGAGGAAACGGCTCATGGAGACTGTTGTATTCAATTACGATGCAATTTCTGTGTTTCATCAACACTCTGATAGTCCACAGATTACGGAAAGCATCCAGATGTGCATCAGAAACTACTACTGGTCTTCCAGGGAACGATCAAATCGTAGGCTGTTAGAGAAATTACTCCCATGGTTGAAAGTGCGCATGGTGACTGTTGTATACAATCCCGATGCAATATCTTTGTTTCATCAACACTCTGATAGTCTACATATTACAGAATGCCACCAGATGTGCATCGGAAACTACTACTGGTCTTCCAGGGAACGATCAAAGCGTAGCCTGTTTGAGACATTACTCCCGTGGAGGAAAGTGCGCATGGTGACTGTTGTATTCAATCCCGATGCAATTTCTGTGTTTCATCAACACTCTGATAGTCCACAGATTACGGAAAGCATCCAGATGTGCATCAGCAACTACTACAGGTCTTCCAGGGAACGATCAATCGTAGGCTGTTACAGACATTACTCCCATGGTTGAAAGTGCGCATGGTGACTGTTGTATACAATCCCGATTCAATATCTTTGTTTCATCAACACTCTGATAGTCTACATATTACAGAATGCCACCAGATGTGCATCGGAAACTACTACTGGTCTTCCAGGGAACGATCAAAGCGTAGACTGTTTGAGACATTACTCCCATGTAGGAAACTGCGCATGGAGACTGTTGTATTCAATCCCGATGCAATTTCTGTGTTTCATCAACACTCTGAAAGTCCACAGATTACAGAAAGCATCCAGATGTGCATCGGAAACTACTACTGGTCTTCCAGGGAACGATCAAAGCGTAGACTCTTAGAGACATTACTCCCATGGGGGTAAGTGCTCATGGTGACTGTTGTATTCATTCCCGATGCAATTTCTGTGTTTCATCAACACTCTGATAGTCCACAGATTACAGAATGCCTCCAGATGTGCATCGGAAACTACTACTGGTCTTCCAGGGAACGATCAAATCGTAGGCTGTTAGAGACATTACTCCCATGGTTGAAAGTGCGCATGGTGACTGGTGTATTCATTCCCCATGAAATATGTTTGTTTCATCAACACTCTGATAGTCTACATATTACAGAATGCCACCAGATGTGCATCGGAAACTACTACTGGTCTTCCAGGGAACGATCAAAGCGTAGCCCGTTAGAGACATTACTCCCATGAAGGAAAGTGCGCATGGTGACTGTTGTATTCAATCCCGATGCAATTATTGTGTTTCATCAACACTCTGATAGTCCACAGATTACAGAATGCCTCCAGATGTGCATCGGAAACTACTACTGGTCTTCCAGGAACGATCAAAGTGTAGACTGTTTGAGACATTACTCCCGTGGAGGAAAGTGCGCATGGTGACTGTTGTATTCTATGCCGATGCAATTTCTGTGTTTAATCAACACTCTGATAGTCCACAGATTACAGAATGCCACCAGATGTGCATCGGAAACTACTACTGGTCTTCCAGGGAACGATCAAAGCGAGACTGTTAGAGACATTACTCCTGTGGAGGAAAGTGCGCATGGTGACTGTTGTATTCAATTCCCATTCAATTTCTGTGTTTCATCAACACTCTGATTGTCCAAAGAATTCAGAATGCCACCAGATGTGCATCGGAAACTACTACTGGTCTTCCAAGGACTGATCAAAGCGTAGACTGTTTGAGACATTGCTCACGTGGAGGAAAGTGCGCATGGTGACTGTTGTATTCAATCCCGATGCAATTTCTGTGTTTCATCAACACTCTGATAGTCCACAGATTACCGAATGCCGCCAGATGTTCATGGGAAACTACTACTGGTCTTCCAGGGAACGATCAAAGCGTAGACTGTGTGAGACATTACTGCCGTGGAGGAAAGTGCGCATGGTGACTGTTGTATTCAATCCCGATGCAATTTCTGTGTTTCATCAACACACTGATAGTCCACAGACAACAGAATGCCTCCAGATGTTCATCAGAAACTACTACTGGTCTTCCAGGGAACGATTAAAGCGTAGACTGTTTGAGACATTACTCCCATGAAGGGAAGTGCGCATGGTGACTGTTGTATTCAATCCCGATGCAATATCTGTGTTTCATCAACACTCTGATAGTCCACAGATTACAGAATGCTTTCAGATGTGCATCGGAAACTACTACTGGTCTTCCTGGGAACGATCAAAACGTAGACTGTTTGAGACATTATTCCCATGAAGGAATGTGCGCATTGTGACTGTTGTATTCAATCCCGAGGCACTTTCTGTGTTTCATCAACACTCTGATAGTCCACAGATTACAGAATGCCACCAGACGTGCATCGGAAACTAATACTGTTCTTCACAACGATCAAAGCGTAGACTGTTTGAGACATTACTCCCGTGGAGGAAAGTGTGCATGGTGACTGTTGTATTCTGTCCCGATGCAATTTCTGTGTTTAATCAACACTCTGATAGTCCACAGATTACAGAAAGCATCCAGATGTGCATCAGAAACTATTACTGGTCTTCCAGGGAACGATCAAATCGTAGGCTGTTAGGGACATTACTCCCATGGTTGAATGTGTGTATGGTGACTGTTGTATTCAATCCCGATGCAATATGTTTGTTTCATCAACACTCTGATAGTCTACATATTACAGAATGCCACCAGATGTGCATCGGAAACTACTACTGGTCTTCCAGGGAACGATCAAAGCGTAGACTGTTTGAGACATTACTCCCATGGAGGAAACGGCTCATGGAGACTGTTGTATTCACTTACGATGCAATTTCTGTGTTTCATCAACACTCTGATAGTCCACAGATTACGGAAAGCATCCAGATGTGCATCAGAAACTACTACTGGTCTTCCAGGGAACGATCAAAGCGTAGCCTGTTAGAGACATTACTCCCATGAAGGAGAGTGCGCATGGTGACTGTTGTATTCAATCCCGATGCAATTTCTGTGTTTCACCAACACTCTGATAGTCCACAGATTACAGAATGCCTCCAGATGTGCATCGGAAACTACTACTGGTCTTCCAGGGAACGATCAAGGCATAGACTGTTTGAGACATTACTCCCATGGAGGAAACGGCTCATGGAGACTGTTGTATTCAATTACGATGCAATTTCTGTGTTTCATCAACACTCTGATAGTCCACAGATTATAGAAAGCATCCAGATGTGCATCAGAAACTATTACTGGTCTTCCAGGGAACGATCAAATCGTAGGCTGTTAGGGACATTACTCCCATGGTTGAATGTGTGTATGGTGACTGTTGTATTCAATCCCGATGCAATATGTTTGTTTCATCAACACTCTGATAGTCTACATATTACAGAATGCCACCAGATGTGCATCGGAAACTACTACTGGTCTTCCAGGGAACGATCAAAGCGTAGACGGTTTGAGACATTACTCCCATGGAGGAAACGGCTCATGGAGACTGTTGTATTCAATTACGATGCAATTTTTGTGTTTCATCAACACTCTGATAGTCCACAGATTACGGAAAGCATCCAGATGTGCATCAGAAACTACTACTGGTCTTCCAGGGAACGATCAAAGCGTAGCCTGTTAGAGACATTACTCCCATGAAGGAGAGTGCGCATGGTGACTGTTGTATTCAATCCCGATGCAATTTCTGTGTTTCACCAACACTCTGATAGTCCACAGATTACAGAATGCCTCCAGATGTGCATCGGAAACTACTACTGGTCTTCCAGGGAACGATCAAGGCGTAGACTGTTTGAGACATTACTCCCATGGAGGAAACGGCTCATGGAGACTGTTGTATTCAATTACGATGCAATTTCTGTGTTTCATCAACACTCTGATAGTCCACAGATTACGGAAAGCATCCAGATGTGCATCAGAAACTACTACTGGTCTTCCAGGGAACGATCAAATCGTAGGCTGTTAGAGAAATTACTCCCATGGTTGAAAGTGCGCATGGTGACTGTTGTATACAATCCCGATGCAATATCTTTGTTTCATCAACACTCTGATAGTCTACATATTACAGAATGCCACCAGATGTGCATCGGAAACTACTACTGGTCTTCCAGGGAACGATCAAAGCGTAGCCTGTTTGAGACATTACTCCCGTGGAGGAAAGTGCGCATGGTGACTGTTGTATTCAATCCCGATGCAATTTCTGTGTTTCATCAACACTCTGATAGTCCACAGATTACGGAAAGCATCCAGATGTGCATCAGCAACTACTACAGGTCTTCCAGGGAACGATCAATCGTAGGCTGTTACAGACATTACTCCCATGGTTGAAAGTGCGCATGGTGACTGTTGTATACAATCCCGATTCAATATCTTTGTTTCATCAACACTCTGATAGTCTACATATTACAGAATGCCACCAGATGTGCATCGGAAACTACTACTGGTCTTCCAGGGAACGATCAAAGCGTAGACTGTTTGAGACATTACTCCCATGTAGGAAACTGCGCATGGAGACTGTTGTATTCAATCCCGATGCAATTTCTGTGTTTCATCAACACTCTGAAAGTCCACAGATTACAGAAAGCATCCAGATGTGCATCGGAAACTACTACTGGTCTTCCAGGGAACGATCAAAGCGTAGACTCTTAGAGACATTACTCCCATGGGGGTAAGTGCTCATGGTGACTGTTGTATTCATTCCCGATGCAATTTCTGTGTTTCATCAACACTCTGATAGTCTATAGATTACAGAATGCCTCCAGATGTGCATCGGAAACTACTACTGGTCTTCCAGGGAACGATCAAAGCGTAGCCTGTTTGAGACCTTACTCCCGTGGAGGAAAGTGCGCATGGTGACTGTTGTATTTAATCCCGATGCAATTTCTGTGTTTCATCAACACTCTGATAGTCCACAGATTACCGAATGCCTCCAGATGCTCATGGGAAACTACTACTGGTCTTCCAGGGAACGATCAAAGAGTAGCCTGTGTGAGACATTACTCCCGTGGTGAAAGTGCGCACGGTGACTGTTGTATTCAATCCCGATGCAATTTCTGTGTTTCATCAACACCCTGATAGTCCACAGATTACAGAATGCCACCAGATGTGCATTGGAAACTACTACTGGTCTTCCAGGGAACGATCAAAGCGTAGACTGTTTCAGACATTACTCCCATGGTTGAAAGTGCGCATGGTGGCTGGTGTATTCAATCCCGATGCAATATGTTTGTTTCATCAACACTCTGATAGTCTACATATTACAGAATGCCGCCAGATGTGCATCGGAAACTACTACTGGTCTTCCAGGGAACGATCAAAGCGTAGCCTGTTAGAGACATTACTCCCGTGGAGGAAAGTGCGCATGGTGACTGTTGTATTCAATCCCGATGCAATTTCTCTGTTTCATCAACACACTGATAGTCCACAGACAACAGAATGCCTCCAGATGTTCATCAGAAGCTACTACTGGTCTTCCAGGAAACGATTAAAGCGTAGACTGTTTGAGACATTACTCCCATGAAGGAAAGTGCGCATGGTGACTGTTGTATTCAATCCCGATGCAATTTCTGTGTGTCATCAACACTCTGATAGTCCACAGATTACAGAATGCTTTCAGATGTGCATCGGAAACTACTACTGTTCTTCCTGGGAACGATCAAAGCGTAGACTGTTTGAGACATTATTCCCATGAAGGAATGTGCGCATTGTGACTGTTGTATTCAATCCCGAGGCAATTTCTGTGTTTAATCAACACTCTGATAGTCCACAGATTACAGAAAGCATCCAGATGTGCATCAGAAACTACTACTGGTCTTCCAGGGAACGATCAAATCGTAGGCTGTTAGGGACATTACTCCCATGGTTGAATGTGCGTATGGTGACTGTTGTATTCAATCCCGATGCAGTATGTTTGTTTCATCAACACTCTGATAGTCTGCATATTACAGAATGCCACCAGATGTGCATCGGAAACTACTACTGGTCTTCCAGGGAACGATCAAAGCGTAGCCTGTTAGAGACATTACTCCCATGAAGGAGAGTGCGCATGGTGACTGTTGTATTCAATCCCGATTCATTTTCTGTGTTTCATCAACACTCTGATAGTAAGCAGATTACAGAATGCCTCCAGATGTGCATCGGAAACTACTACTGGTCTTCCAGGGAACGATCAAAGCGTAGACTGCTTTTAGACATTACTTTTATGGAGGAGAGTGCGCATGGTGACATTGGTATTCAATCCCGATGCAATTTCTGGGTTTCACCAACACTCTGATAGTCCACAGATTACAGAATGCCTCCAGATGTGCATCGGAAACTACTACTGGTCTTCCAGGGAACGATCAAAGCGTAGACTGTTTGAGACATTACTCCCATGGAGGAAACTGCTCATGGAGACTGTTGTATTCAATTACGATGCAATTTCTGTGTTTCATCAACACTCTGATAGTCCACAGATTACGGAAAGCATCCAGATGTGCATCAGAAACTACTACTGGTCTTCCAGGGAACGATCAAATCGTAGGCTGTTTGAGACATTACTCCTATGGTTGAAAGTGCGCATGGTGACTGTTGTATACAATCACGATGCAATATCTTTGTTTCATCAACACTCTGATAGTCTACATATTACAGAATGCCACCAAATGTGCATCGGAAACTACTACTGGTCTTCCAGGGAACGATGAAAGCGTAGACTGTTTGAGACATTACTCCCATGGAGGAAACTGCTCATGGAGACTGTTGTATTCAATCCCGATGCAATTTCTGTGTTTCATCAACACTCTGATAGTCCACAGATTACGGAAAGCATCCAGATGTGCATCAGCAACTACTACAGGTCTTCCAGGGAACGATGAAAGCGTAGACTGTTTGAGACATTACTCCCATGGAGGAAACTGCTCATGGAGACTGTTGTATTCAATCCCGATGCAATTTCTGTGTTTCATCAACACTCTGAAAGTCCACAGATTACAGAAAGCATCCAGATGTGCATCAGAAACTACTACTGGTCTTCCAGGGAACGATCAAAGCGTAGCCTGTTAGAGACATTACTCCCATGAAGGAGAGTGCGCATGGTGACTGTTGTATTCAATCCCGATGCAATTTCTGTGTTTCACCAACACTCTGATAGTCCACAGATTACAGAATGCCTCCAGATGTGCATCGGAAACTACTACTGGTCTTCCAGGGAACGATCAAGGCGTAGACTGTTTGAGACATTACTCCCGTGGAGGAAAGTGCGCATGGTGACTGTTGTATTCAATCCCGATGCAATTTCTGTGTTTCATCAACACTCTGATAGTCCACAGATTACGGAAAGCATCCAGATGTGCATCAGCAACTACTACAGGTCTTCCAGGGAACGATCAATCGTAGGCTGTTACAGACATTACTCCCATGGTTGAAAGTGCGCATGGTGACTGTTGTATACAATCCCGATTCAATATCTTTGTTTCATCAACACTCTGATAGTCTACATATTACAGAATGCCACCAGATGTGCATCGGAAACTACTACTGGTCTTCCAGGGAACGATCAAAGCGTAGACTGTTTGAGACATTACTCCCATGTAGGAAACTGCGCATGGAGACTGTTGTATTCAATCCCGATGCAATTTCTGTGTTTCATCAACACTCTGAAAGTCCACAGATTACAGAAAGCATCCAGATGTGCATCGGAAACTACTACTGGTCTTCCAGGGAACGATCAAAGCGTAGACTCTTAGAGACATTACTCCCATGGGGGTAAGTGCTCATGGTGACTGTTGTATTCATTCCCAATGCAATTTCTGTGTTTCATCAACACTCTG
The DNA here is from genome assembly GCF_023897955.1 of Schistocerca gregaria. NCBI lineage: Eukaryota > Metazoa > Arthropoda > Insecta > Orthoptera > Acrididae > Schistocerca > Schistocerca gregaria. The sequence continues at coordinate 1,748,523 of NC_064923.1, read as the reverse complement.
ATAGTCTATAGATTACAGAATGCCTCCAGATGTGCATCGGAAACTACTACTGGTCTTCCAGGGAACGATCAAAGCGTAGCCTGTTTGAGACCTTACTCCCGTGGAGGAAAGTGCGCATGGTGACTGTTGTATTTAATCCCGATGCAATTTCTGTGTTTCATCAACACTCTGATAGTCCACAGATTACCGAATGCCTCCAGATGCTCATGGGAAACTACTACTGGTCTTCCAGTGAACGATCAAAGAGTAGCCTGTGTGAGACATTACTCCCGTGGTGGAAAGTGCGCACGGTGACTGTTGTATTCAATCCCGATGCAATTTCTGTGTTTCATCAACACCCTGATAGTCCACAGATTACAGAATGCCACCAGATGTGCATTGGAAACTACTACTGGTCTTCCAGGGAACGATCAAAGCGTAGACTGTTTCAGACATTACTCCCATGGTTGAAAGTGCGCATGGTGGCTGGTGTATTCAATCCCGATGCAATATGTTTGTTTCATCAACACTCTGATAGTCTACATATTACAGAATGCCGCCAGATGTGCATCGGAAACTACTACTGGTCTTCCAGGGAACGATCAAAGCGTAGCCTGTTAGAGACATTACTCCCGTGGAGGAAAGTGCGCATGGTGACTGTTGTATTCAATCCCGATGCAATTTCTCTGTTTCATCAACACACTGATAGTCCACAGACAACAGAATGCCTCCAGATGTTCATCAGAAGCTACTACTGGTCTTCCAGGGAACGATTAAAGCGTAGACTGTTTGAGACATTACTCCCATGAAGGAAAGTGCGCATGGTGACTGTTGTATTCAATCCCGATGCAATTTCTGTGTGTCATCAACACTCTGATAGTTCACAGATTACAGAATGCTTTCAGATGTGCATCGGAAACTACTACTATTCTTCCTGGGAACGATCAAAGCGTAGACTGTTTGAGACATTATTCCCATGAAGGAATGTGCGCATTGTGACTGTTGTATTCAATCCCGAGGCACTTTCTGTGTTTCATCAACACTCTGATAGTCCACAGATTACAGAATGCCACCAGACGTGCATCGGATACTAATACTGGTCTTCAGAACGATCAAAGCGTAGACTGTTTGAGACATTACTCCCGTGGAGGAAAGTGCGCATGGTGACTGTTGTATTCTGTCCCGATGCAATTTCTGTGTTTAATCAACACTCTGATAGTCCACAGATTGCAGAAAGCATCCAGATGTGCATCAGAAACTACTACTGGTCTTCCAGGGAACGATCAAATCGTAGGCTGTTAGGGACATTACTCCCATGGTTGAATGTGCGTATGGTGACTGTTGTATTCAATCCCGATGCAATATGTTTGTTTCATCAACACTCTGATAGTCTGCATATTACAGAATGCCACCAGATGTGCATCGGAAACTACTACTGGTCTTCCAGGGAACGATCAAAGCGTAGCCTGTTAGAGACATTACTCCCATGAAGGAGAGTGCGCATGGTGACTGTTGTATTCAATCCCGATTCATTTTCTGTGTTTCATCAACACTCTGATAGTAAACAGATTACAGAATGCCTCCAGATGTGCATCGGAAACTACTACTGGTCTTCCAGGGAACGATCAAAGCGTAGACTGTTTTAGACATTACTTTTATGGAGGAGAGTGCGCATGGTGACATTGGTATTCAATCCCGATGCAATTTCTGGGTTTCACCAACACTCTGATAGTCCACAGATTACAGAATGCCTCCAGATGTGCATCGGAAACTACTACTGGTCTTCCAGGGAACGATCAAATCGTAGACTGTTTGAGACATTACTCCCATGGAGGAAACTGCTCATGGAGACTGTTGTATTCAAGTACGATGCAATTTCTGTGTTTCATCAACACTCTGATAGTCCACAGATTACGGAAAGCATCCAGATGTGCATCAGAAACTACTACTGGTCTTCCAGGGAACGATCAAATCGTAGGCTGTTAGAGACATTACTCCTATGGTTGAAAGTGCGCATGGTGACTGTTGTATACAATCACGATGCAATATCTTTGTTTCATCAACACTCTGATAGTCAACATATTACAGAATGCCACCAAATGTGCATCGGAAACTACTACTGGTCTTCCAGGGAACGATGAAAGCGTAGACTGTTTGAGACATTACTCCCATGGAGGAAACTGCTCATGGAGACTGTTGTATTCAATCCCGATGCAATTTCTGTGTTTCATCAACACTCTGATAGTCCACAGATTACGGAAAGCATCCAGATGTGCATCAGCAACTACTACAGGTCTTCCAGGGAACGATCAATCGTAGTCTGTTACAGACATTACTCCCATGGTTGAAAGTGCGCATGGTGACTGTTGTATACAATCCCGATGCAATATCTTTGTTTCATCAACACTCTGATAGTCTACATATTACAGAATACCACCAGATGTGCATCGGAAACTACTACTGGTCTTCCAGGGAACGATCAAAGCGTAGACTGTTTGAGACATTACTCCCATGTAGGAAACTGCGCATGGAGACTGTTGTGTTCAATCCCGATGCAATTTCTGTGTTTCATCAACACTCTGAAAATCCACAGATTACAGAAAGCATCCAGATGTGCATCGGAAACTACTACTGGTCTTCCAGGGAACGATCAAAGCGTAGACTCTTAGAGACATTACTCCCATGGGGGAAAGTGCTCATGGTGACTGTTGTATTCAATCCCGATGCGATTTCTGTGTTTCATCAACACTCTGATAGTCCACAGATTACCGAATGCCTCCAGATGCTCATGGGAAACTGCTACTGGTCTTCCAGGGAACGATCAAAGCGTAGCCTGTGTGAGACATTACTCCCGTGGTAGAAAGTGCGCACGGTGACTGTTGTATTCAGTCCCGATGCAATTTCTGTGTTTCATCAACACCCTGATAGTCCACAGATTACAGAATGCCACCAGATGTGCATTGGAAACTACTACTGGTCTTCCAGGGAACGATCAAAGCGTAGACTGTTTCAGACATTACTCCCATGGTTGAAAGTGCGCATGGTGACTGGTGTATTCAATCCCGATGCAATATGTTTGCTTCATCAACACTCTGATAGTCTACATATTACAGAATGCCACCAGATGTGCATCGGAAACTACAACTGGTCTTCCAGGGAACGATCAAAGCGTAGCCTGTTAGAGACATTACTACCGTGGAGGAAAGTGCGCATGGTGACTGTTGTATTCAATCCCGATGCAATTTCTCTGTTTCATCAACACACTGATAGTCCACAGACAACAGAATGCCTCCAGATGTTCATCAGAAACTACTACTGCTCTTCCAGGGAACGATTAAAGCGTAGACTGTTTGAGACATTACTCCCATGAAGGAAAGTGCGCATGGTGACTGTTGTATTCAATCCCGATGCAATTTCTGTGTTTCATCAACACTCTGATAGTCCACAGATTACAGAATGCTTTCAGATGTGCATCGGAAACTACTACTGGTCTTCCTGGGAACGATCAAAGCGTAGACTGTTTGAGACATTATTCCCATGAAGGAATGTGCGCATTGTGACTGTTGTATTCAATCCCGAGGCACTTTCTGTGTTTCATCAACACTCTGATAGTCCACAGATTACAGAATGCCACCAGACGTGCATCGGATACTAATACTGGTCTTCAGAACGATCAAAGCGTAGACTGTTTGAGACATTACTCCCGTGGAGGAAAGTGCGCATGGTGACTGTTGTATTCTGTCCCGATGCAATTTCTATGTTTAATCAACACTCTGATAGTCCACAGATTACAGAAAGCATCCAGATGTGCATCAGAAACTACTATTGGTCTTCCAGGGAACGCCAAATCGTAGGCTGTTAGGGACATTACTCCCATGGTTGAATGTGCGTATGGTGACTGTTGTATTCAATCCCGATGCAATATGTTTGTTTCATCAACACTCTGATAGTCTGCATATTACAGAATGCCACCAGATGCGCATCGGAAACTACTTCTGGTCTTCCAGGGACCGATCAAAGCGTAGCCTGTTAGAGACATTACTCCCATGAAGGAGAGTGCGCATGGTGACTGTTGTATTCAATCCCGATTCATTTTCTGTGTTTCATCAACACTCTGATAGTAAACAGATTACAGAATGCCTCCAGATGTGCATCGGAAACTACTACTGGTCTTCCAGGGAACGATCAAAGCGTAGACTGTTTGAGACATTACTCCCATGGAGGAAACTGCTCATGGAGAATGTTGTATTCAATTACGATGCAATTTCTGTGTTTCATCAACACTCTGATAGTCCACAGATTACGGAAAGCATCCAGATGTGCATCAGAAACTACTACTGGTCTTCCAGGGAACGATCAAATCGTAGGCTGTTAGAGACATTACTCCTATGGTTGAAAGTGCGCATGGTGACTGTTGTATACAATCACGATGCAATATCTTTGTTTCATCAACACTCTGATAGTCTACATATTACAGAATGCCACCAAATGTGCATCGGAAACTACTACTGGTCTTCCAGGGAACGATGAAAGCGTAGACTGTTTGAGACATTACTCCCATGGAGGAAACTGCTCATGGAGACTGTTGTATTCAATCCCGATGCAATTTCTGTGTTTCATCAACACTCTGAAAGTCCACAGATTACAGAAAGCATCCAGATGTGCATCGGAAACTACTACTGGTCTTCCAGGGAACGATCAAAGCGTAGACTCTTAGAGACATTACTCCCATGGGGGAAAGTGCTCATGGTGACTGTTGTATTCAATCCCGATGCAATTTCTATGTTTCATCAACACTCTGATAGTCCACAGATTACCGAATGCCTCCAGATGCTCATGGGAAACTGCTACTGGTCTTCCAGGGAACGATCAAAGCGTAGCCTGTGTGAGACATTACTCCCGTGGTGGAAAGTGCGCACGGTGACTGTTGTATTCAATCCCGATGCAATTTCTGTGTTTCATCAACACCCTGATAGTCCACAGATTACAGAATGCCACCAGATGTGCATTGGAAACTACTACTGGTCTTCCAGGGAACGATCAAAGCGTAGACTGTTTGAGACATTACTCCCATGGTTGAAAGTGCGCATGGTGACTGGTGTATTCAATCCCGATGCAATATGTTTGCTTCATCAACACTCTGATAGTCTACATATTACAGAATGCCACCAGATGTGCATCGGAAACTACTACTGGTCTTCCAGGGAACGATCAAAGCGTAGCCTGTTAGAGACATTACTACCGTGGAGGAAAGTGCGCATGGTGACTGTTGTATTCAATCCCGATGCAATTTCTCTGTTTCATCAACACACTGATAGTCCACAGACAACAGAATGCCTCCAGATGTTCATCAGAAACTACTACTGCTCTTCCAGGGAACGATTAAAGCGTAGACTGTTTGAGACATTACTCCCATGAAGGAAAGTGCGCATGGTGACTGTTGTATTCAATCCCGATGCAATTTCTGTGTTTCATCAACACTCTGATAGTCCACAGATTACAGAATGCTTTCAGATGTGCATCGGAAACCACTACTGGTCTTCCTGGGAACGATCAAAGCGTAGACTGTTTGAGACATTATTCCCGTGAAGGAATGTGCGCATTGTGACTGTTGTATTCAATCCCGAGGCACTTTCTGTGTTTCATCAACACTCTGATAGTCCACAGATTACAGAATGCCACCAGACGTGCATCGGATACTAATACTGGTCTTCAGAACGATCAAAGCGTAGACTGTTTGAGACATTACTCCCGTGGAGGAAAGTGCGCATGGTGACTGTTGTATTCTGTCCCGATGCAATTTCTATGTTTAATCAACACTCTGATAGTCCACAGATTACAGAAAGCATCCAGATGTGCATCAGAAACTACTATTGGTCTTCCAGGGAACGCCAAATCGTAGGCTGTTAGGGACATTACTCAAATGGTTGAATGTGCGTATGGTGACTGTTGTATTCAATCCCGATGCAATATGTTTGTTTCATCAACACTCTGATAGTCTGCATATTACAGAATGCCACCAGATGTGCATCGGAAACTACTTCTGGTCTTCCAGGGAACGATCAAAGCGTAGCCTGTTAGAGACATTACTCCCATGAAGGAGAGTGCGCATGGTGACTGTTGTATTCAATCCCGATTCATTTTCTGTGTTACATCAACACTCTGATAGTAAACAGATTACAGAATGCCTCCAGATGTGCATCGGAAACTACTACTGGTCTTCCAGGGAACGATCAAAGCGTAGACTGTTTTAGACATTACTTTTATGGAGGAGAGTGCGCATGGTGACATTGGTATTCAATCCCGATGCAATTTCTGGGTTTCACCAACACTCTGATAGTCCACAGATTACAGAATGCCTCCAGATGTGCATCGGAAACTACTACTGGTCTTCCAGGGAACGATCAAAGCGTAGACTGTTTGAGACACTACTCCCATGTAGGAAACTGCGCATGGAGACTGTTGTATTCAATCCCGATGCAATTTCTGTGTTTCATCAACACTCTGAAAGTCCACAGATTACAGAAAGCATCCAGATGTGCATCGGAAACTACTACTGGTCTTCCAGGGAACGATCAAAGCGTAGACTCTTAGAGACATTACTCCCATGGGGGAAGTGCTCATGGTGACTGTTGTATTCATTCCCGATGCAATTTCTGTGTTTCATCAACACTCTGATAGTCTATAGATTACAGAATGCCTCCAGATGTGCATCGGAAACTACTACTGGTCTTCCAGGGAACGATCAAAGCGTAGCCTGTTTGAGACATTACTCCCGTGGAGGAAAGTGCGCATGGTGACTGTTGTATTCAATCCCGATGCAATTTCTGTGTTTCATCAACACTCTGATAGTCCACAGATTACCGAATGCCTCCAGATGCTCATGTGAAACTACTACTGGTCTTCCAGGGAACGATCAAAGCGTAGCCTGTGTGAGACATTACTCCCGTGGTGGAAAGTGCGCATGGTGACTGTTGTATTCAATCCCGATGCAATTTCTGTGTTTCTTCAACACCCTGATAGTCCACAGATTACAGAATGCCACCAGATGTGCATTGGAAACTACTACTGGTCTTCCAGGGAACGATCAAAGCGTAGACTGTTTCAGACATTACTCCCATGGTTGAAAGTGCGCATGGTGACTGGTGTATTCAAACCCGATGCAATATGTTTGTTTCATCAACACTCTGATAGTCTACATATTGCAGAATGCCACCAGATGTGCATCGGAAACTACTACTGGTCTTCCAGGGAACGATCAAAGCGTAGCCTGTTAGAGACATTACTACCGTGGAGGAAAGTGCGCATGGTGACTGTTGTATTCAATCCCGATGCAATTTCTCTGTTTCATCAACACACTGATAGTCCACAGACAACAGAATGCCTCCAGATGTTCATCAGAAACTACTACTGGTCTTCCAGGGAACGATTAAAGCGTAGACTGTTTGAGACATTACTCCCATGAAGGAAAGTGCGCATGGTGACTGTTGTATTCAATCCCGATGCAATTTCTGTGTTTCATCAACACTCTGATAGTCCACAGATTACAGAATGCTTTCAGATGTGCATCGGAAACTACTACTGGTCTTCCTGGGAACGATCAAAGCGTAGACTGTTTGAGACATTATTCCCATGAAGGAATGTGCGCATTGTGACTGTTGTATTCAATCCCGAGGCACTTTCTGTGTTTCATCAACACTCTGATAGTCCACAGATTACAGAATGCCACCAGACGTGCATCGGATACTAATACTGGTCTTCAGAACGATCAAAGCGTAGACTGTTTGAGACATTACTCCCGTGGAGGAAAGTGCGCATGGTGACTGTTGTATTCTGTCCCGATGCAATTTCTGTGTTTAATCAACACTCTGATAGTCCACAGATTACAGAAAGCATCCAGATGTGCATCAGAAACTACTACTGGTCTTCCAGGGAACGATCAAATCGTAGGCTGTTAGGGACATTACTCCCATGGTTGAATGTGCGTATGGTGACTGTTGTATTCAATCCCGATGCAATATGTTTGTTTCATCAACACTCTGATAGTCTGCATATTACAGAATGCCACCAGATGTGCATCGGAAACTACTACTGGTCTTCCAGGGAACGATCAAAGCGTAGCCTGTTAGAGACATTACTCCCATGAAGGAGAGTGCGCATGGTGACTGTTGTATTCAATCCCGATTCATTTTCTGTGTTTCATCAACTCTCTGATAGTAAACAGATTACAGAATGCCTCCAGATGTGCATCGGAAACTACTACTGGTCTTCCAGGGAACGATCAAAGCGTAGACTGTTTTAGACATTACTTTTATGGAGGAGAGTGCGCATGGTGACATTGGTATTCAATCCCGATGCAATTTCTGGGTTTCACCAACACTCTGATAGTCCACAGATTACAGAATGCCTCCAGATGTGCATCGGAAACTACTACTGGTCTTCCAGGGAACGATCAAAGCGTAGACTGTTTGAGACATTACTCCCATGGAGGAAACTGCTCATGGAGACTGTTGTATTCAATTACGATGCAATTTCTGTGTTTCATCAACACTCTGATAGTCCACAGATTACGGAAAGCATCCAGATGTGCATCAGAAACTACTACTGGTCTTCCAGGGAACGATCAAATCGTAGGCTGTTAGAGACATTACTCCTATGGTTGAAAGTGCGCATGGTGACTGTTGTATACAATCACGATGCAATATCTTTGTTTCATCAACACTCTGATAGTCTACATATTACAGAATGCCACCAAATGTGCATCGGAAACTACTACTGGTCTTCCAGGGAACGATGAAAGCGTAGACTGTTTGAGACATTACTCCCATGGAGGAAACTGCTCATGGAGACTGTTGTATTCAATCCCGATGCAATTTCTGTGTTTCATCAACACTCTGATAGTCCACAGATTACGGAAAGCATCCAGATGTGCATCAGCAACTACTACAGGTCTTCCAGGGAACGATCAATCGTAGTCTGTTACAGACATTACTCCCATGGTTGAAAGTGCGCATGGTGACTGTTGTATACAATCCCGATGCAATATCTTTGTTTCATCAACACTCTGATAGTCTACATATTACAGAATACCACCAGATGTGCATCGGAAACTACTACTGGTCTTCCAGGGAACGATCAAAGCGTAGACTGTTTGAGACATTACTCCCATGTTGGAAACTGCGCATGGAGACTGTTGTATTCAATCCCGATGCAATTTCTGTGTTTCATCAACACTCTGAAAGTCCACAGATTACAGAAAGCATCCAGATGTGCATCGGAAACTACTACTGGTCTTCCAGGGAACGATCAAAGCGTAGACTCTTAGAGACATTACTCCCATGGGGGAAAGTGCTCAAGGTGACTGTTGTATTCAATCCCGATGCAATTTCTGTGTTTCATCAACACTCTGATAGTCCACAGATTACCGAATGCCTCCAGATGCTCATGGGAAACTGCTACTGGTCTTCCAGGGAACGATCAAAGCGTAGCCTGTGTGAGACATTACTCCCGTGGTGGAAAGTGCGCACGGTGACTGTTGTATTCAATCCCGATGCAATTTCTGTGTTTCATCAACACCCTGATAGTCCACAGATTACAGAATGCCACCAGATGTGCATTGGAAACTACTACTGGTCTTCCAGGGAACGATCAAAGCGTAGACTGTTTCAGACATTACTCCCATGGTTGAAAGTGCGCATGGTGACTGGTGTATTCAATCCCGATGCAATATGTTTGCTTCATCAACACTCTGATAGTCTACATATTACAGAATGCCACCAGATGTGCATCGGAAACTACAACTGGTCTTCCAGGGAACGATCAAAGCGTAGCCTGTTAGAGACATTACTACCGTGGAGGAAAGTGCGCATGGTGACTGTTGTATTCAATCCCGATGCAATTTCTCTGTTTCATCAACACACTGATAGTCCACAGACAACAGAATGCCTCCAGATGTTCATCAGAAACTACTACTGCTCTTCCAGGGAACGATTAAAGCGTAGACTGTTTGAGACATTACTCCCATGAAGGAAAGTGCGCATGGTGACTGTTGTATTCAATCCCGATGCAATTTCTGTGTTTCATCAACACTCTGATAGTCCACAGATTACAGAATGCTTTCAGATGTGCATCGGAAACTACTACTGGTCTTCCTGGGAACGATCAAAGCGTAGACTGTTTGAGACATTATTCCCATGAAGGAATGTGCGCATTGTGACTGTTGTATTCAATCCCGAGGCACTTTCTGTGTTTCATCAACACTCTGATAGTCCACAGATTACAGAATGCCACCAGACGTGCATCGGATACTAATACTGGTCTTCAGAACGATCAAAGCGTAGACTGTTTGAGACATTACTCCCGTGGAGGAAAGTGCGCATGGTGACTGTTGTATTCTGTCCCGATGCAATTTCTATGTTTAATCAACACTCTGATAGTCCACAGATTACAGAAAGCATCCAGATGTGCATCAGAAACTACTATTGGTCTTCCAGGGAACGCCAAATCGTAGGCTGTTAGGGACATTACTCCCATGGTTGAATGTGCGTATGGTGACTGTTGTATTCAATCCCGATGCAATATGTTTGTTTCATCAACACTCTGATAGTCTGCATATTACAGAATGCCACCAGATGTGCATCGGAAACTACTTCTGGTCTTCCAGGGAACGATCAAAGCGTAGCCTGTTAGAGACATTACTCCCATGAAGGAGAGTGCGCATGGTGACTGTTGTATTCAGTCCCGATTCATTTTCTGTGTTTCATCAACACTCTGATAGTAAACAGATTACAGAATGCCTCCAGATGTGCATCGGAAACTAGTACTGGTCTTCCAGGGAACGATCAAAGCGTAGACTGTTTGAGACATTACTCCCATGGAGGAAACTGCTCATGGAGACTGTTGTATTCAATTACGATGCAATTTCTGTGTTTCATCAACACTCTGATAGTCCACAGATTACGGAAAGCATCCAGATGTGCATCAGAAACTACTACTGGTCTTCCAGGGAACGATCAAATCGTAGGCTGTTAGAGACATTACTCCTATGGTTGAAAGTGCGCATGGTGACTGTTGTATACAATCACGATGCAATATCTTTGTTTCATCAACACTCTGATAGTCTACATATTACAGAATGCCACCAAATGTGCATCGGAAACTACTACTGGTCTTCCAGGGAACGATGAAAGCGTAGACTGTTTGAGACATTACTCCCATGGAGGAAACTGCTCATGGAGACTGTTGTATTCAATCCCGATGCAATTTCTGTGTTTCATCAACACTCTGATAGTCCACAGATTTCGGAAAGCATCCAGATGTGCATCAGCAACTACTACAGGTCTTCCAGGGAACGATCAATCGTAGTCTGTTACAGACATTACTCCCATGGTTGAAAGTGCGCATGGTGACTGTTGTATACAATCCCGATGCAATATCTTTGTTTCATCAACACTCTGATAGTCTACATATTACAGAATACCACCAGATGTGCATCGGAAACTACTACTGGTCTTCCAGGGAACGATCAAAGCGTAGACTGTTTGAGACATTACTCCCATGTAGGAAACTGCGCATGGAGACTGTTGTATTCAATCCCGATGCAATTTCTGTGTTTCATCAACACTCTGAAAGTCCACAGATTACAGAAAGCATCCAGATGTGCATCGGAAACTACTACTGGTCTTCCAGGGAACGATCAAAGCGTAGACTCTTAGAGACATTACTCCCATGGGGGAAAGTGCTCATGGTGACTGTTGTATTCAATCCCGATGCAATTTCTGTGTTTCATCAACACTCTGATAGTCCACAGATTACCGAATGCCTCCAGATGCTCATGGGAAACTGCTACTCGTCTTCCAGGGAACGATCAAAGCGTAGCCTGTGTGAGACATTACTCCCGTGGTGGAAAGTGCGCACGGTGACTGTTGTATTCAATCCCGATGCAATTTCTGTGTTTCATCAACACCCTGATAGTCCACAGATTACAGAATGCCACCAGATGTGCATTGGAAACTACTACTGGTCTTCCAGGGAACGATCAAAGCGTAGACTGTTTCAGACATTACTCCCATGGTTGAAAGTGCGCATGGTGACTGGTGTATTCAATCCCGATGCAATATGTTTGCTTCATCAACACTCTGATAGTCTACATATTACAGAATGCCACCAGATGTGCTTCGGAAACTACAACTGGTCTTCCAGGGAACGATCAAAGCGTACCCTGTTAGAGACATTACTACTGTGGAGGAAAGTGCGCATGGTGACTGTTGTATTCAATCCCGATGCAATTTCTCTGTTTCATCAACACACTGATAGTCCACAGACAACAGAATGCCTCCAGATGTTCATCAGAAACTACTACTGCTCTTCCAGGGAACGATTAAAGCGTAGACTGTTTGAGACATTACTCCCATGAAGGAAAGTGCGCATGGTGACTGTTGTATTCAATCCCGATGCAATTTCTGTGTTTCATCAACACTCTGATAGTCCACAGATTACGGAAAGCATCCAGATGTGCATCAGCAACTACGACAGGTCTTCCAGGGAACGATGAAATCGTAGGCTGTTACAGACATTACTCCCATGGTTGAAAGTGCGCATGGTGACTGTTGTATACAATCCCGATGCAATATCTTTGTTTCATCAACACTCTGATAGTCTACATATTACAGAATGCCACCAGATGTGCATCGGAAACTACTACTAGTCTTCCAGGGAACGATCAAAGCGTAGACTGTTTGAGACATTACTCCCATGTAGGAAACTGCGCATGGAGACTGTTGTATTCAATCCCGATGCAATTTCTGTGTTTCATCAACACTCTGAAAGTCCACAGATTACAGAATTCATCCAGATGTGCATCGGAAACTACTACTGGTCTTCCAGGGAACGATCAAAGCGTAGACTCTTAGAGACATTACTCCCATGGGGGAAGTGCTCATGGTGACTGTTGTATTCATTCCCGATGCAATTTCTGTGTTTCATCAACACTCTGATAGTCTATAGATTACAGAATGCCTCCAGATGTGCATCGGAAACTACTACTGGTCTTCCAGGGAACGATCAAAGCGTAGCCTGTTTGAGACATTACTCCCGTGGAGGAAAGTGCGCATGGTGACTGTTGTATTCAATCCCGATGCAATTTCTGTGTTTCATCAACACTCTGATAGTCCACAGATTACCGAATGCCTCCAGATGCTCATGGGAAACTACTACTGGTCTTCCAGGGAACGATCAAAGCGGAGCCTGTGTGAGACATTACTCCCGTGGTGGAAAGTGCGCATGGTGACTGTTGTATTCAATCCCGATGCAATTTCTGTGTTTCATCAACACCCTGATAGTCCACAGATTACAGAATGCCACCAGATGTGCGTTGGAAACTACTACTGGTCTTCCAGGGAACGATCAAAGCGTAGACTGTTTCAGACATTACTCCCATGGTTGAAAGTGCGCATGGTGACTGGTGTATTCAATCCCGATGCAATATGTTTGTTTCATCAACACTCTGATAGTCTACATATTACAGAATGCCACCAGATGTGCATCGGAAACTACTACTGGTCTTCCAGGGAACGATCAAAGCGTAGCCTGTTAGAGACATTACTACCGTGGAGGAAAGTGCGCATGGTGACTGTTGTATTCAATCCCGATGCAATTTCTCTGTTTCATCAACACACTGATAGTCCACAGACAACAGAATGCCTCCAGATGTTCATCAGAAACTACTACTGGTCTTCCAGGGAACGATTAAAGCGTAGACTGTTTGAGACATTACTCCCATGAAGGAAAGTGCGCATGGTGACTGTTGTATTCAATCCCGATGCAATTTCTGTGTTTCATCAACACTCTGATAGTCCACAGATTACAGAATGCTTTCAGATGTGCATCGGAAACTACTACTGGTCTTCCTGGGAACGATCAAAGCGTAGACTGTTTGAGACATTATTCCCATGAAGGAATGTGCGCATTGTGACTGTTGTATTCAATCCCGAGGCACTTTCTGTGTTTCATCAACACTCTGATAGTCCACAGATTACAGAATGTCACCAGACGTGCATCGGATACTAATACTGGTCTTCAGAACGATCAAAGCGTAGACTGTTTGAGACATTACTCCCGTGTAGGAAAGTGCGCATGGTGACTGTTGTATTCTGTCCCGATGCAATTTCTGTGTTTAATCAACACTCTGATAGTCCACAGATTACAGAAAGCATCCAGATGTGCATCAGAAACTACTACTGGTCTTCCAGGGAACGATCAAATCGTAGGCTGTTAGGGACATTACTCCCATGGTTGAATGTGCGTATGGTGACTGTTGTATTCAATCCCGATGCAATATGTTTGTTTCATCAACACTCTGATAGTCTACATATTACAGAATGCCACCAGATGTGCATCGGAAACTACTACTGGTCTTCCAGGGAACGATCAAAGCGTAGCCTGTTAGAGACATTACTCCCATTAAGGAGAGTGCGCATGGTGACTGTTGTATTCAATCCCGATAAATTTTATGTGTTTCATCAACACTCTGATAGTAAACAGATTACAGAATGCCTCCAGATGTGCATCGGAAACTACTACTGGTCTTCCAGGGAACGATCAAAGCGTAGACTGTTTTAGACATTTCTTTTATGGAGGAGAGTGCGCATGGTGACATTGGTATTCAATCCCGATGCAATGTCTGGGTTTCACCAACACTCTGATAGTCCACAGATTACAGAATGCCTCCAAATGTGCATCGGAAACTACTACTGGTCTTCCAGGGAACGATCAAAGCGTAGACTGTTTGAGACATTACTCCCATGGAGGAAACTGCTCATGGAGACTGTTGTATTCAATTACGATGCAATTTCTGTGTTTCATCAACACTCTGATAGTCCACAGATTACGGAAAGCATCGAGATGTGCATCAGAAACTACTACTGGTCTTCCAGGGAACGATCAAATCGTAGACTGTTTTAGACATTACTTTTATGGAGGAAAGTGCGCATGGTGACATTGGTATTCAATCCCGATGCAATTTCTGTGTTTCACCAACACTCTGGTAGTCCACAGATTACAGAATGCCTCCAGATGTGCATCGGAAACTACTACTGGTCTTCCAGGGAACGATCAAAGCGTAGACTCTTAGAGACATTACTTCCATGAAGGAAAGTGCGCATGGTGACTGTTGTATTCAATCCCGATGCAATTTCTGTGATTCATCAACACTCTGATAGTCCACAGATTACAGAATGCCTCCAGATGTGCAACGGAAACTAATACTGGTTTTCAGACGATCGAAGCGTAGACTGTTTGAGACATTACTCGCGTGGAGGAAAGTGCGCATGGTGACTGTTGTATTCTATCCCGATGCAGTTTCTGTGTTTAATCAACACTCTGATAGTCCACAGATTACAGAAAGCATCCAGATGTGCATCAGAAACTACTACTGGTCTTCCAGGGAACGACCAAATCGTAGGCTGTTAGAGACATTACTCCCATGGTTGAAAGTGCGCATGGTGACTGGTGTATTCAATCCCGATGCAATATGTATGTTTCATCAACACTCTGATAGTCTACAAATTACAGAATGCCACCAGATGTGCATCGAAAACTACTACTGGTCTTCCAGGGAACGATCAAAGCGTAGCCTGTTAGAGACATTACTCCCATGAAGGAAAATGCGCATGGTGACTGTTGTATTCAATTCCGATGCAATTTCTGTGTTTCATCAACACTCTGATTGTTCACAGATTACAGAATGCCTCCAGATGTGCATCGGAAACTACTACTGGTCTTCCATGGAACGATCAAAGCGTAGACTGTTTTAGACATTACTTTTATGGAGGAGAGTGCGCATGGTGACATTGGTATTCAATCCCGATGCAATTTCTGTGTTTCACCAACACTCTGATAGTCCACAGATTACAGAATGCCTCCAGATGTGCATCGGAAACTACTACTGGTCTTCCAGGGAACGATCAAAGCGTAGACTCTTAGAGACATTACTTCCATGAAGGAAAGTGCGCATGGTGACTGTTGTATTCAATCCCGATGCAATTTCTGTGATTCATCAACACTCTGATAGTCCACAGACAAGAGAATGCCTCCAGATGTGCATCGGAAACTACTACTGGTCTTCCAGGGAACGATTAAAGCGTAGACTGTTTTAGACATTACTTTTATGGAGGAAAGTGCGCATGGTGACATTGGTATTCAATCCCGAAGCAATTTCTGTGTTTCACCAACACTCTGATAGTCCACAGATTACAGAATGCCTCCTGATGTGCATCGGAAACTACTACTGGTCTCCCAGGGAACGATGAAAGCGTAGACTGTTTAAGACATTACTCCCATGGAGGAAACTGCTCATGGAGACTGTTGTATTCAATCCCGATGCAATTTCTGTGTTTCATCAACACTCTCATAGTCCACAGATTACGGAAAGCATCCAGATGTGCATCAGCAACTACGACAGGTCTTCCAGGGAACGATGAAATCGTAGGCTGTTACAGACATTACTCCCATGGTTGAAAGTGCGCATGGTGACTGTTGTATACAATCCCGATGCAATATCTTTGTTTCATCAACACTCTGATAGTCTACATATTACAGAATGCCACCAGATGTGCATCGGAAACTACTACTAGTCTTCCAGGGAACGATCAAAGCGTAGACTGTTTGAGACATTACTCCCATGTAGGAAACTGCGCATGGAGACTGTTGTATTCAATCCCGATGCAATTTCTGTGTTTCATCAACACTCTGAAAGTCCACAGATTACAGAATTCATCCAGATGTGCATCGGAAACTACTACTGGTCTTCCAGGGAACGATCAAAGCGTAGACTGTTTGAGACATTACTCCCATGGAGGAAACTGCTCATGGAGACTGTTGTATTCAATTACGATGCAATTTCTGTGTTTCATCAACACTCTGATAGTCCACAGATTACGGAAAGCATCGAGATGTGCATCAGAAACTACTACTGGTCTTCCAGGGAACGATCAAATCGTAGACTGTTTTAGACATTACTTTTATGGAGGAAAGTGCGCATGGTGACATTGGTATTCAATCCCGATGCAATTTCTGTGTTTCATCAACACTCTGATAGTCCACAGATTACCGAATGCCTCCAGATGCCCATGGGAAACTACTACTGGTCTTCCAGGGAACGATCAAAGCGTAGCCTGTGTGAGACATTACTCCCGTGGAGGAAAGTGCACATGGTGACTGTTGTATTCAATCCCGATGCAATTTCTCTGTTTCATCAACACTCTGATAGTCCACAGACAAGAGAATGCCTCCAGATGTTCATCAGAAACTACTACTGGTCTTCCAGAGAACGATCAAAGCATAGACTGTTTGAGACATTACTCCAATGAAGGAAAGTGCGCATGGTGACTGTTGTATTCAATCCCGATGCAATTTCTGTGTTTCATCAACACTCTGATAGTCCACAGATTACACAATGCCTCCAGATGTGCATCGGAAACCACTACTGGTCTTCCAGGGAACGATCAAATCGTATACTGTTTGAGACATTACTCCCATGGAGGAAAGTGCGTATGGTGACTGATGTATTCAATCCCGATGCAATTTCTGTGTTTCATCAACACTCTGATAGTCCACAGATTACAGAATACCACCAGATGTGCAACGAAAACTACTACTGGTCTTCCGGGGAACGATCAAAGCGTACACTGTTTGAGACATTAGTCCCGTGGAGGAAAGTGTTCATGGTGACTGTTGTATTCAATCCCGATGCAGTTTCTGTGTTTCACCAACACTCTGATAGTCCACAGATTACGGAAAGCATCCAGAAGTGCATCAGCAACTACTACAGGCCTTCCAGGGAACGATCAATCGTAGGCTGTTACAGACATTACTCCCATGGTTGAAAGTGCGCATGGTGACTGTTGTATACAATCCCGATGCAATATCTTTGATTCATCAACACTCTGATAGTCTACATATTACAGAATGCCACCAGATGTGCATCGGAAACTACTACTGGTCTTCCAGGGAACGATCAAATCGTCGACTGTTTGAGACATTACTCCCATTTAGGAAACTGCGCATGGAGACTGTTGTATTCAATCCCGATGCAATTTCTGTGTTTCATCAACACTCTGAAAGTCCACAGATTACAGAAAGCATCCACATGTGCATCGGAAACTACTATTGGTCTTCCAGGGAACGATAAAAGCGTAGACTCTTAGAGACATTACTCCCACGGGGAAAGTGCTCATGGTGACTGTTGTATTCATTCCCGATGCAATTTCTGTGTTTCATCAACACTCTGATACTCCACAGATTACAGAAAGCATCCAGATGTGCATCGGAAACTACTACTGGTCTTCCAGAGAACGATCAAATCGTAGGCTGTTAGAGACATTACTCCTATGGTTGAAAGTGCGCATGGTGACTGTTGTATACAATCACGATGCAATATCTTTGTTTCATCAACACTCTGATAGTCTACATATTACAGAATGCCACCAAATGTGCATCGGAAACTACTACTGGTCTTCCAGGGAACGACCAAATCGTAGGCTGTTAGAGACATTACTCCCATGGTTGAAAGTGCGCATGGTGACTGGTGTATTCAATCCCGATGCAATATGTTTGTTTCATCAACACTCTGATAGTCTACAAATTACAGAATGCCACCAGATGTGCATCGAAAACTACTACTGGTCTTCCAGGGAACGATCAAAGCGTAGCCTGTTAGAGACATTACTCCCATGAAGGAAAGTGCGCATGGTGACTGTTGTATTCAATTCCGATGCAATTTCTGTGTTTCATCAACACTCTGATAGTTCACAGATTACAGAATGCCTCCAGATGTGCATCGGAAACTACTACTGGTCTTCCATGGAACGATCAAAGCGTAGACTGTTTTAGACATTACTTTTATGGAGGAGAGTGCGCATGGTGACATTGGTATTCAATCCCGATGCAATTTCTGTGTTTCACCAACACTCTGATAGTCCACAGATTACAGAATGCCTCCAGATGTGCATCGGAAACTACTACTGGTCTTCCAGGGAACGATCAAAGCGTAGACTCTTAGAGACATTACTTCCATGAAGGAAAGTGCGCATGGTGACTGTTGTATTCAATCCCGATGCAATTTCTGTGATTCATCAACACTCTGATAGTCCACAGATTACAGAATGCCTCCAGATGTGCATCGGAAACTACTACTGGTCTTCCAGGGAACGATCAAAGCGTAGACTGTTTTAGACATTACTTTTATGGAGGAAAGTGCGCATGGTGACATTGGTATTCAATCCCGAAGCAATTTCTGTGTTTCACCAACACTCTGATAGTCCACAGATTACAGAATGCCTCCTGATGTGCATCGGAAACTACTACTGGTCTCCCAGGGAACGATGAAAGCGTAGACTGTTTAAGACATTACTCCCATGGAGGAAACTGCTCATGGAGACTGTTGTATTCAATCCCGATGCAATTTCTGTCTTTCATCAACACTCTGATAGTCCACAGATTACGGAAAGCATCCAGATGTGCATCAGCAACTACGACAGGTCTTCCAGGGAACGATGAAATCGTAGGCTGTTACAGACATTACTCCCATGGTTGAAAGTGCGCATGGTGACTGTTGTATACAATCCCGATGCAATATCTTTGTTTCATCAACACTCTGATAGTCTACATATTACAGAATGCCACCAGATGTGCATCGGAAACTACTACTAGTCTTCCAGGGAACGATCAAAGCGTAGACTGTTTGAGACATTACTCGCATGTAGGAAACTGCGCATGGAGACTGTTGTATTCAATCCCGATGCAATTTCTGTGTTTCATCAACACTCTGAAAGTCCACAGATTACAGAAAGCATCCAGATGTGCATCGGAAACTACTACTGGTCTTCCAGGGAACGATCAAAGCGTAGACTCTTAGAGACATTACTCCCATGGGGGAAAGTGCTCATGGTGACTGTTGTATTCATTCCCGATGCAATTTCTGTGTTTCATCAACACTCTGATAGTCTACAGATTACAGAATGCCTCCAGATGTGCATCGGAAACTACTACTGGTCTTCCAGGGAACGATCAAAGCGTAGCCTGTTTGAGACATTACTCCCGTGGAGGAAAGTGCGCATGGTGACTGTTGTATTCAATCCCGATGCAATTTCTGTGTTTCATCAACACTCTGATAGTCCACAGATTACCGAATGCCTCCAGATGCTCATGGGAAACTACTACTGGTCTTCCAGGGAACGATCAAAGCGTAGCCTGTGTGAGACATTACTCCCGTGGAGGAAAGTGCGCATGGTGACTGTTGTATTCAATCCCGATGCAATTTCTCTGTTTCATCAACACTCTGATAGTCCACAGACAAGAGAATGCCTCCAGATGTTCATCAGAAACTAATACTGGTCTTCCAGAGAACGATCAAAGCATAGACTGTTTGAGACATTACTCCAATGAAGGAAAGTGCGCATGGTGACTGTTGTATTCAATCCCGATGCAATTTCTGTGTTTCATCAACACTCTGATAGTCCACAGATTACACAATGCCTCCAGATGTGCATCGGAAACCACTACTGGTCTTCCAGGGAACGATCAAATCGTATACTGTTTGAGACATTACTCCCATGGAGGAAAGTGCGTATGGTGACTGATGTATTCAATCCCGATGCAATTTCTGTGTTTCATCAACACTCTGATAGTCCACAGATTACAGAATACCACCAGATGTGCAACGAAAACTACTACTGGTCTTCCGGGGAACGATCAAAGCGTACACTGTTTGAGACATTAGTCCCGTGGAGGAAAGTGTTCATGGTGACTGTTGTATTCAATCCCGATGCAATTACTGTGTTTCATCAACACTCTGATAGTCCACAGATTACGGAAAGCATCCAGATGTGCATCAGAAACTACTACAGGTCTTCCAGGGAACGATCAAATCGTAGGCTGTTAGAGACATTACTCCCATTGTTGAAAGTGCGCATGGTGACTGTTGTATATAATCCCGATACAATATCTTTGATTCATCAACACTCTGATAGTCTACATATTACAGAATGCCACCAGATGTGCATCGGAAACTACTACTGGTCCTCCAGGGAACGATCAAAGCGTAGACTGTTTGAGACATTACTCCCATGTAGGAAACTGCGCATGGAGACTGTTGTATTCAATCCCGATGCAATTTCTGTGTTTCATCAACACTCTGAAAGTCCACAGATTACAGAAAGCATCCAGATGTGCATCGGAAACTACTATTGGTCTTCCAGGGTGACGATAAAAGCGTAGACTCTTAGAGACATTACTCCCATGGGGAAAGTGCTCATGGTGGCTGTTGTATTCATTCACGATGCAATTTCTGTGTTTCATCAACACTCTGATAGTCTACAAATTACAGAATGCCTCCAGATGTGCATCGGAAACTACTACTGGTCTTCTAGGGAACGATCTAAGAGTAGACTGTTTGAGACATTACTCCCGTGGAGGAAAGTGCGCATGGTGACTGTTGTATTCAATTCCCATTCAATTTCTGTGTTTCATCAACACTCTGATTGTCCACAGATTACAGAATACCACCAGATGTGCACCGGAAACTACTACTGGTCTTCCAGGGACAGATCAAAGCGCAGACTGTTTGAGACATTACTCCCATGGAGGAAAGTGCGCATGGTGACTGTTGTATTCAATCCCGATGCAATTTCTGTGATTCATCAACACTCTGATAGTCCACAGATTACAGAATGCCACCAGGTGTGCATCGGAAACTACTACTGGTCTTAAAGGGAACGATCAAAGCGTAGACTGTTTTAGACATTACTTTTATGGAGGAAAGTGTGCATGGTGATATTGGTATTCAATTCCGATGCAATTTCTGTGTTTCACCAACACTCTGATAGTCCACAGATTACAGTATGCCTCCAGATGTGCATCGGAAACTACTACTGGTCTTCCAGGGAACGATCAAAGCGTAGACTGTTTGAGACATTACTTCCATGGAGGAAACTGCTCATGGAGACTGTTGTATTCAATCCCGATGCAATTTCTGTGTTTCATCAACACTCTCATAGTCCACAGATTACAGAAAGCATACAGATGTGCATCAGAAACTACTACTGGTCTTCCAGGGAACGATCAAATCGTAGGCTGTTAGAGATATTACTCCCATTGTTGAAAGTGCGCATGGTGACTGTTGTACTCAATCAATATGCAATATCTTTGTTTCATCAACACTCTGATAGTCTACATATTACAGAATGCCAGCAGATGTGCATCGGAAACTACTACTGGTCTTCCAGGGAACGATCAAAGCGTAGACTGTTTGAGACATTACTCCCACGGAGGAAAATGCGCATGGAGACTGTTGTATTCAATCCCGATGCAATTTCTGTGTTTCATCAACACTCTGAAAGTCCACAGATTACAGAAAGCATCCAGATGTGCATCGGAAACTACTACTGGTCTTCCAGGGAACGATCAAAGAGTAGACTGTTTGAGACATTACTCCCGTGGAGGAAAGTGCGCATGGTGACTGTTGTATTCAATCCCGATCCAATTTTGTGTTTCATCAACACTCTGATAGTCCACAGATTACCGAATGCCTCCAGATGCTCATGGGAAACTACTACGGGTCTTCCAGGGAACGATCAAAGCGTAGACTGTGTGAGACATTACTCCCGTGGAGGAAAGTGCGCATGGTGACTGTTGTATTCAATCCCGATGCAATTTCTCTGTTTCATCAACACCCTGATAGTCCACAGACAACAGAATGCCTCCAGATGTTCATCAGAAACCACTACTGGTCTTCCAGAGAACGATCAAAGCATAGACTGTTTGGGAAATTACTCCCATGAAGGAAAGTGCGCATGGTGACATTTGTATTCAATCCCGATGCAATTTCTGTGATTCATCAATACTCTGATAGTCCACAGATTACAGAATTCCTCCAGATGTGGATCGGAAACCACTACTGGTCTTCCAGGGAACGATCAAAGCGTATACTGTTTGAGACATTACTCCTATGGAGGAAAGTGCGCATGGTGACTGTTCTATTCAATCCCGATGCAATATCTGTGTTTCATCAACACTCTGATAGTCCACAGATTACAGAATGCCTCCAGATGTGCATCAGAAACTACTACTGGTCTTCCAGGGAACGATCAAAGCGTAAACTCTTTGAGACATGACACCCATGGAGGTAAGTGCGCATTGTGACTGTTGTATTCAATCCCGAGGCAATTTCTGCGTTTCATCAACACTCTGATAGTCCACAGATTACAGAATGCCACCAGATGTGCATCGGAAACTACTACTGGTCTTCCAGGGAACGATCAATGAGTAGACTAATTGAGACCTTACTCCCATGGAGGAAAGTGCGCATGGTGACTGTTGTATTCTATCCCGATGCAATTTCTGTGCTTCATCAACATTCTGATAGTCCACAGTTTACGGAAAGCCTCCAGAGGAGCATCGGAAAGTACTACTGGTCTTCCAGGGAACGATCAAAACGTAGACTGTTGGAGACATTACTCCCATGGAGGAAAGTGCGCATGATGACTGTTGTATTCAATCCCGATACTATTTCTGTGTTTCATCAACACTCTGATAGTCCACAGATTACAGAATGCCTCCAGATGTGCATCAGAAACTACTACTGGTCTTCCAGGGAACGATCAAAGCGTAAACTCTTTGAGACATGACACCCATGGAGGTAAGTGCGCATTGTGACTGTTGTATTCAATCCCGAGGCAATTTCTGTGTTTCATCAACACTCTGATAGTCCACAGATTACAGAATGCCACCAGATGTGCATCGGAAACTACTACTGGTCTTCCAGGGAACGATCAAATCGTAGACTGTTTGAGACAGTGCTCCCGTGGAGGAAAGTGCGCATGGTGACTGTTGTATTCAATTCCCATTCAATTTCTGTGTTTCATCAACACTCTGATTGTCCACAGATTACAGAATCCCTCCAGATGTTAATCAGAAACTACTACTTGTCTTCCAGGGAGCGACCAAAGCGTAGACAGTTTGAGACATTACTCCCATGAAGGAAAGTGCGCATGGTGACTGTTGTATTCAATCCCGATGCAATTTCTGTGTTTCATCAACACTCTGATAGTCCACAGATTACAGAATGACTCGAGATGTGCATAGGAAACCACTACTGGTCTTCCAGGGAACGATCAAAGCGTAGACAGTTTGAGACATTACTCCCATGGAGGGAAGTGCGCATGGTGACTGTTGTATTCAATCCCGATGCAATATCTGTGTTTCATCAGCACTCTTATAGTCCACAGATTACAGAATGCTTTCAGATGTGCATCGGAAACTACTACTGGTCTTCCTGGGAACGATCAAAGCGTAGACTGTTAGAGACATTATTCCCATGAAGGAATGTGCGCATTGTGACTGTTGTATTCAATCCCGATGCAATTTCTGTGTTTCATCAACACTCTGATAGTCCACACATTACAGAATGCCACGAGATGTGCATCGGAAACTACTACTGGTCTTCCAGGGAACTATCAAAGCTTAGACTGTTTCAGACATCACTCCCATGGAGAAAAGTTCGCATGGTGACTGTTGTATTCAATCCCGATGCAATTTCTGTGTTTCATCAACACTCTGATAGTCCACAGATTACAGAATGCTACCAGACGTGCATCGGAAAGTACTACTGGTCTTCCAGGGAACGATCAAAGCGTAGACTGTTAGAGACACTACTCCCATGGAGGAAAGTGCGCATTGTGACTGTTGTATTCAATCCCGGTGCAATTTCTGTGTTTCATCAACACTCTGATAGTCCACAGATTACAGAATGCCACCAGATGTGCATCGGAAACTACTACTGGTCTTCCAGGGAACGATCAAAACGTAGACTGTTTTAGACATTACTTTAATGGAGGAAAGTGTGCATGTTGACATTAATATTCAATCCCGATGCAATTTCTGTGTTTCACCAACACTCTGATAGTCCACAGATCACAGAATGCCTCCAGATGTGCATCGGAAACTACTACTGGTCTTCCAGGGAACGATCAAAGTGTAGACTGTTTGAGACATTACTCCCATGGAGGAAAGTGCTCATGGTGACTGTTGTATTCAATCCCGATGCAACTTCTGTGTTTCATCAACACTCTGATAGTCTACAGATTGCAGAATGCCTCCAGATGTGCATCGGAAACTACTACTGGTCTTCCAGGGACCGATCAAAGAGTAGACTGTTTGAGACATTACTCCCGTGGAGGAAAGTGCCCATGGTGACTGTTGTATTCAATCCCGATGCAATTTTGTGTTTCATCAACACTCTGATAGTCCACAGATTACCGAATGCCTCCAATTGCTCATGGGAAACTACTACTGGTCTTCCAGGGAACGATCAAAGCGTAGACTGTGTGAGACATTACTCCCTTGGAGGAAAGTGCGCATGGTGACTGTTGTATTCAAACCCGATGCAATTTCTCTGTTTCATCAACACTCTGATAGTCCACAGACAACAGAATGCCTCCAGATGTTCATCAGAAACTACTACTGGTCTTCCAGATAACGATCAAAGCATAGACTGTTTGAGACATTACTCCCATGAAGGAAAGTGCGCATGGTGACAGTTGTATTCAATCCCGATGCAATTTCTGTGTTTCATCAACACACTGATAGTCCACAGATTACAGAATGCCTCCAGATGTGGATCGGAAACCACTACTTGTCTTCTAGGGAACGATCAAAGCGTATACTGTTTGAGACATTACTCCTATGGAGGAAAGTGCGCATGGTGACTGTTGTATTCAATCCCGATGCAATTTCTGTGTTTCATCAACACTCTGATAGTCCACAGATTACAGAATGCCAGCAGATGTGCAACGAAAACTACTACTGGTCTTCCGGTGAACGATCAAAGCGTAGACTGTTTAAGACATTAGTCCCGTGGAGGAAAGTGCGCATGGTGACTGTTGTATTCAATCCCGATGCAATTTCTGTGTTTAATCAACACTCTGATAGTCCACATATGACAGAATGCCACCAGATGTGCATCGGGAACTACTACTGGTCTTCCAGGGAACGATCAATGAGTAGACTGTTTGAGTCCTTACTCCCATGGAGGAAAGTGCGCATGGTAACTGTTGTATTCTATCCCGATGCAATTTCTGTCCTTCATCAACATTCTGATAGTCCACAGTTTACGGAAAGCCGCCAGAGGAGCATCGGAAAGTACTACTGGTCATCCAGGGAACGATCAAAGCGTAGACTGTTAGAGACATTTCTCCCATGGAGGAAAGTGCTCATGATGACTGTTGTATTCAATCCCGATGCTATTTCTGTGTTTCATCAACACTCTGATAGTCCACAGATTACAGAATGCCTCCAGATGTGCATCAGAAACTACTACTGGTCTTAAAGGGAACGATCAAAGCGTAAACTCTTTGAGACATGACACCCATGGAGGTAAGTGCGCATTGTGACTCTTGTATTCAATCCCGAGGCAATTTCTGTGTTTCATCAACACTCTGATTGTCCACAGATTACAGAATGCCACCAGATGTGCATCGGAAACTACTACTGGTCTTCCAAGGAACGATCAAATCGTAGACTGTTTGAGACATTACTCCCGTGGAGGAAAGTGTGCATGGTGACTGTTGTATTCAATTCCCATTCAATTTCTGTGTTTCATCAACACTCTGATTGTCCACAGATTACAGAATGCCACCAGATGTGCATCGGAAACTACTACTGGTCTTCCAGGGACCGATCAAAGCGTAGACTATTTGAGACATTACTCCCGTGGAGGAAAGTGCGCATGGTGACTGTTGTATTCAATCCCGATTCAATTTCTGTGTTCACCAACACTCTGATAGTCAACAGATCACAGAATGCCTCCAGATGTGCATCGGAAACTACTACTGGTCTTCCAGGGAACGATCAAAGCGTAGACTGTTTGAGACATTAGTCCCATGGAGGAAAGTGCGCATTGTGACTGTTATATTCAATCCCGATGCAATTTCTGTGTTTCATCAACACTCTGATTGTCCACATATTACAGAATGCCACCAGATGTGCATCGGAAACTACTACTGGTCTTCCAGGGAGCGATCAAAGCGTAGACTGTTTGAGACATTACTCCCATGTAGGAAACTGCGCATGGAGACTGTTGTATTCAATCCCGATGCAATTTCTGTGTTTCATCAACACTCTGAAAGTCCACAGATTACAGAAAGCATCCAGATGTGCATCGGAAACTACTATTGGTCTTCCAGGGAACGATAAAAGCGTAGACTCTTAGAGACATTACTCCCATGGGGAAAGTGCTCATGGTGGCTGTTGTATTCATTCACGATGCAATTTCTGTGTTTCATCAACACTCTGATACTCCACAGATTACAGAATGCCACCAGATGTGCATCGGAAACTACTACTGGTCTTAAAGGGAACGATCAAAGCGTAGACTGTTTTAGACATTACTTTTATGGAGGAAAGTGTGCATGGTGATATTGGTATTCAATTCCGATGCAATTTCTTTGTTTCACCAACACTCTGATAGTCCACAGATTACAGAATGCCTCCAGATGTGCATCGGAAACTACTACTGGTCTTCCAGAGACCGATCAAAGCGTAGACTGTTTGAGACATTACTTCCATGGAGGAAACTGCTCATGGAGACTGTTGTATTCAATCCCGATGCAATTTCTGTGTTTCATCAACACTCTGATAGTCCACAGATTACAGAAAGCATACAGATGTGCACCAGAAACTACTACTGGTCTTCCAGGGAACGATCAAATCGTAGGCTGTTAGAGATATTACTCCCATGGTTGAAAGTGCGCATGGTGAATGTTGTACTCAATCCCTATGCAATATCTTTGTTTCATCAACACTCTGATAGTCTACATATTACAGAATGCCACCAGATGTGCATCGGAAACTACTACTGGTCTTCCAGGGAACGATCAAAGCGTAGCCTGTTAGAGACATTACTCCCATGAAATAAACTGCGCATGGAGACTGTTGTATTCAATCCCGAAGCAATTTCTGTGTTTCACCAACACTCTGATAGTCTACAAATTACAGAATGCCTCCAGATGTGCATCGGAAACTACTACTGGTCTTCTAGGGAACGATCTAAGAGTAGACTGTTTGAGACATTACTCCCGTGGAGGAAAGTGCGCATGGTGACTGTTGTATTCAATTCCCATTCAATTTCTGTGTTTCATCAACACTCTGATTGTCCACAGATTACAGAATACCACCAGATGTGCACCGGAAACTACTACTGGTCTTCCAGGGACAGATCAAAGCGCAGACTGTTTGAGACATTACTCATATGGAGGTAAGTGCGCATGGTGACTGTTGTATTCAATCCCGATGCAATTTCTGTGATTCATCAACACTCTGATAGTCCACAGATTACAGAATGCCACCAGGTGTGCATCGGAAACTACTACTGGTCTTAAAGGGAACGATCAAAGCGTAGACTGTTTTAGACATTACTTTTATGGAGGAAAGTGTGCATGGTGATATTGGTATTCAATTCCGATGCAATTTCTGTGTTTCACCAACACTCTGATAGTCCACAGATTACAGAATGCCTCCAGATGTGCATCGGAAACTACTACTGGTCTTCCAGGGAACGATCAAAGCGTAGACTGTTTGAGACATTACTTCCATGGAGGAAACTGCTCATGGAGACTGTTGTATTCAATCCCGATGCAATTTCTGTGTTTCATCAACACTCTCATAGTCCACAGATTACAGAAAGCATACAGATGTGCATCAGAAACTACTACTGGTCTTCCAGGGAACGATCAAATCGTAGGCTGTTAGAGATATTACTCCCATTGTTGAAAGTGCGCATGGTGACTGTTGTACTCAATCAATATGCAATATCTTTGTTTTATCAACACTCTGATAGTCTACATATTACAGAATGCCAGCAGATGTGCATCGGAAACTACTACTGGTCTTCCAGGGAACGATCAAAGCGTAGACTGTTTGAGACATTACTCCCACGGAGGAAAATGCGCATGGAGACTGTTGTATTCAATCCCGATGCAATTTCTGTGTTTCATCAACACTCTGAAAGTCCACAGATTACAGAAAGCATCCAGATGTGCATCGGAAACTACTACTGGTCTTCCAGGGAACGATCAAAGAGTAGACTGTTTGAGACATTACTCCCGTGGAGGAAAGTGCGCATGGTGACTGTTGTATTCAATCCCGATCCAATTTTGTGTTTCATCAACACTCTGATAGTTAACAGATTACCGAATGCCTCCAGATGCTCATGGGAAACTACTACGGGTCTTCCAGGGAACGATCAAAGCGTAGACTGTGTGAGACATTACTCCCGTGGAGGAAAGTGCGCATGGTGACTGTTGTATTCAATCCCGATGCAATTTCTCTGTTTCATCAACACCCTGATAGTCCACAGACAACAGAATGCCTCCAGATGTTCATCAGAAAACACTACTGGTCTTCCAGAGAACGATCAAAGCATAGACTGTTTGGGAAATTACTCCCATGAAGGAAAGTGCGCATGGTGACATTTGTATTCAATCCCGATGCAATTTCTGTGATTCATCAATACTCTGATAGTCCACAGATTACAGAATGCCTCCAGATGTGGATCGGAAACCACTACTGGTCTTCCAGGGAACGATCAAAGCGTATACTGTTTGAGACATTACTCCTATGGAGGAAAGTGCGCATGGTGACTGTTCTATTCAATCCCGATGCAATTTCTGTGTTTCATCAACACTCTGATAGTCCACAGATTACAGAATGCCTCCAGATGTGCATCAGAAACTACTACTGGTCTTCCAGGGAACGATCAAAGCGTAAACTCTTTGAGACATGGCACCCATGGAGGTAAGTGCGCATTGTGACTGTTGTATTCAATCCCGAGGTAATTTCTGCGTTTCATCAACACTCTGATAGTCCACAGATTACAGAATGCCACCAGATGTGCATCGGAAACTACTACTGGTCTTCCAGGGAACGATCAATGAGTAGACTAATTGAGACCTTACTCCCATGGAGGAAAGTGCGCATGGTGACTGTTGTATTCTATCCCGATGCAATTTCTGTGCTTCATCAACATTCTGATAGTCCACAGTTTACGGAAAGCCTCCAGAGGAGCATCGGAAAGTACTACTGGTCTTCCAGGGAACGATCAAAGCGTATACTGTTTGAGACATTACTCCTATGGAGGAAAGTGCGCATGATGACTGTTGTATTCAATCCCGATACTATTTCTGTGTTTCATCAACACTCTGATAGTCCACAGATTACAGAATGCCTCCAGATGTGCATCAGAAACTACTACTGGTCTTCCAGGGAACGATCAAAGCGTAAACTCTTTGAGACATGACACCCATGGAGGTAAGTGCGCATTGTGACTGTTGTATTCAAACCCGAGGCAATTTCTGTGTTTCATCAACACTCTGATAGTCCACAGATTACAGAATGCCACCAGATGTGCATCGGAAACTACTACTGGTCTTCCAGGGAACGATCAATGAGTAGACTAATTGAGACCTTACTCCCATGGAGGAAAGTGCGCATGGTGACTGTTGTATTCTATCTCGATGCAATTTCTGTGCTTCATCAACATTCTGATAGTCCACAGTTTACGGAAAGCCTCCAGAGGAGCATCGGAAAGTACTACTGGTCTTCCAGGGAACGATCAAAGCGTAGACTGTTGGAGACATTACTCCCATGGAGGAAAGTGCGCATGATGACTGTTGTATTCAATCCCGATACTATTTCTGTGTTTCATCAACACTCTGATAGTCCACAGATTACAGAATGCCTCCAGATGTGCATCAGAAACTACTACTGGTCTTCCAGGGAACGATCAAAGCGTAAACTCTTTGAGACATGACACCCATGGAGGTAAGTGCGCATTGTGACTGTTGTATTCAATCCCGAGGCAATTTCTGTGTTTCATCAACACTCTGATAGTCCACAGATTACAGAATGCCACCAGATGTGCATCGGAAACTACTACTGGTCTTCCAGGGAACGATCAAATCGTAGACTGTTTGAGACAGTGCTCCCGTGGAGGAAAGTGCGCATGGTGACTGTTGTATTCAATTCCCATTCAATTTCTGTGTTTCATCAACACTCTGATTGTCCACAGATTACAGAATCCCTCCAGATGTTAATCAGAAACTACTACTTGTCTTCCAGGGAACGACCAAAGCGTAGACAGTTTGAGACATTACTCCCATGAAGGAAAGTGCGCATGGTGACTGTTGTATTCAATCCCGATGCAATTTCTGTGTTTCATCAACACTCTGATAGTCCACAAATTACAGAATGACTCGAGATGTGCATGGGAAACCACTACTGGTCTTCCAGGGAACGATCAAAGCGTAGACAGTTTGAGACATTACTCCCATGGAGGGAAGTGCGCATGGTGACTGTTGTATTCAATCCCGATGCAATATCTGTGTTTCATCAGCACTCTTATAGTCCACAGATTACAGAATGCTTTCAGATGTGCATCGGAAACTACTACTGGTCTTCCTGGGAACGATCAAAGCGTAGACTGTTAGAGACATTATTCCCATGAAGGAATGTGCGCATGGTGACTGTTGTATTCAATCCCGATGCAATTTCTGTGTTTCATCAACACTCTGATAGTCCACAGATTACAGAATGCTACCAGACGTGCATCGGAAAGTACTACTGGTCTTCCAGGGAACGATCAAAGCGTTGACTGTTAGAGACATTACTCCCA
Source organism: Schistocerca gregaria (assembly GCF_023897955.1). Classification (NCBI taxonomy): domain Eukaryota; kingdom Metazoa; phylum Arthropoda; class Insecta; order Orthoptera; family Acrididae; genus Schistocerca; species Schistocerca gregaria. Next base: position 1,716,824 of record NC_064923.1, on the reverse strand, counting down.
TGGAGGAAAGTGCGCATTGTGACTGTTGTATTCAATCCCGGTGCAATTTCTGTGTTTCATCAACACTCTGATAGTCCACAGATTACAGAATGCCACCAGATGTGCATCGGAAACTACTACTGGTCTTCCAGGGAACGATCAAAACGTAGACTGTTTTAGACATTACTTTTATGGAGGAAAGTGTGCATGTTGACATTAATATTCAATCCCGATGCAATTTCTGTGTTTCACCAACACTCTGATAGTCCACAGATCACAGAATGCCTCCAGTTGTGCATCGGAAACTACTACTGGTCTTCCAGGGAACGATCAAAGTGTAGACTGTTTGAGACATTACTTCCATGGAGGAAACGGCTCATGGAGACTGTTGTATTCAATCCCGATGCAATTTCTGTGTTTCATCAACACTCTGATAGTCCACAGATTACAGAAAGCATACAGATGTGCATCAGAAACTGCTACTGGTCTTCCAGGGAACGATCAAATCGTAGGCTGTTAGAGACATTACTCCCATGGAGGAAAGTGCTCATGGTGACTGTTGTATTCAATCCCGATGCAATTTCTGTGTTTCATCAACACTCTGATAGTCTACAGATTGCAGAATGCCTCCAGATGTGCATCGGAAACCACTACTGGTCTTCCAGGGAACGATCAAAGAGTAGACTGTTTGAGACATTACTCCCGTGGAGGAAAGTGCCCATGGTGACTGTTGTATTCAATCCCGATGCAATTTTGTGTTTCATCAACACTCTGATAGTCCACAGATTACCGAATGCCTCCAGATGCTCATGGGAAACTACTACTGGTCTTCCAGGGAACGATCAAAGCGTAGACTGTGTGAGACATTACTCCCGTGGAGGAAAGTGCGCATGGTGACTGTTGTATTCAAACCCGATGCAATTTCTCTGTTTCATCAACACTCTGATAGTCCACAGACAACAGAATGCCTCCAGATGTTCATCAGAAACTACTACTGGTCTTCCAGATAACGATCAAAGCATAGACTGTTTGAGACATTACTCCCATGAAGGAAAGTGCGCATGGTGACAGTTGTATTCAATCCCGATGCAATTTCTGTGTTTCAACAACACACTGATAGTCCACAGATTACAGAATGCCTCCAGATGTGGATCGGAAACCACTACCTGTCTTCCAGGGAACGATCAAAGCGTATACTGTTTGAGACATTACTCCTATGGAGGAAAGTGCGCATGGTGACTGTTGTATTCAATCCCGATGCAATTTCTGTGTTTCATCAACACTCTGATAGTCCACAGATTACAGAATGCCAGCAGATGTGCAACGAAAACTACTACTGGTCTTCCGGTGAACGATCAAAGCGTAGACTGTTTAAGACATTAGTCCCGTGGAGGAGAGTGCGCATGGTGACTGTTGTATTCAATCCCGATGCAATTTCTGTGTTTAATCAACACTCTGATAGTCCACATATGACAGAATGCCACCAGATGTGCATCGGGAACTACAACTGGTCTTCCAGGGAACGATCAATGAGTAGACTGTTTGAGTCCTTACTCCCATGGAGGAAAGTGCGCATGGTGACTGTTGTATTCTATCCCGATGCAATTTCTGTCCTTCATCAACATTCTGATAGTCCACAGTTTACGGAAAGCCTCCAGAGGAGCATCGGAAAGTACTACTGGTCATGCAGGGCACGATCAAAGCGTAGACTGTTAGAGACATTTCTCCCATGGAGGAAAGTGCTCATGATGACTGTTGTATTCAATCCCGATGCAATTTCTGTGTTTCATCAACACTCTGATAGTCCACAGATTACAGAATGCCTCCAGATGTGCATCAGAAACTACTACTGGTCTTCCAGGGAACGATCAAAGCGTAAACTCTTTGAGACATGACACCCATGGAGGTAAGTGCGCATTGTGACTGTTGTAATCAATCCCGAGGCAATTTCTGTGTTTCATCAACACTCTGATTGTCCACAGATTACAGAATGCCACCAGATGTGCATCGGAAACTACTACTGGTCTTCCAGGGAACGATCAAATCGTAGACTGTTTGAGACATTACTCCCGTGGAGGAAAGTGCGCATGGTGACTGTTGTATTCAATTCCCATTCAATTTCTGTGTTTCATCAACACTCTGATTGTCCACAGATTACAGAATGCCACCAGATGTGCATCGGAAACTACTACTGGTCTTCCAGGGACCGATCAAAGCGTAGACTATTTGAGACATTACTCCCGTGGAGGAAAGTGCGCATGGTGACTGTTGTATTCAATCCCGATGCAAATTCTGTGTTTCATCAACACTCTGATAGTCCACAGATTACAGAATGCCACCAGATGTGCATCAGAAACTACCACTGGTCTTCCAGGGAACGATCAAAGCGTAGACTGTTTTAGACATTACTTTTATGGAGGAAAGTGTGCATGGTGACATTGGTATTCATTCCCGATGCAATTTCTGTGTTCACCAACACTCTGATAGTCCACAGATCACAGAATGCCTCCAGATGTGCATCGGAAACTACTACTGGTCTTCCAGGGAACGATCAAAGCGTAGACTGTTTGAGACATTAGTCCCATGGAGAAAAGTGCGCATTGTGACTGTTATATTCAATCCCGATGCAATTTCTGTGTTTCATCAACACTCTGATTGTCCACATATTACAGAATGCCACCAGATGTGCATCGGAAACTACTACTGGTCTTCCAGGGAGCGATCAATGAGTAGACTGTTTGAGACCTTACTCCCATGGAGGAAAGTGCGCATGGTGACTGTATTATTCTATCCCGATGCAATTTCTGTGCTTAATCAACATTCTGATGGTCCACAGTTTACGGAAAGCCTCCAGATGAGCATCGGAAAGTACTACTGGTCTTCCAGGGAACGATCAAAGCGTAGACTGTTAGAGACATTACTCCCATGGAGCAAAGTGCGCATGGTGACTGTTGTATTCAATCCCGATGCAATTTCTGTGTTTCATCAACACTCTGATAGTCCACAGATTACAGAATGCCTCCAGATGTGCATCAGAAACTACTACTGGTCTTCCAGGGAACGATCAAAGCGTAAGCTCTTTGAGACATGACACCCATGGAGGTAAGTGCGCAAGGTGACTGTTGTATTCAATCCCGATGCAATTTCTGTGTTTCATCAGCACTCTGATAGTCCACAGATTACAGAATGCTACCAGTCGTGCATCGGAAACTACTACTGGTCTTCCATTAACGATCAAAGCGTAGACTGTTTGAGACATTACTCCCGTGGAGGAAAGCACGCATGGTGACTGTTGTATTCAATTCCCATTCAATTTCTGTGTTTCATCAACACTCTGATTGCCCACAGATTACAGAATGCCACCAGATGTGCATCGGAAACTACTACTGGTCTTCCAGGGACCGATCAAAGCGTAGACTGTTTGAGACATTACTCCCGTGGAGGAAAGTGTGCATGGTGACTGTTGTATTCAATCCCGGTGCAATTTCTGTGTTTCATCAACACTCTGATAGTCCACAGATTACAGAATGCCACCAGATGTGCATCGGAAACTACTACTGGTCTTCCAGGGAACGATCAAAGCGTAGACTGTTTTAGACATTACTTTTATGGAGGAAAGTGTGCATGTTGACTTTAATATTCAATCCCGATGCAATTTCTGTGTTTCACCAACACTCTGATAGTCGACAGATCACAGAATGCCTCCAGATGTGCATCGGAAACTACTACTGGTCTTCCAGGGAACGATCAAAGCGTAGACTGTTTGAGACATTACTTCCATGGAGGAAACTGCTCATGGAGACTGTTGTATTCAATCCCGATGCAATTTCTGTGTTTCATCAACACTCTGATAGTCCACAGATTACAGAAAGCATACAGATGTGCATCAGAAACTGCTACTGGTCTTCCAGGAACGATCAAATCGTAGGCTGTGTGAGACATTAATCCCGTGGAGGAAAGTGTGCATGGTGACTGTTGTATTCAATCCCGGTGCAATTTCTGTGTTTCATCAACACTCTGATAGTCCACAGATTACCGAATGCCTCCAGATGCTCATGGGAAACTACTACTGGTCTTCCAGGGAACGATCAAAGCGTAGACTGTGTGAGACATTACTCCCGTGGAGGAAAGTGCGCATGGTGACTGTTGTATTCAATCCCGATGCAATTTCTCTGTTTCATCAACATTCTGATAGTCCACAGACAACAGAATGCCTCCAGATGTTTATCAGAAACTACTACTGGTCTTCCAGAGAACGATCAAAGCATAGACTGTTTGAGACATTACTCCTATGAAGGAAAGTGCGCATGGTGACAGTTGTATTCAATCCCGATGCAATTTCTGTGTTTCATCAACACTCTGATAGTCCACAGATTACAGAATGCCTCCAGATGTGGATCGGAAACCACAACTGGTCTTACAGGGAACAATCAAAGCGTATACTGTTTGAGACATTACTCCTATGGAGGAAAGTGCGCATGGTGACTGTTGTATTCAATCCCGATGCAATTTCTGTGTTTCATCTACACTCTGATAGTCCACAGATTACAGAATGCCACCAGATGTGCAACGAAAACTACTACTGGTCTTCCGGTAAACGATCAAAGCGTAGACTGTTTGAGACATTAGTCCCGTGGAGGAAAGTGCGCATGGTGACTGTTGTATTCAATCCCGATGCAATTTCTGTGTTTCATCAACACTCTGATAGTCCACATATGACAGAATGCCACCAGATGTGCATCGGGAACTACTACTGGTCTTCCAGGGAACGATCAATGAGTAGACTGTTTGAGACCTTACTCCCATGGAGGAAAGTGCGCATGGTGACTGTTGTATTCTATCCCGATGCAGTTTCTGTGCTTCATCATTATTCTGATAGTCCACAGTTTACGGAAAGCCTATAGGGGAGCATCGGAAAGTACTACTGGTCTTCCAGGGAACGATCAAAGCGTAGACTCTTTGAGACATGACACCCATGGAGGTAAGTGCGCATTGTGACTGTTGTATTCAATCCCGAGGCAATTTCTGTGTTTCATCAACACTCTGATAGTCCACAGATTACAGAATGCCACCAGATGTGCATCGGAAACTACTACTGGTCTTCCAGGGAACGATCAAATCGTAGACAGTTTGAGACATTACACCCGTGGAGGAAAGTGCGCATGGTGACTGTTGTATTCAATTCCCATTCAATTTCTGTGTTTCATCAACACTCTGATTGTCCACAGATTACAGAATGCCACCAGATGTGCATCGGAAACTACTACTGGTCTTCCAGGGACCGATCAAAGCGTAGACTATTTGAGACATTACTCCCGTGGAGGAAAGTGCGCATGGTGACTGTTGTATTCAATCCCGATGCAATTTCTGTGTTTCATCAACACTCTGATAGTCCACAGATTACAGAATGCCACCAGATGTGCATCAGAAACTACTACTGGTCTTCCAGGGTACGATCAAAGCGTAGACTGTTTTAGACATTACTTTTATGGAGGAAAGTGTGCATGGTGACATTGGTATTCAATCCCGATGCAATTTCTGTGTTCAGCAACACTCTGATATTCCACAGATCACAGAATGCCTCCAGATGTGCATCGGAAACTACTACTGGTCTTCCAGGGAACGATCAAAGCGCAGACTGTTTGAGACATTACTTCCATGGAGGAAACTGCTCATGGAGACTGTTGTATTCAATCCCGATGAAATTTCTGTGTTTCATCAACACTCTGAAAGTCCACAGATTACAGAAAGCATCCAGATGTGCATCAGAAACTATTACTGGTCTTCCAGTTAACGATCAAAGCGTAGATTGTGTGAGACATTACTCCCGTGGAGGAAAGTGCGCATGTTGACTGTTGTATTCAATCCCGATTCAATTTCTCTGTTTCATCAACACTCTGATAGCCCACAGACAACAGAATCCCTCCAGATGTTCATCAGAAACTACTACTTGTCTTCCAGGGAACGACCAAAGCGTAGACAGTTTGAGACATTACTCCCATGAAGGAAAGTGCGCATGGTGACTGTTGTATTCAATCCCGATGCAATTTCTGTGTTTCATCAACACTCTGATAGTCCACAGATTACAGAATGACTCCAGATGTGCATAGGAAACCACTACTGGTCTTCCAGGGAACGATCAAAGCGTAAACTCTTTGAGACATGACTCCCATGGAGGGAAGTGCGCATGGTGACTGTTGTATTCAATCCCGATGCAATTTCTCTGTTTCATCAGCACTCTTATAGTCAACAGATTACAGAATGCTTTCAGATGTGCATCGGAAACTACTACTGGTCTTCCTGGGAACGATCAAAGCGTAGACTGTTTGAGACATTATTCCCATGAAGGAATGTGCGCATGGTGACTGTTGTATTCAATTCCCATTCAATTTCTGTGTTTCATCAACACTCTGATTGTCCACAGATTACAGAATGCCACGAGATGTGCATCGGAAACTACTACTGGTCTTCCAGGGAACTATCAAAGCTTAGACTGTTTCAGACATCACTCCCATGGAGAAAAGTGCTCATGGAGACTGTTGTATTCAATCCCGATGAAATTTCTGTGTTTCATCAACACTCTGAATGTCCACAGATTACAGAAAGCATCCAGATGTGCATCAGAAACTATTACTGGTCTTCCAGTTAACGATCAAAGCGTAGATTGTGTGAGACATTAGTCCCGTGGAGGAAAGTGCGCATGGTGACTGTTGTATTCAATCCCGATGCAATTTCTGTGTTTCATCAACACTCTGATGGTCCACATATGACAGAATGCCACCAGATGTGCATCGGGAACTACTACTGGTCTTCCAGGGAACGATCAATGAGTAGACTGTTTGGGACCTTACTCCCGTGGAGGAAAGTGCGCATGGTGACTCTTGTATTCAATCCCGATGCAATTTCTGTGTTTCATCAACACTCTGATAGTCCACAGATTACAGAATGCCTCCAGATGTGCATCAGAAACTTCTACTGGTCTTCCAGGGAACGATCAAAGCGTAAACTCTTTGAGACATGACACCCATGGAGGTAAGTGCGCATTGTGACTGTTGTATTCAATCCCGAGGCAATTTCTGTGTTTCATCAACACTCTGATAGTCCACAGATTACAGAATGCCACCAGATGTGCATCGGAAACTACTACTGGTCTTCCAGGGAACGATCAAATCGTAGACTGTTTGAGACCTTACTCCCATGGAGGAAAGTGCGCATGGTGACTGTTGTATTCTATCCCCATGCAATTTCTGTGCTTCATCAACATTCTGATAGTCCACAGTTTACGGAAAGCCTCCAGAGGAGCATCGGAAAGTACTACTGGTCTTCCAGGGAACGATCAAAGCGTAAACTGTTAGAGACATTACTCCCATGGAGGAAAGTGCGCATGATGACTGTTGTATTCAATCCCGATGCTATTTCTGTGTTTCATCAACACTCTGATAGTCCACAGATTACAGAATGCCTCCAGATGTGCATCAGAAACTTCTACTGGTCTTCCAGGGAACGATCAAAGCGTAAACTCTTTGAGACATGACACAAATGGAGGTAAGTGCGCATTGTGACTGTTGTATTCAATCCCGAGGCAATTTCTGAGTTTCATCAACACTCTGATAGTCCACAGATTACAGAATGCCACCAGATGTGCATCGGAAACTACTACTGGTCTTCCAGGGAACGATCAAATCGTAGACTGTTTGAGACATTACTCCCGTGGAGGAAAGTGCGCATGGTGACTGTTGTATTCAATTCCCATTCAATTTCTGTGTTTCATCAACACTCTGATTGTCCACAGATTACAGAATGCCACCAGATGTGCATCGGAAACTACTACTGGTCTTTCAGGGACCGATCAAAGCGTAGACTATTTGAGACATTACTCCCATGGAGGAAAGTGCGCATGGTGACTGTTGTATTCAATCCCGATGCAATTACTGTGTCTCATCAACACTCTGATAGTCCACAGATTACAGAATGCCACCAGATGTGCATCAGAAACTACTACTGGTCTTCCAGGGAACGATCAAAGCGTAGATTGTGTGAGACATTACTCCCGTGGAGGAAAGTGCCCATGGTGACTGTTGCATTCAATCCCGATTCAATTTCTCTGTTTCATCAACACTCTGATAGCCCACAGACAACAGAATCCCTCCAGATGTTCATCAGAAACTACTACTTGTCTTCCAGGGAAGGACCAAAGCGTAGACAGTTTGAGACATTACTCCCATGAAGGAAAGTGCGCATGGTGACTGTTGTATTCAATCCCGATGCAATTTCTGTGTTTCATCAACACTCTGATAGTCCACAGATTACAGAATGACTCCAGATGTGCATAGGAAACCACTACTGGTCTTCCAGGGAACGATCAAAGCGTAAACTCTTTGCGACATGACTCCCATGGAGGGAAGTGCGCATGGTGACTGTTGTATTCAATCCCGATGCAATTTCTGTGATTCATCAACACTCTGATAGTCCACAGATTACAGAATGCCTCCAGATGTTCATCAGAAACTACCACTGGTCTTCCTGGGAACGATCAAAGCGTAGACTGTTTGAGGCATTATTCCCTTGAAGGAATGTGCGCATTGTGACTGTTGTATTCAATCCCGATGCAATTTCTGTGTTTCATCAACACTCTGATAGTCCACACATTACAGAATGCCACGAGATGTGCATCGGAAACTACTACTGGTCTTCCAGGGAACGATCAAAGCGTAGACTGTTTCAGACATCACTCCCATGGAGAAAAGTGCGCATGGTGACTGTTGTATTCAATCCCGATGCAATATCTGTGTTTCATCTACACACTGATAGTCCACAGATTACAGAATGCCACCAGACGTGCATCGGAAACTACTACTGGTCTACCAAGGAACGATCAAAGAGTAGACCGTTTCAGACATTACTCCCATGGAGGAAAGTGCGGATAGTGACTGTTGTATTCAATCCCGATGCAATTTCTGTATTTCATCAACACTCTGATAGTCCACAGATTACAGAATGCCACCAGATGTGTATCAGAAACTACTACTGGTCTTCCAGGGAACGATCAAAGCGTAGACTGTTTGAGTCATTAGTCCCATGGAGGAAAGTGCGCATTGTGACTGTTGTATTCAATCCCGATGCAATTTCTGTGTTTCATCAACACTCTGATAGTCCACATATTACAGAATGCCACCAGATGTGCATCGGAAACTACCTCTGGTATTCCAGGGATCGATCAAAGCGTAGACTGTTTGAGACTTTACTCCCGGGGAGGAAAGTGCGCACGGTGACTGTTGCATTCAATCCCGATGCAATTTCTGTGTTTCATCAACACTCTGATAGTCCACAGATTACAGAATGCCTCCAGATGTGTATCGGAAACTACAACTGGTCTTCCAGGGAACGATCAAAGCGTAGACTGTTAGAGACATTACTCCCATGGAGGAAAGTGCGCATGGTGACTGTTTTATTCAATCCCGATGCAATTTCTGTGTTTCATCAACACTCTGATAGTCCACAGATTACAGAATGCCTCCAGATGTGCAACGAAAACTACTACTGGTCTTCCAGGGAACGATCAAAGCGTAAACTCTTTGAGACATGACACCCATGGAGGTAAGTGCGCATGGTGACTGTTGTATTCAATCCCGATGCAATTTCTGTGTTTCATCAGCACACTTATAGTCCACAGATTACAGAATGCTTAAAGATGTGCATCGGAAACTACTACTGGTCTTCCTGGGAACGATCAAAGCGTAGACTGTTTGAGACATTATTCCCATGAAGGAATGTGCGCATTGTGACTGTTGTATTCAATCCCGAGGCAATTTCTGTGTTTCATCAACACTCTGATAGTCCACAGATTACAGAATGCTACCAGACGTGCATCGGAAACTACTACTGGTCTTCCATCAACGATCAAAGCGTAGACTGTTTGAGACATTACTCCCGTGGAGGAAAGTACGCATGGTGACTGTTGTATTCAATTCCCATTCAATTTCTGTGTTTCATCAACACTCTGATTGTCCACAGATTACAGAATGCCACCAGATGTGCATCGGAAACTACTACTGGTCTTCCAGGGACCGATCAAAGCATAGACAGTTTGAGACATTACTCCCGTGGAGGAAAGTGCGCATGGTGACTGTTGTATTCAATCCCGATGCAATTTCTGTGTTTCATCAACACCCTGATAGTCCACAGATTACAGAATGCCTTCAGACGTGCATAGGAAACCACTACTGGTCTTCCAGGGAACGATCAAAGCGTAAAGTCTTTGAGACATGACTCCCATGGAGGGAAGTGCGCATGGTGACTGTTGTATTCAATCCCGATGCAATTTCTGTGTTTCATCAGCACTCTTATAGTCCACAGATTGCAGAATGCTTTCAGATGTGCATCGGAAACTACTACTGGTCTTCCTGGGAACGATCAAAGCGTAGACTGTTTGAGACATTATTCCCATGAAGGAATGTGCTTATTGTGACTGTTGTATTCAATATCGATGCAATTTCTGTGTTTCATCTACACTCTGATAGTCCACAGATTACAGAATGCCACCAGACGTGCATCGGAAACTACTACTGGTCTTCCAGGAACGATCAAAGCGTAGACTGTTAGAGAGATTACTCCCAATGCTTGAAAGTGCGCATGGTGACTGTTGTACTCAATCCCTATGCAATATCTTTGTTTCATCAACACTCTGATTGTCTACATATTACAGAATGCCACCAGATGTGCATAGGAAACTACTACTGGTCTTCCAGGGAACGATCAAAGCGTTGACTGTTTGAGACATTACTCCCATGGGGGAAACTGCGCATGGAGACTGTTGTATTCAATACCGGAGCAATTTCTGTGTTTCATCAACACTCTGAAAGTCCACTGATTACAGAAAGCATCCAGATGTGCATCGGAAACTACTACTGGTCTTCCAGGGAGCGATCAAAGGGTAGTCTCTTAGAGACATTACTAACATGGAGGAAAGTGCTCATGGTGAGTGTTGTATTCAATCCCGATGGAATTTCTGTGTTTCATCAACAATCTGATAGTCTACACATTACAGAATGCCTCCAGATGTGCATGGGAAACTACTACTGGTCTTCCAGGGAACGATCAAAGAGTAGACTGTTTGAGACATTACTCCCGTGGAGGAAAGTGCGCATGGTGACTGTTGTATTCAATCCCGATGCAATTTCTCTGTTTCATCAACACTCTGATAGTCCACAGATTACAGAATGACTCCAGATATTCATGGGAAACTACTATTGGTCTTCCAGGCAACGATCAAAGCGTAGACTGTGTGAGACATTACTCCCGTGGAGGAAAGTGCGCATGGTGACTGTTGTATTCAATCCCGATGCAATTTCTCTGTTTCATCAAGACTCTGATAGTCCACAGACAACACAATGCCTCCAGATGTTCATCAGAAACTACTACTGGTCTTCCAGGTAACGATCAAAGCGTAGACTGTTTGAGATATTACTCCCAAGAAGGTAAGTGCGCATGGTGACTGTTGTATTCAATCCCGATGCAATTTCTGTGTTTCATCAACACTCTGAAAGTCCACTGATTACAGAAAGCATCCAGATGTGCATCGGAAACTACTACTGGTCTTCCAGGGAACGATCAAATCGTAGACTCTTAGAGACAATACTCCCATGGAGGAAAGTGCTCATGGTGACTGTTGTATTCAATCCCGATGCAATTTCTGTGTTTCATCAACTCTCTGATAGTCTACAGATTGCAGAATCCCTCCAGATGTGCATCGGAAACTACTACTGGTCTTCCAGGGAACGATCAAAGAGTAGACTGTTTGAGACATTACTCCCGTGGAGGAAAGTGGGCATGGTGACTGTTGTATTCAATCCCGATGCAATATCTTTGTTTCATCAACACACTGATAGTCTACATATTACAGAATGCCACCAGATGTGCATCGGAAACTACTATTGGTCATCCAGGGAACGATCAAAGCGTAGACTGTTTGAGACATTACTCCCATGGAGGAAACTGCGCATGGAGACTGTTGTATTCAATCCCGATGATATTCCTGTGTTTCATCATCACTCTGAAAGTCCACAGATTACAGAAAGCATCCAGATGTGCATCGGAAACTACTACTGGTCTTCCAGGGAACGATCAAAGCGTAGACTCTTAGAGACATTACTCCCATGGAGGAAAGTTCTCATGGTGACTGTTGTATTCCATCCCGATGCAATTTCTGTGTTTCATCAACACTCTGATAGTCCACAGACTACCGAATGCCTCAAGATGCTCATGGGAAACTACTACTGGTCTTCCAGGGAACGATCAAAGCGTACACTGTGTGAGACATTAATCCCGTGGAGGAAAGTGCGCATGGTGACTGTTGTATTCAATCCCGATGCAATTTCTCTGTTTCACCAACACTCTGATAGTCCACAGACAACAGAATGCCTCCAGAGGTTCATCAGTAACTACTACTGGTCTTCCAGGGAACGATCAAAGCATAGACTGTTTGAGACATTACTCCCATGAAGGAAAGTGCGCATGGTGACAGTTGTACCCAATCCCGATGCAATTTCTGTGTTTCATCAACACTCTGATAGTCCACAGATTACAGAATGCCTCCAGATGTGCATCGGAAACCACTACTGGTCTTCCAGGGAACGATCAAAGCGTATACTGTTTGAGACATTACTCCTATGGAGGAAAGTGCGCATGGTGACTGTTGTATTTAATTCCGATGCAATTTCAGTGTTTCATCAGCACTCTGATAGTCCACAGATTACAGAATGCCACCAGATGTGCAACGAAAACTACTACTGGTCTTCCGGTGAACGATCAAAGCGTAGACTGTTTGAGACATTAGTCCCGTGGAGAAAAGTGCGCATGGTGACTGTTGTATTCAATCCCGATGCAATTTCTGTGTTTCATCAACACTCTGATAGTCCACATATTACAGAATGCCACCAGATGTGCATCGGAAACTACTACTGGTCTTCCAGGGAACGATCAATGAGTAGACTGTTTGAGACCTTACTCCCATGGAGGAAAGTGCGCATGGTGACTGTTGTATTCTATCCCGATGCAATTTCTGTGCTTCATCAACATTCTGATAGTCCACAGTTAACGCAAAGCCTCCAGATGTGCATCAGAAACTACTACTGGTCTTCCAGGGAACGATCAAAGCGTAAACTCTTTGAGACATGACACCCATGGATGTAAGTGCGCATTGTGACTGTTGTATTCATTCCCGAGGCAATATCTGTGTTTCATCAACACTCTGATAGTCCACAGATTACAGAGTGCCACCAGACGTGCATCGGAAACTACCACTGGTCTTCCAGGAACGATCAAAGAGTAGACTGTTTGAGACATTACTCCCGTGGAGGAAAGTGCGCATGGTGACTGTTGTATTCAATCCCGATGCAATTTCTGTGTTTAATCAACACTCTGATACTCCACAGATTACAGAATGCCACCAGATGTGCATCGGAAACTACTACTGGTCTTCCAGGGAACGATCAAAGCGTAGACTGTTTGAGACTTTACTCCCGTGGAGGAAAGTGCGCATGGTGACTGTTGTATTCAATCCCGATGCAATTTCTGTGTTTCATCAACACTCTGATTGTCCACAGATTACAGAATGTCACCAGATGTGCACCGGAAACTACTACTGGTCTTCCATTGACGGATCAAAGCGTAGACTGTTTGAGACATACTCCCGTGGAGGAAAGTGCGCATGGTGACTGTTGTATTCAATCCCGATACAATGTTTGGGTTTCATCAACACTCTGATAGTCCACAGATTACAGAATGCCACCAGATGTGCATCGGAAACTACTACTGTTCTTCCAGGGAACGATCAAAGCGTAGACTGTTTTAGACATTACTTTTATGGAGGAAAGTGTGCATGGTGATATTGGTATTCAATCCCGATGCAATTTCTGTGTTTCACCAACAATCTGATAGTCCACAGATCACAGAATGCCTCCAGATGTGCATCGGAAACTACTACTGGTCTTCCAGGGAACGATCAAAGCTTAGACTGTTTGAGACATTACTTCCATGGAGGAAACTGCTCATGGAGACTGTTGTATTCAATCCCGATGCAATTTCTGTGTTTCATCAACACTCTGATAGTCCACAGATTACAGAAAGCATACAGATGTGCATCAGAAACTACTACTGGTCTTCCAGTGAACGATTAATCGTAGGCTGTTAGAGACATTACTCCCATGGTTGAAAGTGCGCATGGTGACTGTTGTACTCAATCCCTATGCAATATCTTTGTTTCATCAACACTCTGATAGTCTACATATTACAGAATGCCACCAGATGTGCATCGCAAACTACTACTGGTCTTCCAGGGAACGATCAAAGCGTAGACGGTTTGAGACATTACTCCCATGGAGGAAACTGCGCATGGAGACTGTTGTATTCAATCCCGATGCAATTTCTGTGTTTCATCAACACTCTGACAGTCCACAGATTACAGAAAGCATCCAGATGTGCATCGGAAACTATTACTGGTCTTCCAGGGAACGATCAAAGCGTAGATTTCGTGAGACATTACTCCCGTGGAGGAAAGTGCGCATGGTGACTGTTGTATTCAATCCCGATGCAATTTCTGTGTTTCATCAACACTCTGATAGTCCACAGATTACAGAATGCCTCCAGATGTGCATAGGAAACCACTACTGGTCTTCCTGGGAACGATCAAAGCGTAGACTGTTTGAGACATTATTCCCATGAAGGAATGTGCGCATTGTGACTGTTGTATTCAATCCCGATGCAATTTCTGTGTTTCATCAACACTCTGATAGTCCACGCATTACAGAATGCCACGAGATGTGCATCGGAAACTACTACTGGTCTTCCAGGGTACTATCAAAGCCTAGACTGTTTCAGACATCACTCCCATGGAGAAAAGTGCGCGTGGTGACTGTTGTATTCAATCCCGATGCAATTTCTGTGTTTCATCAACTCTCTGATAGTCCACAGATTACAGAATGCGACCAGACGTGCATCGGAAACTACTACTGGTCTACCAGGGAACGATCAAAGAGTAGACTGTTTCAGACATTACTCCCATGGAGGAAAGTGCGGATGGTGACTGTTGTATTCTATCCCGATGCAATTTCTGTATTTCATCAACACTCTGATAGTCCACAGATTACAGAATGGCACCAGATGTGCATCGGAAACTACCACTGGTCTTCCAGGAAACGATCAAAGCGGAGACTGTTTGAGAATTACTCCAATGGAGTAAAGTTCGCATGGTAACTGTTGTATTCAATCCCGATGCAATTTCTGTGTTTCATCAACACTCTGATACTCCACAGATTACAAAATGCCTCCAGATGTGCATCGGAAACTACTACTGGTCTTCCAGGGAACGATCAATGAGTAGACTGTTTGAGACCATACTCCCATGGAGGAAAGTGCGCATGGTGACTGTTGTATTCTATCCCGATGCAATTTCTGTGCTTCATCAACATTCTGATAGTCCACAGTTAACGGAAAGCCTCCAGATGTGCATCAGAAACTACTACTGGTCTTCCAGGGAACGATCAAAGCGTAAACTCTTTGAGACATGACACCCATGGAGGTAAGTGCGCATTGTGACTGTTGTATTCATTCCCGTGGCAATAACTGTGTTTCATCAACACTCTGATAGTCCACAGATTACAGAGTGCCACCAGACGTGCATCGGAAACTACCACTGGTCTTCCAGGAACGATCAAAGCGTAGACTGTTTGAGACATTACTCCCGTGGAGGAAAGTGCGCATGGTGACTGTTGTACTCAATCCCTATGCAATATCTTTGTTTCATCAACACTCTGATAGTCTACATATTACAGAATGCCACCAGATGTGCATCGCAAACTACTACTGGTCTTAAAGGGAACGATCAAAGCGTAGACTGTTTGAGACATTACTCCCATGGAGGAAACTGCGCATGGAGACTGTTGTATTCAATCCCGATGCAATTTCTGTGTTTCATCAACACTCTGAAAGTCCACAGATTACAGAAAGCATCCAGATGTGCATCGGAAATTATTACTGGTCTTCCAGGGAACGATCAAAGCGTAGATTTTGTGAGACATTACTCCCGTGGAGGAAAGTGCGCATGGTGACTGTGGTATTCAATCCCGATTCAATTTCTCTGTTCCATCAACACTCTGATAGCCCACAGACAACAGAATCCCTCCAGATGTTCATCAGAAACTACTACTGGTCTTCCAATGAGCAACCAAAGCGTAGACAGTTTGAGACATTACTCCCATGAAGGAAAGTGCGCATGGTGACTGTTGTATTCAATCCCGATGCAATTTCTGTGTTTCATCAACACTCTGATAGTCCACAGATTACAGAATGCCTCCAGTTGTGCATAGGAAACCACTACTGGTCTTCCTGGGAACGATCAAAACGTAGACTGTTTGAGACATTATTCCCATGAAGGAATGTGCGCATTGTGACTGTTGTATTCAATCCCGATGCAATTTCTGTGTTTCATCAACACTCTGATAGTCCACGCATTACAGAATGCCACGAGATGTGCATCGGAAACTACTACTGGTCTTCCAGGGAACTATCAAAGCCTAGACTGTTTCAGACATCACTCCCATGGAGAAAAGTGCGCGTGGTGACTGTTGTATTCAATCCCGATGCAATTTCTGTGTTTAACCAACTCTCTGATAGTCCACAGATTACAGAATGCGACCAGACGTGCATCGGAAACTACTACTGGTCTACCAGGGAACGATCAAAGAGTAGACTGTTTCAGACATTACTCCCATGGATGAAAGTGCGGATGGTGACTGTTGTATTCAATCCCGATGCAATTTCTGTATTTCATCAACACTCTGATAGTCCACAGATCAAAGAATGCCACCAGATGTGCATCGGAAACTACTACTGGTCTTCCAGGGAACGATCAAAGCGTAGACTGTTTGAGACATTAGTCCCGTGGAGGAAAGTGCGCATTGTGACTGTTGTATTCAATCCCGATGCAATTTCTGTGTTTCATCAACACATATTACAGAATGCCACCAGATGTGCATCGGAAACTACTACTGGTCTTCCAGGGAACGATCAATGAGTAGACTGTTTGAGACCTTACTCCCATGGAGGAAAGTGCGCATGGTGACTTCTGTATTCTATCCCGAAGCGATTTCTGTGCTTTATCAACATTCTGATGGTCCACAGTTTACGGAAAGCCTCCAGATGAGCATCGGAAAGTACTACTGGTCTTCCAGGGAACGATCAATGCGTAGACTGTTAGAGACATTACTCCCATGGAGGAAAGTGCGCATGGTGACTGTTGTATTCAATCCCGATACAATTTCTGTGTTTCATCAACACTCTGATAGTCCACAGATTACAGAATGCCTCCAGATGTGCATCAGAAACTACTACTGGTCTTCCAGGGAACGATCGAATCGTAGGCTGTTAGAGACATGACACCCATGGAGGTAAGTGCGCATGGCGACTGTTGTATTCAATCCCGATGCAATTTCTGTGTTTCATCAGCACTCTTATAGTCCACAGATTACAGAATGCTTAAAGATGTGCATCGGAAAGTACTACTGGTCTTCCTGGGAACGATCAAAGCGTAGACTGTTTGAGACATTATTCCCATGAAGGAATGTGCGCATTGTGACTGTTGTATTCAATCCCGAGGCAATTTCTATGTTTCATCAACACTCTGATAGTCCACAGATTACAGAATGCCACCAGATGTGCATCGGAAACTACTACTGGTCTTCCAGGGAACGATCAAATCGTAGACTGTTTGAGACATTACTCCCGTGGAGGAAAGTGCGCATGGTGACTGTTGTATTCAATTCCCATTCAATTTCTGTGTTTCATCAACACTCTGATTGTCCACAGATTACAGAATGCCACCAGATGTGCATCGGAAACTACTACTGGTCTTCCAGGGAACGATCAAAGCGTAGACTGCTTGGGACATTACTTCCATGGAGGAAACTGCTCATGGAGACTGTTGTATTCAATCCCGATGCAATTTCTGTGTTTCAATAACACTCTGATAGTCCACAGATTACAGAAAGCATACAGATGTGCATCAGAAACTACTACTGGTCTTCCAGGGAACGATCAAATCGTAGGCTGTTAGAGACATTACTCCCATGGTTGAAAGTGCGCATGGTGACTGTTGTACTCAATCCCTATGCAATATCTTTGTTTCATCAACACTCGGATAGTCTACATATTACAGAATGCCACCAGATATGCATCGGAAACTACTACTGGTCTTCCAGGGAACGATCAAAGCGTAGACTGTTTGAGACATTACTCCCATGAAGGAAACTGCGCATGGAGACTGTTGTATTCAATCCCGATGCAATTTCTCTGTTTCATCAACACTCTGAAAGTCCACAGATTACAGATAGCATCCAGATGTGCATCGGAAACTATTACTGGTCTTCCAGGGAACGATCAATGCGTAGACTGTGTGAGACATTACTCCCGTGGAGGAAAGTGCGCATTGTGACTGTTGTATTCAATCCCGATGCAATTTCTCTGTTTCATCAACACTCTGATAGCCCACAGACAATAGAATGCCTCCAGATGTTCATCAGAAACTACTACTGGTCTTCCAGGGAACGATCAAAGCGTAGACAGTTTGAGACATTACTCCCATGAAGGAAAGTGCGCATAATGACAGTTGTATTCAATCCCGATGCAATTTCTGTGTTTCATCAGCATTCTTATAGTCCACAGATTGCAGAATGCTTTCAGATGTGCATCGGAAACTACTACTGGTCTTCCTGGGAACGATCAAAGCGTAGACTGTTTGAGACATTATTCCCATGAAGGAATGTGCTTATTGTGACTGTTGTATTCCATACCGATGCAATTTCTGTGTTTCATCAACACTCTGATAGTCCACAGATTACAGAAAGCATAGAGACGTGCATCAGAAACTACTACTGGTCTTCCAGGGAACGATCAAATCGTAGGCTGTTAGAGACATTACTCCCATGGTTGAAAGTGCGCATGGTGACTGTTGTACTCAATCCCTATGCAATATCTTTGTTTTAGCAACACTCGGATAGTCTACATATTACAGAATGCCACCAGATGTGCATCGGAAACTACTACTGGTCTTCCAGGGAACGATCAAAGCGTAGATTGTTTGAGACATTACTCCCATGGAGGAAACTGCGCATGGAGACTGTTGTATTCAATCCCGATGCAATTTCTCTGTTTCATCAACACTCTGAAAGTCCACAGATTACAGAAAGCATCCAGATGTGCATCGGAAACTATTACTGGTCTTCCAGGGAACGATCAATGCGTAGACTGTGTGAGACATTACTCCCGTGGAGGAAAGTGCGCATAGTGACTGTTGTATTCAATCTCGATGCAATTTCTCTGTTTCATCAACACTCTGATAGCCCACAGACAATAGAATGCCTCCAGATGTTCATCAGAAACTACTACTGGTCTTCGAGATAACGATCAAAGCGTAGACAGTTTGAGACATTACTCCCATGAAGGTAAGTGCGCATTATGACAGTTGTATTCAAACCCGATGCAATTTCTGTGTTTAACCAACACTCTGATACTCCACAGATTACAGAATGCCTCCAGATGTGCATCGGAAACTACTACTGGTCTTCCAGGGAACGATCAAAGCGTAGACTGTTTGAGATATTACTTCCATGGAGGAAGCTGCTCATGGAGACTGTTGTATTAAATCCCGATGCAATTTCTGTGTTTCATCAACACTCTGATAGTCCACAGATTACAGAAAGCATACAGATGTGCATCAGAAATTACTACTGGTCTTCCAGGGAACGATCAAATCGTAGGCAGTTAGAGAAATTACTCCCATGCTTGAAAGTGCGCATGGTGACCGTTGTACTCAATCCCTATGCAATTTCTTTGTTTCATCAACACTCTGATAGTCTACATATTACAGAATGCCACCAGATGTTCATAGGAAACTACTCCTGGTCTTTCAGGGAACGATCAAAGCGTAGACTGTTTGAGACATTACTCCCATGGAGGGAACTGCGCATGGAGACTGTTGTATTCAATCCCGATGCAATTTCTGTATTTCATCAACACTCTGAAAGTCCACAGATTACAGAAAGCATCCAGATGTGCATCGGAAACTATTACTGGTCTTCCAGGGAACGATCAAATGGTAGACTCTTAGAGACATTACTCCCATGGAGGAAAGTGCTCATGGTGAGTGTTGTATTCAATCCCGATGCAATTTCTGTGTTTCATCATCACTCTGATAGTCTACAGATTACAAAATGCCTCCAGATGTGCATCGGAAACTACTACTGGTCTTCCAGGGAACGATCAAAGAGTAGACGGTTTGAGACATTACTCCCGTGTAGGAAAGTGCGCATGGTGACTGTTGTATTCAATCCCGATGCAATTTCTGTGTTTCATCAACACTCTGATAGTCCACAGATTACAGAATGCCTCCAGATGTTCATCAGAAACTACTACTGGTCTTCCAGGTAACGATCAAAGCGTAGCCCGTTAGAGACATTACACCCATGAAGGAAAGTGCGCATGGTGACTGTTGTATTCAATCCCGATGCAATTTCTGTGTTTCATCAACACTCTGAAAGTCCACAGATTACAGAAAGCATCCAGATGTGCATCGGAAACTATTACTGGTCTTCCAGGGAACGATCAAAGCGTAGATTGTGTGAGACATTACTCCCGTGGAGGAAAGTGCGCATGGTGACTGTTGTATTCAATCCCGATTCAATTTCTCTGTTTCATCAACACTCTGATAGCCCACTGAAAACAGAATCCCTCCAGATGTTCATCAGAAACTACTACTGGTCTTCCAGGGAACGATCAAAGCGTAGACAGTTTGAGACATTACTCCCATGAAGGAAAGTGCGCATGGTGACTGTTGTATTCAATCCCGACGCAATTTCTGTATTTCATCAGCACTCTTATAGTCCACAGATTACAGAATGCTTTCAGATGTGCATCGGAAACTAGTACTGGTC
This sequence comes from Schistocerca gregaria, assembly GCF_023897955.1. Lineage (NCBI taxonomy): Eukaryota > Metazoa > Arthropoda > Insecta > Orthoptera > Acrididae > Schistocerca > Schistocerca gregaria. Next base: position 1,695,861 of record NC_064923.1, on the reverse strand, counting down.
TTCCTGGGAACGATCAAAGCGTATACTGTTTGAGACATTATTCCCATGAAGGAATGTGCGCATTGTGACTGTTGTATTCAATCCCGATGCAATTTCTATGTTTCATCAACACTCTGATAGTCCACAGATTACAGAAAGCATACAGATGTGCATCAGAAACTACTACTGGTCTTCCAGTGAACGATTAATCGTAGGCTGTTAGAGACATTACTCCCATGGTTGAAAGTGCGCATGGTGACTGTTGTACTCAATCCCTATGCAATATCTTTGTTTCATCAACACTCTGATAGTCTACATATTACAGAATGCCACCAGATGTGCATCGCAAACTACTACTGGTCTTCCAGGGAATGATCAAAGCGTAGACTGTTTGAGACATTACTCCCATGGAGGAAACTGCGCATGGAGACTGTTGTATTCAATCCCGATGCAATTTCTGTGTTTCATCAACACTCTGAAAGTCCACAGATTACAGAAAGCATCCAGATGTGCATCGGAAACTATTACTGGTCTTCCAGGGAACGATCAAAGCGTAGATTTTGTGAGACATTACTCCCGTGGAGGAAAGTGCGCATGGTGACTGTTGTATTCAATCCCGATTCAATTTCTCTGTTCCATCAACACTCTGATAGCCCACAGACAACAGAATCCCTCCAGATGTTCATCAGAAACTACTACTGGTCTTCCAGGGAGCAACCAAAGCGTAGACTGTTTGAGACATTACTCCCATGAAGGAAAGTGCGCATGGTGACTGTTGTATTCAATCCCGATGCAATTTCTGTGTTTCATCAACACTCTGATAGAACACAGATTACAGAATGCCTCCAGATGTGCATAGGAAACCACTACTGGTCTTCCTGGGAACGATCAAAGCGTAGTCTGTTTGAGACATTATTCCCATGAAGGAATGTGCGCATTGTGACTGTTGTATTCAATCCCGATGCAATTTCTGTGTTTCATCAACACCCTGATAGTCCACGCATTACAGAATGCCACGAGATGTGCATCGGAAACTACTACTGGTCTTCCAGGGAACTATCAAAGCCTAGACTGTTTCAGACATCACTCCCATGGAGAAAAGTGCGCGTGGTGACTGTTGTATTCAATCCCGATGCAATTTCTGTGTTTCATCAACTCTCTGATAGTCCACAGATTACAGAATGCGACCAGACGTGCATCGGAAACTACTACTGGTCTACCAGGGAACGATCAAAGAGTAGACTGTTTCAGACATTACTCCCATGGAGGAAAGTGCGGATGGTGACTGTTGTATTCAATCCCGATGCAATTTCTGTATTTCATCAACACTCTGATAGTCCACAGATTAAAGAATGCCACCAGATGTGCATCGGAAACTACTACTGGTCTTCCAGGGAACGATCAAAGCGTAGACTGTTTGAGACATTAGTCCCGTGGAGGAAAGTGCGCATTGTGACTGTTGTATTCAATCCCGATGCAATTTCTGTGTTTCATCAACACATATTACAGAATGCCACCAGATGTGCATCGGAAACTACTACTGGTCTTCCAGGGAACGATCAATGAGTAGACTGTTTGAGACCTTACTCCCATGGAGGAAAGTGCGCATGGTGACTTCTGTATTCTATCCCGAAGCAATTTCTGTGCTTTATCAACATTCTGATGGTCCACAGTTTACGGGAAGCCTCCAGATGAGCGTCGGAAAGTACTACTGGTCTTCCAGGGAACGATCAAAGCGTAGACTGTTGGAGACATTACTCCCATGGAGGGAAGTGCGCATGGTGACTGTTGTATTCAATCCCGATACAATTTCTGTGTTTCATCAACACTCTGATAGTCCACAGATTACAGAATGCCTCCAGATGTGCATCACAAACTACTACTGGTCTTCCAGGGAACGATCAAATCGTAGACAGTTTGAGACATTACTCCCATGAAGGAAAGTGCGCATAATGACAGTTGTATTCAATCCCGATGCAATTTCTGTGTTTCATCAGCACTCTTATAGTCCACAGATTGCAGAATGCTTTCAGATGTGCATCGGAAACTACTACTGGTCTTCCAGGAACGATCAAAACGTAGACTGTTTGAGACATTACTCCCGTGGAGGAAAGTGCGCATGGTGACTGTTGTATTCTATCCCGATGCAATTTCTGTGTTTAACCAACACTCTGATAGTCCACAGATTACAGAATGCCTGCAGATGTGCATCGGAAACTACTACTGGTCTTCCAGGGAACGATCAAAGCGTAGACTGTTTGAGACATTACTTCCATGGAGGAAGCTGCTCATGGAGACTGTTGTATTCAATCCCGATGCAATTTCTGTGTTTCAATAACACTCTGATAGTCCACAGGTTACAGAAAGCATACAGATGTGCATCAGAAACTACTACTGGTCTTCCAGGGAACGATCAAATCGTAGGCTGTTAGAGACATTACTCCCATGGTTGAAAGTGCGCATGGTGACTGTTGTACTCAATCCCTATGCAATATCTTTGTTTCAGCAACACTCGGATAGTCTACATATTACAGAATGCCACCAGATGTGCATCGGAAACTACTACTGGTCTTCCAGGGAACGATCAAAGCGTAGACTGTTTGAGACATTACTCCCATGGAGGAAACTGCGCATGGAGACTGTTGTATTCAATCCCGATGCAATTTCTCTGTTTCATCAACACTCTGAAAGTCCACAGATTACAGAAAGCATCCAGATGTGCATCGGAAACTATTACTGGTCTTCCAGGGAACGATCAATGCGTAGACTGTGTGTGACATTACTCCCGTGGAGGAAAGTGCGCATAGTGACTGTTGTATTCAATCTCGATGCAATTTCTCTGTTTCATCAACACTCTGATAGTCCACAGATTACAGAATGCCTCCAGATGTGCATCGGAAACCACTACTGGTCCTCCAGGGATCGATCAAAGCGTAGACTGTTTGAGACATTACTCCCATGGACGAAAGTGCGCATGGTGACAGTTGTATTCAATCCCGATGCAATTTCTGTGTTTCATCAACACTCTGATAGTCCACAAATTACGGAAAGCCTCCAGATGTGCAATGGATACTACTACTGGTCTTCCAGGGAACGATCAAAGCGTAGACTGTTCTAGACATTACTCCCATGGAGGAAAGTGCGCATGGTGACTGTTGTATTCAATCCCGATGCAATTTCTGTGTTTCATCAACACTCTGATCGTCAACAGATAAAAGAATGCCACCAGATGTGCATCGGAAACTACTACTGGTCTTCCAGGGAACGATCAAAGCGTAGACTGTTTGAGACCTTACTCCCATGGAGGAAAGTGCGCATGGTGACTTTTGTATACAATCCCGATGCAATTTCTGTGTTTCATCAACACTCTGATAGTCAACAGATTACAGAATGCCTCCAGACGTGCATCGGAAACTATAACTGGTCTTCCAGGGAACGATCAAACAGTACACTGTTTGAGACATTACTCCCATGGAGGAAAGTGCGCATGGTGATTGTTGTATTCAATCCCGATGCAATTTCTGTGTTTCATCAACACTGTGATAGTCCACAGATTAGAGAATGCCAGCAGATGTGCATCGGAAACTACTACTGGTCTTCCAGGGAACGATCAAGCGTAGACTGTTTGAGAATTACTCCCATGGAGGAAAGTTCGCATGCTGACTTTTGGATTCAATCCCGATGCAATTTCTGTGTTTCATGAACAATCCGATACTCGACAGATTACACAATGCCACCAGATGTGCATCGGAAACTACTACTGGTCTTCCAGGGAACAATCAAATCGTAGACTGTTTAAGACATTACTCCCATGGAAGAATGTGCGCATGGTGACTGTTGTATTCAATCCCGATCTAATTTCTGTGTTTCATCAACACTCTGATAGTCCTCAGATTACAGAATGCCTCCAGATGTGCACCGGAAACTACTACTGGTCTTCCAGGGATCAATCAGAGCGTAGAGTGTCTGAGACGTTACTCCCATGAAGGGAAGTGAGCATGGTGACTGTTGTATTCAATCCCGATGCAATTTCTGTGTTTCATCAACACTCTTATAGTCCACAGATTACAGAATGCCACCAGATGTGCATCGGAAACTACTACTGGTCTTCTGGGGAACGATCAAAGCGTAGACTGTTTGAGACATTACTCCCGTGGAGGAAAGAGCGCATGGTGATTGTTGTATTCAATCCCGATGCAATTTCTGTGTTTCATCAACTCTCTGATAGTCCACAGATTACAAAATGCCACCAGATGTGCATCGGAAACTACTACTGGTCTTCCAGGGAACGATCAAAGCGTAGGCTGTTTGAGAATTACTCCCATGGAGGAAAGTTCGCATGGTGACTGTTGGATTCAATCCCGATGCAATTTCTGTGTTTCATCAACAATCTGATAGTCCACAGATTACAGATTGCCTCCATATGTGCACCGAAAACTATTACTGGTCTTCCAGGGATCAATCAGAGCGTAGAGTGTTTGAGACATTACTCCCATGAAGGGAAGTGAGCATGGTGACTGTTGTATTCAATCCCGATGCAATTACTGTGTTTCATCAACACTCTGATAGTCCACAGATTACAGAATGCCTCCAGATGTGCATCAGGAACCACTACTGGTCTTCGAGGGAACGATCAAAGAGTAGACTGTTTGAGACATTACTCCCACGGAGGAAAGTGCGCATGGTGACTGTTGAATTCAATCCCGATGCAATTTATGTGTTTCATCAACACTCTGATAGTCCACAGATTACAGGATGATACCAGATGTGCATCGGAAACTACTACTGGTCTTCTGGGGAACGATCAAAGCGTAGACTGTTTGAGACATTACTCCCGTGGAGGAAAGAGCGCATGGTGATTGTTGTATTCAATCCCGATGCAATTTCTGTGTTTCATCAACACTCTGATAGTCCACAGATTACAGAATGGCTCCAGATGTGCACCGGACACTACTACTGGTCTTCCAGGGATCAATCAGAGCGTAGAGTGTTTGAGACATTACTCCCATGAAGGGAAGTGAGCATGGTGACTGTTGTATTCAATCCCGATGCAATTACTGTGTTTCATCAACACTCTGATAGTCCACAGATTACAGAATGCCTCCAGATGTGCATCAGGAACCACTACTGGTCTTCGAGGGAACGATCAAAGCGTAGACTGTTTGAGACATTACTCCCATAGACGAAAGTGCGCATAGTGACAGTTGTATTCAATCCCGATGCAATTTCTGTGTTTCATCAACACTCTGATAGTCCACAGATTACAGAATGCCACCAGATGTGCATCGGAAACTACTACTGGTCTTCCAGGGAACGATCAAAGTGTAGACTGTTTGAGACATTACTCCCATGGAGGAAAGTGCGCATGGTGACTGTTGTATAATATCCCGATGGAATTTCTGTGTTTCATCAACACTCTGATAGTCAACAGATTACAGAATGCCTCCAGATGTGCATCGGAAACTACTACTGGTCTTCCAGGCAACGATCAAAGAGTAGACTGTTTGAGACATTACTCCCACGGAGGAAAGTGCGCATGGTGACTGTTGAATTCAATCCCGATGCAATTTATGTGTTTCATCAACACTCTGATAGTCCACAGATTACAGAATGATACCAGATGTGCATCGGAAACTACTACTGGTCTCCTGGGGAACGATCAAAGCGTAGACTGTTTGAGACATTACTCCCGTGGAGGAAAGAGCGCATGGTGATTGTTGTATTCAATCCCGATGCAATTTCTGTGTTTCATCAACACTCTGATAGCCCACAGATTACAGAATGCCACCAGATGTGCATCGGAAACTACTACTGGTCTTCCAGGGAACGATCTAAGCGTAGGCTATTTGAGAATTACTCCCATGGATGAAAGTTCGCATGGTGACTGTTGGATTCAATCCCGATGCAATTTCTGTGTTTCATCAACAATCTGATATTCCACAGATTACAGATTGCCTCCATATGTGCACGGGAAACTACTACTGGTCTTCCAGGGATCAATCAGAGCGTAGAGTGTTTGAGACATTACTCCCATGAAGGGAAGTGAGCATGGTGACTGTTGTATTCAATCCCAATGCAATTACTGTGTTTCATCAACACTCTGATACTCCACAGATTACAGAATGCCTCCAGATGTGCATAAGGAACCACTACTGGTCTTCGAGGGAACGATCAAAGCGTAGACTGTTTGAGACATTACTCCCATGGACGAAAGTGCGCATAGTGACAGTTGTATTCAATCCCGATGCAATTTCTGCGTTTCATCAACACTCTGATAGTCCACAAATTACGGAAAGCCTCCAGATGTGCATCGGAAACTTGTACTGGTCTTCCAGGGAACGATCAAAGCGTAGACTGTTACAGACATTACTCCCTTGGAGGAAAGTGCGCATGGTGAATGTTGTATTCAATCCTGATGCAATTTCTGTGTTTCATCAACACTCTGATAATCCACAGATTACAGAATGCCACCAGATGTGCATCGGAAACTACCAGTGGTCTTCCAGGGAACGATCAAAGCGTAGACTCTTTGAGACATTACTCCCATGGAGGAAAGTGCGCATGGTGACTGTTGTATACAATCCCGATGCAATTTCTGTCTTTCATCAACTCTCTGATTGTCCACAGATTACAGAATGCCTCTAGATGTGCATCGGAAACTAGTACTGGTCTTCCAGGGACCGATCAAAGCGTAGACTGTTTGAGACATTACTCCCGTGGAGGAAAGTGCGCATGGTGACTGTTGTATTCAATCCCGATGCAATTTCTGTGTTTCATCAACACTCTGATAGTCCACAGATTACAGAATGCCTCCAGATGTGCATCGGAAACTACTACTGGTCTTCCAGGGAACGATCAAAGCGTAGAGTGTTTGAGACATTACTCCCATGGAGGAAAGTGCGCATGGTGACTGTTGTATTCAATTCCGATTCAATTCCGTGTTTCATCAACACTCTGATAGGCCACAGATTACAGAATGACATCAGATGTGTATCGGAAAATACTACTTGTCTTCCAGGGAACGATCAAAGCGTAGACTGTTTCAGACATTACTCCCATGGAGGAAAGTGCGGATGGTGACTGTTGTATTCAATCCCGGTACATTTCCTGTGTTTCATCAACATTATGATAGTCCACAGATTACAGAATGCCACCAGATGTGCAGCGGAAACTACTACTGGTCTTCCAGAAAACGATCAAATCGTAGGCTGTTTGAGACTTTACCCCCATTTAGGAAACTGCTCATGGAGACTGTTGTGTTCAATCCCGATGCAATATCTGTGTTTCATGAACAGTCTGATAGTCCACAGATTACAGAAAGCATCCTGATGTGCATCGGTAACTACTACTGGTCTTCCAGGTAACTATCAAAGTGTAGGCTGTAGAGTCATTTCTCCCATGGTGGAAAGTGCGCATGGTGACTGTTGTATTCAATCCCGATGCAATATCTGTGTTTCATCAAGACTCTGATAGTCTACAGATTACAGAATGCCATTAGATGTGCATCGGGAACTACTACTGGTCTTCCAGGGAACGATCAAAGCGTAGACTCTTAGAGACATTACTCCCATGGACGAAAGTGCGCATGGTGACAGTTGTATTCAATCCCGATGCAATTTCTGTGTTTCATCAACACTCTGATAGTCCACAGATTACAGAATGCCTCCAGATGTGCATCGGAAACTACTACTGGTCTTCCAGGGAACGATCAAAGCGTAAACTCTTTAAAACATTACTCCCATGGAGGTAAGTGCTCAGGGAGACTGTTGTATTCAATCCCGATGCAATTTCTGTGTTTCATCAACACTCTGATAGTCCACAGATTATAGAATGCCTCCAGATGTGCATCGGAAACTACTACTGGTCTTCCAGGGATCAATCAGAGCGTAGAGTGTTTGAGACATTACTCCCATGAAGGGAAGTGAGCATGGTGAATGTTGTATTCAATCCCGACGACATTTCTGTGTTTCATCAACACTCTGATTGTCAACAGATTACAGAATGCCTCCAGATGTGCATCGGAAACTACTACTGGTCTTCCAGGGAACGATCAAAGACTAGACTGTTTGAGACATGACTCCCACGGAGGAAAGTGCGCATGGTGACTGTTGTATTCAATCCCGATGCAATTTATGTGATTCATCAACATTCTGATAGTCCACAGATTACAGAATCTCACCAGATGTGCATCGGAAACTACTACTGGTCTTCTGGGGAACGATCAAAGCGTAGACTGTTTGAGACATTACTCCCGTGGAGGAAAGAGCGCATGGTTATTGTTGTATTCAATCCCGATGCAATTTCTGTGTTTCATCAACACTCTGATAGTCCACAGATTACAGCATGCCACCGGATGTGCATCGGAAACTACTACTGGTCTTCCAGGGAACGATCAAAGCGTAGACTGTTTTACACATTACTCCCATGGAGGAAAATGCGCATGGTGACATTGGTATTCAATCCCGATGCAATTTCTGTGTTTCACCAACACTCTGATAGTCCACAGATTACAGACTGCCTCCAGATGTGCATCGGAAACTACTACTGGTCTTCCAGGGAACGATCAAAGCGTAGACTGATTGAGACATTACTCCCGTGGAGGAAACAGCGCATGGTCATTGTTGTATTCAATCCCGATGCAATTTCTGTGTTTCATCAACACTCTGATAGTCCACAGATTACAGAATTCCACCAGATGTGCATCGGAAACTACTACTGGTCTTCCAGGGAACGATCAAAGCGTAGACTGTTTGAGAATTACACCCATGGAGGAAAGTTCGCATGGTGACTGTTGGATTGAATCCCGATGCAACTTCTGTGTTTCATGAACTATCTGATACTCCACAGATTACAGAATGCCACCAAATGTACATCGGAAACTACTACTGGTCTTCCAGGGAACGATCAAATCGTAGACTGATTAAGACATTACTCCCATGGAAGAAAGTGCGCATGGTGACTGTTGTATTCAATCCCGATGCAATTTCTGTGTTTCATCAACACTCTGACAGTCCACAGCTTACAGAATGCCTCCAGATGTGCATCGGAAACCACTACTGGTCTTCCAAGAACGATCAAAGCGTAGACTGTTTGAGACATTACTCCCATGGACGAAAGTGCGCATGGTGACAGTTGTATTCAATCCCGATGCAATTTCTGTTTTTCATCAACACTCTGATAGTCCACAAATTACGGAAAGCCTCCAGATGTGAATCGGAAACTACTACTGGTCTTCCAGGGAACGATCAAAGCGTAGACTGTTAGTGACATTACTCCCATGGAGGTAAGTGCGCATGGTGACTGTTGTATTCAATCCCGATGCAATTTCTGTGTTTCATCAACACTCTGATAGTCCACAGATTAAAGAATGCCTCCAGATGTGCATCGGAAGCTACTACTGGTCTTCCAGGGAACGATCTAAGCGTAGACTGTTTGAGACATTACTCCCATGGAGGAAACTGCGCATGGTGACTGTTGTAAACAATCCCGATGCAATTTCTGTGTTTCATCAACACTCTGATAGTCAACAGATTGCAGAATGCCTACTGATGTGCATCGGAAACTACTACTGGTCTTCCAGGTAACGATCAAAGAGTAGACTGTTGTAGACATTACTCCCATGGAGGAAAGTGCGCATGGTGAATGTTGTATTCAATCCCGATGCAATTTCTGTGTTTCATCAACACTCTGATAGTCCACAGATTACAGAATGCCTCCAGATGTGCACCGGAAACTACAACTGGTACTCCAGGGATCAATCAGAGCGTAGAGTGTCTGAGACATTACTCCCATGAAGGGAAGTGAGCATGGTGACTGTTGTATTCAATCCCGATGCGATTTCTGTGTTTCATTAACACTCTGATAGTCCACAGATTACAGAATGCCACCAGATGTGCATCGGAAACTACTACAGGTCTTCCGGGGAACGATCAAAGCGTAGACTGTTTAAGACATTACTCCCATGGAAGAAAGTGCGCATGGTGACTGTTGTATTCAATCCCGATGCAATTTCTGTGTTTCATCAACACTCTGATAGTCCATAGATTACAGAATGCCTCCAGATGTGCATCGGGAACCACTACTGGTCTTCCAGGGAACGATCAAAGCGTAGACTGTTTGAGACATTATTCCCATGGACGAAAGTGCGCGTGGTGACTGTTGTATTCAATCCCGATGCAATTTCTGTGTTTCATCAACACTCTGGTAGTCCACAGATTAAAGAATGCCACCAGATGTGCACCGGAAACTACCACTGGTTTTCCAGGGATCAATCAGAGCGTAGAGTGTCTGAGACATTACTCCCATGAAGGGAAGTGAGCATGGTGACAGTTGTATTCAATCCCGATGCAATTTCTGTGTTTCATCAACACTCTGATAGTCCACAAATTACGGAAAGCCTCCAGATGTGCATCGGAAACTACTACTGGTCTTCCAGGGAACGATCAAAGCGTAGACTGTTAGAGACATTACTCCCATGGAGGAAAGTGCGCGTGGTGACTGTTGTATTCAATCCCGATGCAATTTCTGTGTTTCATCAACACTCTGATAGTCCACAGATTAAAGAATGCCACCAGATGTGCATCGGAAACTACTACTGGTCTTCCAGGGAACGATCAAAGCGTAGACTGTTTGAGACATTACTCCAATGGAGGAAAGTGCGCATGGTGACTGTTGTATACAATCCCGATGCAATTTCTGTCTTTCATCAAAACTCTGATAGTCAACAGATTACAGAATGCCTCCAGATGTGCATCGGAAACTACTACTTGTCTTCATCTACATCTACATCTACATCTACATGACTACTCTGCAATTCACATTTAAGTGCTTGGCAGAGGGTTCATCGAACCACAATCATACTATCTCTCTACTATTCCACTCCCGAACAGCGAGCGGGAAAAACGAACACCTAAACCTTTCTGTTCGAGCTCTGATTTCTCTTATTTTATTTTGATGATCATTCCTACCTATGTAGGTTGGGCTCAACAAAATATTTTCGCATTCGGAGGAGAAAGTTGGTGACTGAAATTTCGTAAAAAGCTCTCGCCGCGACGAAAAACGTCTATGCTGTAATGACTTCCATCCCAACTCGTGTATCATATCTGCCACACTCTCTCCCCTATAACGCGATAATACAAAACGAGCTGCCCTTCTTTGCACCCTCTCGATGTCCTCCGTCAATCCCACCTGGTAAGGATCCCACACCTTCCAGGGAACGATCAAAGAGTTGACTGTTTGAGACATTACTCCCATGGAGGAAAGAGCGCATGGTGATTGTTGTATTCAATCCCGATGCAATTTCTGTGTTTCATCAACACTCTGATAGTCCACAGATTACAGAATGCCAGCAGATGGGCACCGGAAACTACTACTGGTCTTCCAGGGAACGATCAAAGCGTAGACTGTTTGAGAATTACTCCCATGGAGGAAAGTTCGCATGCTGACTGTTGGATTCAGTCCCGATGCAATTTCTGTGTTTCATGAACAATCTGATACTCCACAGATTACAGAATGCCACCAGATGTGCATCGGAAACTACTACTGGTCTTCCAGGGAACGATCAAATCGTAGACTGTTTAAGACATTAGTCCCATGGAAGAAAGTGCGCATGGTGACTGTTGTATTCAATCCCGATGCAATTTCTGTGTTTCATCAACACTCTGATAGTCCACAGATTACAGAATGCCTCCAAATGTGCACCGGAAACTACTACTGGTCTTCCAGGGATCAATCAGAGCGTAGAGTGTCTGAGACATTACTCCCATGAAGGGAAGTGAGCATGGTGACTGTTGTATTCAATCCCGATGTAATTACTGTGTTTCATCAACACTCTGATAGTCCACAAATTACGGAAAGCCTCCAGATGTGCATCGGAAACTACTACTGGTCTATTAGGCAACGATCAAAGCGTAGACAGTTAGAGACATTACTCCCATGGATGAAAGTACGCATGGTGACTGTTGTATTCAATCCCGATGCAATTTCTGTGTTTCATCAACACTCTGATAGTCCACAGATTACAGAATGCCTGCAGATGTGCACCGGAAACTACTACTGGTCTTCCAGGGAACGATCAAAGAGTAGACTGTTTGAGACATTACTCCCACGGAGGAAAGTGCGCATGGTGACTGTTGGATTCAATCCCGATGCAATATCTGTGTTTCATCAACACTCTGATAGTCCACAGATTACAGAATGATACCAGATGTGCATCGGAAACTACTACTGGTCTTCTGGGGAACGATCAAAGCGTAGACTGTTTGAGACATTACTCCCACGGAGGAAAGTGCGCATGGTGACTGTTGAATTCAATCCCGATGCAATTTATGTGTTTCATCAACACTCTGATACTCCACAGATTACAGAATGCCTCCAGATGTGCATCAGGAACCACTACTGGTCTTCGAGGGGACGATCAAAGCGTAGACTGTTTGAGACATTACTCCCATGGACGAAAGTGCGCATAGTGACAGTTGTATTCAATCCCGATGCAATTTCTGTGTTTCATCAACACTCTGATAGTCCACAAATTACGGAAAGCCTCCAGATGTGCATCGGAAACTACTACTGGTCTTCCAGGGAACGATCAAAGCGTAGACTGTTACAGACATTACTCTCTTGGAGGAAAGTGCGCATGGTGAATGTTGTATTCAATCCTGATGCAATTTCTGTGTTTCATCAACACTCTGATAATCCACAGATTACAGAATGCCACCAGATGTGCATCGGAAACTACTAGTGGTCTTCCAGGGAACGATCAAAGCGTAGACTGTTTGAGACATTACTCCCATGGAGGAAAGTGCGCATGGTGACTGTTGTATACAATCCCGATGCAATTTCTGTCTTTCATCAACTCTCTGATTGTCCACAGATTACAGAATGCCTCTAGATGTGCATCGGAAACTACTACTGGTCTTCCAGGGACCGATCAAAGCGTAGACTGTTTGAGACATTACTCCCGTGGAGGAAAGTGCGCATGGTGACTGTTGTATTCAATCCCGATGCAATTTCTGTGTTTCATCAACACTCTGATAGTCCACAGATTACAGAATGCCTCCAGATGTGCATCGGAAACTACTACTGGTCTTCCAGGGAACGATCAAAGCGTAGAGTGTTTGAGACATTACTCCCATGGAGGAAAGTGCGCATGGTGACTGTTGTATTCAATTCCGATTCAATTCTGTGTTTCATCAACACTCTGATAGGCCACAGATTACAGAATGACATCAGATGTGTATCGGAAAATACTACTGGTTTTCCAGGGAACGATCAAAGCGTAGACTGTTTCAGACATTACTCCCATGGAGGAAAGTGCGGATGGTGACTGTTGTATTCAATCCCGGTACATTTTCTGTGTTTCATCAACATTCTGATAGTCCACAGATTATAGAATGCCACCAGATGTGCAGCGGAAACTACTACTGGTCTTCCAGAAAACGATCAAATCGTAGGCTGTTTGAGACTTTACCCCCATTTAGGAAACTGCCCATGGAGACTGTTGTGTTCAATCCCGATGCAATATCTGTGTTTCATGAACAGTCTGATAGTCCACAGATTACAGAAAGCATCCAGATGTGCATCGGTAACTACAACTGGTCTTCCAGGTAACTATCAAAGTGTAGGCTGTAGAGTCATTTCTCCCATGGTGGAAAGTGCGCAAGGTGACTGTTGTATTCAATCCCGATGCAATATCTGTGTTTCATCAAGACTCTGATAGTCTACAGATTCCAGAATGCCATTAGATGTGCATCGGGAACTACTACTGGTCTTCCAGGGAACGATCAAAGCGTAGACTGTTTGAGACATTGCTCCCATGGAGGAAACTTCGCATGGACACTGTTGTATTCAATCCCAATGCAATTTCTGTGTTTCATCAACAATCTGATAGTCCACAGATTACAGAAAGCATCCAGATGCGCATCGGAAACTACTACTGGTCTTGCAGGGAACGATCAAAGCGTAGACTCTTAGAGACATTACTCCCATGGACGAAAGTGCGCATGGTGACAGTTGTATTCAATCCCGATGCAATTTCTGTGTTTCATCAACACTCTGATAGTCCACAGATTACAGAATGCCTCCAGATGTGCATCGGAAACTACTACTGGTCTTCCAGGGAACGATCAAATCGTAAACTCTTTGAGACATTACTCCCATGGAGGTAAGTGCTCAGGGAGACTGTTGTATTCAATCCCGATGCAATTTCTGTGTTTCATCAACACTCTGATAGTCAACAGATTACAGAATGCCTCCAGATGTGCATCGGAAACTACTACTGGTCTTCCAGGGAACGATCAAAGACTAGACTGTTTGAGACATGACTCCCACGGAGGAAAGTGCGCATGGTGACTGTTGTATTCAATCCCGATGCAATTTATGTGTTTCATCAACATTCTGATAGTCCACAGATTACAGAATGCCACCAGATGTGCATCGGAAACTACTACTGGTCTTCTGGGGAACGATCAAAGCGTAGACTGTTTGAGACATTACTCCCGTGGAGGAAAGAGCACATGGTTATTGTTGTATTCAATCCCGATGCAATTTCTGTGTTTCATCAACACTCTGATAGTCCACAGATTACAGCATGCCACCAGATGTGCATCGGAAACTACTACTGGTCTTCCAGGGAACGATCAAAGCGTAGACTGTTTTACACATTACTCCCATGGAGGAAAATGCGCATGGTGACATTGGTATTCAATCCCGATGCAATTTCTGTGTTTCACCAACACTCTGATAGTCCACAGATTACAGAATGCCTCCAGATGTGCATCGGAAACTACTACTGGTCTTCCAGGGAACGATCAAAGCGTAGACTGTTTGAGACATTACTCCCATGGAGGAAACTGCTCATGGAGACTGTTGTATTCAAACCGATGCAATTTCTGTGTTTCATCAACACTCTGATAGTCCACAGATTACAGAAAGCATCCAGATGTGCATCCGAAACTACTACTGGTGTTCCAGGGAACGATCAAATCGTAGGGCTGTTAGAGACATTACTCCTATGGTTGAAAGTGCGCATGGTGACTGTTGTATTTAATCCCATTGCAATTTCTGTGTTTCATCAACACTCTGATAGTCCACAAATTACAGAATGCCTCCAGATGTTCATCGGAAACTACTACCGGTCTTCCAGGGAACGATCAAAGCGTAGACTGTTTGAGACATTACTCCCATGAAGGAAAGTGCACATGGTGACTGTTGTATTCAATCCCGATGCAATTTCTGTGTTTAATCAACACTCTGATAGTCCACAGATTACAGAATGCCTCCAGATGTGCATCGGAAACTACTACTGGTCTTCCAGGGAACGATCAAATCGTAGACTGATTGAGACATTACTCCCGTGGAGGAAACAGCGCATGGTCATTGTTGTATTCAATCCCGATGCTATTTCTGTGTTTCATCAACGCTCTGATAGTCCACAGATTACAGAATGCCACCAGATGTGCATCGGAAACTACTACTGGTCTTCCAGGGAACGATCAAAGCGTAGACTGTTTGAGAATTACACCCATGGAGGAAAGTTCGCATGGTGACTGTTGGATTGAATCCCGATGCAACTTCTGTGTTTCATGAACAATCTGATACTCCACAGATTACAGAATGCCACCAAATGTACATCGGAAACTACTACTGGTCTTCCAGGGAACGATCAAATCGTAGACTGATTAAGACATTACTCCCATGGAAGAAAGTGCGCATGGCGACTGTTGTATTCAATCCCGATGCAATTTCTGTGTTTCATCAACACTCTGATACTCCACAGATTACAGAATGCCTCCAGATGTGCACCGGAAACTACCACTGGTCTTCCAGGGATCAATCAGAGCGTAGAGTGTTTGAGACATTACTCCCATGAAGGGAAGTGAGCGTGGTGACTGTTGTATTCAATCCCGATGCAATTTCTGTGTTTCATCAACACTCTGACAGTCCACAGCTTACAGAATGCCTCCAGATGTGCATCGGAAACCACTACTGGTCTTCCAAGAACGATCAAAGCGTAGACTGTTTGAGACATTACTCCCATGGACGAAAGTGCGCATGGTGACAGTTGTATTCAATCCCGATGCAATTTCTGTTTTTCATCAACACTCTGATAGTCCACAAATTACGGAAAGCCTCCAGATGTGAATCGGAAACTACTACTGGTCTTCCAGGGAACGATCAAAGCGTAGACTGTTAGTGACATTACTCCCATGGAGGTAAGTGCGCATGGTGACTGTTGTATTCAATCCCGATGCAATTTCTGTGTTTCATCAACACTCTGATAGTCCACAGATTAAAGAATGCCTCCAGATGTGCATCGGAAACTACTACTGGTCTTCCAGGGAACGATCAAAGACTAGACTGTTTGAGACATGACTCCCACGGAGGAAAGTGCGCATGGTGACTGTTGTATTCAATCCCGATGCAATTTATGTGTTTCATCAACATTCTGATAGTCCACAGATTACAGAATGCCTCCAGATGTGCATCGGAAACTACTACTGGTCTTCCAGGGATCAATCAGAGCGTAGAGTGTTTGAGAAATTACTCCCATGAAGGGAAGTGAGCATGGTGAATGTTGTATTCAATCCCGATGACATTTCTGTGTTTCATCAACACTCTGATAGTCAACAGATTACAGAATGCCTCCAGATGTGCATCGGAAACTACTACTGGTCTTCCAGGGAACGATCAAAGACTAGACTGTTTGAGACATGACTCCCACGTAGGAAAGTGCGCATGGTGACTGTTGTATTCAATCCCGATGCAATTTATGTGTTTCATCAACATTCTGATAGTCCACAGATTACAGAATGCCACCAGATGTGCATCGGAAACTACTACTGGTCTTCTGGGGAACGATCAAAGCGTAGACTGTTTGAGACATTACTCCCGTGGAGGAAAGAGCGCATGGTTATTGTTGTATTCAATCCCGATGCAATTTCTGTGTTTCATCAGCCCTCTGATAGTCCACAGATTACAGCATGCCACCAGATGTGCATCGGAAACTACTACTGGTCTTCCAGGGAACGATCAAAGCGTAGACTGTTTTACACATTACTCCCATGGAGGAAAATGCGCATGGTGTCATTGGTATTCAATCCCGATGCAATTTCTGTGTTTCACCAACACTCTGATAGTCCACAGATTACAGAATGCCTCCAGATGTGCATCGGAAACTACTACTGGTCTTCCAGGGAACGATCTAAGCGTAGACTGTTTGAGACATTACTCCCATGGAGGAAACTGCTCATGGAGACTGTTGTATTCAAACCGATGCAATTTCTGTGTTTCATCAACACTCTGATAGTCCACAGATTACAGAAAGCATCCAGATGTGCATCCGAAACTACTACTGGTGTTCCAGGGAACGATCAAATCGTAGGGCTGTTAGAGACATTACTCCTATGGTTGAAAGTGCGCATGGTGACTGTTGTATTTAATCCCGATGCAATTTCTGTGTTTCATCAACACTCTGATAGTCCACAAATTACAGAATGCCTCCAGATGTTCATCGGAAACTACTACTGGTCTTCCAGGGAACGATCAAAGCGTAGACTGTTTGAGACATTACTCCCATGAAGGAAAGTGCACATGGTGACTGTTGTATTCAATCCCGATGCAATTTCTGTGTTTAATCAACACTCTGATAGTCCACAGATTACAGAATGCATCCAGATGTGCATCGGAAACTACTACTGGTCTTCCAGGGAACGATCAAATCGTAGACTGATTGAGACATTACTCCCGTGGAGGAAACAGCGCATGGTCATTGTTGTATTCGATCCCGATGCAATTTCTGTGTTTCATCAACGCTCTGATAGTCCACAGATTACAGAATGCCACCAGATGTGCATCGGAAACTACTACTGGTCTTCCAGGGAACGATCAAAGCGTAGACTGTTTGAGAATTACACCCATGGAGGAAAGTTCGCATGGTGACTGTTGGATTGAATCCCGATGCAACTTCTGTGTTTCATGAACAATCTGATACTCCACAGATTACAGAATGCCACCAAATGTACATCGGAAACTACTACTGGTCTTCCAGGGAACGATCAAATCGTAGACTGATTAAGACATTACTCCCATGGAAGAAAGTGCGCATGGCGACTGTTGTATTCAATCCCGATGCAATTTCTGTGTTTCATCAACACTCTGATACTCCACAGATTACAGAATGCCTCCAGATGTGCACCGGAAACTACCACTGGTCTTCCAGGGATCAATCAGAGCGTAGAGTGTTTGAGACATTACTCCCATGAAGGGAAGTGAGCGTGGTGACTGTTGTATTCAATCCCGATGCAATTTCTGTGTTTCATCAACACTCTGACAGTCCACAGCTTACAGAATGCCTCCAGATGTGCATCGGAAACCACTACTGGTCTTCCAAGAACGATCAAAGCGTAGACTGTTTGAGACATTACTCCCATGGACGAAAGGGCGCATGGTGACAGTTGTATTCAATCCCGATGCAATTTCTGTTTTTCATCAACACTCTGATAGTCCACAAATTACGGAAAGCCTCCAGATGTGAATCGGAAACTACTACTGGTCTTCCAGGGAACGATCAAAGCGTAGACTGTTAGTGACATTACTCCCATGGAGGTAAGTGCGCATGGTGACTGTTGTATTCAATCCCGATGCAATTTCTGTGTTTCATCAACACTCTGATAGTCCACAGATTAAAGAATGCCTCCAGATGTGCATCGGAAGCTACTACTGGTCTTCCAGGGAACGATCTAAGTGTAGACTGTTTGAGACATTACTCCCATGGAGGAAAGTGCGCATGGTGACTGTAGTAAACAATCCCGATGCAATTTCTGTGTTTCATCAACACTCTGATAGTCAACAGATTGCAGCATGCCTACTGATGTGCATCGGAAACTACTACTGGTCTTCCAGGTAACGATCAAAGAGTAGACTGTTGTAGACATTACTCCCATGGAGGAAAGTGCGCATGGTGATTGTTGTATTCAATCCCGATGCAATTTCTGTGTTTCATCAACACTCTGATAGTCCACAGATTACAGAATGCCTCCAGATGTGCACCGGAAACTACTACTGGTACTCCAGGGATCAATCAGAGCGTAGAGTGTCTGAGACATTACTCCCATGAAGGGAAGTGAGCATGGTGACTGTTGTATTCAATCCCGATGCAATTTCTGTGTTTCATCAACACTCTGATAGTCCACAGATTACAGAATGCCACCAGATGTGCATCGGAAACTACTACAGGTCTTCCGGGGAACGATCAAAGCGTAGACTGTTTAAGACATTACTCCCATGGAAGAAAGTGCGCATGGTGACTGTTGTATTCAATCCCGATGCAATTTCTGTGTTTCATCAACACTCTGATAGTCCACAGATTACAGAATGCCTCCAGATGTGCATCGGAAACCACTACTGGTCTTCCAGGGAACGATCAAAGCGTAGACTGTTTGAAACATTACTCCCATGGACGAAAGTGCGCGTGGTGACTGTTGTATACAATCCCGATGCAATTTCTGTCTTTCATCAAAACTCTGATAGTCAACAGATTACAGAATGCCTCCAGATGTGCATCGGAAACTACTACTTGTCTTCATCTACATCTACATGACTACTCTGCAATTCACATTTAAGTGCTTGGCAGAGGGTTCATCGAACCACAATCATACTATCTCTCTACTATTCCACTCCCGAACAGCGAGCGGGAAAAACGAACACCTAAAACTTTCTGTTCGAGCTCTGATTTCTCTTATTTTATTTTGATGATCATTCCTACCTATGTAGGTTGGGCTCAACAAAATATTTTCGCATTCGGAAGAGAAAGTTGGTGACTGAAATTTCGTAAAAGCTCTCGCCGCGACGAAAAACGTCTATGCTGTAATGACTTCCATCCCAACTCGTGTATCATATCTGCCACACTCTCTCCCCTATAACGCGATAATACAAAACGAGCTGCCCTTTTTTGCACCCTCTCGATGTCCTCCGTCAATCCCACCAGGTAAGGATCCCACACCTTCCAGGGAACGATCAAAGAGTTGACTGTTTGAGACATTACTCCCATGGAGGAAAGAGCGCATGGTGATTGTTGTATTCAATCCCGATGCAATTTCTGTGTTTCATCAACACTCTGATAGTCCACAGATTACAGAATGCCAGCAGATGGGCATGGGAAACTACTACTGGTCTTCCAGGGAACGATCAAATCGTAGACTGTTTAAGACATTAGTCCCATGGAAGAAAGTGCGCATGGTGACTGTTGTATTCAATCCCGATGCAATTTCTGTGTTTCATCAACACTCTGATAGTCCACAGATTACAGAATGCCTCCAGATGTGCACCGGAAACTACTACTGGTCTTCCAGGGATCAATCAGAGCGTAGAGTGTCTGAGACATTACTCCCATGAAGGGAAGTGAGCATGGTGACTGTTGTATTCAATCCCGATGTAATTACTGTGTTTCATCAACACTCTGATAGTCCACAAATTACGGAAAGCCTCCAGATGTGCATCGGAAACTACTACTGGTCTTCCAGGCAACGATCAAAGCGTAGACTGTTAGAGACATTACTCCCATGGATGAAAGTACGCATGGTGACTGTTGTATTCAATCCCGATGCAATTTCTGTGTTTCATCAACACTCTGATAGTCCACAGATTACAGAATGCCACCAGATGTGCATCGGAAACTACCACAGATCTCCTGGGGAACGATCAAAGCGTAGACTGTTTAAGACATTACTCCCATGGAAGAAAGTGCGCATGGTGACTGTTGTATTCAATCCCGATGCAATTTCTGTGTTTCATCAACACTCTGATAGTCCACAGATTACAGAATGCCTGCAGATGTGCACCGGAAACTACTACTGGTCTTCCAGGGAACGATCAAAGAGTAGACTGTTTGAGACATTACTCCCACGGAGGGAAGTGCGCATGGTGACTGTTGTATTCAATCCCGATGCAATTTATGTGTTTCATCAACACTCTGATAGTCCACAGATTACAGAATGCCACCAGATGTGCATCGGAAACTACTACTGGTCTTCTGGGGAACGATCAAAGCGTAGACTGTTTGAGACATTACCCCCGTGGTGGAAAGAGCGCATGGTGATTGTTGTATTCAATCCCGATGCAATTTCTGTGTTTCATCAACACTCTGATAGTCCACAGATTACAGAATGCCAGCAGATGGGCATGGGAAACTACTACTGGTCTTCCAGGGAACGATCAAATCGTAGACTGTTTAAGACATTAGTCCCATGGAAGAAAGTGCGCATGGTGACTGTTGTATTCAATCCCGATGCAATTTCTGTGTTTCATCAACACTCTGATAGTCCACAGATTACAGAATGCCTCCATATGGGCACCGGAAACTACTACTGGTCTTCCAGGGATCAATCAGAGCGTAGAGTGTTTGAGACATTACTCCCATGAAGGGAAGTGAGCATGGTGACTGTTGTATTCAATCCCGATGCAATTACTGTGTTTCATCAACACTCTGATAGTCCACAGATTACAGAATGCCTCCAGATGTGCATCAGGAACCACTACTGGTCTTCGAGGGAACGATCAAAGCGTAGACTGTTTGAGACATTACTCCCATGGACGAAAGTGCGCATAGTGACAGTTGTATTCAATCCCGATGCAATTTCTGTGTTTCATCAACACTCTGATAGTCCACAAATTACGGAAAGCCTCCAGATGTGCATCGGAAACTACTACTGGTCTTCCAGGGAACGATCAAAGCGTAGACTGTTACAGACATTACTACCTTGGAGGAAAGTGCGCGTGGTGAATGTTGTATTCAATCCTGATGCAATTTCTGTGTTTCATCAACACTCTGATAATCCACAGATTACAGAATGCCACCAGATGTGCATCGGAAACTACTAGTGGTCTTCCAGGGAACGATCAAAGCGTAGACTGTTTGAGACATTACTCCCATGGAGGAAAGTGCGCATGGTGACTGTTGTATACAATCCCGATGCAATTTCTGTGTTTCATCAACACTCTGATAGTCAACAGATTACAGAATGCCTCCAGATGTGCATCGGAAACTACTACTGGTTTTCCAGGGAACGATCAAAGAGTAGACTGTTTAAGAAATTACTAACATGGAGGAAATTGCGCATGGTGACTGTTGTATTCAATCCCGATGCAATTTCTGTGCTTCATCAACACTCTGATAGTCCACAGTTTACGGAAAGCCTCCAGATGAGCATCGGAAAGTACTACTGGTCTTCCAGGGAACGATCAAAGCGTAAACTCTTTGAGACATTACTCCCATGGAGGTAAGTGCGCATGGTGACTGTTGTATTCAATCCCGATGCAATTTAAGTGTTTCGTCAGCACTCTTATAGTCCACAGATTACAGAATGCTTTCAGATGTGCATCGGAAACTACTACTGGTCTTCCTGGGAACGATCAAAGCGTAGACTGTTTGAGACATTACTCCCCTGGACTAAAGTGCGCATGGTGACTGTTGTATTCAATTCCGATTCAATTTCTGTGTTTCACCAACTCTCTGATTGTCCACAGATTACAGAATGCCTCTAGATGTGCATCGGAAACTACTTCTGGTCTTCCAGGGACCGATCAAAGCGTAGACTGTTTGAGACATTACTCCCGTGGAGGAAAGTGCGCATGGTGACTGTTGTATTCAATCCCGATGCAATTTCTGTGTTTCATCAACACTCTGATAGTCCACAGATTACAGAATGCCTCCAGATTTGCATCGGAAACTACTACTGGTCTTCCAGGGAAAGATCAAAGCGTAGAGTGTTTGAGACATTGCTCCCATGGAGGAAACTGCGCATGGAGACTGTTGTATTCAATCCCGATGCAATTTCTGTGTTTCATCAACAATCTGATAGTCCACAGATTACAGAAAGCATCCAGATGCGCATCGGCAACTACTACTGGTCTTCCAGGGAACTATCAACGATCAAAGCGTAGACTCTTAGAGACATTACTCCCATGGAGGTAAGTGCTCAGGGTGACTTTTGTATTCAATCCCGATGCAATTTCTGTGTTTCATCAACACTCTGATAGTCAACAGATTACAGAATGCCTCCAGATGTGCATCGGAAACTACTACTGGTCTTCCAGGGAGCGATCAAAGAGTAGACTGTTTGAGACATTACTCCCATGGACGAAAGTGCGCATGGTGACAGTTGTATTCAATCCCGATGCAATTTCTGTGTTTCATCAACACTCTGATAGTCCACAGATTACAGAATGCCTCCAGATGTGCATCGGAAACTACTACTGGTCTTCCAGGGAACGATCAAAGCGTAAACTCTTTGAGACATTACCCCCATGGAGGTAAGTGCACAGGGAGACTGTTGTATTCAATCCCGATGCAATTTCTGTGTTTCATCAACACTCTGATAGTCTACAGATTACAGAATGTCACCAGATGTGCATCGGAAACTACTACTGGTCTTCCAGGGAACAATCAAAGCGTAGACTGTTTGAGACTTTACTCCCGTGGAGGAAAGTGCGCATGGTGACTGTTGTATTCAATCCCGATGCAATTTCTGTGTTTCATCAACACTCTGATAGTCCACAGATTACAGAATGCCTCCAGATGTGCATCGGAAACTACTACTGGTCTTCCAGGGATCAATCAGAGCGTAGAGTGTTTGAGACATTACTCCCATGAAGGGAAGTGAGCATGGTGAATGTTGTATTCAATCCCGATGACATTTCTGTGTTTCATCAACACTCTGATAGTCAACAGATTACAGAATGCCTTCAGATGTGCATCGGAAACTACTACTGGTCTTCCAGGGAACGATCAAATAGTAGACTGTTTGAGACATTACTCCCACGGAGGAAAGTGCGCATGGTGACTGTTGTATTCAATCCCGATACAATTTATGTGTTTCATCAACACTCTGATAGTCCACAGATTACAGAATGCCACCAGATGTGCATCGGAAACTACTACTGGTCTTCTGGGGAACGATCAAATCGTAGACTGTTTGAGACATTACTCCCGTGGAGGAAAGAGCGCATGGTGATTGTTGTATTCAATCCCGATGCAATTTCTGTGTTTCATCAACACTCTGATAGTCCACAGATTACAGCATGCCACCAGATGTGCATCGGAAACTACTACTGGTCTTCCAGGGAACGATCAAAGCGTAGGGTGTTTGAGAATTACTCCCATGGAGGAAAGTTCGCATGGTGACTGTTGGATTCAATCCCGTGCAATTTCTGTGTTTCATCAACAATCTGATAGTCCACAGATTACAGATTGCCTCCATATGTGCACCGGAAACTACTACTGGTCTTCCAGGGATCAATCAGAGCGTAGAGTGTTTGAGACATTACTCCCATGAAGGGAAGTGAGCATGGTGCCTGTTGTATTCAATCACGATGCAATTACTGTGTTTCATCAACACTCTGATAGTCCACAGATTACAGAATGTCACCAGATGTGCATCGGAAACTACTACTGGTCTTCCAGGGAACAATCAAAGCGTAGACTGTTTGAGACATTACTCCCCTGGAGGAAAGTGCGCATGGTGACTGTTGTATTCAATCCCGATGCAATTTCTGTGTTTCATCAACACTCTGATAGTCCACAGATTACAGAATGCCTCCAGATGTGCATCGGAAACTACTACTGGTCTTCCAGGGATCAATCAGAGCGTAGAGTGTTTGAGACATTACTCCCATGAAGGGAACTGAGCATGGTGAATGTTGTATTCAATCCCGATGACATTTCTGTGTTTCATCAACACTCTGATAGTCAACAGATTACAGAATGCCTCCAGATGTGCATCGGAAACTACTACTGGTCTTCCAGGGAACGATCAAATAGTAGACTGTTTGAGACATTACTCCCACGGAGGAAAGTGCGCATGGTGACTGTTGTATTCAATCCCGATGCAATTTATGTGTTTCATCAACACTCTGATAGTCCACAGATTACAGAATGCCACCAGATGTGCATCGGAAACTACTACTGGTCTTCTGGGGAACGATCAAAGCGTAGACTGTTTGAGACATTACTCCCGTGGAGGAAAGAGCGCATGGTGATTGTTGTATTCAATCCCGATGCAATTTCTGTGTTTCATCAACACTCTGATAGTCCACAGATTACAGCATGCCACCAGATGTGCATCGGAAACTACTACTGGTCTTCCAGGGAAAGATCAAAGCGTAGGCTGTTTGAGAATTACTCCCATGGAGGAAAGTTCGCATGGTGACTGTTGGATTCAATCCCGATGCAATTTCTGTGTTTCATCAACAATCTGATAGTCCACAGATTACAGATTGTCTCCATATGTGCACCGGAAACTACTACTGGTCTTCCAGGTATCAATCAGATCGTAGAGTGTTTGAGACATTACTCCCAGGAAGGGAAGTGAGCATGGTGCCTGTTGTATTCAATCACGATGCAATTACTGTGTTTCATCAACACTCTGGTAGTCCACAGATTACAGAATGCCTCCAGATGTGCATCAGGAACCACTACTGGTCTTCGAGGGGACGATCAAAGCGTAGACTGTTTGAGACATTGCTCCCATGGACGAAAGTGCGCATACTGACAGTTGTATTCAATCCCGATGCAATCTCTGTGTTTCATCAACACTCTGATAGTCCACAAATTACGGAAAGCCTCCAGATGTGCATCGGAAACTACTACTGGTCTTCCAGGGAACGAACAAAGCGTAGACTGTTACAGACATTACTCCCTTAAAGGAAAGTGCGCATGGTGAATGTTGTATTCAATCCTGATGCAATTTCTGTGTTTCATCAACACTCTGATAATCCACAGATTACAGAATGCCTCCAGATGTGCATCGGAAACCACTACTGGTCTTCCAGGGAACGATCAAAGCGTTGACTGTTTGAGACATTACTCCCATGGACGAAAGTGCGCATGGTGACTGTTGTATTCAATCCCGATGCAATTTCTGTGTTTCATCAACACTCTGATAGTCCACAGATTACAGAATGCCACCAGATGTGCATCGGAAACTACTACTGGTCTTCCAGGGAACGATCAAAGCGTAGACTGTTTGAGACATTACTCCCATGGAGGAAAGTGCGCATGGTGACTGTTGAATACAATCCCGATGGAATTTCTGTGTTTCATCAACACTCTGATAGTCAACAGATTACAGAATGCCTCCAGATGTGCATCGGAAACTACTACTGGTCTTCCAGGGAACGATCAAAGAGAAGACTGTTTGAGACATTACTCCCACGGATGAAAGTGCGCATGGTGACTGTTGTATTCAATCCTGATGCAATTTATGTGTTTCATCAACACTCTGATAGTCCACAGATTACAGAATGCCACCAGATGTGCATCGGAAACTACCACAGATCTCCTGGGGAACGATCAAAGCGTAGACTGTTTAAGACATTACTCCCATGGAAGAAAGTGCGCATGGTGACTGTTGTATTCAATCCCGATGCAATTCCTGTGTTTCATCAACACTCTGATAGTCCACAGATTACAGAATGCCTGCAGATGTGCACCGGAAACTACTACTGGTCTTCCAGGGAACGATCAAAGAGTAGACTGTTTGAGACGTTACTCCCACGGAGGAAAGTGCGCATGGTGACTGTTGGATTCAATCCCGATGCAATTTCTGTGTTTCATCAACAATCTGATAGTCCACAGATTACAGATTGCCTCCATATGGGCACCGGAAACTACTACTGGTCTTCCAGGGAACGATCAAAGCGTAGACTGTTTGAGACATTACTCCCACGGAGGGAAGTGCGCATGGTGACTGTTGTATTCAATCCCGATGCAATTTATGTGTTTCATCAACACTCTGATAGTCCACAGATTACAGAATGCCACCAGATGTGCATCGGAAACTACTACTGGTCTTCTGGGGAACGATCAAAGCGTAGACTGTTTGAGACATTACCCCCGTGGAGGAAAGTGCGCAAGGTGACTGTTGTATTCAATCCCGATGCAATTTCTTTGTTTCATCAACACTCTGATAGTCCACAGATTACAGAATGCCACCAGATGTGCATCGGAAACTACTACTGGTCTTCCAGGGAACGATCAAAGCGTAGGCTGTTTGAGAATTACTCCCATGGAGGAAAGTTCGCATGGTGACTGTTGGATTCAATCCCGATGCAATTTCTGTGTTTCATCAACAATCTGATAGTCCACAGATTACAGATTGCCTCCATATGGGCACCGGAAACTACTACTGGTCTTCCAGGGATCAATCAGAGCGTAGAGTGTTTGAGACATTACTCCCATGAAGGGAAGTGAGCATGGTGACTGTTGTATTCAATCCCGATGCAATTACTGTGTTTCATCAACACTCTGATAGTCCACAGATTACAGAATGCCTCCAGATGTGCATCAGGAACCACTACTTGTCTTCGAGGGAACGATCAAAGCGTAGACTGTTTGGGACATTACTCCCATGGACGAAAGTGCGCATAGTGACAGTTGTATTCAATCCCGATGCAATTTCTGTGTTTCATCAACACTCTGATAGTCCACAAATTACGG
The DNA here is from genome assembly GCF_023897955.1 of Schistocerca gregaria. Taxonomy (NCBI): domain Eukaryota; kingdom Metazoa; phylum Arthropoda; class Insecta; order Orthoptera; family Acrididae; genus Schistocerca; species Schistocerca gregaria. The sequence goes on along the minus strand of NC_064923.1, from coordinate 1,668,392 downwards.
AAAGCCTCCAGATGTGCATCGGAAACTACTACTGGTCTTCCAGGGAACGATCAAAGCGTAGACTGTTACAGACATTACTCCCATGAAGGGAAGTGAGCATGGTTACTGTTGTATTCAATCCCGATGCAATTACTGTGTTTCATCAACACTCTGATAGTCCACAGATTACAGAATGCCTCCAGATGTGCATCAGGAACCACTACTGGTCTTCGAGGGAACGATCAAAGCGTAGACTGTTTGAGACATTACTCCCATGGACGAAAGTGCGCATAGTGACAGTTGTATTCAATCCCGATGCAATTTCTGTGTTTCATCAACACTCTGATAGTCCACAAAGTACGGAAAGCCTCCAGATGTGCATCGGAAACTACTACTGGTCTTCCAGGGAACGATCAAAGCGTAAACTCTTTGAGACATTACTCCCATGGAGGGAAGTGCGCATGGTGACTGTTGTATTCAATCCCGATGCAATTTAAGTGTTTCGTCAGCACTCTTATAGTCCACAGATTACAGAATGCTTTCAGATGTGCATCGGAAACTACTACTGGTCTTCCTGGGAACGATCAAAGCGTAGACTGTTTGAGACATTACTCCCCTGGACTAAAGTGCGCATGGTGACTGTTGTATTCAATTCCGATACAATTTCTGTGTTTCACCAACTCTCTGATTGTCCACAGATTACAGAATGCCTCTAGATGTGCATCGTAAACTACTACTGGTCTTCCAGGGACCGATCAAAGCGTAGACTGTTTGAGACATTACTCCCGTGGAGGAAAGTGCGCATGGTGACTGTTGTATTCAATCCCGATGCAATTTCTATGTTTCATCAACACTCTGATAGTCCACAGATTACAGAATGCCTCCAGATGTGCATCGGAAACTACTACTGGTCTTCCAGGGAACGATCAAAGCGTAGAGTGTTTGAGACATTACTCCCATGGAGGAAAGTGCGCATGGTGACTGTTGTATTCAATTCCGATTTAATTCTGTGTTTCATCAACACTCTGATAGAATACAGATTACAGAATGACATCAGATGTGTATCGGAAAATACTACTGGTATTCCAGGTAACTATCAAGGCGTAGCCTGTAGAGTCATTACTCCCATGGACGAAAGTGCGCATGGTGACTGTTGTATTCAATCCCGATGCAATATCTGTGTTTCATCAACACTCTGATAGTCTACAGATTACAGAATGCCATTAGATGTGCATCGGGAACTACTACTGGTCTTCCAGGGAACGATCAAAGCGTAGACTGTTTGAGACATTGCTCCCATGGAGGAAACTGCGCATGGAGACTGTTGTATTCAATCCCAATGCAATTTCTGTGTTTCATCAACAATCTGATAGTCCACAGATTACAGAAAGCATCCAGATGCGCATCGGCAACTACTACTGGTCTTCCAGGGAACTATCAACGATCAAAGCGTAGACTCTTAGAGACATTACTCCCATGGAGGTAAGTGCTCAGGGTGACTTTTGTATTCAATCCCGATGCAATTTCTGTGTTCCATCAACACTCTGATAGGCAACAGATTACAGAATGCCTCCAGATGTGCATCGGAAACTACTACTGGTCTTCCAGGGAGCGATCAAAGAGTAGACTGTTTGAGACATTACTCCCATGGACGAAAGTGCGCATGGTGACAATTGTATTCAATCCCGATGCAATTTCTGTGTTTCATCAACACTCTGATAGTCCACAGATTACAGAATGCCTCCAGATGTGCATCGGAAACTACTACTGGTCTTCCAGGGAACGATCAAAGCGTAAACACTTTGAGACATTACCCCCATGGAGGTAAGTGCACAGGGAGACTGTTGTATTCAATCCCGATGCAATTTCTGTGTTTCATCAACACTCTGATAGTCTACAGATTACAGAATGTCACCAGATGTGCATCGGAAACTACTACTGGTCTTCCAGGGAACAATCAAAGCGTAGACTGTTTGAGACATTACTCCCGTGGAGGAAAGTGCGCATGGTGACTGTTGTATTCAATCCCGATGCAATTTCTGTGTTTCATCAACACTCTGATAGTCCACAGATTACAGAATGCCTCCAGATGTGCATCGGAAACTACTACTGGTCTTCCAGGGATCAATCAGAGCGTAGAGTGTTTGAGACATTACTCCCATGAAGGGAAGTGAGCATGGTGAATATTGTATTCAATCCCGATGACATTTCTGTGTTTCATCAACACTCTGATAGTCAACAGATTACAGAATGCCTCCAGATGTGCATCGGAAACTACTACTGGTCTTCCAGGGAACGATCAAATAGTAGACTGTTTGAGACATTACTCCCACGGAGGAAAGTGCACATGGTGACTGTTGTATTCAATCCCGATGCAATTTATGTGTTTCATCAACACTCTGATAGTCCACAGATTACAGAATGCTTTCAGATGTGCATCGGAAACTACTACTGGTCTTCTGGGGAACGATCAAATCGTAGACTGTTTGAGACATTACTCCCGTGGAGGAAAGAGCGCATGGTGATTGTTGTATTCAATCCCGATGCAATTTCTGTGTTTCATCAACACTCTGATAGTCCACAGATTACAGCATGCCACCAGATGTGCATCGGAAACTACTACTGGTCTTCCAGGGAACGATCAAAGCGTAGGCTGTTTGAGAATTACTCCCATGGTGGAAAGTTCGCATGGTGACTGTTGGATTCAATCCCGATGCAATTTCTGTGTTTCATCAACAATCTGATAGTCCACAGATTACAGATTGCCTCCATATGTGCACCGGAAACTACTACTGGTCTTCCAGGGATCAATCAGAGCGTAGAGTGTTTGAGACATTACTCCCATGAAGGGAAGTGAGCATGGTGCCTGTTGTATTCAATCACGATGCAATTACTGTGTTTCATCAACACTCTGATAGTCCACAGATTACAGAATGCCTCCAGATGTGCATCGGAAACTACTACTGGTCTTCCAGGGAACGATCAAAGCGTAAACTCTTTGAGACATTACCCCCATGGAGGTAAGTGCACAGGGAGACTGTTGTATTCAATCCCGATGCAATTTCTGTATTTCATCAACACTCTGATAGTCTACAGATTACAGAATGTCATCAGATGTGCATCGGAAACTACTACTGGTCTTCCAGGGAACAATCAAAGCGTAGACTGTTTGAGACATTACTCCCGTGGAGGAAAGTGCGCATGGTGACTGTTGTATTCAATCCCGATGCAATTTCTGTGTTTCATCAACACTCTGATAGTCCACAGATTACAGAATGCCTCCAGATGTGCATCGGAAACTACTACTGGTCTTCCAGGGATCAATCAGAGCGTAGAGTGTTTGAGACATTACTCCCATGAAGGGAAGTGAGCATGGTGAATGTTGTATTCAATCCCGATGACATTTCTGTGTTTCATCAACACTCTGATAGTCAACAGATTACAGAATGCCTCCAGATGTGCATCGGAAACTACTACTGGTCTTCCAGGGAACGATCAAATAGTAGACTGTTTGAGACATTACTCCCACGGAGGAAAGTGCGCATGGTGACTGTTGTATTCAATCCCGATACAATTTATGTGTTTCATCAACACTCTGATAGTCCACAGATTACAGAATGCCACCAGATGTGCATCGGAAACTACCACTGGTCTTCTGGGGAACGATCAAAGCGTAGACTGTTTGAGACATTACTCCCGTGGAGGAAAGAGCGCATGGTGATAGTTGTATTCAATCCCGATGCAATTTCTGTGTTTCATCAACACTCTGATAGTCCACAGATTACAGCATGCCACCAGATGTGCATCGGAAACTACTACTGGTCTTCCAGGGAACGATCAAAGCGTAGGCTGTTTGAGAATTACTCCCATGGAGGAAAGTTCGCATGGTGACTGTTGGATTCAATCCCGATGCAATTTCTGTGTTTCATCAACAATCTGATAGTCCACAGATTACAGATTGCCTCCATATGTGCACCGGAAACTACTACTGGTCTTCCAGGGATCAATCAGAGCGTAGAGTGTTTGAGACATTACTCCCAGGAAGGGAAGTGAGCATGGTGCCTGTTGTATTCAATCACGATGCAATTACTGTGTTTCATCAACACTCTGATAGTCCACAGATTACAGAATGCCTCCAGATGTGCATCAGGAACCACTACTGGTCTTCGAGGGATTGATCAATGCGTAGACTGTTTGAGACATTGCTCCCATGGTCGAAAGTGCGCATAGTGACAGTTGTATTCAATCCCGATGCAATTTCTGTGTTTCATCAACACTCTGATAGTCCACAAATTACGGAAAGCCTCCAGATGTGCATCGGAAACTACTACTGGTCTTCCAGGGAACGATCAAAGCGTAGACTGTTACAGACATTACTCCCTTGGAGGAAAGTGCGCATGGTGAATGTTGTATTCAATCCTGATGCAATTTCTGTGTTTCATCAACACTCTGATAATCCACAGATTACAGAATGCCACCAGATGTGCATCGGAAACCACTACTGGTCTTCCAGGGAACGATCAAAGCGTAGACTGTTTGAGACATTACTCCCATGGACGAAAGTGCGTATGGTGACTGTTGTATTCAATCCCGATGCAATTTCTGTGTTTCATCAACACTCTGATAGTCCACAGATTACAGAATGCCACCAGATGTGCATCGGAAACTACTCCTGGTCTTCCAGGGAACGATCAAAGCGTAGACTGTTTGAGACATTACTCCCATGGAGGAAAGTGCGCATGGTGACTGTTGTATACAATCCCGATGGAATTTCTGTGTTTCATCAACACTCTGATAGTCAACAGATTACAGAATGCCTCCAGATGTGCATCGGAAACTACTACTGGTCTTCCAGGGAACGATCAAAGAGTAGACTGTTTGAGACATTACTCCCACGGATGAAAGTGCGCATGGTGACTGTTGTATTCAATCCTGATGCAATTTATGTGTTTCATCAACACTCTGATAGTCCACAGATTACAGAATGCCACCAGATGTGCATCGGAAACTACTACTGGTCTTCTGGGGAACGATCAAAGCGTAGACTGTTTGAGACATTACTCGCGTGGAGGAAAGAGCGCATGGTGATTGTTGTATTCAATCCCGATGCAATTTCTGTGTTTCATCAACAGTCTGATAGTAAACAGATTACAGAATGCCACCAGATGTGCATCGGAAACTACTACTGGTCTTCCAGGGAACGATCAAAGCGTAGGCTGTTTGAGAATTACTCCCATGGAGGAAAGTTCGCATGGTGACTGTTGGATTCAATCCCGATGCAATTTCTGTGTTTCATCAACACTCTGATAGTCCACAAATTACGGAAAGCCTCCAGATGTGCATCGGAAACTACTACTGGTCTTCCAGGGAACGATCAAAGCGTAGACTGTTACAGACATTACTTCCCTTGGAGAAAAGTGCGCATGGTGAATGTTGTATTCAATCCTGATGCAATTTCTGTGTTTCATCAACACTCTGATAATCCACAGATTACAGAATGCCACCAGATGTGCATCGGAAACTACTAGTGGTCTTCCAGGGAACTATCAAACCGTAGACTGTTAGAGACATTACTCCCATGGAGGAAAGTGCGGATGGTGACTGTTGTATTCAATCCCGGTGCAATTTCTGTGTTTCATCAACATTCTGATAGTCCACAGATTACAGAATGCCACCAGATGTGCAGCGGAAACTACTACTGGCCTTCCAGGGAACGATCAAAGCGTAGACTGTTTGAGACATTACTCCCGTGGAGGAAAGTGCGCATGGTGACTGTTGTATTCAATCCCGATGCAATTTCTGTGTTTCATCAACACTCTGATAGTCCACAGATTACAGAATGCCTCCAAATGTGCATCGGAAACTACTACTGGTCTTCCAGGGATCAATCAGAGCGTAGAGTGTTTGAGACATTACTCCCATGAGAGGGAAGTGAGCATGGTGAATGTTGTATTCAATCCCGATGACATTTCTGTGTTTCATCAACACTCTGATAGTCAACAGATTACAGAATGCCTCCAGATGTGCATCGGAAACTACTACTGGTCTTCCAGGGAACGATCAAAGAGTAGACTGTTTGAGACATTACTCCCACGGAGGAAAGTGCGCATGGTGACTGTTGTATTCAATCCCGATGCAATTTATGTGTTTCATCAACACTCTGATAGTCCACAGATCACAGAATGCCACCAGATGTGCATCGGAAACTACTACTGGTCTTCTTGGGAACGATCAAATCGTAGACTGTTTGAGACATTACTCCCGTGGAGGAAAGGGCGCATGGTGATTGTTGTATTCAATCCCGATGCAATTTCTGTGTTTCATCAACACTCTGATAGTCCACAGATTACAGCATGCCACCAGATGTGCATCGGAAACTACTACTGGTCTTCCAGGGAACGATCAAAGCGTAGGCTGTTTGAGAATTACTCCCATGGAGGAAAGTTCGCATGGTGACTGTTGGATTCAATCCCGATGCAATTTATGTGTTTCATCAACACTCTGATAGTCCACAGATTACAGAATGCCTCCAGATGTGCATCAGGAACCACTACTGGTCTTCGAGGGAACGATCAAAGCGTAGACTGTTTGAGACATTACTCCCATGGACGAAAGTGCGCATAGTGACAGTTGTATTCAATCCCGATGCAATTTTTGTGTTTCATCAACACTCTGAATGTCCACAAATTACGGAAAGCCTCCAGGTGTGCATCGGAAACTACTACTGGTCTTCCAGGGAACGATCAAAGCGTAGACTGTTACAGAAATTACTCCCTTGGAGGAAAGTGCGCATGGTGAATGTTGTATTCAATCCTGATGCAATTTCTGTGTTTCATCAACACTCTGATAATCCACAGATTACAGAATGCCTCCAGATGTGCATCGGAAACCACTACTGGTCTTCCAGGGAACGATCAAAGCGTAGACTGTTTGAGACATTACTCCCATGGACGAAAGTGCGCATGGTGACTGTTGTATTCAATCCCGATGCAATTTCTGTGTTTCATCAACACTCTGATAGTCCACAGATTACAGAATGCCACCAGATGTGCATCGGAAACTACTACTGGTCTTCCAGGGAACGATCAAAGCGTAGACTGTTGGAGACATTACTCCCGTGGAGGAAAGAGCGCATGGTGATTGTTGTATTCAATCCCGATGCAATTTCTGTGTTTCATCAACACTGTGATAGTCCACAGATTACAGAATACCACCAGATGTGCATCGGAAACTACTACTGGTCTTCTGGGGAACGATCAAATCGTAGACTGTTTGAGACATTACTCCCGTGGAGGAAAGTGCGCATGGGGACTGTTGTATTCAATCCCTTTGCAATTTCTGTGTTTCATCAACACTCTGATAATCCACAGATTACAGAATGCCACCAGATGTGCATCGGAAACTACTACTGGTCTTCCAGGGAACGATCAAAGCGTAGGCTGTTTGAGAATTACTCCCATGGAGGAAAGTTCGCATGGTGACTGTTGGATTCAATCCCGATGCAATTTCTGTGTTTCATCAACACTCTGATAGTCCACAAATTACGGAAAGCCTCCAGATGTGCATCGGAAACTACTACTGGTCTTCCAGGAACGATCAAAGCGTAGACTGTTACAGACATTACTCCCTTGGAGGAAAGTGCGCATGGTGAATGTTGTATTCAATCCTGATGCAATTTCTGTGTTTCATCAACACTCTGATAATCCACAGATTACAGAATGCCACCAGATGTGCATCGGAAACTACTAGTGGTCTTACAGGGAACGATCAAAGCGTAGGCTGTTTGAGACATTTCTCCCATGGAGGAAAGTGCGCATGGTGACTGTTGTATACAATCCCGATGCAATTTCTGTGTTTCATCAACACTCTGATAGTCAACAGATTACAGATTGCCTCCAAATGTGCATCGGAAACTACTACTGGTCTTCCAGGGAACGATCAAAGAGTAGACTGTTTAAGAAATTACACCCATGGAGGAAATTGCGCATGGTGACTGTTGTATTCAATCCCGATGCAATTTCTGTGCTTCATCAACACTCTGATAGTCCACAGTTTACGGAAAGCCTCCGGATGAGCATCGGAAAGTACTACTGGTCTCCCAGGGAACGATCAAAGCGTAAACTCTTTGAGACATTACTCCCATGGAGGGAAGTGCGCATGGTGACTGTTGTATTCAATCCCGATGCAATTTACGTGTTTCGTCAGCACTCTTATAGTCCACAGATTACAGAATGCTTTCAGATGTGCATCGGAAATTACTACTGGTCTTCCTGGGAACGATCAAAGCGTAGACTGTTTGAGACATTACTCCCCTGGACTAAAGTGCGCATGGTGACTCTTGTATTCAATTCCGATTCAATTTCTGTGTTTCACCAACTCTCTGATTTTCCACAGATTACAGAATGCCTCTAGATGTGCATCGGAAACTACTACTGGTTTTCCAGGGACCGATCAAAGTGTAGACTGTTTGAGACATTACTCCCGTGGAGAAAAGTGCGCATGGGGACTGTTGTATTCAATCCCTTTGCAATTTCTGTGTTTCATCAACATTCTGAGAGTCCACAGATTACAGAATTCCTCCAGATGTGCATCGGAAACTACTACTGGTCTTCCAGGGAACGATCAAAGCGTAGAGTGTTTGAGACATTACTCCCATGGAGGAAAGTGCGCATGGTGACTGTTGTATTCAATTCCGATTCAATTCTGTGTTTCATCAACACTCTGATAGAATACAGATTACAGAATGACATCAGATGTGTATCGGAAAATACTACTGGTATTCCAGGTAACTATCAAAGCGTAGCCTGTAGAGTCATTACTCCCATGGACGAAAGTGCGCATGGTGACTGTTGTATTCAATCCCGATGCAATATCTGTGTTTCATCAACACTCTGATAGTCTACAGATTACAGAATGCCATTAGATGTGCATCGGGAACTACTACTGGTCTTCCAGGGAACGATCAAAGCGTAGACTGTTTGAGACATTGCTCCCATGGAGGAAACTGCGCATGGAGACTGTTGTATTCAATCCCAATGCAATTTCTGTGTTTCATCAACAATCTGATAGTCCACAGATTACAGAAAGCATCCAGATGCGCATCGGCAACTACTACTGGTCTTCCAGGGAACTATCAACGATCAAAGCGTAGACTCTTAGAGACATTACTCCCATGGAGGTAAGTGCTCAGGGTGACTTTTGTATTCAATCCCGATGCAATTTCTGTGTTCCATCAACACTCTGATAGGCAACAGATTACAGAATGCCTCCAGATGTGCATCGGAAACTACTACTGGTCTTCCAGGGAGCGATCAAAGAGTAGACTGTTTGAGACATTACTCCCATGGACGAAAGTGCGCATGGTGACAATTGTATTCAATCCCGATGCAATTTCTGTGTTTCATCAACACTCTGATAGTCCACAGATTACAGAATGCCTCCAGATGTGCATCGGAAACTACTACTGGTCTTCCAGGGAACGATCAAAGCGTAAACACTTTGAGACATTACCCCCATGGAGGTAAGTGCACAGGGAGACTGTTGTATTCAATCCCGATGCAATTTCTGTGTTTCATCAACACTCTGATAGTCTACAGATTACAGAATGTCACCAGATGTGCATCGGAAACTACTACTGGTCTTCCAGGGAACAATCAAAGCGTAGACTGTTTGAGACATTACTCCCGTGGAGGAAAGTGCGCATGGTGACTGTTGTATTCAATCCCGATGCAATTTCTGTGTTTCATCAACACTCTGATAGTCTACAGATTACAGAATGTCACCAGATGTGCATCGGAAACTACTACTGGTCTTCCAGGGAACAATAAAAGCGTAGACTGTTTGAGACATTACTCCCGTGGAGGAAAGTGCGCATGGTGACTGTTGTATTCAATCCCGATGACATTTCTGTGTTTCATCAACACTCTGATAGTCAACAGATTACAGAATGCCTCCAGATGTGCATCGGAAACTGCTACTGGTCTTCCAGGGAACGATCAAATAGTAGACTGTTTGAGACATTACTCCCACGGAGGAAAGTGCAAATGGTGACTGTTGTATTCTATCCCGATGCAATTTATGTGTTTCATCAACACTCTGATAGTCCACAGATTACAGAATGCCACCAGATGTGCATCGGAAACTACTACTGGTCTTCTGGGGAACGATCAAATCGTAGACTGTTTGAGACATTACTCCCGTGGAGGAAAGAGCGCATGGTGATTGTTGTATTCAATCCCGATGCAATTTCTGTGTTTCATCAACACTCTGATAGTCCACAGATTACAGCATGCCACCAGATGTGCATCGGAAACTACTACTGGTCTTCCAGGGAACGATCAAAGCGTAGGCTGTTTGAGAATTACTCCCATGGTGGAAAGTTCGCATGGTGACTGTTGGATTCAATCCCGATGCAATTTCTGTGTTTCATCAACAATCTGATAGTCCACAGATTACAGATTGCCTCCATATGTGCACCGGAAACTACTACTGGTCTTCCAGGGATCAATCAGAGCGTAGAGTGTTTGAGACATTACTCCCATGAAGGGAAGTGAGCATGGTGCCTGTTGTATTCAATCACGATGCAATTACTGTGTTTCATCAACACTCTGATAGTCCACAGATTACAGAATGCCTCCAGATGTGCATCGGAAACTACTACTGGTCTTCCAGGGAACGATCAAAGCGTAAACTCTTTGAGACATTACCCCCATGGAGGTAAGTGCACAGGGAGACTGTTGTATTCAATCCCGATGCAATTTCTGTGTTTCATCAACACTCTGATAGTCTACAGATTACAGAATGTCACCAGATGTGCATCGGAAACTACTACTGGTCTTCCAGGGAACAATCAAAGCGTAGACTGTTTGAGACATTACTCCCGTGGAGGAAAGTGCGCATGGTGACTGTTGTATTCAATCCCGATGCAATTTCTGTGTTTCATCAACACTCTGATAGTCCACAGATTACAGAATGCCTCCAGATGTGCATCGGAAACTACTACCGGTCTTCCAGGGATCAATCAGAGCGTAGAGTGTTTGAGACATTACTCCCATGAAGGGAAGTGAGCATGGTGAATGTTGTATTCAATCCCGATGACATTTCTGTGTTTCATCAACACTCTGATAGTCAACAGATTACAGAGTGCCTCCAGATGTGCATCGGAAACTACTACTGGTCTTCCAGGGAACGATCAAATAGTAGACTGTTTGAGACACTACTCCCACGGAGGAAAGTGCGCATGGTGACTGTTGTATTCAATCCCGATACAATTTATGTGTTTCATCAACACTCTGATAGTCCACAGATTACAGAATGCCACCAGATGTGCATCGGAAACTACTACTGGTCTTCTGGGGAACGATCAAAGCGTAGACTGTTTGAGACATTACTCCCGTGGAGGAAAGAGCGCATGGTGATTGTTGTATTCAATCCCGATGCAATTTCTGTGTTTCATCAACACTCTGATAGTCCACAGATTACAGCATGCCACCAGATGTGCATCGGAAACTACTACTGGTCTTCCAGGGAACGATCAAAGCGTAGGCTGTTTGAGAATTACTCCCATGGAGGAAAGTTCGCATGGTGACTGTTGGATTCAATCCCGATGCAATTTCTGTGTTTCATCAACAATCTGATAGTCCACAGATTACAGATTGCCTCCATATGTGCACCGGAAACTACTACTGGTCTTCCAGGGATCAATCAGAGCGTAGAGTGTTTGAGACATTACTCCCAGGAAGGGAAGTGAGCATGGTGCCTGTTGTATTCAATCACGATGCAATTACTGTGTTTCATCAACACTCTGATAGTCCACAGATTACAGAATGCCTCCAGATGTGCATCAGGAACCACTACTGGTCTTCGAGGGAACGATCAAAGCGTAGACTGTTTGAGACATTGCTCCCATGGTCGAAAGTGCGCATAGTGACAGTTGTATTCAATCCCGATGCAATTTCTGTGTTTCATCAACACTCTGATAGTCCACAAATTACGGAAAGCCTCCAGATGTGCATCGGAAACTACTACTGGTCTTCCAGGGAACGATCAAAGCGTAGACTGTTACAGACATTACTCCCTTGGAGGAAAGAGCGCATGGTGAATGTTGTATTCAATCCTGATGCAATTTCTGTGTTTCATCAACACTCTGATAATCCACAGATTACAGAATGCCTCCAGATGTGCATCGGAAACCACTACTGGTCTTCCAGGGAACGATCAAAGCGTAGACTGTTTGAGACATTACTCCCATGGACGAAAGTGCGTATGGTGACTGTTGTATTCAATCCCGATGCAATTTCTGTGTTTCATCAACACTCTGATAGTCAACAGATTACAGAATGCCTCCAGATGTGCATCGGAAACTACTACTGGTCTTCCAGGGAACTATCAATGAGTAGACTGTTTGAGACATTACTCCCACGGATGAAAGTGCGCATGGTGACTGTTGTATTCAATCCTGATGCAATTTCTGTGTTTCATCAACACTCTGATAATCCACAGATTACAGAATGCCTCCAGATGTGCATCGGAAACCACTACTGGTCTTCCAGGGAACGATCAAAGCGTAGACTGTTTGAGACATTACTCCCATGGACGAAAGTGCGTATGGTGACTGTTGTATTCAATCCCGATGCAATTTATGTGTTTCATCAACACTCTGATAGTCCACAGATTACAGAATGCCACCAGAAGTGCATCGGAAACTACTACTGGTCTTCTGGGGAACGATCAAAGCGTAGACTGTTTGAGACATTACTCCCGTGGAGGAAAGAGCGCATGGTGTTTGTTGTATTCAATCCCGATGCAATTTCTGTGTTTCATCAACACTCTGATAGTAAACAGATTACAGAATGCCACCAGATGTGCATCGGAAACTACTACTGGTCTTCCAGGGAACGATCAAAGCGTAGGCTGTTTGAGAATTACTCCCATGGAGGAAAGTTCGCATGGTGACTGTTGGATTCAATCCCGATGCAATTTCTGTGTTTCATCAACACTCTGATAGTCCACAAATTACGGAAAGCCTCCAGATGTGCATCGGAAACTACTACTGGTCTTCCAGGGAACGATCAAAGCGTAGACTGTTACAGACATTACTTCCCTTGGAGAAAAGTGCGCATGGTGAATGTTGTATTCAATCCTGATGCAATTTCTGTGTTTCATCAACACTCTGATAATCCACAGATTACAGAATGCCACCAGATGTGCATCGGAAACTACTGGTGGTCTTCCAGGGAACGATCAAACCGTAGACTGTTAGAGACATTACTCCCATGGAGGAAAGTGCGGATGGTGACTGTTGTATTCCATCCCGGTGCAATTTCTGTGTTTCATCAACATTCTGATAGTCCACAGATTACAGAATGCCACCAGATGTGCAGCGGAAACTACTACTGGCCTTCCAGGGAACGATCAAAGCGTAGACTGTTTGAGACATTACTCCCGTGGAGGAAAGTGCGCATGGTGACTGTTGTATTCAATCCCGATGCAATTTCTGTGTTTCATCAACACTCTGATAGTCCACAGATTACAGAATGCCTCCAAATGTGCATCGGAAACTACTACTGGTCTTCCAGGGATCAATCAGAGCGTAGAGTGTTTGAGACATTACTCCCATGAAGGGAAGTGAGCATGGTGAATGTTGTATTCAATCCCGATGACATTTCTGTGTTTCATCAACACTCTGATAGTCAACAGATTACAGAATGCCTCCAGATGTGCATCGGAAACTACTACTGGTCTTCCAGGGAACGATCAAAGAGTAGACTGTTTGAGACATTACTCCCACGGAGGAAAGTGCGCATGGTGACTGTTGTATTCAATCCCGATGCAATTTATGTGTTTCATCAACACTCTGATAGTCCACAGATCACAGAATGCCACCAGATGTGCATCGGAAACTACTACTGGTCTTCTGGGGAACGATCAAATCGTAGACTGATTGAGACATTACTCCCGTGGAGGAAAGGGCGCATGGTGATTGTTGTATTCAATCCCGATGCAATTTCTGTGTTTCATCAACACTCTGATAGTCCACAGATTACAGCATGCCACCAGATGTGCATCGGAAACTACTACTGGTCTTCCAGGGAACGATCAAAGCGTAGGCTGTTTGAGAATTACTCCCATGGAGGAAAGTTCGCATGGTGACTGTTGGATTCAATCCCGATGCAATTTCTGTGTTTCATCAACAATCTGATAGTCCACAGATTACAGATTGCCTCCATATGTGCTCCGGAAACAACTAATGGTCTTCCAGGCATCAATCAGAGCGTAGAGTGTTTGAGACATTACTCCCATGAAGGGAAGAGAGCATGGTGACTGTTGTATTCAATCCCGATGCAATTTCTGTGTTTCATCAACACTCTGATAGTCCACAGATTACAGAATGCCTCCAGATGTGCATCAGGAACCACTACTGGTCTTCGAGGGAACGATCAAAGCGTAGACTGTTTGAGACATTACTCCCATGGACGAAAGTGCGCATAGTGACAGTTGTATTCAATCCCGATGCAATTTCTGTGTTTCATCAACACTCTGAAAGTCCACAAATTACGGAAAGCCTGCAGGTGTGCATCGGAAACTACTACTGGTCTTCCAGGGAACGATCAAAGCGTAGACTGTTACAGACATTACTCCCTTGGAGGAAAGTGCGCATGGTGAATGTTGTATTCAATCCTGATGCAATTTCTGTGTTTCATCAACACTCTGATAATCCACAGATTACAGAATGCCTCCAGATGTGCATCGGAAACCACTACTGGTCTTCCAGGGAACGATCAAAGCGTAGACTGTTTGAGACATTACTCCCATGGACGAAAGTGCGCATGGTGACTGTTGTATTCAATCCCGATGCAATTTCTGTGTTTCATCAACACTCTGATAGTCCACAGATTACAGAATGCCACCAGATGTGCATCGGAAACTACTACTGGTCTTCCAGGGAACGATCAAAGCGTAGACTGTTGGAGACATTACTCCCGTGGAGGAAAGAGCGCATGGTGATTGTTGTATTCAATCCCGATGCAATTTCTGTGTTTCATCAACACTGTGATAGTCCACAGATTACAGAATGCCACCAGATGTGCATCGGAAACTACTACTGGTCTTCTGGGGAACGATCAAATCGTAGACTGTTTGAGACATTACTCCCGTGGAGGAAAGTGCGCATGGGGACAATTGTATTCAATCCCGATGCAATTTCTGTGTTTCATCAACACTCTGATAATCCACAGATTACAGAATGCCACCAGATGTGCATCGGAAACTACTACTGGTCTTCCAGGGAACGATCAAAGCGTAGGCTGTTTGAGAATTACTCCCATGGAGGAAAGTTCGCATGGTGACTGTTGGATTCAATCCCGATGCAATTTCTGTGTTTCATCAACACTCTGATAGTCCACAAATTACGGAAAGCCTCCAGATGTGCATCGGAAACTACTACTGGTCTTCCAGGGAACGATCAAAGCGTAGACTGTTACAGACATTACTCCCTTGGGGGAAAGTGCGCATGGTGAATGTTGTATTCAATCCTGATGCAATTTCTGTGTTTCATCAACACTCTGATAATCCACAGATTACAGAATGCCACCAGATGTGCATCGGAAACTACTAGTGGTCTTACAGGGAACGATCAAAGCGTAGGCTGTTTGAGACATTTCTCCCATGGAGGAAAGTGCGCATGGTGACTGTTGTATACAATCCCGATGCAATTTCTGTGTTTCATCAACACTCTGATAGTCAACAGATTACAGATTGCCTCCAAATGTGCATCGGAAACTACTACTGGTCTTCCAGGGAACGATCAAAGGGTAGACAGTTTAAGAAATTACACCCATGGAGGAAATTGCGCATGGTGACTGTTGTATTCAATCCCGATGCAACTTCTGTGCTTCATCAACACTCTGATAGTCCACAGTTTACGGAAAGCCTCCAGATGAGCATCGGAAAGTACTACTGGTCTCCCAGGGAACGATCAAAGCGTAAACTCTTTGAGACATTACTCCCATGGAGGGAAGTGCGCATGGTGACTGTTGTATTCAATCCCGATGCAATTTACGTGTTTCGTCAGCACTCTTATAGTCCACAGATTACAGAATGCTTTCAGATGTGCATCGGAAATTACTACTGGTCTTCCTGGGAACGATCAAAGCGTAGACTGTTTGAGACATTACTCCCCTGGACTAAAGTGCGCATGGTGACTGTTGTATTCAATTCCGATTCAATTTCTGTGTTTCACCAACTCTCTGATTTTCCACAGATTACAGAATGCCTCTAGATGTGCATCGGAAACTACTACTGGTTTTCCAGGGACCGATCAAAGTGTAGACTGTTTGAGACATTACTCCCGTGGAGAAAAGTGCGCATGGGGACTGTTGTATTCAATCCCTTTGCAATTTCTGTGTTTCATCAACATTCTGAGAGTCCACAGATTACAGAATTCCTCCAGATGTGCATCGGAAACTACTACTGGTCTTCCAGGGAACGATCAAAGCGTAGAGTGTATGAGACATTACTCCCATGGAGGAAAGTGCGCATGGTGACTGTTGTATTCAATTCCGATTCAATTTCTGTTTTTCATCAACACTCTGATAGACCACAGATTACAGAATGACATCAGATGTGTATCGGAAAATACTACTGGTCTTCCAGGGAACGATCAAAGCGTATACTGTTTCCGACATTACTCCCATGGAGGACAGTGCGGATGGTGACTGTTGTATTCAATCCCGGTGTAATTTCTGTGTTTCATCAACACTCTGATAGTCAACAGATTACAGAATGCCTCCAGATGTGCATCGGAAACTACTACTGGTCTTCCAGGGAACGATCAAGGCGTAGAGTGTTTGAGACATTACTCCCATGGACGAAAGTGCGCATGGTGACAGTTGTATTCAATCCCGATGCAATTTCTGTGTTTCATCAACACTCAGATAGTCCACAGATTACAGAATGCCTCCAGATGTGTATCGAAAACTACTACTGGTCTTCCAGGGAACGATCAAAGCGTAAACTCTTTGAGACATTACTCCCATGGAGGTAAGTGCTCAGGGAGACTGTTGTATTCAATCCCAATGCAATTTCTGTATTTCATCAACACTCTGATAGTCTACAGATTACAGAATGCCACCAGATGTGCATCGGAAACTACTACTGGTCTTCCAGGGAACGATCAAAGCGTAGACTGTTTGAGACATTACTTCCCTGGAGGAAAGTGCGCATGGTGACTGTTGTATTCAATCCCGATGCAATTTCTGTGTTTCATCAACACTCTGATAGTCCACAGATTACAGAATGCCTCCAGATGTGCATCGGAAACTACTACTGGTCTTCCAGGGATCAATCAGAGCGTAGAGTGTTTGAGACATTACTCCCATGAAGGGAAGTGAGCATGGTGAATGTTGTATTCAATCCCGATGACATTTCTGTGTTTCATCAACACTCTGATAGTCCACAGATTACAGAATGCCTCCAGATGTGCATCAGGAACCACTACTGGTCTTCCAGGGAACGATCAAAGTGTAGACTGTTTGAGACATTACTCCCATGGACGAAAGTGTGCATGGTGACAGTTGTATTCAATCCCGATGCAATTTCTGTGTTTCAGCAACACTCTGATAGTCCACAGATTACAGAATGCCTCCAGATGTGCATCGGAAACTACTACTGGTCTTCCAGGGAACGATCAAAGCGTAAACTCTTTGAGACATTACTCCCATGGAGGTAAGTGCTCAGGGTGACTGTTGTATTCAATCCCGATGCAATTTCTGTGTTTCATCAAAACTCTGATAGTCTACAGATTACAGAATGCCACCAGATGTGCATCGGAAACTACTACAGGTCTTCCAGGGAACGATCAAAGCGTAGACTGTTTGAGACATTACTCCCGTGGAGGAAAGTGCGCATGGTGACGGTTGTATTCAATCCCGATGCAATTTCTGTGTTTCATCAACATTCTGTAGTCCACAGATTACAGAATGCCTCCAGATGTACATCGGAAACTACTACTGGTCTTTCAGTGATCAATCAGAGCGTAGAGTGTTTGAGACATTACTCCCATGAAGGGAAGTGAGCATGGTGACTGTTGTATTCAATCCCGATGCTATTTACGTGTTTCGTCAGCACTCTTATAGTTCACAGATTACAGAATGCTTTCAGATGTGCATCGGAAACTACTCTTGGTCTTCCTGGGAACGATCAAAGCGTAGACTGTTTCAGACATTACTCCCCTGGACTAAAGTGCGCATGGTGACTGATGTATTCAATTCCGATTCAATTTCTGTATTTCATCAACTCTCTGATTGTCCACGGATTACAGAATGCCTCTAGATGTGCATCGGAAACTACTACTGGTCTTCCAGGGACCGATCAAAGCGTAGACTCTTAGAGACATTACTCCCATGGAGGTAAGTGCTCAGGGTGACTGTTGTATTCAATCCCGATGCAATTTCTGTGTTTCATCAACACTCTGATAGTCCACAAATTACGGAAAGCCTCCAGATGTGCATCGGAAACTACTACTGGTCTTCCAGGGAACGATCAAAGCGTAGACTGTTTGAGACATTACTCCCATGGAGGAAAGTGCGCATGGTGACGTTTGTATTCAATCCCGATGCAATTTCTGTGCTTCATCAACACTCTGATAGTCCACAGTTTACGGAAAGCCTCCAGATGAGCATCGGAAAGTACTACTGGTCTCCCAGGGAACGATCAAAGCGTAAACTCTTTGAGACATTACTCCCATGGAGGGAAGTGCGCATGGTGACTGTTGTATTCAATCCCGATGCAATTTACGTGTTTCGTCAGCACTCTTATAGTCCACAGATTACAGAATGCTTTCAGATGTGCATCGGAATTTACTACTGGTCTTCCTGGGAACGATCAAAGCGTAGACTGTTTGAGACATTACTCCCCTGGACTAAAGTGCGCATGGTGACTGTTGTATTCAATTCCGATTCAATTTCTGTGTTTCACCAACTCTCTGATTTTCCACAGATTACAGAATGCCTCTAGATGTGCATCGGAAACTACTACTGGTTTTCCAGGGACCGATCAAAGTGTAGACTGTTTGAGACATTACTCCCGTGGAGAAAAGTGCGCATGGGGACTGTTGTATTCAATCCCTTTGCAATTTCTGTGTTTCATCAACATTCTGAGAGTCCACAGATTACAGAATTCCTCCGGATGTGCATCGGAAACTACTACTGGTCTTCCAGGGAACGATCAAAGCGTAGAGAGTTTGAGACATTACTCCCATGGAGGAAAGTGCGCATGGTGACTGTTGTATTCAATTCCGATTCAATTTCTGTTTTTCATCAACACTCTGATAGACCACAGATTACAGAATGACATCAGATGTGTATCGGAAAATACTACTGGTCTTCCAGGGAACGATCAAAGCGTATACTGTTTCCGACATTACTCCCATGGAGGACAGTGCGGATGGTGACTGTTGTATTCAATCCCGGTGTAATTTCTGTGTTTCATCAACACTCTGATAGTCAACAGATTACAGAATGCCTCCAGATGTGCATCGGAAACTACTACTGGTCTTCCAGGGAACGATCAAGGCGTAGAGTGTTTGAGACATTACTCCCATGGACGAAAGTGCGCATGGTGACAGTTGTATTCAATCCCGATGCAATTTCTGTGTTTCATCAACACTCAGATAGTCCACAGATTACAGAATGCCTCCAGATGTGTATCGGAAACTACTACTGGTCTTCCAGGGAACGATCAAAGCGTAAAATCTTTGAGACATTACTCCCATGGAGGTAAGTGCTCAGGGAGACTGTTGTATTCAATCCCAATGCAATTTCTGTATTTCATCAACACTCTGATAGTCTACAGATTACAGAATGCCACCAGATGTGCATCGGAAACTACTACTGGTCTTCCAGGGAACGATCAAAGCGTAGACTGTTTGAGACATTACTTCCCTGGAGGAAAGTGCGCATGGTGACTGTTGTATTCAATCCCGATGCAATTTCTGTGTTTCATCAACACTCTGATAGTCCACAGATTACAGAATGCCTCCATATGTGCATCGGAAACTACTACTGGTCTTCCAGGGATCAATCAGAGCGTAGAGTGTTTGAGACATTACTCCCATGAAGGGAAGTGAGCATGGTGAATGTTGTATTCAATCCCGATGACATTTCTGTGTTTCATCAACACTCTGATAGTCCACAGATTACAGAATGCCTCCAGATGTGCATCAGGAACCACTACTGGTCTTCCAGGGAACGATCAAAGAGTAGACTGTTTGAGACATTACTCCCATGGACGAAAGTGTGCATGGTGACAGTTGTATTCAATCCCGATGCAATTTCTGTGTTTCAGCAACACTCTGATAGTCCACAGATTACAAAATGCCTCCAGATGTGCATCGGAAACTACTACTGGTCTTCCAGGGAACGATCAAAGCGTAAACTCTTTGAGACATTACTCCCATGGAGGTAAGTGCTCAGGGTGACTGTTGTATTCAATCCCGATGCAATTTCTGTGTTTCATCAACACTCTGATAGTCTACAGATTACAGAATGCCACCAGATGTGCATCGGAAACTACTACAGGTCTTCCAGGGAACGATCAAAGCGTAGACTGTTTGAGACATTACTTCCCTGGAGGAAAGTGCGCATGGTGACTGTTGTATTCAATCCCGATGCAATTTCTGTGTTTCATCAACATTCTGTAGTCCACAGATTACAGAATGCCTCCAGATGTACATCGGAAACTACTACTGGTCTTTCAGTGATCAATCAGAGCGTAGAGTGTTTGAGACATTACTCCCATGAAGGGAAGTGAGCATGGTGACTATTGTATTCAATCCCGATGCTATTTACGTGTTTCGTCAGCACTCTTATAGTTCACAGATTACAGAATGCTTTCAGATGTGCATCGGAAACTACTCTTGGTCTTCCTGGGAACGATCAAAGCGTAGACTGTTTGAGACATTACTCCCCTGGACTAAAGTGCGCATGGTGACTGATGTATTCAATTCCGATTCAATTTCTGTATTTCATCAACTCTCTGATTGTCCACGGATTACAGAATGCCTCTAGATGTGCATCGGAAACTACTACTGGTCTTCCAGGGACCGATCAAAGCGTAGACTCTTAGAGACATTACTCCCATGGAGGTAAGTGCTCAGGGTGACTGTTGTATTCAATCCCGATACAATTTCTGTGTTTCATCAACACTCTGATAGTCCACAAATTACGGAAAGCCTCCAGATGTGCATCGGAAACTACTACTGGTCTTCCAGGGAACGATCAAAGCGTAGACTGTTTGAGAAATTACTCCCATGGAGGAAAGTGCGCATGGTGACGTTTGTATTCAATCCCGATGCAATTTCTGTGTTTCATCAACACTCTGATAGTTCACAGTTTACGGAAAGCCTCCAGATGAGCATCGGAAAGTACTACTGGTCTTCCAGGGAACGATCAAAGCGTAAACTCTTTGAGACATTACTCCATGGAGGGAAGTGCGCATGGTGACTGTTGTATTCAATCCCGATGCAATTTACGTGTTTCGTCAGCTCTCTTATAGTCCACAGATTACAGAATGCTTTCAGATGTGCATCGGAAACTACTACTGGTCATCCTGGGAACGATCAAAGCGTAGACTGTTTGAGACATTACTCCCGTGGAGGAAAGTGCGCATGGTGACTGTTGTATTCAATCCCGATGCAATTTCTGTGTTTCATCAACACTCTGATAGTCCACAGATTACAGAATGCCACCAGATGTGCATCGGTAACTACTACTGGTCTTCCACGTAACTATCAAAGCGTAGGCTGTAGAGTCATTACTCCCATGGGGGAAAGTGCGCATGGTGACTGTTGTATTCACTCCCGATGCAACATCTGTGTTTCATCAAGACTCTGATAGTCCACAGATTACAGAATGCCTCTAGATGTGCATCGGAAACTACTACTGGTCTTCCAGGGAACAATCAAAGCGTAGACTGTTTCAGACATTACTCCCATGGAGGAAAATGCGCATGGTGACTGTTGTATTCAATCCCGATGCAATTTCTGTGTTGCATCAACACTCTGATAGTCCACAGATTACAGAAAGCCAACAGATGTGCATCGGAAACTACTACTGGTCTTCCAGGGAACCAACAAAGCGTAGAGTGTTTCAGACATTACTCCCATGTAGGTAAGTGCGCATGGTGACTGTTGTATTCAATCCCGGTGCAATTTCTGTGTTTCATCAACATTCTGATAGTCCACAGATTACAGACTGCCACCAGATGTGCATCGGAAACTACTACTGGTCTTCCAGGGAACGATCAAAGCGTAGGCTGTTTGAGACATTACCCCCATGGAGGAAACTACTCATGGAGACTGTTGTATTCAATCCCGATGCAATATCTGTGTTTCATGAACAGTCTGATAGTCCACAGATTACAGAAAGCATCCAGATGTGCATCGGTAACTACTACTGGTCTTCCAGGTAACTATCAAAGCGTAGGCTGTAGAGTCATTACTCCCACGGTGGAAAGTGCGCATGGTGACTGTTGTATTCAATCCCGATGCAATTTCTGTGTTTCATCAACTCTCTGATTGTCCACAGATTACAGAATGCTCTAGATGTGCATCGGAAACTACTACTGGCCTTCCAGGGACCGATCAAAGCGTAGACTGTTTGAGACATTACTCCCATGTAGGTAAGTGCGCATGGTGACTGTTGTATTCAATCCCGGTGCAATTTCTGTGTTTCATCAACATTCTGATAGTCCACAGATTACAGACTGCCACCAGATGTGCATCGGGAACTACTACTGGTCTTCCAGGGAACAATCAAAGCGTAGACTGTTTCAGACATTACTCCCATGGAGGAAAATGCGCATGGTGACTGTTGTATTCAATCCCGATGCAATTTCTGTGTTGCATCAACACTCTGTTAGTCCACAGATTACAGAAAGCCAACAGATGTGCATCGGAAACTACTACTGGTCTTCCAGGGAACCAACAAAGCGTAGAGTGTTTCAGACATTACTCCCATGTAGGTAAGTGCGCATGGTGACTGTTGTATTCACCCCCGATGCAACATCTGTGTTTCATCAAGACTCTGATAGTCTACAGATTACAGAATGCCATTAGATGTGCATCGGGAACTACTACTGGTCTTCCAGGGAACGATCAAAGCGTAGACTGTTTGAGACATTGCTCCCATGGAGGAAACTGCGCATGGAGACTGTTGTATTCAATCCCAATGCAATTTCTGTGCTTCATCAACAATCTGATAGTCCACAGATTACAGAAAGCATCCTGATGCGCATCGGAAACTACTACTGGTCTTCCAGGGAATGATCAAAGCGTAGACTCTTAGAGACATTACTCCCATGGAGGTAAGTGCTCAGGGTGACTGTTGTATTCAATCCCGATGCAATTTCTGTGTTTCATCAACACTCTGATAGTCAACAGATTACAGAATGCCTCCAGATGTGCATCGCAAACTACTACTGGTCTTCCAGGGAACGATCAAAGAGTAGACTGTTTGAGACATTACTCCCATGGACGAAAGTGCGCATGGTGACAGTTGTATTCAATCCCGATGCAATTTCTGTGTTTCATCAACACTCTGATAGTCCACAGATTACAGAATGCCTCCAGATGTGCATCGGAAACTACTACTGGTCTTCCAGGGAACGATCAAAGCGTAAACTCTTTGAGACATTACTCCCATGGAGGTAAGTGCTCAGAGTGACTGTTGTATTCAATCCCGATGCAATTTGTGTGTTTCATCAACACTCTGATAGTCTACAGATTACAGAATGCCACCAGAAGTGCATCGGAAACTACTACTGGTCTTCCAGGGAACGATCAAAGCGTAGACTGTTTGAGACATTACTCCCGTGGAGGAAAGTGCGCATGGTGACTGTTGTATTCAATCCCGATGCAATTTCTGTGTTTCATCAACACTCTGATAGTCCACAGATTACAGAATGCCTCCAGATGTGCATCGGAAACTACTACTGGTCTTCCAGGGATCAATCAGAGCGTAGAGTGTTTGAGACATTATTTCCATGAAGGGAAGTGAGCATGGTGAATGTAGTATTCAATCCCGAAGCATTTTCTGTGTTTCATCAACACTCTGATAGTCCACAGATTACAGAATGCCTCCAGATGTGCATCAGGAACCACTACTGGTCTTCCAGGGAACGATCAAAGGGTAGACTGTTTGAGACATTACTCCCATGGACGAAAGTGCGCATGGTGACAGTTGTATTCATTCCCGATGCAATTTCATTGTTTCATCAACACTCTGATAGTCCACAGATTACAGAATGCCTCCAGATGTGCATCGGAAACTACTACTGGTCTTCCAGGGAACGATCAAAGCGTAAACTCTTTGAGACATTACTCCCTTGGAGGTAAGTGCTCAGGGTGACTGTTGTATTCAATCCCGATGCAATTTCTGTGTTTCATCAACACTCTGATAGTCTACAGATTACAGAATGCCACCAGATGTGCATCGGAAACTACTACTGGTCTTCCAGGGAACGATCAAAGCGTAGACTGTTTGAGACATTACTCCCGTGGAGGAAAGTGCGCATAGTGACTGTTGTATTCAATCCCGATGCAATTTCTGTGTTTCATCAACACTCTGATAGTCAACAGATTACAGAATGCCTCCAGATGTGCATCGGAAACTACTACTGGTCTTCCAGGGAACGATCAAAGCGTAGACTGTTTGAGACATTACTCCCATGGACGAAAGTGCGCATGGTGACAGTTGTATTCAATCCCGATGCAATTTCTGTGTTTCATCAACACTCTGATAGTCCACAGATTACAGAATGCCTCCAGATGTGTATCGGAAACTACTACTGGTCTTCCAGGGAACGATCAAAGCGTAAACTCCTTGAGACATTACTCCCATGGAGGTAAGTGCTCAGGGAGACTGTTGTATTCAATCCCAATGCAATTTCTGTGTTTCATCAACACTCTGATAGTCTACATATTACAGAATGCCACCAGATGTGCATCGGAAACTACTACTGGTCTTCCATGGAACGATCAAAGCGTAGACTGTTTGAGACATTACTTCCGTGGAGGAAAGTGCGCATGGTGACTGTTGTATTCAATCCCGAGGCAATTACTGTGTTTCATCAACACTCTGATAGTCCACAGATTACAGAATGCCTCCAGATGTGCATCGGAAACTACTACTGGTCTTCCAGGGATCAATCAGAGCGTAGAGTGTTTGAGACATTACTCCCATGAAGGGAAGTGAGCATGGTGAATGTTGTATTCAATCCCGATGACATTTCTGTGTTTCATCAACACTCTGATAGTCCACAGATTACAGAATGCCTCCAGATGTGCATCAGGAACCACTACTGGTCTTCCAGGGAACGATCAAAGAGTAGACTGTTTGAGACATTACTCCCATGGACGAAAGTGTGCATGGTGACAGTTGTATTCAATCCCGATGCAATTTCTGTGTTTCATCAACACTCTGATAGTCCACAGATTACAGAATGCCTCCAGATGTGCATCGGAAACTACTACTGGTCTTCCAGGGAACGATCAAAGCGTAAACTCTTTGAGACATTACTCCCATGGAGGTAAGTGCTCAGGGTGACTGTTGTATTCAATCCCGATGCAATTTCTGTGTTTCATCAACACTCTGATAGTCTACAGTTTACAGAATGCCACCAGATGTGCATCGGAAACTACTACTGGTCTTCCAGGGAACGATCAAAGCGTAGACTGTTTGAGACATTACTCCCGTGGAGGAAAGTGCGCATGGTGACTGTTGTATTCAATCCCGATGCAATTTCTGTGTTTCATCAACATTCTGATAGTCCACAGATTACAGAATGCCTCCAGATGTACATCGGAATTTACTACTGGTCTTTCAGGGATCAATCAGAGCGTAGAGTGTTTGAGACATTACTCCCATGAAGGGAAGTGAGCATGGTGACTGTTGTATTGAATCCCGATGCTATTTACGTGTTTCGTCAGCACTCTTATAGTCCACAGATTACAGAATGCTTTCAGATGTGCATCGGAAACTACTACTGGTCTTCCTGGGAACGATCAAAGCGTAGACTGTTTGAGACATTACTCCCCTGGACTAAAGTGCGCATGGTGACTGATGTATTCAATTTTCGATTCAATTTCTGTATTTCATCAACTCTCTGATTGTCCACAGATTACAGAATGCCTCTAGATGTGCATCGGAAACTACTACTGGTCTTCCAGGGACCGATCAAAGCGTACACTCTTAGAGACATTACTCCCATGGAAGTAAGTGCTCAGGGTGACTGTTGTAATCAATCCCGATGCAATTTCTGTGTTTCATCAACACTCTGATAGTCCACAAATTACGGAAAGCCTCCAGATGTGCATCGGAAACTACTACTGGTCTTCCAGGGAACGATCAAAGCGTAGACTGTTTGAGACATTACTCCCATGGAGGAAAGTGCGCATGGTGACGTTTGTATTCAATCCCGATGCAATTTCTGTGTTTCATCAACACTCTGATAGTTCACAGTTTACGGAAAGCCTCCAGATGAGCATCGGAAAGTACTACTGGTCTTCGAGGGAACGATCAAAGCGTAAACTCTTTGAGACATTACTCCATGGAGGGAAGTGCGCATGGTGACTGTTGTATTCAATCCCGATGCAATTTACGTGTTTCGTCAGCTCTCTTATAGTCCACAGATTACGGAATGCTTTCAGATGTGCATCGGAAACTACTACTGGTCATCCTGGGAACGATCAAAGCGTAGACTGTTTGAGACATTACTCCATGGACTAAAGTGCGCATGGTGACTGTTGTATTCAATTCCGATTCAATTTCTGTGTTTCATCAACTCTCTGATTGTCCACAGATTACAGAATGCTCTAGATGTGCATCGGAAACTACTACTGGTCTTCCAGGGACCTATCAAAGCGTAGACTGTTTGAGACATTACTCCCGTGGAGGAAAGTGCGCATGGTGACTGTTGTATTCAATCCCGATGCAATTTCTGTGTTTCATCAACACTCTGATAGTCCACAGATTACAGAATGCCACCAGATGTGCATCGGAAACTACTACTGGTCTTCCAGGAAACGATCAAAGCGTAGAGTGTTTGAGACATTACTCCCATGGAGGAAAGTGCGCATGGTGACTGTTGTATTCAATTCCGATTCAATTCTGTGTTTCATCAACACTCTGATAGACCACAGATTATAGAATGACATCAGATGTGTATCGGAAACTACTACTGGTCTTCCAGGGAACGATCAAAGCGTAGACTGTTTCAGACATTACTCCCATGGAGGAAAGTGCAGATGGTGACTGTTGTATTCAATCCCGGTGCAATTTCTGTGTTTCATCAACATTCTGATAGTCCGCAGATTACAGAATGCCACCAGATGTGCATCGGAAACTACTACTGGTCTTCCAGGGAACGATCAAAGCGTAGGCTGTTTGAGACTTTACCCCCATGGAGGAAACTGCTCATAGAGACTGTTGTATTCAATCCCGATGCAATATCTGTGTTTCATGAACAGTCTGATAGTCCACAGGTTACAGAAAGCATCCAGATGTGCATCGGTAACTACTACTGGTCTTCCACGTAACTATCAAAGCGTAGGCTGTAGAGTCATTACTCCCATGGGGGAAAGTGCGCATGGTGACTGTTGTATTCACTCCCGATGCAATATCTGTGTTTCATCAAGACTCTGATAGTCTACAGATTACAGAATGCCGTTAGATGTGCATCGGGAACTACTACTGGCCTTCCAGGGAACGATCAAAGCGTAGACTGTTTGAGACATTGCTCCCATGGAGGAAACTGCACATGGAGACTGTTGTATTCAATCCCAATGCAATTTCTGTGTTTCATCAACAATATGATAGTCCACAGATTACAGAAAGCATCCAGATGCGCATCGGAAACTACTACTGGTCTTCCAGGGAATGATCAAAGCGTAGACTCTTAGAGACATTACTCCCATGGAGGTAAGTGCTCAGTTTGATTGTTGTATTCAATCCCGATGCAATTTCTGTGTTTCATCAACACTCTGATAGTCAACAGATTACAGAATGCCTCCAGATGTGCATCGCAAACTACTACTGGTCTTCCAGGGAACGATCAAAGAGTAGACTGTTTGAGACATTACTCCCAGGGACGAAAGTGCGCAGGGTGACAGTTGTATTCAATCCCGATGCAATTTCTGTGTTTCATCAACACTCTGATAGTCCACAGATTACAGAATGCCTCCAGATGTGCATCGGAAACTACTACTGGTCTTCCAGGGAACGATCAAAGCGTAAACTCTTTGAGACATTACTCCCATGGAGGTAAGTGCTCAGAGTGACTGTTGTATTCAATCCCGATGCAATGTCTGTATTTCATCAACACTCTGATAGTCTACAGTTTACAAAATGCCACCAGATGTGCATCGGAAACTACTACTGGTCCTCCAGGGAACGATCAAAGCGTAGACTGTTTGAGACATTACTCCCGTGGAGGAAAGTGCGCATGGTGACTGTTGTATTCAATCCCGATGCAATTTCTGTGTTTCATCAACACACTGATAGTCCACAGATTACAGAATGCCTCCAGATGTGCATCGGAAACTACTACTGGTCTTCCAGGGATCAATCAGAGCGTAGAGTGTTTGAGACATTATTCCCATGAAGGGAAGTGAGCATGGTGAATCTTGTATTCAATCCCGAAGCATTTTCTGTGTTTCATCAACACTCTGATAGTCCACAGATTACAGAATGCCTCCAGATGTGCATCAGGAACCCCTACTGGTCTTCCAGGGAACGATCAAAGAGTAGACTGTTTGAGACATTACTCCCATGGACGAAAGTGCGCATGGTGACAGTTGTATTCAATCCCGATGCAATTTCATTGTTTCATCAACACTCTGATAGTCCACAGATTACAGAATGCCTCCAGATGTGCATCGGAAACTACTACTGGTCTTCCAGGGAACGATCAAAGCGTAAACTCTTTGAGACATTACTCCCTTGGAGGTAAGTCCTCAGGGTGACTGTTGTATTCAATCCCGATGCAATTTCTGTGTTTCATCAACACTCTGAGAGTCTACAGATTACAGAATGCCACCAGATGTGCATCGGAAACTACTACTGGTCTTCCAGGGAACGATCAAAGCGTAGACTGTTTGAGACATTACTCCCGTGGAGGAAAGTGCGCATGGTGACTGTTGTATTCAAACCCGATGCAATTTCAGTGTTTCATAAACACTCTGATAGTCCACAGATTACAGTATGCCTCCAGATGTGCATCGGAAACTACTACTGGTCTTCCAGGGATCAATCAGAGCGTAGAGTGTTTGAGACATTACACCCATGAAGGGAAGTGAGCATGGTGACTGTTGTATTCAATCCCGATGCAGTTTACGTGTTTCGTCAGCACTCTTATAGTCCACAGATTACAGAATGCTTTCAGATGTGCATCGGAAACTACTACTGGTCTTACTGGGAACGATCAAAGCGTAGACTGTTTGAGACATTACTCCCATGGACGAAAGTGCGCATGGTGACTGTTGTATTCAATTCCGATTCAATTTCTGTGTTTCATCAACTCTCTGATTGTCCACAGATTACAGAATGACTCTAGATGTGCATCGGAAACTACTACTGGTCTTCCAGGGACCGATCAAAGCGTAGACTCTTAGAGACATTACTCCCATGGAGGTAAGTGCTCAGGGTGACTGTTGTATTCAATCCCGATGCAATTTCTGTGTTTCATCAACACTCTGATAGTCCACAAATTACGGAAAGCCTCCATATGTGCATCGGAAACTACTACTGGTCTTCCAGGGAACGATCAAAGCGTAGACTGTTTGAGACATTACTCCCATGGAGGAAAGTGCGCATGGTGACTGTTGTATTCAATCCCGATGCAATTTCTGTGTTTCATCAACACTCTGATAGTCCACAGATTACAGAATGCCACCAGATGTGCATCGGGAACTACTATTGGTCTTCCAGGGAACGATCAAAGCGTAGACTGTTTGAGACATTACTCCCATGGAGGGAAGTCCGCATGGTGACTGTTGTATACAATCCCGATGGAAATTCTGTGTTTCATCAACACTCTGATAGTCAAAAAATTACTGAATGCCTCCAGATGTGCATCGGAAACTACTACTGGTCTTCCAGGGAACGATCAAAGCGTAAACTCTTTGAGACATTACTCCCATGGAGGGAAGTGCGCATGGTGACTGTTGTATTCAATCCCGATTCAATTTCCGTGTTTCATCAACACTCTGATAGTCCACAAATTACGGAAAGCCTCCACATCTGCATCGGAAACTACTACTGGTCTTCCAGGGAACGATCAAAGCGTAGACTGTTACAGACATTACTCCCATAGGGGAAAGTGCGCATGGTGACTGTTGTATTCACTCCCGATGCAATATCTGTGTTTCATCAAGACGCTGATAGTCTACAGATTACAGAATGCCATTAGATGTGCATCGGGAACTACTACTGGTCTTCCAGGGAACGATCAAAGCGTAGACTGTTTGAGACATTGCTCCCATGGAGGAAACTGCGCATGGAGACTGTTGCATTCAATCCCGATGCAATTTCTGTGTTTCATCAACAATCTGATAGTCCACAGATTACAGAAAGCATCCTGATGCGCATCGGAAAGTACTACTGGTCTTCTAGGGAATGATCAAAGCGTAGACTCTTAGAGACATTACTCCCATGGAGGTAAGTGCTCAGGGTGATTGTTGTATTCAATCCCGATGCAATTTCTATGTTTCATCAACACTCTGATAGTCAACAGATTACAGAATGCCTCCAGATGTGCATCGGAAACTACTACTGGTCTTCCAGGGAACGATCAAAGAGTAGACTGTTTGAGACATTACTCCCATGGACGAAAGTGCGCATGGTGACAGTTGTATTCAATCCCGATGCAATTTCTGTGTTTCATCAACACTCTGATAGTCCACAGATTACAGAATGCCTCCAGATGTGCATCGGAAACTACTACAGGTCTTCCAGGGAACGATCAAAGCGTAAACTCTTTGAGACATTACTCCCATGGAGGTAAGTGCTCAGGGTGACTGTTGTATTCAATCCCGATGCAATTTCTGTGTTTCATCAACACTCTCATAGTCTACAGATTACAGAATGCCACCAGATGTGCATCGGAAACTACTACTGGTCTTCCAGGGAACGATCAAAGCGTAGACTGTTTGAGACATTACTCCCGTGGAGGAAAGTGCGCATGGTGACTGTTGTATTCAAACCCGATGCAATTTCTGTGTTTCATCAACACTCTGATAGTCCACAGATTACAGTATGCCTCCAGATGTGCATCGGAAACTACTACTGGTCTTCCAGGGAACGATCAAAGCGTAGGCTGTTTGAGACTTTACCCCCATGGAGGAAACTGCTCATGGAGACTGTTGTATTCAATCCCGATGCAATATCTGTGTTTCATGAACAGTCTGATAGTCCACAGGTTACAGAAAGCATCCAGATGTGCATCGGTAACTACTACTGGTCTTCCACGTAACTATCAAAGCGTAGGCTGTAGAGTCATTACTCCCATGGGGGAAAGTGCGCATGGTGACTGTTGTATTCACTCCCGATGCAATATCTGTGTTTCATCAAGACTCTGATAGTCTACAGATTACAGAATGCCGTTAGATGTGCATCGGGAACTACTACTGGTCTTCCAGGGAACGATCAAAGCGTAGACTGTTTGAGACATTGCTCCCATGGAGGAAACTGCACATGGAGACTGTTGTATTCAATCCCAATGCAATTTCTGTGTTTCATCAACAATATGATAGTCCACAGATTACAGAAAGCATCCAGATGCGCATCGGAAACTACTACTGGTCTTCCAGGGAATGATCAAAGCGTAGACTCTTAGAGACATTACTCCCATGGAGGTAAGTGCTCAGGGTGATTGTTGTATTCAATCCCGATGCAATTTCTGTGTTTCATCAACACTCTGATAGTCAACAGATTACAGAAGGCCTCCAGATGTGCATCGCAAACTACTACTGGTCTTCCAGGGAACGATCAAAGAGTAGACTGTTTGAGACATTACTCCCAGGGACGAAAGTGCGCAGGGTGACAGTTGTATTCAATCCCGATGCAATTTCTGTGTTTCATCAACACTCTGATAGTCCACAGATTACAGAATGCCTCCAGATGTGCATCGGAAACTACTACTGGTCTTCCAGGGAACGATCAAAGCGTAAACTCTTTGAGACATTACTCCCATGGAGGTAAGTGCTCAGAGTGACTGTTGTATTCAATCCCGATGCAATTTCTGTGTTTCATCAACACTCTGATAGTCTACAGTTTACAGAATGCCACCAGATGTGCATCGGAAACTACTACTGGTCTTCCAGGGAACGATCAAAGCGTAGACTGTTTGAGACATTACTCCCGTGGAGGAAAGTGCGCATGGTGACTGTTGTATTCAATCCCGATGCAATTTCTGTGTTTCATCAACACACTGATAGTCCACAGATTACAGAATGCCTCCAGATGTGCGTCGGAAACTACTACTGGTCTTCCAGGGATCAATCAGAGCGTAGAGTGTTTGAGACATTATTCCCATGAAGGGAAGTGAGCATGGTGAATGTTGTATTCAATCCCGAAGCATTTTCTGTGTTTCATCAACACTCTGATAGTCCACAGATTACAGAATGCCTCCAGATGTGCATCAGGAACCCCTACTGGTCTTCCAGGGAACGATCAAAGAGTAGACTGTTTGAGACATTACTCCCATGGACGAAAGTGCGCATGGTGACAGTTGTATTCAATCCCGATGCAATTTCATTGTTTCATCAACACTCTGATAGTCCACAGATTACAGAATGCCTCCAGATGTGCATCGGAAACTACTACTGGTCTTCCAGGGAACGATCAAAGCGTAAACTCTTTGAGACATTACTCCCTTGGAGGTAAGTCCTCAGGGTGACTGTTGTATTCAATCCCGATGCAATTTCTGTGTTTCATCAACACTCTGAGAGTCTACAGATTACAGAATGCCACCAGATGTGCATCGGAAACTACTACTGGTCTTCCAGGGAACGATCAAAGCGTAGACTCTTTGAGACATTACTCCCGTGGAGGAAAGTGCGCATGGTGACTGTTGTATTCAAACCCGATGCAATTTCAGTGTTTCATAAACACTCTGATAGTCCACAGATTACAGTATGCCTCCAGATGTGCATCGGAAACTACTACTGGTCTTCCAGGGATCAATCAGAGCGTAGAGTGTTTGAGACATTACACCCATGAAGGGAAGTGAGCATGGTGACTGTTGTATTCAATCCCGATGCAGTTTACGTGTTTCGTCAGCACTCTTATAGTCCACAGATTACAGAATGCTTTCAGATGTGCATCGGAAACTACTACTGGTCTTACTGGGAACGATCAAAGCGTAGACTGTTTGAGACATTACTCCCATGGACGAAAGTGCGCATGGTGACTGTTGTATTCAATTCCGATTCAATTTCTGTGTTTCATCAACTCTCTGATTGTCCACAGATTACAGAATGACTCTAGATGTGCATCGGAAACTACTACTGGTCTTCCAGGGACCGATCAAAGCGTAGACTCTTAGAGACATTACTCCCATGGAGGTAAGTGCTCAGGGTGACTGTTGTATTCAATCCCGATGCAATTTCTGTGTTTCATCAACACTCTGATAGTCCACAAATTACGGAAAGCCTCCATATGTGCATCGGGAACTACTACTGGTCTTCCAGGGAACGATCAAAGCGTAGACTGTTTGAGACATTACTCCCATGGAGGAAAGTGCGCATGGTGACTGTTGTATTCAATCCCGATGCAATTTCTGTGTTTCATCAACACTCTGATAGTCCACAGATTACAGAATGCCACCAGATGTGCATCGGGAACTACTATTGGTCTTCCAGGGAACGATCAAAGCGTAGACTGTTTGAGACATTACTCCCATGGAGGGAAGTCCGCATGGTGACTGTTGTATACAATCCCGATGGAAATTCTGTGTTTCATCAACACTCTGATAGTCAAAAAATTACTGAATGCCTCCAGATGTGCATCGGAAACTACTACTGGTCTTCCAGGGAACGATCAAAGCGTAAACTCTTTGAGACATTACTCCCATGGAGGGAAGTGCGCATGGTGACTGTTGTATTCAATCCCGATTCAATTTCCGTGTTTCAACAACACTCTGATAGTCCACAAATTACGGAAAGCCTCCACATCTGCATCGGAAACTACTACTGGTCTTCCAGGGAACGATCTAAGCGTAGACTGTTACAGACATTACTCCCATAGGGGAAAGTGCGCATGGTGACTGTTGTATTCACTCCCGATGCAATATCTGTGTTTCATCAAGACGCTGATAGTCTACAGATTACAGAATGCCATTAGATGTGCATCGGGAACTACTACTGGTCTTCCAGGGAACGATCAAAGCGTAGACTGTTTGAGACATTGCTCCCATGGAGGAAACTGCGCATGGAGACTGTTGCATTCAATCCCGATGCAATTTCTGTGTTTCATCAACAATCTGATAGTCCACAGTTTACGAAAGCATCCTGATGCGCATCGGAAAGTACTACTGGTCTTCTAGGGAATGATCAAAGCGTAGACTCTTAGAGACATTACTCAAATGGAGGTAAGTGCTCAGGGTGATTGTTGTATTCAATCCCGATGCAATTTCTGTGTTTCATCAACACTCTGATACTCAACAGATTACAGAATGCCTCCAGATGTGCATCGGAAACTACTACTGGTCTTCCAGGGAACGATCAAAGAGTAGACTGTTTGAGACATTACTCCCATGGACGAAAGTGCGCATGGTGACAGTTGTATTCAATCCCGATGCAATTTCTGTGTTTCATCAACACTCTGATAGTCCACAGATTACAGAATGCCTCCAGATGTGCATCGGAAACTACTACAGGTCTTCCAGGGAACGATCAAAGCGTAAACTCTTTGAGACATTACTCCCATGGAGGTAAGTGCTCAGGGTGACTGTTGTATTCAATCCCGATGCAATTTCTGTGTTTCATCAACACTCTGATAGTCTACAGATTACAGAATGCCACCAGATGTGCATCGGAAACTACTACTGGTCTTCCAGGGAACGATCAAAGCGTAGACTGTTTGAGACATTACTCCCGTGGAGGAAAGTGCGCATGGTGACTGTTGTATTCAAACCCGATGCAATTTCTGTGTTTCATCAACACTCTGATAGTCCACAGATTACAGTATGCCTCCAGATGTGCATCGGAAACTACTACTGGTCTTCCAGGGATAAATCAAAGCGTAGAGTGTTTGAGACATTACTCCCATGAAGGGAAGTGAGCATGGTGACTGTTGTATTCAATCCCGATGCAATTTACGTGTTTCGTCAGCACTCGTATAGTCCACAGATTACAGAATGCTTTCAGATGTGCATCGGAAACTGCTACTGGTCTTCCTGGGAACGATCAAAGCATAGACTGTTTGAGACATTACTCCCCTGGACTAAAGTGCGCATGGTGACTGTTGTATTCAATTCCGATTCAATTTTGGTGTTTCATCAACTCTCTGATTGTCCACAGATTACAGAATGCCTCTAGATGTGCATCGGAAACTACTACTGGTCTTCCAGGGACCGATCAAAGCGTAGACTCTTAGAGACATTACTCCCATGGAGGTAAGTGCTCAGGGTGACTGGTGTATTCAATCCCGATGCAATTTCTGTGTTTCATCAACACTCTGATAGTACACAAATTACGGAAAGCCTCCAGATGTGCATCGGAAACTACTACTGGTCTTCCAGGGAACGATCAAAGCGTAGACTGTTTGAGACATTACTCCCATGGAGGAAAGTGCGCATGGTGACTGTTGTATTCAATCCCGATGCAATTTCTGTGTTTCATCAACACTCTGATAGTCCACAGATTACAGAATGCCACCAGATGTGCATCGGAAACTACTACTGGACTTCCAGGGAACGATCAAAGCGTAGACTGTTTGAGACATTACTCCCATGGAGGGAAGTCCGCATGGTGACTGTTGTATACAATCCCGATGGAATTTCTGTGTTTCATCAACACTCAGATAGTCAACAAATTACAGAATGCCTCCAGATTGCATCGGAAACTACTACTGGTCTTCCAGGGAACGATCAAAGCGTAAACTCTTTGAGACATTACTCCCATGGAGGGAAGTGCGCATGGTGACTGTTGTATTCAATCCCGATTCAATTTCTGTGTTTCATCAACACTCTGATAGTCCACAAATTACGGAAAGCCTCCAGATCTGCATCGGAAACTACTACTGGTCTTCCAGGGAACGATCAAATCGTAGACTGTTACAGACATTACTCCCATGGAGGAAAGTGCGCATGGTGACTGTTGTATTCAATCCCGATGCAATATCTGTGTTTCATCAACACTCTGATAGTCCACAGATTACAGAATGCCGCCAGATGTGCATCGGAAGCTACTACTGGTCCTCCAGGGAACGATCAAAGCGTAGACCGTTTGAGACATTACTCCTATGAAGGGAAGTCCGCATGGTGACTGTTGTATACAATACCGATGCAATTTCTGTGTTTCATCAACACTCTGATAGTCAACAAATTACAGAATGCCTCCAGATGTGCATCGGAAACTACTACTGGTCTTCCAGTGAACGATCAAAGAGTAGACTGTTTGAGACATTACTCCCATGGAGGAAAGTGCGGATGGTCACTGTTGTATTCAATCCCGATGCAATTTACGTGTTTCGTCAACACTCTGATAGTCCACAGATTACAGAATGCCACCAGATGTGCATCGGAAACTACTACTGGTCCTCCAGGGAACGATCAAAGCGTAGACCGTTTGAGACATTACTCCTATGAAGGGAAGTCCGCATGGTGACTGTTGTATACAATACCGATGCAATTTCTGTGTTTCATCAACACTCTGATAGTCAACAAATTACAGAATGCCTCCAGATGTGCATCGGAAACTACTACTGGTCTTCCAGGGAACGATCAAAGCGTAAACTCTTTGAGACATTACTCCCATGGAGGGAAGTGCGCATGGTGACTGTTGTATTCAATCCCGATTCAATTTCTGTGTTTCATCAACACTCTGATAGTCCACAAATTACGGAAAGCCTCCAGATCTGCATCGGAAACTACTACTGGTCTTCCAGGGAACGATCAAATCGTAGACTGTTACAGACATTACTTTCAAAGAGGAAAGTGCGCATGGTGACTGTTGTATTCAATCCCGATGCAATATCTGTGTTTCATCAACACTCTGATAGTCCACAGATTACAGAATGCCACCAGATGTGCATCGGAAACTACTACTGGTCCTCCAGGGAACGAACAAAGCGTAGACCGTTTGAGACATTACTCCTATGGAGGGAAGTCCGCATGGTGACTGTTGTATACAATACCGATGCAATTTCTGTGTTTCATCAACACTCTGATAGTCAACAAATTACAGAATGCCTCCAGATGTGCATCGGAAACTACTACTGGTCTTCCAGTGAACGATCAAAGAGTAGACTGTTTGAGACATTACTCCCATGGAGGGAAGTCCGCATGGTGACTGTTGTATACAATCCCGATGGAATTTCTGTGATTCATCAACACTCAGATAGTCAACAAATTACAGAATGCCTCCAGATGTGCATCGGAAACTACTACTGGTCTTCCAGTGAACGATCAAAGAGTAAACTGTTTGAGACATTACTCCCATGGAGGAAAGTCCGCATGGTGACTGTTGTATACAATACCGATGCAATTTCTGTGTTTCTTCAACACTCTGATAGTCAACAAATTACAGAATGCCTCCAGATGAGCATCGGAAAGTACTACTGGTCTTCGAGGGAACGATCAAAGCGTAAACTCTTTGAGACTTTACTCCATGGAGGGAAGTGCGCATGGTGACTGTTGTATTTAATCCCGATGCAATTTACGTGTTTCGTCAGCTCTCTTATAGTCCACAGATTACAGAATGCTTTCAGATGTGCATCGGAAACTACTACTGGTCATCCTGGGAACGATCAAAGCGTAGACTGTTTGAGACATTACTCCCTGGACTAAAGTGCGCATGGTGACTGTTGTATTCAATTCCGATTCAATTTCTGTGTTTCATCAACTCTCTGATTGTCCACAGATTACAGAATGCTCTAGATGTGCATCGGAAACTACTACTGGTCTTCCAGGGACCGATCAAAGCGTAGACTGTTTGAGACATTACTCCCGTGGAGGAAAGTGCGCATGGTGACTGTTGTATTCAATCCCGATGCAATTTCTGTGTTTCATCAACACTCTGATAGTCCACAGATTACAGAATGCCACCAGATGTGCATCGGAAACTACTACTGGTCTTCCAGGGAACGATCAAAGCGTAGAGTGTTTGAGACATTACTCCCATGGAGGAAAGTGCGCATGGTGACTGTTGTATTCAATTCCGATTCAATTCTGTGTTTCATCAACACTCTGATAGACCACAGATTATAGAATGACATCAGATGTGTAACGGAAACTACTACTGGTCTTCCAGGGAACGATCAAAGCGTAGCCTGTTTCAGACATTACTCCCATGGAGGAAAGTGCAGATGGTGACTGTTGTATTCAATCCCGGTGCAATTTCTGTGTTTCATCAACATTCTGATAGTCCGCAGATTACAGAATGCCACCAGATGTGCATCGGAAACTACTACTGGTCTTCCAGGGAACGATCAAAGCGTAGGCTGTTTGAGACTTTACCCCCATGGAGGAAACTGCTCATGGAGACTGTTGTATTCAATCCCGATGCAATATCTGTGTTTCATGAACAGTCTGATAGTCCACAGATTACAGAAAGCATCCAGATGTGCATCGGTAACTACTACTGGTCTTCCACGTAACTATCAAAGCGTAGGCTGTAGAGTCATTATTCCCATGAGGGAAAGTGCGCATGGTGACTGTTGTATTCACTCCCGATGCAATATCTGTGTTTCATCAAGACTCTGATAGTCTACAGATTACAGAATGCCATTAGATGTGCATCGGGAACTACTACTGGTCTTCCAGGGAACGATCAAAGCGTAGACTGTTTGAGACATTGCTCCCATGGAGGAAACTGCACATGGAGACTGTTGTATTCAATCCCAATGCAATTTCTGTGTTTCATCAACAATTTGATAGTCCACAGATTACAGAAAGCATCCAGATGCGCATCGGAAACTACTACTGGTCTTCCAGGGAATGATCAAAGCGTAGACTCTTAGAGACATTATTCCCATGGAGGTAAGTGCTCAGGGTGATTGTTGTATTCAATCCCGATGCAATTTCTGTGTTTCATCAACACTCTGATAGTCAACAGATTACAGAATGCCTCCAGATGTGCATCGCAAACTACTACTGGTCTTCCAGGGAACGATCAAAGAGTAGACTGTTTGAGACATTACTCCCAGGGACGAAAGTGCGCATGGTGACAGTTGTATTCAATCCCGATGCAATTTCTGTGTTTCATCAACACTCTGATAGTCCACAGATTACAGAATGCCTCCAGATGTGCATCGGAAACTACTACTGGTCTTCCAGGGAACGATCAAAGCGTAAACTCTTTGAGACATTACTCCCATGGAGGTAAGTGCTCAGAGTGACTGTTGTATTCAATCCCGATGCAATTTCTGTGTTTCATCAACACTCTGATAGTCTACAGTTTACAGAATGCCACCAGATGTGCATCGGAAACTACTACTGGTCTTCCAGGGAACGATCAAAGCGTAGACTGTTTGAGACATTACTCCCGTGGAGGAAAGTGCGCATGGTGACTGTTGTATTAAATCCCGATGCAATTTCTGTGTTTCATCAACACACTGATAGTCCACAGATTACAGAATGCCTCCAGATGTGCATCGGAAACTACTACTGGTCTTCCAGGGATCAATCAGAGCGTAGAGTGTTTGAGACATTATTCCCATGAAGGGAAGTGAGCATGGTGAATGTTGTATTCAATCCCGAAGCATTTTCTGTGTTTCATCAACACTCTGATAGTCCACAGATTACAGAATGCCTCCAGATGTGCATCAGGAACCCCTACTGGT
Organism: Schistocerca gregaria; assembly: GCF_023897955.1. Taxonomy (NCBI): domain Eukaryota; kingdom Metazoa; phylum Arthropoda; class Insecta; order Orthoptera; family Acrididae; genus Schistocerca; species Schistocerca gregaria. Next base: position 1,628,358 of record NC_064923.1, on the reverse strand, counting down.
CTTCCAGGGAACGATCAAAGAGTAGACTGTTTGAGACATTACTCCCATGGACGAAAGTGCGCATGGTGACAGTTGTATTCAATCCCGATGCAATTTCATTGTTTCATCAACACTCTGATAGTCCACAGATTACAGAATGCCTCCAGATGTGCATCGGAAACTACTACTGGTCCTCCAGGGAACGATCAAAGCGTAAACTCTTTGAGACATTACTCCCTTGGAGGTAAGTGCTCAGGGTGACTGTTGTATTCAATCCCGATGCAATTTCTGTGTTTCTTCAACACTCTGAGAGTCTACAGATTACAGAATGCAACCAGATGTGCATCGGAAACTACTACTGGTCTTCCAGGGAACGATCAAAGCGTAGACTGTTTGAGACATTACTCCCGTGGAGGAAAGTGCGCATGGTGACTGTTGTATTCAAACCCGATGCAATTTCAGTGTTTCATAAACACTCTGATAGTCCACAGATTACAGTATGCCTCCAGATGTGCATCGGAAACTACTACTGGTCTTCCAGGGATCAATCAGAGCGTAGAGTGTTTGAGACATTACACCCATGAAGGGAAGTGAGCATGGTGACTGTGGTATTCAATCCCGATGCAGTTTACGTGTTTAGTCAGCACTCTTATAGTCCACAGATTACAGAATGCTTTCAGATGTGCATCGGAAACTACTACTGGTCTTACTGGGAACGATCAAAGCGTAGACTGTTTGAGACATTACTCCCATGGACGAAAGTGCGCATGGTGACTGTTGTATTCAATTCCGATTCAATTTCTGTGTTTCATCAACTCTCTGATTGTCCACAGATTACAGAATGACTCTAGATGTGCATCGGAAACTACTACTGGTCTTCCAGGGACCGATCAAAGCGTAGACTCTTAGAGACATTACTCCCATGGAGGTAAGTGCTCAGGGTGACTGTTGTATTCAATCCCGATGCAATATCTGTGTTTCATCAACACTCTGATAGTCCACAAATTACGGAAAGCCTCCATATGTGCATCGGAAACTACTACTGGTCTTCCAGGGAACGATCAAAGCGTAGACTGTTTGAGACATTACTCCCATGGAGGAAAGTGCGCATGGTGACTGTTGTATTCAATCCCGATGCAATTTCTGTGTTTCATCAACACTCTGATAGTCCACAGATTACAGAATGCCACCAGATGTGCATAGGGAACTACTATTGGTCTTCCAGGGAACGTTAAAATCGTAGACTGTTTGAGACATTACTCCCATGGAGGGAAGTCCGCATGGTGACTGTTGTATACAATCCCGATGGAAATTCTGTGTTTCATCAACACTCTGATAGTCAAAAAATTACTGAATGCCTCCAGAGGTGCATCGGAAACTACTACTGGTCTTCCAGGGAACGATCAAAGCGTAAACTCTTTGAGACATTACTCCCATGGAGGGAAGTGCGCATGGTGACTGTTGTATTCAATCCCGATTCAATTTCCGTGTTTCATCAACACTCTGATAGTCCACAAATTACGGAAAGCCTCCACATCTGCATCGGAAACTACTACTGGTCTTCCAGGGAACGATCAAAGCGTAGACTGTTACAGACATTACTCCCATAGGGGAAAGTGCGCATGGTGACTGTTGTATTCACTCCCGATGCAATATCTGTGTTTCATCAAGACGCTGATAGTCTACAGATTACAGAATGCCATTAGATGTGCATCAGGAACTACTACTGGTCTTCCAGGGAACGATCAAAACGTAGACTGTTTGAGACATTGCTCCCATGGAGGAAACTGCGCATGGAGACTGTTGCATTCAATCCCAATGCAATTTCTGTGTTTCATCAACAATCTGATAGTCCACAGATTACAGAAAGCATCCTGATGCGCATCGGAAAGTACTACTGGTCTTCTAGGGAATGATCAAAGCGTAGACTCTTAGAGACATTACTCCCATGGAGGTAAGTGCTCAGGGTGATTGTTGTATTCAATCCCGATGCAATTTCTGTGTTTCATCAACACTCTGATAGTCAACAGATTACAGAATGCCTCCAGATGTGCATCGGAAACTACTACTGGTCTTCCAGGGAACGATCAAAGAGTAGACTGTTTGAGACATTACTCCCATGGACGAAAGTGCGCATGGTGACAGTTGTATTCAATCCCGATGCAATTTCTGTGTTTCATCAACACTCTGATAGTCCACAGATTACAGAATGCCTCCAGATGTGCATCGGAAACTACTACAGGTCTTCCAGGGAACGATCAAAGCGTAAACTCTTTGAGACATTACTCCCATGGAGGTAAGTGCTCAGGTTGACTGTTGTATTCAATCCCGATGCAATTTCTGTGTTTCATCAACACTCTGATAGTCTACAGATTACAGAATGCCACCAGATGTGCATCGAAAACTACTACTGGTCTTCCAGGGAACGATCAAAGCGTAGACTGTTTGAGACATTACTCCCGTGGAGGAAAGTGCGCATGGTGACTGTTGTATTCAAACCCGATGCAATTTCTGTGTTTCATTAACACTCTGATAGTCCACAGATTACAGTATGCCTCCAGATGTGCATCGGAAACTACTACTGGTCTTCCAGGGATAAATCAAATCGTAGAGTGTTTGAGACATTACTCCCATGAAGGGAAGTGAGTATGGTGACTGTTGTATTCAATCCCGATGCAATTTACGTGTTTCGTCAGCACTCTTATAGTCCACAGATTACAGAATGCTATCAGATGTGCATCGGAAACTGCTACTGGTCTTCCTGGGAACGATCAAAGCATAGACTGTTTGAGACATTACTCCCCTGGACTAAAGTGCGCATGGTGACTGTTGTATTCAATTCCGATTCAATTTTGGTGTTTCATCAACTCTCTGATTGTCCACAGATTACAGAATGCCTCTAGATGTGCATCGGAAACTACTACTGGTCTTCCAGGGACCGATCAAAGCGTAGACTCTTAGAGACATTACTCCCATGGAGGTAAGTGCTCAGGGTGACTGGTGTATTCAATCCCGATGCAATTTCTGTGTTTCATCAACACTCTGATAGTACACAAATTACGGAAAGCCTCCAGATGTGCATCGGAAACTACTACTGGTCTACCAGGGAACGATCAAAGCGTAGACTGTTTGAGACATTACTCCCATGGAGGAAAGTGCGCATGGTGACTGTTGTATTCAATCCCGATGCAATTTCTGTGTTTCATCAACACTCTGATAGTCCACAGATTACAGAATGCCACCAGATGTGCATCGGAAACTACTACTGGACTTCCAGGGAACGATCAAAGCGTAGACTGTTTGAGACATTACTCCCATGGAGGGAAGTCCGCATGGTGACTGTTGTATACAATCCCGATGGAATTTCTGTGTTTCATCAACACTCAGATAGTCAACAAATTACAGAATGCCTCCAGATTGCATCGGAAACTACTACTGGTCTTCCAGGGAACGATCAAAGCGTAAACTCTTTGAGACATTACTCCCATGGAGGGAAGTGCGCATGGTGACTGTTGTATTCAATCCCGATTCAATTTCTGTGTTTCATCAACACTCTGATAGTCCACAAATTACGGAAAGCCTCCAGATCTGCATCGGAAACTACTACTGGTCTTCCAGGGAACGATCAAATCGTAGACTGTTACAGACATTACTCCCATGGAGGAAAGTGCGCATGGTGACTGTTGTATTCAATCCCGATGCAATATCTGTGTTTCATCAACACTCTGATAGTCCACAGATTACAGAATGCCACCAGATGTGCATCGGAAACTACTACTGGTCTTCCAGGGAACGATCAAAGCGTAGACCGTTTGAGACATTACTCCTATGGAGGGAAGTCCGCATGGTGACTGTTGTATACAATACCGATGCAATTTCTGTGTTTCATCAACACTCTGATAGTCAACAAATTACAGAATGCCTCCAGATGTGCATCGGAAACTACTACTGGTCTTCCAGTGAACGATCAAAGAGTAGACTGTTTGAGACATTACTCCCATGGAGGAAATTGCGCATGGTGACTGTTGTAGTCAATCCCGATGCAATTTCTGTGCTTCTTCAACACTCTGATAGTCCACAGTTTACGGAAAGCCTCCAGATGAGCATCGGAAAGTACTACTGGTCTACCAGGGAACGATCAAGGCGTAGACGGTTAGAGACATTACTCCCATGGAGGAAAGTGCGCATGGTGACTGTTGTATTCAATCCCGATGAAATTTCTGTGTTTCATCAGCACTCTGATAGTCCACGGATTACAGAATGCCTCTAGATGTGCATCGGAAACTACTACTGGTCTTCCAGGGACCGATCAAAGCGTAGACTGTTTGAGACATTACTCCTGTGGAGGAAAGTGCGCATGGTGACTGTTGTATTCAATCCCGATGCAATTTCTGTGTTTCATCAACACTCTGATAGTCCACAGATTACAGAATGCCACCAGATGTGCATCGAAAACTACTACTGGTCTTCCAGGGAACGATCAAAGCGTAGAGTGTTTGAGACATTACTCCCATGGAGGGAAGTCCGCATGGTGACTGTTGTATACAATCCCGATGGAATTTCTGTGTTTCATCAACACTCTGATAGTCAACAAATTACTGAATGCCTCCAGATGTGCATCGGAAACTACTACTGGTCTTCCAGGGAACGATCAAAGCGTAGACTGTTACAGACATTACTCCCATGGAGGAAAGTGCGCATGGTGACAGTTGTATTCAATCCCGATGCAATTTCTGTGTTTCATCAACACTCTGATAGTCCACAGATTACAGAATGCCCCCAGATGTGCATCGGAAACTACTACTGGTCTTCCAGGGAACGATCAAAGCGTAAACTCTTTGAGACATTACTCCCATGGAGGGAAGTGCGCATGGTGACTGTTCTATTCAATCCCGATTCAATTTCCGTGTTTCATCAACACTCTGATAGTCCACAAATTACGGAAAGCCTCCAGATCGGCATCGGAAACTACTACTGGTCTTCCAGGGAACGATCAAAGCGTAGACTGTTACAGACATTACTCCCATGGAGGAAAGTGCGCATGGTGACTGTTGTATTCAATCCCGATGCAATTTCTGTGTTTCATCAACACTCTGATAGTCCACAGATTACAGAATGCCTCCAGATGTGCATCGGAAACTACTACTGGTCTTCCAGGGAACGATCAAAGCGTAAGCTCTTTGAGACATTACTCCCATGGAGGTAAGTGCTCAGGGTGACTGTTCTATTCAAGCCCGATGCAATTTCTGTGTTTCATCAACACTCTGATAGTCTACAGATTACAGAATGCCACCAGATGTGCATCGGAAACTACTACTGGTCTTCCAGGGAACGATCAAAGCGTAGACTGTTTGAGACATTACTCCCGTGGAGGAAAGTGCGCATGGTGACTGTTGTATTCAAACCCGATGCAATTTCTGTGTTTCATCAACACTCTGATAGTCCACAGATTACAGAATGCCTCCAGATGTGCATCGGAAACTACTACTTGTCTTCCAGGGATCAATCAGAGCGTAGAGTGTTTGAGACATTACTCCCATGAAGGGAAGTGAGCATGGTGACTGTTGTATTCAATCCCGATGCAATTTACGTGTTTCGTCAGCACTCTTATAGTCCACAGATTACAGAATGCTTTCAGATGTGCATCGGAAACTACTACTGGTCTTCCTGGGAACGATCAAAGCGTAGACTGTTTGAGACATTACTCCCCTGGACTAAAGTGCGCATGGTGACTGTTGTATTCAATTCCGATTCAATTTTGGTGTTTCATCAACTCTCTGATTGTCCACAGATTACAGAATGCCTCTAGATGTGCATCGGAAACTACTACTGGTCTTCCAGGGACCGATCGAAGCATAGACTCTTAGAGACATTACTCCCATGGAGGTAAGTGCTCAGGGTGACTGGTGTATTCAATCATGATGCAATTTCTGTGTTTCATCAACACTCTGATAGTCCACAAATTACGGAAAGCCTCCAGATGTGCATCGGAAACTACTACTGGTCTTCCAGGGAACGATCAAAGCGTAGACTGTTTGAGACATTACTCCCATGGAGGAAAGTGCGCATGGTGACTGTTGTATTCAATCCCGATGCAATTTCTGTGTTTCATCAACACTCTGATAGTCCACAGATTTCAGAATGCCACCAGATGTGCATCGGAAACTACTACTGGTCTTCCAGGGAACGATCAAAGCGTAGACTGTTTGAGACATTACTCCCATGGAGGGAAGTCCGCATGGTGACTGTTGTATACAATCCCGATGGAATTTCTGTGTTTCATCAACACTCAGATAGTCAACAAATTACAGAATGCCTCCAGATTGCATCGGAAACTACTACTGGTCTTCCAGGGAACGATCAAAGCGTAAACTCTTTGAGACATTACTCCCATGGAGGGAAGTGCGCATGGTGACTGTTGTATTCAATCCCGATTCAATTTCTGTGTTTCATCAACACTCTGATAGTCCACAAATTAGGGAAAGCCTCCAGACCTGCATCGGAAACTACTACAGGTCTTCCAGGGACCTATCAAAGCGTAGACTGTTACAGACATTACTCCCATGGAGGAAAGTGCGCATGGTGACTGTTGTATTCAATCGCGATGCAATTTCTGTGTTTCATCAGCACTCTGATAGTCCACAGATTACAGAATGCCACCAGATGTGCATCGGAAACTACTACTGGTCTTCCAGGGAACGATCAAAGCGTAGACCGTTTGAGACATTACTAACATGGAGGGAAGTCCGCATGGTGTCTGTTGTATACAATACCGATGCAATTTCTGTGTTTCATCAACACTCTGATAGTCAACAAATTACAGATTGCCTCCAGATGTGCATCGGAAACTACTACTGGTCTTCCAGTGAACGATCAAAGAGTAGACTGTTTGAGACATTACTCCCATGGAGGAAATTGCGCATGGTGACTGTTGTAGTCAATCCCGATGCAATTTCTGTGCTTCATCAACACTCTGATAGTCCACAGTTTACGGAAAGCCTCCAGATGAGCATCGGAAAGTACTACTGGTCTTCCAATGAACGATCAAGGCGTAGACGGTTAGAGACATTACTCCCATGGAGGAAAGTGCGCATGGTGACTGTTGTATTCAATCCCGATGCAATTTCTGTGTTTCATCAACACTCTGATAGTCCACAGATTACAGAATGCCTCCAGATGTGCATCGGAAACTACTACTGGTCTTCCAGGGAACGATCAAAGCGTAAACTCTTTGAGACATTACTCCCATGGAGGGAAGTGCGCATGGTGACTGTTGTATTCAATCCCGATGCAATTTACGTGTTTCGTCAGCACTCTTATAGTCCACAGAATACAGAATGCCTCCAGATGTGCATCGGAAACTACTACTGGTCTTCCAGGAGCGATCAAAGCGTAGACTGTTTGAGACATTACTCCCCTGGACTAAAGTGAGCATGGTGACTGTTGTATTCAATTCCGATTCAATTTCTGTGTTTCATCAACTCTCTGATTGTCCACAGATTACAGAATGCCTCTAGATGTGCATCGGAAACTACTACTGGTCTTCCAGGGACCGATCAAAGCGTAGACTGTTTGAGACATTACTCCTGTGGAGGAAAGTGCGCATGGTGACTGTTGTATTCAATCCCGATGCAATTTCTGTGTTTCATCAACACTCTGATAGTCCACAGATTACAGAATGCCACCAGATGTGCATCGAAAACTACTACTGGTCTTCCAGGGAACGATCAAAGCGTAGAGTGTTTGAGACAGTACACCCATGGAGGAAAGTGCGCATGGTGACTGTTGTATTAAATTCCGATTCAATTCTGTGTTTCATCAACACTCTGATAGTCCACAGATTACAGAATGCCACCAGATGTGCATCGGAAACAACTACTTGTCTTCCAGGGAACGATCAAAGCGTAGGCTGTTTGAGACTTTACCCCCATGGAGGAAACTGCTCATGGAAACTGTTGTATTCAATCCCGATGCAATATCTGTGTTTCATGAAAAGTCTGATAGTCCACAGATTACAGAAAGCATCCAGATGTGCATCGGTAACTACTACTGGTCTTCCAGGTAACTATCAAAGCGTAGGCTGTACAGTCATTACTCCCATGGAGGAAAGTGCGCATGGTGACTGTTGTATTCAATCCCTATGCAATATCTGTGTTTCATCAAGACTCTGATAGTCTACAGATTACAGAATGCCACCAGATGTGTATCGGAAACTACTACTGGTCTGCAAGGGAACGATCAAAGCGTAGACTGTTTGAGACATTGCTCCCATGGAGGAAATTGCGCATGGAGACTGTTGTATTCAATCCCAATGCAATTTCTGTGTTTCATCAACAATCTGATAGTCCACAGATTACAGAAAGCATCCAGATGCGCATCGGAAACTACTACTGGTCTTCCAGGGAACGATCAAAGCGTAGACTCTTAGAGACATTACTCCCATGGAGGTAAGTGCTCAGGGTGACTGTTGTATTCAATCCCGATGCAATTTCTTTGTTTCATCAACACTCTGATAGTCTACAGATTACAGAATGCCACCAGATGTGCATGGGAAACTACTACTGGTCTTCCAGGGAACGATCAAAGCGTAGACTGCTTGAGACATTACTCCCGTGGAGGAAAGTGCGCATGGTGACTGTTGTATTCAATCCCGATGCAATTTCTGTGTTTCATCAACACTCTGATAGTCCACAGATTTCAGAATGCCTCCAGATGTGCATCGGAAACCACTACTGGTCTTCCAGGGAACGATCAAAGCGTAGATTGTTTGAGACATTACTCTCATGGAGGAAAGTTCGCATGGTGACTGTTGGATTCAATCCCGATGCAATTTCTGTGTTTCATGAACAATCTGATACTCCACAGATTACAGAATGCCACCAGATGTGCATCGGAAACTACTACTGGTCTTCCAGGGAACGATCAAATCGGAGACTGTTAGAGACATTACTCCCATGGATGAAAGTGCGCATGGTGACTGTTGTATTCAATCCCGATGCAGTTTCTGTGTTTCATCAACACTCTGATAGTCCACAGATTACAGAATGCCACCAGATGTGCATCGGAAACTACTACTCGTCTTCCAGGGAACGATCAAAGCGTAGACTGTTTGAGACATTACTCCCATGGAGGAAAGTGCGCATGGTGACTGTTGTATACAATCCCGATGCAATTTTTGTGTTTCATCAACACTCTGATAGTCAACAGATTACAGAATGCCTCCAGATGTGCATCGGAAACTACTACTGGTCTTCCAGGGAACGATCAAAGAGTAGACTGTTTGAGACATTACTCCCATGGAGGAAAGTGCACATGGTGACTGTTGTATTCAATCCCGATGCAATATCTGTGTTTCATCAACACTCTGATAGTCCACAGATTACAGAATGCCACCAGATGTGCATCTGAAACTTCTACTGGTCTTCTGGGGAACGATGAAAGCGTAGACTGTTTGAGACATTACACCCGTGGAGGTAAGAGCGCATGGTGATTGTTGTATTCAATCCCGATGCAATTTCTGTGTTTCATCAACACTCTGATAGTCCACAGATTACAGAATGCTACCAGATGTGCATCGGAAACTACTACTGGTCTTCCAGGGAACGATCAAAACATAGACTGTTTGAGAATTACTCCCATGTAGGAAAGTTCGCATGGTGACTGTTGGATTCAATCTCGATGCAATTTCTGTGTTTCATGAACAATCTAATACTCCACAGATTACAGAATGCCACCAGATGTACATCGGAAACTACTACTGGTCTTCCAGGGAACGATCAAATCGTAGACTGTTTAAGACATTACTCCCATGGAAGTAAGTGGGCATGGTGACTGTTGTATTCAATCCCGATGCAATTTCTGTGTTTCATCAACACTCTGATAGTCCACAGATTACAGAATGCCTCCAGATGTTCATCGGAAACTACTACTGGTCTTCCAGGTAACGATCAAAGCGTAGACAGTTTGAGACATTACTCCCGTGGAAGAAAGTGCGCATGGTGACTGTTGTATTCAATCCCGATGCAATTTCTGTGTTTCATCAACACTCTGATAGTCCACAGATTACAGAATGCCTCCAGATGATCATCGGAAACTACTACTGGTCTTCCAGGGAACGATCAAAGCGTAGACAATTTGAGAGATTACTCCCGTGGAGGAACGTGCGCATGGTGACTGTTGTATTCAATCCCGATGAAATTTCTGTGTTTCATCAACACTCTGATAGTCCACAGATTACAGAATGCCTCCAGATGATCATCGGAAACTACTACTGGTCTTCCAGGGAACGATCAAAGCGTAGACAATTTGAGACATTACTCCCATGGAGGAAAGTGCGCATGGTGACTGTTGTATACAATCCCGATGCAATTTCTGTGTTTCATCAACACTCTGATAGTCCACAGATTACAGAATGCCACCAGATGTGCATCTGAAACTTCTACTGGTCTTCTGGGGAACGATGAAAGCATAGACTGTTTGAGACATTACACCCGTGGAGGTAAGAGCGCATGGTGATTGTTGTATTCAATCCCGATGCAATTTCTGTGTTTCATCAACACTCTGATAGTCCACAGATTACAGAATGCCACCAGATGTGCATCGGAAACTACTACTGGTCTTCCAGGGAACGATCAAAACATAGACTGTTTGAGAATTACTCCCATGTAGGAAAGTTCGCATGGTGACTGTTGGATTCAATCTCGATGCAATTTCTGTGTTTCATGAACAATCTAATACTCCACAGATTACAGAATGCCAAAAGATGTACATCGGAAACTACTACTGGTCTTCCAGGGAACGATCAAATCGTAGACTGTTTAAGACATTACTCCCATGGAAGTAAGTGGGCATGGTGACTGTTGTATTCAATCCCGATGCAATTTCTGTGTTTCATCAACACTCTGATAGTCCACAGATTACAGAATGCCTCCAGATGTTCATCGGAAACTACTACTGGTCTTCCAGGTAACGATCAAAGCGTAGACAGTTTGAGACATTACTCCCGTGGAGGAAAGTGCGCATGGTGACTGTTGTATTCAATCCCGATGCAATTTCTGTGTTTCATCAACACTCTGATAGTCCACAGATTACAGAATGCCTCCAGATGATCATCGGAAACTACTACTGGTCTTCCAGGGACCGATCAAAGCGTAGACAATTTGAGACATTACTCCCGTGGAGGATCGTGCGCATGGTGACTGTTGTATTCAATCCCGATGCAATTTCTGTGTTTCATCAACACTCTGATAGTCTACAGATTACAGAATGCCATCAGATGTGCATCGGAAACTACTACACTTCTTCCGGGGAACGATCAAAGCGTAGACGGTTTGAGACATTACTCCCGTGGAGGTAAGTGCGCATAGTGACTGTTGTATTCAATCCCGATGCAATTTCTGTGTTTCATCAACACTCTGATAGTCCACAGTTTACGGAAAGCCTCCAGATGAGCATCGGAAAGTACTACTGGTCTTCCAGGGAACGATCAAGGCGTAGACGGTTAGAGACATTACTCCCATGGAGGAAAGTGCGCATGGTGACTGTTGTATTCAATCCCGATGCATTTCTGTGTTTCATCAACACTCTTATAGTCCACAGATTACAGACTGCCTCCAGATGTGCATCGGAAACTACTACTGGTCTTCCAGGGAACGATCAAAGCGTAAACTCTTTGAGACATTACTCCCATGGAGGGAAGTGCGCATGGTGACTGTTGTATTCAATCCCGATGCAATTTACGTGTTTCGTCAGCACTCTTATAGTCCACAGAATACAGAATGCTTTCAGATGTGCATCGGAAACTACTACTGGTCTTCCTGGGAACGATCAAAGCGTAGACTGTTTGAGACATTATACCCATGAAGGAATTTGCGCATTGTGATTGTTGTATTCATTCCCGAGGCAATTTCTGTGTTTTATCAACACTCTGATAGTCTACAGATTACAGAATGCCACCAGACGTGCATCGGAAACTACTACTGGTCTTCCAGGAACGATCAAAGCGTAGACTGTTTGAGACATTACTCCCCTGGACTAAAGTGAGCATGGTGACTGTTGTATTCAATTCCGATTCAATTTCTGTGTTTCATCAACTCTCTGATTGTCCACAGATTACAGAATGCCTCTAGATGTGCATCGGAAACTACTACTGGTCATCCAGGGACCGATCAAAGCGTAGACTGTTTGAGACATTACTCCTGTGGAGGAAAGTGCGCATGGTGACTGTTGTATTCAATCCCGATGCAATTTCTGTGTTTCATCAACACTCTGATAGTCCACAGATTACAGAATGCCACCAGATGTGCATCGAAAACTACTACTGGTCTTCCAGGGAACGATCAAAGCGTAGAGTGTTTGAGACAGTACACCCATGGAAGAAAGTGCGCATGGTGACTGTTGTATTAAATTCCGATTCAATTCTGTGTTTCATCAACACTCTGATAGTCCACAGATTACAGATTGCCACCAGATGTGCATCGGAAACAACTACTTGTCTTCCAGGGAACGATCAAAGCGTAGGCTGTTTGAGACTTTACCCCCATGGAGGAAACTGCTCATGGAAACTGTTGTATTCAATCCCGATGCAATATCTGTGTTTCATGAAAAGTCTGATAGTCCACAGATTACAGAAAGCATCCAGATGTGCATCGGTAACTACAACTGGTCTTCCAGGTAACTATCAAAGCGTAGGCTGTACAGTCATTACTCCCATGGAGGAAAGTGCACATGGTGACTGTTGTATTCAATCCCTATGCAATATCTGTGTTTCATCAAGACTCTGATAGTCTACAGATTACAGAATGATACCAGATGTGCATCGGAAACTACTAATGGTCTGCAAGGGAACGATCAAAGCGAAGACTGTTTGAGACATTGCTCCCATGGAGGAAATTGCGCATGGAGACTGTTGTATTCAATCCCAATGCAATTTCTGTGTTTCATCAACAATCTGATAGTCCACAGATTACAGAAAGCATCCAGATGCGCATCGGAAACTACTACTGGTCTTCCAGGGAACGATCAAAGCGTAGTCTCTTAGAGACATTACTCCCATGGAGGTAAGTGCTCAGGGTGACTGTTGTATTCAATCCCGATGCAATTTTTTTGTTTCATCAACACTCTGATAGTCTACAGATTACAGAATGCCACCAGATGTGCATGGGAAACTACTACTGGTCTTCCAGGGAACGATCAAAGCGTAGACTGCTTGAGACATTACTCCCATGGAGGAAAGTGCGCATGGTGACTGTTGTATTCAATCCCGATGCAATTTCTGTGTTTCATCAACACTCTGATAGTCCACAGATTTCAGAATGCCTCCAGATGTGCATCGGATACCACTACTGGTCTTCCAGGGAACGATCAAAGCGGAGATTGTTTGAGACATTACTCTCATGGAGGAAAGTTCGCATGGTGACTGTTGTATTCAATCCCGATGCAATTTCTGTGTTTCATCAACACTCTGCTAGTCCACAAATTACGGAAAGCCTCCAGATGTGCATCGGAAACTACTACTGGTCTTCCAGGCAACGATCAAAGCGTAGACTGTTTGAGACATTACTCCCGTGGAGGAAAGAGCGCATGGTGATTGTTGTATTCAATCCCGATGCAATTTCTGTGTTTCATCAACACTCTGATAGTCCACAGATTACAGAATGCCACCAGATGTGCATCGGAAACTACTACTGGTCTTACAGGGAACGATCAAAGCGTAGACTGTTTGAGAATTACTCCCATGGAGGAAAGTTCGCATGGTGAATGTTGGATTCAATCCCGATGCAATTTCTGTGTTTCATGAACAATCTTATACTCCACAGATTACAGAATGCCACCAGATGTGCATCGGAAACTACTACTGGTCTTCCAGGGAACGATCAAAGCGGAGACTGTTAGAGACATTATTCCCATGGAGGAAAGTGCGCATGGTGACTGTTGTATTCAATCCCGATGCAATTTCTGTGTTTCATCAACACTCTGATAGTCCACAGATTACAGAATGCCACCAGATGTGCATCGGAAACTACTACTCGTCTTCCAGGGAACGATCAAAGCGTAGACTGTTTGAGACATTACTCCCATGGAGGAAAGTGCGCATGGTGACTGTTGTATACAATCCCGATGCAATTTCTGTGTTTCATCAACACTCTGATAGTCAACAGATTACAGAATGCCTCCAGATGTGCATCGGAAACTACTACTGGTCTTCCAGGGAACGATCAAAGAGTAGACTGTTTGAGACATTACTCCCATGGAGGAAAGTGCGCATGGTGACTGTTGTATTCAATCCCGATGCAATATCTGTGTTTCATCAACACTCTGATAGTCCACAGATTACAGAATGCCACCAGATGTGCATCTGAAACTTCTACTGGTCTTCTGGGGAACGATCAAAACGTAGACTGTTTGAGACATTACACCCGTGGAGGAAAGAGCGCATGGTGATTTTTGTATTCAATCCCGATGCAATTTCTGTGTTTCATCAACACTCTGATAGTCCACAGATTACAGAATGCCACCAGATGTGCATCGGAAACTACTACTGGTCTTCCAGGGAACGATCAAAACATAGACTGTTTGAGAATTACTCCCATGGAGGAAAGTTCGCATGGTGACTGTTGGATTCAATCTCGATGCAATTTCTGTGTTTCATGAACAATCTAATACTCCACAGATTACAGAATGCCACCAGATGTACATCGGAAACTACTACTGGTCTTCCAGGGAACGATCAAATCGTAGATTGCTTAAGACATTACTCCCATGGAAGAAAGTGGGCATGGTGACTGTTGTATTCAATCCCGATGCAATTTCTGTGTTTCATCAACACTCTGATAGTCCACAGATTACAGAATGCCTCCAGATGTTCATCGGAAACTACTACTGGTCTTCCAGGTAATGATCAAAGCGTAGACAGTTTGAGACATTACTCCCGTGGAGGAATGTGCGCATGGTGACTCTTGTATTCTATCCCGATGCAATTTCTGTGTTTCATCAACACTCTGATAGTCCACAGATTACAGAATGCCTCCAGATGATCATCGGAAACTACTACTGGTCTTCCAGGGAACGATGAAAGCGTAGACAATTTGAGACATTACTCCCGTGGAGGAACGTGCGCATGGTGACTGTTGTATTCAATCCCGATGCAATTTCTGTGTTTCATCAACACTCTGATAGTCTACAGATTACAGAATGCCATCAGATGTGCATCGGAAACTACTACAGGTCTTCCTGGGAACGATCAAAGCGTAGACGGTTTGAGACATTACTCCCGTGGAGGTAAGTGCGCGTAGTGACTGTTGTATTCAATCCAGATGTAATTTCTGTGTTTCATCAACACTCTGATAGTCCATAGATTACAGAATGCCACCAGATGTGCATCGGAAACTGCTACTGGTCTTCCTGGGAACGATCAAAGCGTAGATTGTTTGAGACATTACTCCCATATAGGAAAGTGCGCATGGTGACTGTTGTATACAATCCCGATGCAATTTCTGTGTTTCATCAACACTCTGATAGTCCACAGATTACAGAATGCCACCAGATGTGCATCGGAAACTACTACTCGTCTTCCAGGGAACGATCAAAGCGTAGACTGTTTGAGACATTACTCCCATGGAGGAAAGTGCGCATGGTGACTGTTGTATACAATCCCGATGCAATTTCTGTGTTTCATCAACACTCTGATAGTCATCAGATTACAGAATGCCTATAGATGTGCATCGGAATCTACTACTGGTCTTCCAGGGAACGATCAAAGAGTAGACTGTTTGAGACATTACTCCCATGGAGGAAAGTGCGCATGGTGACTGTTGTATTCAATTCCGATGCAATATCTGTGTTTCACCAACACTCTGATAGTCCACAGATTACAGAATGCCACCAGATGTGCATCTGAAACTTCTACTGGTCTTCTGGGGAACGATCAAAGCGTAGACTGTTTGAGACATTACACCCGTGGAGGAAAGAGCGCATGGTGATTGTTGTATTCAATCCCGATGCAATTTCCGTGTTTCATCAACACTCTGATAGTCCACAGATTACAGAATGCCACCAGATGTGCATCGGAAACAACTACTGGTCTTCCAGGGAACGATCAAAACATAGACTGTTTGAGAATTACTCCCATGGAGGAAAGTTCGCATGGTGACTGTTGGATTCAATCTCGATGCAATTTCTGTGTTTCATGAACAATCTAATACTCCACAGATTACAGAATGCTACCAGATGTACATCGGAAACTACTACTGGTCTTCCAGGGAACGATCAAATCGTAGACTGCTTAAGACATTACTCCCATGGAAGAAAGTGGGCATGGTGACTGTTGTATTCAATCCCGATGCAATTTCTGTGTTTCATCAACACTCTGATAGTCCACAGATTACAGAATGCCTCCAGATGTTCATCGGAAACTACTACAGGTCTTCCGGGGAACGATCAAAGCGTAGACGGTTTGAGTCATTACTCCCGAGGAGGTAAGTGCGCATAGTGACTGTTGTATTCAATCCCGATGTAATTTCTGTGTTTCATCAACACTCTGATAGTCCATAGATTACAGAATGCCACCAGATGTGCATCGGAAACTACTACTGGTCTTCCTGGGAACGATCAAAGCGTAGATTGTTTGAGACATTACTCCCATATAGGAGAGTGCGCATGGTGACTGTTGTATACAATCCCGATGCAATTTCTGTGTTTCATCAACACTCTGATAGTCAACAGATTACAGAATGCCTCCAGATGTGCATCGGAAACTACTACTGGTCTTCCAGGGAACGATCAAAGAGTAGACTCTTGGAGACTTTACTCCCATGGAGGAAAGTGCGCATGGTGACAGTTGTATTCAATCCCGATGCAATTTCTGTGCTTCATCAACACTCTGATAGGCCACAGTTTACGTCAACCCTCCAGATAAGCATCGGAAAGTACTACTGGTCTTCCAGGGAACGATCAAAGCGTAAACTCCCATGGAGGGAAGTGCGCATGGTGACTGTTGTATTCAATCCCGATGCAATTTACGTGTTTCATCAGCACTCTTATAGTCCACAGATTACAGAATGTTTTCAGATGTGCATCGGAAACTACTACTGGTCTCCCTGTGAACGATCAAAGCGTAGACTGTTTGAGACATTATTCCCATGAAGGAATGTGCGCATTGTGACTGTTGTATTCAATCCCGAGGCAATTTCTGTGCTTCATCAACACTCTGATAGTCCACAGATTACAGAATGCCGCCAGACGTGCATCGGAAACTACTACTGGTCTTCCAGGAACGATCAAAGCGTAGACTGTTTGAGACATTAATCCCGTGGAAGAAAGTGCGCATGGTGACTGTTGTATTCAATCCCGATGCAATTTCTGTCTTTAATCAACACTCTGATACTCCACAGATTACAGAATGTCACCAGATGTGCATCGGAAACTACTACTGGTCTTCCAGGGAGCGATCAAATCGTAGACTGTTTGAGACATTACTGCCGTGGGATAAAGTGCGCATTGTGACTGTTGTATTCAATTCCGATTCAATTTCTGTGTTTCATCAACTCTCTGATTGTCCACAGATTACAGTATGCCTCCATATGTGCATCGGAAACTACTACTGCTCTTCCGGGGACCGATCAAGGCGTAGACTGTTTGAGACATTACTCCCGTGGAGGAAAGTGCGCATGGTGACTCTTGTATTATATCCCGATGCAATTTCTGTGTTTCATCAACACTCTGATAGTCCACAGATTGCAGAATGAAACCAGATGTGCATCGGAAACTACTTTTGGTCTTTCAGGGAACGATCAAAGCGTAGACTGTTTGAGACATTACTCCCATGGAGGAAAGTGCGTATGGTGACTGTTGTATTCAATCCCGATGCAATTTTTGTGCTTCATCAACACTCTGATAGTCCACAGTTTACGGAAAGTCTCCAGATGAGCATCGGAAAGTACTACTGATCTTGCAGGGAACGATCAAAGCGTAGACGGTTACAGACATTACTCCCATGGAGGAAAGTGCGCATGGTGGCTGTTGTATTCAATCCCGATGCTATTTCTGTGTTTCATCAACACTCTGAGAGTCCACAGATTACAGGATGCTTTCAGATGTGCATCGGAAACTACTACTGGTCGTCCTGGGAACTATCAAAGCGTAGACAGTTTGAGACACTATTCCCATGAAGGAATGTGCGCATTGTCACTGTTGTATTCAATCCCGAGGCAATTTCTGTGCTTCATCAACACTCTGATAGTCCACAGATTACAGAATGCCACCAGACGTGCATCGGAAACTACTACTGGTCTTCCAGGGAACGATCAAAGCGTAGACTGTTTCAGACATTACTCCCATGGAGGAAAGTGCGGATGGTGACTGTTGTATTCAATCCCGATGCAATATCTGTGTTTCATCAACATTCTGATAGTCCACAGATTACAGAATGCCACCAGATGTGCATCGGAAACTACTACTAGTCTTCCAGAAAACGATCAAAGCGTAGGCTGTTTGAGACTTTACCCCCATGGAGGAAACTGCTCATGGAGACTGTTGTATTCAATCCCGATGCAATATCAGTGTTTCATGAACAGTCTGATAGTCCACAGATTACAGAAAGCATCCAGATGTGCATCGGAAACTACTACTGGTCTTCCAGGGAACGATCAAAGCGTAGACTCGTAGAGACATTACTCCCATGGAGGGAAGTGCTCATGGTGATTGCTGTATTCAATCCCGATGCAATTTCTGTGTTTCATCAACACTCTGATAGTCTACAGATTACAGAATGCCACCAGATGTGCATCGGAAACTACTACAGGTCTTCCGGGGAACGATCAAAGCGTAGACGGTTTGAGACATTACTCCCATGGAGGGAAGTGCGCATGGTGACTGTTGTTTTCAATCCCGATGCAATTTACGTGTTTCGTCAGCACTCTTATAGTCCACAGATTACAGAACGCTTTCAGATGTGCATCGGAAACTACTACTGGTCTTCCTGGGGACGATCAAAGCGTAGACTGTTTGAGACATTATTATCATGAAGGAATGTGCGCATTGTGACTGTTGTATTCAATCCCGAGGCAATTTCTGTGTTTCATCAACACTCTGATAGTCCACAGATTACAGAATGCCACCAGACGTGCATCGGAAACTACTACTGGTCTTCCAGGAACGATCAAAGCGTAGACTGATTGAGACATTACTCCCGTGGAGGAAACTGCGCATGGTGACTGTTGTATTCAATCCCGATGCAATTTCTGTGTTTAATCAACACTCTGATACTCCACAGATTACAGAATGCCACCAGATGTGCATCGGAAGATACTACTGGTCTTCCAGGGAACGATAAAAGCGTAGACTGTTTGAGACATTACTCCCGTGGAGGAAAGTGCGCATGGTGACTGTTGTATTCAATCCCGATGCATTTTCTTTGTTTCATTAACACTCTGATAGTCCACAGATTACAGAATGCCACCAGATGTGCATCG
The DNA here is from genome assembly GCF_023897955.1 of Schistocerca gregaria. Taxonomy (NCBI): domain Eukaryota; kingdom Metazoa; phylum Arthropoda; class Insecta; order Orthoptera; family Acrididae; genus Schistocerca; species Schistocerca gregaria. The sequence goes on along the minus strand of NC_064923.1, from coordinate 1,608,910 downwards.
GAAACTACAACTGGTCTTCCAGGGAACGATCAAAGCGTAGGCTGTTTGAGACTTTACCCCCATGGAGGAAACTGCTCATGGAGACTGTTGTATTCTATCCCGATGCAATATCTGTGTTTCATGAACAGTATTAGAGGCCACAGATTACAGAAAGCATCCAGAAGTGCATCGGTAACTACTACAGGTATTCCAGGTAACTATCAAAGCGTAGGCTGTAGAGTCATTACTCACATGGAGGTAAGTGCTCATGGTGACTTTTGTATTCAATCCCGATGCAATTTCTGTGTTTCATCAACAATCTGATAGTCTACAGATTACAGAATGCCACCAGATGTGCATCGGAAACTACTACTGGTCTTCCAGGGAACGATCAAAGCGTAGACTGTTTGAGACATTACTCCCGTGGAGGAAAGTGCGCATCGTGACTGTTGTATTCAATCCCGATGCAATTTCTGTGTTTCATCAACACTCTGATAGTCTACAGATTACAGAATGCCTCCAGATGTTCATCGGAAACTACTACTGGTCTTCCAGGGAACGATCAAAGCGTAGACTGTTTGAGACAATACTCCCGTGGAGGAAAGTGCGCATGGTGACTGTTGTATTCAATCCCAATGCAATTTCTGTGTTTCATCAACACTCTGATAGTCCACAGATTACAGAAAGCATCCTGATGTGCATCAGAAGCTACTACTGGTCTTCCAGGGAACGATCAAATCGTAGGCTGTTAGAGACATTACTCACATGGTTGAAAGTGCGCATGGTGACTGTTGTATTCAATCCCGATGCAGTATCTCTGTGTCATCAACACTCCGATAGTCTACATATTACAGAATGCCACCAGATGTGCATCGGAAACTACTACTGGACTTCCAGGGAACGATCAAAGCGTAGACTGTTTGAGACATTACTCCCATGAAGGAAAGTGCGCATGGTGACTGTTGTATTCAATCCCTATGAAATTTCTGTGTTTCATCAGCACTCTGATAGTCCACAGATTACAGAATGCCTCCAGATGTGCATTGGAAACCACTACTGGTCTTCCAGGGAACGATCAAAGCGTAGATTGTTTGAGACATTACTCTCATGGAGGAAAGTGCTCATGGTGACAGTTGTATTCAATCCCGATGCAATTTCTGTGTTTCATCAACACTCTGATAGTCTACAGATTACAGAATGCCATCAGATGTGCATCGGAAACTACTACTGGTCTTCCTGGGAACGATCAAAGCGTAGACTGTTTGAGACATTACTCCCGTGGAGGAAAGTGGGCATGGTGACTGTTGTATTCAATCCCGATGCAATTTCTGTGTTTCATCAACACTCTGACAGTCCACAGATTACAGAATGCCTCCAGATGTTCATCAGAAACTACTACTGGTCTTCCAGGGAACGATCAAAGCGTAGACAGTTTGAGACATTACTCCCGTGGAGGAAAGTGCGCATGGTGACTGTTGTATTCAATCCCGATGCAATTTCTGTGTTTCATCAACACTCTGATAGTCCACAGATTACAGAATGCCTCCAGATGATCATCGGAAACTACTACTAGTATTCCAGGGAACGATCAAAGCGTAGACAGTTTGAGACATTACTCCCGTGGAGGAACGTGCGCATGGTGACTGTTGTATTCCATCCCGATGCAATTTCTGTGTTTCATCAACACTCTGATAGTCTACAGATTACAGAATGCCACCAGATGTGCATCGGAAACTACTACAGGTCTTCCGGGGAACGATCAAAGCGCAGACGGTTTCAGACATTACTCCCGTGGAGGTAAGTGCGCATGGTGACTGTTGTATTCAATCCCGATGCAATTCCTGTGTTTCATCAACACTCTGATAGACCACAGATTACAGAATGCCATCAGACCTGCATCGGAAACTACTACTGGTCTTCCAGGGAACGATCAAAGCGGAGACTGTTTGAGAATTACTCCCATGGAGGAAAGTTCGCATGGTGACTGCTGTAATGAATCCCGATGCAATTTCTGTGTTTCATCAACACTCTGATACTCCACAGATTACAGAATGCCTCCAGATGTGCATCGGAAACTACTACTGGTGTTCCAGGGAACGATCAATTCGTAGACTGTTTGAGACATTACTCCCATGGAAGATAGTGCGCATGGTGACTGTTGTATTCAATCCGGATGCAATTTCTGTGTTTCATCAACACTCTGATAGTCCACAGACTACAGAATGCCTCCAGATGTGCACCGGAAACTACTACTGGTCTTCCAGGGATCAATCAGAGCGTAGAGTGTTTGAAACATTACTCCCATGAAGGGAAGAGAGCATGGTGACTGTTGTATTCAATCCCGATGCAATTTCTGTGTTTCATCAACACTCTGATAGTCCACAAATTACGGAAAGCCTCCAGATGTGCATCGGAAACTACTACTGGTCTTCCAGGGAACGATCAAAGCGTAGACTGTTACAGACATTACTCCCATGGATGAAAGTGCGCATGGTGACTGTTGTATTCAATCCCGATGCAATTTCTGTGTTTCATCAACACTCTGATAGTCCACAGATTACAGAATGCCACCAGATGTGCATCGGAAGCTACTACTGGTTTTCCAGGGAACGATTATAGCGTAGACTGCGTGAGACATTACTCCCATGGAGGAAAGTGCGCATGGTGACTGTTGTATACAATCCCGATGCAATTTCTGTATTTCATCAACAATCTGATAGTCCACAAATTACAGAGAGCATCCAGATGTGCATCGGAAACTACTACTGGTCTTCCAGGGAACGATCAAATCGTAGACTGTTTGAGACATTACTCCCATGGAAGAAAATGCGCATGGTGACTGTTGTATTCAATCCCGATGCAATTTCTGTGTTTCATCAACACTCTGATAGTCCACAGATTACAGAATGCCTCCAAATGTTCATCGGAAACTACTACTGGTCTTCCAGGGAACGATCAAAGCGTAGACAGTTTGAGACATTACTCCCGTGGAGGAAAGTGCGCATGGTGACTTTTGTATTCAATCCCGATGTAATTTCTGTGTTTCATCATCACTCTGATAGTCCACAAATTACGGAAAGCCTCCAGATGTGCAACGGAAACTACTACTGGTCTTCCAGGGAACGATCAAAGATTAGACTTTTAGAGACATTACTCCCATGGAGGAAAGTGTGCAAGGTGACTGTTGTATTCAATCCCGATGCAATTTCTGTGTTTCATCAACACTCTGATACTCTACAGATTACAGAATGCCACCAGATGTGCATCGGAAACTACTACAGGTCTTCCGGGGAACGATCAAAGCGTAGACGGTTTGAGACATTACTCCCGTGGAGGTAAGTGCACATGGTGACTGTTGTATTCAATCCCGATGCAATATCTGTGTTTCATCAACACTCTGATAGACCACAGATTACAGAATGCCATCAGACCTGCATCGGAAACTACTACTGGTCTTCCAGGGAACGATCAAAGCGGAGACTGTTTGAGAATTACTCCCATGGAGGAAAGTTCGCATGGTGACTGTTGTAATGAATCCGGATGCAAGTTCTGTGTTTCATCAACACTCTGATAGTCCACAGCTTACAGAATGCCTCCAGATGTGCACCGGAAACTACTACTGGTCTTCCAGGGATCAATTAGAGCGTAGAGTGTTTGAGACATTACTCCCATGAAGGGAAGTGAGCATGGTGACTGTTGTATTTAATCCCGATGCAATTTCTGTGTTTCATCAACACTCTGATAGCCACAGATTACAGAATGCCTCCAGATGTACATCAGGAACCACTGCTGTTCTTCCAGGGAACGATCAAAGCGTAGACTGTTTGAGACATTACTCCCATGGACGAAAGTGCGCATGGTGACAGTTGTATTCAATCCCGATGCAATTTCTGTGTTTCATCAACACTCTGATAGTCCACAAATTACGGAAAGCCTCCAGATGTGCATCGGAAACTACTACTGGTCTTCCAGGGAACGATCAAAGCGAAGACTGTTACAGACATTACTCCCATGGATGAAAGTGCGCATGGTGACTGTTGTATTCAATCCCGATGCAATTTCTGTGTTTCATCAACACTCTGATAGTCCACAGATTACAGAATGCCACCAGATGTGCATCGGAAGCTACTACTGGTCTTCCAGGGAACGATCATAGCGTAGACTGCGTGAGACATTACTCCCATGGAGGAAAGTGCGCATGGTGACTGTTGTATACAATCCCGATGCAATTTCTGTATTTCATCAACAGTCTGATAGTCCACAAATTACAGAAAGCATCCAGATGTGCATCGGAAACTACTACTGGTCTTCCAGGGAACGATCAAATCGTAGACTGTTTGAGACATTACTCCCATGGAAGAAAGTGCGCATGGTGACTGTTGTATTCAATCCCGATGCAATTTCTGTGTTTCATCAACACTCTGATAGTCCACAGATTACAGAATGCCTCCAAATGTTCATCGGAAACTACTACTGGTCTTCCAGGGAACGATCAAAGCGTAGACAGTTTCAGACATTACTCCCGTGGAGGAAAGTGCGCATGGTGACTGTTGTATTCAATCCCGATGCAATTTCTGTGTTTCATCAACACTCTGATAGTCCACAGATTACAGAAAGCATCCAGATGTGCATCAGAAGCTACTACTGGTCTTCCAGGGAACGATCAAATCGTAGGCTGTTAGAGACATTACTCCCATGGATGAAAGTGCGCATGTTGACTGTTGTATTCAATCCTGATGCCATATCTTTGTGTCATCAACACTCCGATAGTCTACATAATACAGAATGCCACAAGATGTGCATCGGAAACTACTACTGGTCTTATAGGGAACGATCAAAGCGTAGATTGTTTGAGACATTACTCTCATGGAGGAAAGTGCGCATGGTGACAGTTGTATTCAATCCCGATGCAATTTCTGTGTTTCATCAACACTCTGATAGTCCACAGCTTACAGAATGCCTCCAGATGTGCACCGGAAACTACTACTGGTCTTCCAGGTATCAATTAGAGCGTAGAGTGTTTGAGACATTACTCCCATGTAGGGAAGTGAGCATGGTGACTGTTGTATTCAATCACGATGCCATATCTGTGTTTCATCAACACTCTGATAGTCCACAGATTACAGAATGCCTCCAGATGTACATCAGGAACCACTACTGTTCTTCCAGAGAACGATCAAAGCGTAGACTGTTTGAGACATTACTCCCATGGACGAAAATGCGCATGGTGACAGTTGTATTCAATTCCGATACAATTTCTGTGTTTCATCAACACTCTGATAGTCCACAAATTACGGAAAGCCTCCAGATGTGCATCGGAAACTACTACTTGTCTTCCAGGGAACGATCAAAGAGTAGACTGTTTGAGACATTACTCCCATGGAGGAAATTGCGCATGGTGACTGTTGTATTCATTCCCAATGCAATTTCTGTGCTTCATCGACACTCTGATAGTCCACAGTTTACGGAAAGCCTCCAGATGAGCATCGGAAACTACTACTGGTCTTCCTGGGAACTTAAGAAGCATAGACTGTTTGAGTCATTATTCCCATGAAGGGATGTACGCATTGTGACTGTTGTATTCAATCCCGAGGCAACTTCTGTGTTTCATCAACACTCTGATAGTCCACAGATTACAGAATGCCACCAGACGTGCATCGGAAGCTACAACTGGTCTTCCAGGAACGATCAAAGCGTAGACTGATTGAGACATTACTCCCGTGGAGGAAAGTGCGCATGGTGACTGTTGTATTCAATCCCGATGCAACCTCTGTGTTTCATCAACACTCTGATACTCCACAGATTACAGAATGCCTCCAGATGTGCATCGGAAACTACTACTGGTCTTCCAGGGAACGATCAATTCGTAGACTGTTTGAGACATTACTCCCATGGAAGAAAGTGCGCATGGTGACTGTTGTATTCAATCCGGATGCAATTTCTGTGTTTCATCAACACTCTGTTAGTCCACAGATTACAGAATGCCTCCAGATGTGCACCTGAAACTACTACTGGTCTTCCAGGGATCAATCAGAGCGTAGAGTGTTTGAAACATTACTCCCATGAAGGGAAGAGAGCATGGTGACTGTTGTATTCAATCCCGATGCAATTTCTGTGTTTCATCAACACTCTGATAGTCCACAAATTACGGAAAGCCTCCAGATGTGCATCGGAAACTACTACTGGTCTTCCAGGGAACGATCAAAGCGTAGACTGTTACAGACATTACTCCCATGGATGAAAGTGCGCATGGTGACTGTTGTATTCAATCCCGATGCAATTTCTGTGTTTCATCAACACTCTGATAGTCCACAGATTACAGAATGCCACCAGATGTGCATCGGAAGCTACTACTGGTTTTCCAGGGAACGATTATAGCGTAGACTGCGTGAGACATTACTCCCATGGAGGAAAGTGCGCATGGTGACTGTTGTATACAATCCCGATGCAATTTCTGTATTTCATCAACAATCTGATAGTCCACAAATTACAGAAAGCATCCAGATGTGCATCGGAAACTACTACTGGTCTTCCAGGGAACGATCAAATCGTAGACTGTTTGAGACATTACTCCCATGGAAGAAAATGCGCATGGTGACTGTTGTATTCAATCCCGATGCAATTTCTGTGTTTCATCAACACTCTGATAGTCCACAGATTACAGAATGCCTCCAAATGTTCATCGGAAACTACTACTGGTCTTCCAGGGAACGATCAAAGCGTAGACAGTTTGAGACATTACTCCCGTGGAGGAAAGTGCGCATGGTGACTTTTGTATTCAATCCCGATGTAATTTCTGTGTTTCATCATCACTCTGATAGTCCACAAATTACGGAAAGCCTCCAGATGTGCAACGGAAACTACTACTGGTCTTCCAGGGAACGATCAAAGATTAGACTTTTAGAGACATTACTCCCATGGAGGAAAGTGCGCAAGGTGACTGTTGTATTCAATCCCGATGCAATTTCTGTGTTTCATCAACACTCTGATACTCTACAGATTACAGAATGCCACCAGATGTGCATCGGAAACTACTACAGGTCTTCCGGGGAACGATCAAAGCGTAGACGGTTTGAGACATTACTCCCGTGGAGGTAAGTGCGCATGGTGACTGTTGTATTCAATCCCGATGCAATATCTGTGTTTCATCAACACTCTGATAGACCACAGATTACAGAATGCCATCAGACCTGCATCGGAATCTACTACTAGTCTTCCAGGGAACGATCAAAGCGGAGACTGTTTGAGAATTACTCCCATGGAGGAAAGTTCGCATGGTGACTGTTGTAATGAATCCGGATGCAAGTTCTGTGTTTCATCAACACTCTGATAGTCCACAGCTTACAGAATGCCTCCAGATGTGCACCGGAAACTACTACTGGTCTTCCAGGGATCAATTAGAGCGTAGAGTGTTTGAGACATTACTCCCATGAAGGGAAGTGAGCATGGTGACTGTTGTATTTAATCCCGATGCAATTTCTGTGTTTCATCAACACTCTGATAGCCACAGATTACAGAATGCCTCCAGATGTACATCAGGAACCACTGCTGTTCTTCCAGGGAACGATCAAAGCGTAGACTGTTTGAGACATTACTCCCATGGACGAAAGTGCGCATGGTGACAGTTGTATTCAATCCCGATGCAATTTCTGTGTTTCATCAACACTCTGATAGTCCACAAATTACGGAAAGCCTCCAGATGTGCATCGGAAACTACTACTGGTCTTCCAGGGAACGATCAAAGCGAAGACTGTTACAGACATTACTCCCATGGATGAAAGTGCGCATGGTGACTGTTGTATTCAATCCCGATGCAATTTCTGTATTTCATCAACAATCTGATAGTCCACAAATTACAGAAAGCATCCAGATGTGCATCGGAAACTACTACTGGTCTTCCAGGGAACGATCAAATCGTAGACTGTTTGAGACATTACTCCCATGTAAGAAAGTGCGCATGGTGACTGTTGTATTCAATCCCGATGCAATTTCTGTGTTTCATCAACACTCTGATAGTCCACAGATTACAGAATGCCTCCAGATGTTCATCGGAAACTACTACTGGTCTTCCAGGTAATGATCAAAGCGTAGACAGTTTGAGACATTACTCCCGTGGAGGAATGTGCGCATGGTGACTCTTGTATTCTATCCCGATGCAATTTCTGTGTTTCATCAACACTCTGATAGTCCACAGATTACAGAATGCCTCCAGATGATCATCGGAAACTACTACTGGTCTTCCAGGGAACGATCAAAGCGTAGACAATTTGAGACATTACTCCCGTGGAGGAACGTGCGCATGGTGACTGTTGTATTCAATCCCGATGCAATTTCTGTGTTTCATCAACATTCTGATAGTCTACAGATTACAGAATGCCATCAGATGTGCATCGGAAACTACTACAGGTCTTCCTGTAAACGATCAAAGCGTAGACGGTTTGAGACATTACTCCCGTGGAGGTAAGGGGGCGTAGTGACTGTTGTATTCAATCCAGATGTAATTTCTGTGTTTCATCAACACTCTGATAGTCCATAGATTACAGAATGCCACCAGATGTGCATCGGAAACTACTACTGGTCTTCCTGGGAACGATCAAAGCGTAGATTGTTTGAGACATTACTCCCATATAGGAAAGTGCGCATGGTGACTGATGTATACAATCCCGATGCAATTTCTGTGTTTCATCAACACTCTGATAGTCCACAGATTACAGAATGCCACCAGATGTGCATCGGAAACTACTACTCGTCTTCCAGGGAACGATCAAAGCGTAGACTGTTTGAGACATTACTCCCATGGAGGAAAGTGCGCATGGTGACTGTTGTATACAATCCCGATGCAATTTCTGTGTTTCATCAACACTCTGATAGTCAACAGATTACAGAATGCCTATAGATGTGCATCGGAAACTACTACTGGTCTTCCAGGGAACGATCAAAGAGTAGACTGTTTGAGACATTACTCCCATGGAGGAAAGTGCGCATGGTGACTGTTGTATTCAATTCCGATGCAATATCTGTGTTTCACCAACACTCTGATAGTCCACAGATTACAGAATACCACCAGATGTGCATCTGAAACTTCTACTGGTCTTCTGGGGAACGATCAAAGCGTAGACTGTTTGAGACATTACACCCGTGGAGGAAAGAGCGCATGGTGATTGTTGTATTCAATCCCGATGCAATTTCCGTGTTTCATCAACACTCTGATAGTCCACAGATTACAGAATGCCACCAGATGTGCATCGGAAACAACTACTGGTCTTCCAGGGAACGATCAAAACATAGACTGTTTGAGAATTACTCCCATGGAGGAAAGTTCGCATGGTGACTGTTGGATTCAATCTCGATGCAATTTCTGTGTTTCATGAACAATCTAATACTCCACAGATTACAGAATGCTACCAGATGTACATCGGAAACTACTACTGGTCTTCCAGGGAACGATCAAATCGTAGACTGCTTAAGACATTACTCCCATGGAAGAAAGTGGGCATGGTGACTGTTGTATTCAATCCCGATGCAATTTCTGTGTTTCATCAACACTCTGATAGTCCACAGATTACAGAATGCCTCCAGATGTTCATCGGAAACTACTACAGGTCTTCCGGGGAACGATCAAAGCGTAGACGGTTTGAGGCATTACTCCCGAGGAGGTAAGTGCGCATAGTGACTGTTGTATTCAATCCCGATGTAATTTCTGTGTTTCATCAACACTCTGATAGTCCATAGATTACAGAATGCCACCAGATGTGCATCGGAAACTACTACTGGTCTTCCTGGGAACGATCAAAGCGTAGATTGTTTGAGACATTACTCCCATATAGGAGAGTGCGCATGGTGACTGTTGTATACAATCCCGATGCAATTTCTGTGTTTCATCAACACTCTGATAGTCAATAGATTACAGAATGCCTCCAGATGTGCATCGGAAACTACTACTGGTCTTCCAGGGAACGATCAAAGAGTAGACTCTTGGAGACTTTACTCCCATGGAGGAAAGTGCGCATGGTGACAGTTGTATTCAATCCCGATGCAATTTCTGTGCTTCATCAACACTCTGATAGGCCACAGTTTACGTCAACCCTCCAGATAAGCATCGGAAAGTACTACTGGTCTTCCAGGGCACGATCAAAGCGTAAACTCCCATGGAGGGAAGTGCGCATGGTGACTGTTGTATTCAATCCCGATGCAATTTACGTGTTTCATCAGCACTCTTATAGTCCACAGATTACAGAATGTTTTCAGATGTGCATCGGAAACTACTACTGGTCTCCCTGTGAACGATCAAAGCGTAGACTGTTTGAGACATTATTCCCATGAAGGAATGTGCGCATTGTGACTGTTGTATTCAATCCCGAGGCAATTTCTGTGCTTCATCAACACTCTGATAGTCCACAGATTACAGAATGCCGCCAGACGTGCATCGGAAACTACTACTGGTCTTCCAGGAACGATCAAAGCGTAGACTGTTTGAGACATTAATCCCGTGGAAGAAAGTGCGCATGGTGACTGTTGTATTCAATCCCGATGCAATTTCTGTCTTTAATCAACACTCTGATACTCCACAGATTACAGAATGTCACCAGATGTGCATCGGAAACTACTACTGGTCTTCCAGGGAGCGATCAAATCGTAGACTGTTTGAGACATTACTGCCGTGGGATAAAGTGCGCATTGTGACTGTTGTATTCAATTCCGATTCAATTTCTGTGTTTCATCAACTCTCTGATTGTCCACAGATTACAGTATGCCTCCAGATGTGCATCGGAAACTACTACTGCTCTTCCGGGGACCGATCAAGGCGTAGACTGTTTGAGACATTACTCCCGTGGAGGAAAGTGCGCATGGTGACTCTTGTATTATATCCCGATGCAATTTCTGTGTTTCATCAACACTCTGATAGTCCACAGATTACAGAATGAAACCAGATGTGCATCGGAAACTACTTTTGGTCTTTCAGGGAACGATCAAAGCGTAGACTGTTTGAGACATTACTCCCATGGAGGAAAGTGCGTATGGTGACTGTTGTATTCAATCCCGATGCAATTTTTGTGCTTCATCAACACTCTGATAGTCCACAGTTTACGGAAAGTCTCCAGATGAGCATCGGAAAGTACTACTGATCTTGCAGGGAACGATCAAAGCGTAGACGGTTACAGACATTACTCCCATGGAGGAAAGTGCGCATGGTGGCTGTTGTATTCAATCCCGATGCTATTTCTGTGTTTCATCAACACTCTGAGAGTCCACAGATTACAGAATGCCTCCAGATGTGCATCGGAAACTAATACTGGTCTTCCAGGGAACGATCAAAGCGTAAACTCTTTGAGACATTACTCCCATGGAGGGAAGTGCGCATGCTGACTGTTGTATTCAATCCCGATGCAATTTACGTGTTTCAACAGCACTCTCATTGTCCACATATTACAGGATGCTTTCAGATGTGCATCGGAAACTACTACTGGTCGTCCTGGGAACTATCAAAGCGTAGACAGTTTGAGACACTATTCCCATGAAGGAATGTGCGCATTGTCACTGTTGTATTCAATCCCGAGGCAATTTCTGTGCTTCATCAACACTCTGATAGTCCACAGATTACAGAATGCCACCAGACGTGCATCGGAAACTACTACTGGTCTTCCAGGGAACGATCAAAGCGTAGACTGTTTCAGACATTACTCCCATGGAGGAAAGTGCGGATGGTGACTGTTGTATTCAATCCCGATGCAATATCTGTGTTTCATCAACATTCTGATAGTCCACAGATTACAGAATGCCACCAGATGTGCATCGGAAACTACTACTAGTCTTCCAGAAAACGATCAAAGCGTAGGCTGTTTGAGACTTTACCCCCATGGAGGAAACTGCTCATGGAGACTGTTGTATTCAATCCCGATGCAATATCAGTGTTTCATGAACAGTCTGATAGTCCACAGATTACAGAAAGCATCCAGATGTGCATCGGAAACTACTACTGGTCTTCCAGGGAACGATCAAAGCGTAGACTCGTAGAGACATTACTCCCATGGAGGGAAGTGCTCATGGTGATTGCTGTATTCAATCCCGATGCAATTTCTGTGTTTCATCAACACTCTGATAGTCTACAGATTACAGAATGCCACCAGATGTGCATCGGAAACTACTACAGGTCTTCCGGGGAACGATCAAAGCGTAGACGGTTTGAGACATTACTCCCGTGGAGGTAAGTGCGCATGGTGACTGTTGTTTTCAATCCCGATGCAATTTACGTGTTTCGTCAGCACTCTTATAGTCCACAGATTACAGAACGCTTTCAGATGTGCATCGGAAACTACTACTGGTCTTCCTGGGGACGATCAAAGCGTAGACTGTTTGAGACATTATTATCATGAAGGAATGTGCACATTGTGACTGTTGTATTCAATCCCGAGGCAATTTCTGTGTTTCATCAACACTCTGATAGTCCACAGATTACAGAATGCCACCAGACGTGCATCGGAAACTACTACTGGTCTTCCAGGAACGATCAAAGCGTAGACTGATTGAGACATTACTCCCGTGGAGGAAACTGCGCATGGTGACTGTTGTATTCAATCCCGATGCAATTTCTGTGTTTAATCAACACTCTGATACTCCACAGATTACAGAATGCCACCAGATGTGCATCGGAAGATACTACTGGTCTTCCAGGGAACGATAAAAGCGTAGACTGTTTGAGACATTACTCCCGTGGAGGAAAGTGCGCATGGTGACTGTTGTATTCAATCCCGATGCATTTTCTTTGTTTCATTAACACCCTGATAGTCCACAGATTACAGAATGCCACCAGATGTGCATCGGAAACTACAACTGGTCTTCCAGGGAACGATCAAAGCGTAGGCTGTTTGAGACTTTACCCCCATGGAGGAAACTGCTCATGGAGACTGTTGTATTCTATCCCGATGCAATATCTGTGTTTCATGAACAGTATGAGAGGCCACAGATTACAGAAAGCATCCAGAAGTGCATCGGTAACTACTACAGGTATTCCAGGTAACTATCAAAGCGTAGGCTGTAGAGTCATTACTCACATGGAGGTAAGTGCTCATGGTGACTTTTGTATTCAATCCCGATGCAATTTCTGTGTTTCATCAACAATCTGATAGTCTACAGATTACAGAATGCCACCAGATGTGCATCGGAAACTACTACTGGTCTTCCAGGGAACGATCAAAGCGTAGACTGTTTGAGACATTACTCCCGTGGAGGAAAGTGCGCATCGTGACTGTTGTATTCAATCCCGATGCAATTTCTGTGTTTCATCAACACTCTGATAGTCTACAGATTACAGAATGCCTCCAGATGTTCATCGGAAACTACTACTGGTCTTCCAGGGAACGATCAAAGCGTAGACTGTTTGAGACAATACTCCCGTGGAGGAAAGTGCGCATGGTGACTGTTGTATTCAATCCCGATGCAATTTCTGTGTTTCATCAACACTCTGATAGTCCACAGATTACAGAAAGCATCCTGATGTGCATCAGAAGCTACTACTGGTCTTCCAGGGAACGATCAAATCGTAGGCTGTTAGAGACATTACTCACATGGTTGAAAGTGCGCATGGTGACTGTTGTATTCAATCCCGATGCAGTATCTCTGTGTCATCAACACTCCGATAGTCTACATATTACAGAATGCCACCAGATGTGCATCGGAAACTACTACTGGACTTCCAGGGAACGATCAAAGCGTAGACTGTTTGAGACATTACTCCCATGAAGGAAAGTGCGCATGGTGACTGTTGTATTCAATCCCTATGAAATTTCTGTGTTTCATCAGCACTCTGATAGTCCACAGATTACAGAATGCCTCCAGATGTGCATTGGAAACCACTACTGGTCTTCCAGGGAACGATCAAAGCGTAGATTGTTTGAGACATTACTCTCATGGAGGAAAGTGCTCATGGTGACAGTTGTATTCAATCCCGATGCAATTTCTGTGTTTCATCAACACTCTGATAGTCTACAGATTACAGAATGCCATCAGATGTGCATCGGAAACTACTACTGGTCTTCCTGGGAACGATCAAAGCGTAGACTGTTTGAGACATTACTCCCGTGGAGGAAAGTGGGCATGGTGACTGTTGTATTCAATCCCGATGCAATTTCTGTGTTTCATCAACACTCTGACAGTCCACAGATTACAGAATGCCTCCAGATGTTCATCAGAAACTACTACTGGTCTTCCAGGGAACGATCAAAGCGTAGACAGTTTGAGACATTACTCCCGTGGAGGAAAGTGCGCATGGTGACTGTTGTATTCAATCCCGATGCAATTTCTGTGTTTCATCAACACTCTGATAGTCCACAGATTACAGAATGCCTCCAGATGATCATCGGAAACTACTACTAGTATTCCAGGGAACGATCAAAGCGTAGACAGTTTGAGACATTACTCCCGTGGAGGAACGTGCGCATGGTGACTGTTGTATTCCATCCCGATGCAATTTCTGTGTTTCATCAACACTCTGATAGTCTACAGATTACAGAATGCCACCAGATGTGCATCGGAAACTACTACAGGTCTTCCGGGGAACGATCAAAGCGCAGACGGTTTCAGACATTACTCCCGTGGAGGTAAGTGCGCATGGTGACTGTTGTATTCAATCCCGATGCAATTCCTGTGTTTCATCAACACTCTGATAATCCACAGATTACAGAATGCCACCAGATGTGCATCGGAAACTACTAGTGGTCTTCCAGGGAACGATCAAAGCGGAGACTGTTTGAGAATTACTCCGATGGAGGAAAGTTCGCATGGTGACTGCTGTAATGAATCCCGATGCAATTTCTGTGTTTCATCAACACTCTGATACTCCACAGATTACAGAATGCCTCCAGATGTGCATCGGAAACTACTACTGGTGTTCCAGGGAACGATCAATTCGTAGACTGTTTGAGACATTACTCCCATGGAAGAAAGTGCGCATGGTGACTGTTGTATTCAATCCGGATGCAATTTCTGTGTTTCATCAACACTCTGATAGTCCACAGATTACAGAATGCCTCCAGATGTGCACCGGAAACTACTACTGGTCTTCCAGGGATCAATCAGAGCGTAGAGTGTTTGAAACATTACTCCCATGAAGGGAAGAGAGCATGGTGACTGTTGTATTCAATCCCGATGCAATTTCTGTGTTTCATCAACACTCTGATAGTCCACAAATTACGGAAAGCCTCCAGATGTGCATCGGAAACTACTACTGGTCTTCCAGGGAACGATCAAAGCGTAGACTGTTACAGACATTACTCCCATGGATGAAAGTGCGCATGGTGACTGTTGTATTCAATCCCGATGCAATTTCTGTGTTTCATCAACACTCTGATAGTCCACAGATTACAGAATGCCACCAGATGTGCATCGGAAGCTACTACTGGTTTTCCAGGGAACGATTATAGCGTAGACTGCGTGAGACATTACTCCCATGGAGGAAAGTGCGCATGGTGACTGTTGTATACAATCCCGATGCAATTTCTGTATTTCATCAACAATCTGATAGTCCACAAATTACAGAGAGCATCCAGATGTGCATCGGAAACTTCTACTGGTCTTCCAGGGAACGATCAAATCGTAGACTGTTTGAGACATTACTCCCATGGAAGAAAATGCGCATGGTGACTGTTGTATTCAATCCCGATGCAATTTCTGTGTTTCATCAACACTCTGATAGTCCACAGATTACAGAATGCCTCCAAATGTTCATCGGAAACTACTACTGGTCTTCCAGGGAACGATCAAAGCGTAGACAGTTTGAGACATTACTCCCGTGGAGGAAAGTGCGCATGGTGACTTTTGTATTCAATCCCGATGTAATTTCTGTGTTTCATCATCACTCTGATAGTCCACAAATTACGGAAAGCCTCCAGATGTGCAACGGAAACTACTACTGGTCTTCCAGGGAACGATCAAAGATTAGACTTTTAGAGACATTACTCCCATGGAGGAAAGTGTGCAAGGTGACTGTTGTATTCAATCCCGATGCAATTTCTGTGTTTCATCAACACTCTGATACTCTACAGATTACAGAATGCCACCAGATGTGCATCGGAAACTACTACAGGTCTTCCGGGGAACGATCAAAGCGTAGACGGTTTGAGACATTACTCCCGTGGAGGTAAGTGCACATGGTGACTGTTGTATTCAATCCCGATGCAATATCTGTGTTTCATCAACACTCTGATAGACCACAGATTACAGAATGCCATCAGACCTGCATCGGAAACTACTACTGGTCTTCCAGGGAACGATCAAAGCGGAGACTGTTTGAGAATTACTCCCATGGAGGAAAGTTCGCATGGTGACTGTTGTAATGAATCCGGATGCAAGTTCTGTGTTTCATCAACACTCTGATAGTCCACAGCTTACAGAATGCCTCCAGATGTGCACCGGAAACTACTACTGGTCTTCCGGGGATCAACTAGAGCGTAGAGTGTTTGAGACATTACTCCCATGAAGGGAAGTGAGCATGGTGACTGTTGTATTTAATCCCGATGCAATTTCTGTGTTTCATCAACACTCTGATAGCCACAGATTACAGAATGCCTCCAGATGTACATCAGGAACCACTGCTGTTCTTCCAGGGAACGATCAAAGCGTAGACTGTTTGAGACATTACTCCCATGGACGAAAGTGCGCATGGTGACAGTTGTATTCAATCCCGATGCAATTTCTGTGTTTCATCAACACTCTGATAGTCCACAAATTACGGAAAGCCTCCAGATGTGCATCGGAAACTACTACTGGTCTTCCAGGGAACGATCAAAGCGAAGACTGTTACAGACATTACTCCCATGGATGAAAGTGCGCATGGTGACTGTTGTATTCAATCCCGATGCAATTTCTGTGTTTCATCAACACTCTGATAGTCCACAGATTACAGAATGCCACCAGATGTGCATCGGAAGCTACTACTGGTCTTCCAGGGAACGATCATAGCGTAGACTGCGTGAGACATTACTCCCATGGAGGAAAGTGCGCATGGTGACTGTTGTATACAATCCCGATGCAATTTCTGTATTTCATCAACAATCTGATAGTCCACAAATTACAGAAAGCATCCAGATGTGCATCGGAAACTACTACTGGTCTTCCAGGGAACGATCAAATCGTAGACTGTTTGAGACATTACTCCCATGGAAGAAAGTGCGCATGGTGACTGTTGTATTCAATCCCGATGCAATTTCTGTGTTTCATCAACACTCTGATAGTCCACAGATTACAGAATGCCTCCAAATGTTCATCGGAAACTACTACTGGTCTTCCAGGGAACGATCAAAGCGTAGACAGTTTCAGACATTACTCCCGTGGAGGAAAGTGCGCATGGTGACTGTTGTATTCAATCCCGATGCAATTTCTGTGTTTCATCAACACTCTGATAGTCCACAGATTACAGAAAGCATCCAGATGTGCATCAGAAGCTACTACTGGTCTTCCAAGGAACGATCAAATCGTAGGCTGTTAGAGACATTACTCCCATGGATGAAAGTGCGCATGTTGACTGTTGTATTCAATCCTGATGCCATATCTTTGTGTCATCAACACTCCGATAGTCTACATAATACAGAATGCCACAAGATGTGCATCGGAAACTACTACTGGTCTTATAGGGAACGATCAAAGCGTAGATTGTTTGAGACATTACTCTCATGGAGGAAAGTGCGCATGGTGACAGTTGTATTCAATCCCGATGCAATTTCTGTGTTTCATCAACACTCTGATAGTCCACAGCTTACAGAATGCCTCCAGATGTGCACCGGAAACTACTACTGGTCTTCCAGGTATCAATTAGAGCGTAGAGTGTTTGAGACATTACTCCCATGTAGGGAAGTGAGCATGGTGACTGTTGTATTCAATCACGATGCCATATCTGTGTTTCATCAACACTCTGATAGTCCACAGATTACAGAATGCCTCCAGATGTACATCAGGAACCACTACTGTTCTTCCAGAGAACGATCAAAGCGTAGACTGTTTGAGACATTACTCCCATGGACGAAAATGCGCATGGTGACAGTTGTATTCAATTCCGATACAATTTCTGTGTTTCATCAACACTCTGATAGTCCACAAATTACGGAAAGCCTCCAGATGTGCATCGGAAACTACTACTTGTCTTCCAGGGAACGATCAAAGAGTAGACTGTTTGAGACATTACTCCCATGGAGGAAATTGCGCATGGTGACTGTTGTATTCATTCCCAATGCAATTTCTGTGCTTCATCGACACTCTGATAGTCCACAGTTTACGGAAAGCCTCCAGATGAGCATCGGAAACTACTACTGGTCTTCCTGGGAACTTAAGAAGCATAGACTGTTTGAGTCATTATTCCCATGAAGGGATGTGCGCATTGTGACTGTTGTATTCAATCCCGAGGCAACTTCTGTGTTTCATCAACACTCTGATAGTCCACAGATTACAGAATGCCACCAGACGTGCATCGGAAGCTACTACTGGTCTTCCAGGAACGATCAAAGCGTAGACTGATTGAGACATTACTCCCGTGGAGGAAAGTGCGCATGGTGACTGTTGTATTCAATCCCGATGCAACTTCTGTGTTTCATCAACACTCTGATACACCACAGATTACAGAATGCCTCCAGATGTGCATCGGAAACTACTACTGGTCTTCCAGGGAACGATCAATTCGTAGACTGTTTGAGACATTACTCCCATGGAAGAAAGTGCGCATGGTGACTGTTGTATTCAATCCGGATGCAATTTCTGTGTTTCATCAACACTCTGTTAGTCCACAGATTACAGAATGCCTCCAGATGTGCACCTGAAACTACTACTGGTCTTCCAGGGATCAATCAGAGCGTAGAGTGTTTGAAACATTACTCCCATGAAGGGAAGAGAGCATGGTGACTGTTGTATTCAATCCCGATGCAATTTCTGTGTTTCATCAACACTCTGATAGTCCACAAATTACGGAAAGCCTCCAGATGTGCATCGGAAACTACTACTGGTCTTCCAGGGAACGATCAAAGCGTAGACTGTTACAGACATTACTCCCATGGATGAAAGTGCGCATGGTGACTGTTGTATTCAATCCCGATGCAATTTCTGTGTTTCATCAACACTCTGATAGTCCACAGATTACAGAATGCCACCAGATGTGCATCGGAAGCTACTACTGGTTTTCCAGGGAACGATTATAGCGTAGACTGCGTGAGACATTACTCCCATGGAGGAAAGTGCGCATGGTGACTGTTGTATACAATCCCGATGCAATTTCTGTATTTCATCAACAATCTGATAGTCCACAAATTACAGAAAGCATCCAGATGTGCATCGGAAACTACTACTGGTCTTCCAGGGAACGATCAAATCGTAGACTGTTTGAGACATTACTCCCATGGAAGAAAATGCGCATGGTGACTGTTGTATTCAATCCCGATGCAATTTCTGTGTTTCATCAACACTCTGATAGTCCACAGATTACAGAATGCCTCCAAATGTTCATCGGAAACTACTACTGGTCTTCCAGGGAACGATCAAAGCGTAGACAGTTTGAGACATTACTCCCGTGGAGGAAAGTGCGCATGGTGACTTTTGTATTCAATCCCGATGTAATTTCTGTGTTTCATCATCACTCTGATAGTCCACAAATTACGGAAAGCCTCCAGATGTGCAACGGAAACTACTACTGGTCTTCCAGGGAACGATCAAAGATTAGACTTTTAGAGACATTACTCCCATGGAGGAAAGTGCGCAAGGTGACTGTTGTATTCAATCCCGATGCAATTTCTGTGTTTCATCAACACTCTGATACTCTACAGATTACAGAATGCCACCAGATGTGCATCGGAAACTACTACAGGTCTTCCGGGGAACGATCAAAGCGTAGACGGTTTGAGACATTACTCCCGTGGAGGTAAGTGCGCATGGTGACTGTTGTATTCAATCCCGATGCAATATCTGTGTTTCATCAACACTCTGATAGACCACAGATTACAGAATGCCATCAGACCTGCATCGGAATCTACTACTGGTCTTCCAGGGAACGATCAAAGCGGAGACTGTTTGAGAATTACTCCCATGGAGGAAAGTTCGCATGGTGACTGTTGTAATGAATCCGGATGCAAGTTCTGTGTTTCATCAACACTCTGATAGTCCACAGCTTACAGAATGCCTCCAGATGTGCACCGGAAACTACTACTGGTCTTCCAGGGATCAATTAGAGCGTAGAGTGTTTGAGACATTACTCCCATGAAGGGAAGTGAGCATGGTGACTGTTGTATTTAATCCCGATGCAATTTCTGTGTTTCATCAACACTCTGATAGCCACAGATTACAGAATGCCTCCAGATGTACATCAGGAACCACTGCTGTTCTTCCAGGGAACGATCAAAGCGTAGACTGTTTGAGACATTACTCCCATGGACGAAAGTGCGCATGGTGACAGTTGTATTCAATCCCGATGCAATTTCTGTGTTTCATCAACACTCTGATAGTCCACAAAATACGGAAAGCCTCCAGATGTGCATCGGAAACTACTACTGGCTTCCAGGGAACGATCAAAGCGAAGACTGTTACAGACATTACTCCCATGGATGAAAGTGCGCATGGTGACTGTTGTATTCAATCCCGATGCAATTTCTGTATTTCATCAACAATCTGATAGTCCACAAATTACAGAAAGCATCCAGATGTGCATCGGAAACTACTACTGGTCTTCCAGGGAACGATCAAATCGTAGACTGTTTGAGACATTACTCCCATGTAAGAAAGTGCGCATGGTGACTGTTGTATTCAATCCCGATGCAATTTCTGTGTTTCATCAACACTCTGATAGTCCACAGATTACAGAAAGCATCCAGATGTGCATCAGAAGCTACTACTGGTCTTCCAGGGAACGATCAAAGCGAAGACTGTTACAGACATTACTCCCATGGATGAAAGTGCGCATGGTGACTGTTGTATTCAATCCCGATGCAATTTCTGTATTTCATCAACAATCTGATAGTCCACAGATTACAGAATGCCTCCAAATGTTCATCGGAAACTACTACTGGTCTTCCAGGGAACGATCAAAGCGTAGACAGTTTGAGACATTACTCCCGTGGAGGAAAGTGCGCATGGTGACTGTTGTATTCAATCCCGATGCAATTTCTGTGTTTCATCAACACTCTGATAGTCCACAGATTACAGAAAGCATCCAGATGTGCATCAGAAGCTACTACTGGTCTTCCAGGGAACGATCAAATCGTAGGCTGTTAGAGACATTACTCCCATGGATGAAAGTGCGCATGTTGACTGTTGTATTCAATCCTGATGCCATATCTTTGTGTCATCAACACTCCGATAGTCTACATAATACAGAATGCCACAAGATGTGCATCGGAAACTACTACTGGTCTTCCAGGGAACGATCAAAGCGTAGATTGTTTGAGACATTACTCTCATGGAGGAAAGTGCGCATGGTGACAGTTGTATTCAACCCCGATGCAATTTCTGTGTTTCATCAACACTCTGATAGCCCACAGCTTACAGAATGCCTCCAGATGTGCACCGGAAACTACTACTGGTCTTCCAGGGATCAATTAGAGCGTAGAGTGTTTGAGACATTACTCCCATGTAGGGAAGTGAGCATGGTGACTGTTGTATTCAATCACGATGCCATTTCTGTGTTTCATCAACACTCTGATAGTCCACAGATTACAGAATGCCTCCAGATGTACATCAGGAACCACTACTGTTCTTCCAGAGAACGATCAAAGCGTAGACTGTTTGAGACATTACTCCCATGGACGAAAATGCGCATGGTGACAGTTGTATTCAATTCCGATGCAATTTCTGTGTTTCATCAACACTCTGATAGTCCACAAATTACGGAAAGCCTCCAGATGTGCATCGGAAACTACTACTGGTCTTCCTGGGAACGATCAAAGCGTAGACTGTTTGAGACATTATTCCCATGAAGGAATGTGCGCATTGTGACTGTTGTATTCAATCCCGAGGCAACTTCTGTGTTTCATCAACACTCTGATAGTCCACAGACTACAGAATGCCACCAGACGTGCATCGGAAGCTACTACTGGTCTTCCAGGAACGATCAAAGCGTAGACTGATTGAGACATTACTCCCGTGGAGGAAAGTGCGCATGGTGACTGTTGTATTCAATCCCGATGCAATTTCTGTGTTTAATCAACACTCTGATACTCCACAGATTACAGAATGCCACCAGATATGCATCGGAAACTACTACTGGTCTTCCAGGGAACGATCAAAGCGTAGACTGTTTGAGACATTACTCCCGTGGAGGAAAGTGCGAATGGTGACTGTTGTATTCAATCCCGATGCATTTTCTGTGTTTCATCAACACTCTGATAGTCCACAGATTACAGAATGCAACCAGATGTGCATCTGAAACTACTACTGGTCTTCCAGGGAACAATCAAAGCGTAGGCTGTTTGAGACTTTACCCCCATGGAGGAAACTGCTCATGGAGACTGTTGTATTCAATCCCGATGCAATATCTGTGTTTCATGAACAGTCTGAGAGTCCACAGATTACAGAAAGCATCCAGATCTGCATCGGTAACTACTACTGGTCTTCCACGTAACTATCAAAGCGTAGGCTGTAGAGTCATTACTCCCATGGAGGTAAGTGCTCATGGTGACTGTTGTTTTCAATCCCGATGCAATTTCTGTGTTTCATCAACACTCTGATAGTCCACAGATTACAGAAAGCATCCAGATGTGCATCAGAAGCTACTACTGGTCTTCCAGGGAACGATCAAAGTGTAGGCTGTTAGAGACATTACTCCCATGGTTTAAAGTGCGCATGTTGACTGTTGTATTCAATCCCGATGCAATATCTTTGTGTCATCATCACTCCGATAGTCTACATATTACAGAATGCCACCAGATGTGCATCGTAAACTGCTACTGGTCTTCCAGGGAGCGATCAAAGCGTAGATTGTTTGAGACATTACTCTCATGGAGGAAAGTGCGCATGGTGACAGTTGTATTCAATCCCGATGCAATTTCTGTGTTTCATCAACACTCTGATAGTCCACAGATTACAGAATGCCTCCAGATGTGCATCGGAAACTACTACAGGTCTTCTGGGGAACGATCAAAGCGTAGACTGTTTGAGACATTACTCCCGTGGAGGAAAGTGCGCATGGTGACTGTTGTATTCAATCCCGATGCAATTTCTGTGTTTCATCAACACTCTGATAGTCCACAGATTACAGAATGCCTCCAAATGTTCATCGGAAACTACTACTGGTCTTCCAGGGAACGATCAAAGCGTAGACAGTTTGAGACATTACTCCCGTGGAGGAAAGTGCGCATGGTGACTGTTGTATTCAATCCCGATGTAATTTCTGTGTTTCATCATCACTCTGATAGTCCACAAATTACGGAAAGCCTCCGGATGTGCAACGGAAACTACTACTGGTCTTCCAGGGAACGATCAAAGCGGAGACTGTTTGAGAATTACTCCCATGGAGGATAGTTCGCATGGTGACTGTTGGATTCAATCCCGATTCAATTTCTGTGTTTCATGAACAATATGATACTCCACAGATTACAGAATGCCACCAAATGTGCATCGGAAACTACTACTGGTCTTCCAGGGAACGATCAAATCGTAGACT
Organism: Schistocerca gregaria; assembly: GCF_023897955.1. NCBI lineage: Eukaryota > Metazoa > Arthropoda > Insecta > Orthoptera > Acrididae > Schistocerca > Schistocerca gregaria. The sequence continues at coordinate 1,585,305 of NC_064923.1, read as the reverse complement.
GTTTAAGACATTACTCCCATGGAAGAAAGTGCGCATGGTGACTGTTGTATTCAATCCCGATGCAATTTCTGTGTTTCATCAACACTCTGATTGTCCACAGATTACAGAATGCCTCCAGATGTGCACCCGAAACTACTACTGGTCTTCCAGGGATCAATCAGAGCGTAGAGTGTTTGAGACATTACTCCTATGAAGGGAAGTGGGCATGGTGACTGTTGTATTCAATCCCGAGCTAATTTCTGTGCTTCATCAACACTCTGATAGTCCACAGATTACAGAATGCCACCAGACGTGCATCGGAAACTACTACTGGTCTTCCAGGAACGATCAAAGCGTAGACTGTTTGAGACATTACTCCCGTGGAGGAAAGTGCGCATGGTGACTGTTGTATTCAATCCCGATGAAATTTCTGTGTTTAATCAACACTCTGATGCTCCACAGATTACATAATGCCACCTGATGTGCATCGGAAACTACTACTGGTCTTCCAGGGAACGATCAAAGCGTAGACTGTTTGAGACATTACTCTCCTGGACTAAAGTGCGCATGGTGACTGTTGTATTCAATTCCGATTCAATTTCTGTGTTTCATCAACTCTCTGATTGTCCACAGATTACAGAATGCCTCCAGATGTGCATCGGAAACTACTACTGGTCTTCCAGGGAACGATCAAGGCGTAAACACTTTGAGACATTACTCCCATGAGGGTAGTGCGCGTGGTGACTGTTGTATTCAATCCCAATGCAATTTACGTGTTTCATCAGCACTCTCATAGTCCACAGATTACAGAATGCTTTCAGATGTGCAACGGAAACTACTACTGGTCTCCCTGGGAACGATCAAAGCGTAGACTGTTTGAGACATTATTCCCATGAAGGAATGTGCGCATTGTGACTATTGTATTCAATACCGAGGCAATTTCTATGCTTCATCAACACTCTGATAGTCCACAGATTACAGAATGCCACCAGACGTGCATCGGAAACTACTACTGGTCTTCCAGGGAACGATCAAAGCGTAGACTGTTTCAGACATTACTCCCATGGAGGAAAGTGCGCATGGTGACGGTTGTATTCAATCCCGATGCAATTTCTGTGTTTCATCAACATTCTGATAGTCCACAGATTACAGAATGCCACCGGATGTGCATCGGAAACTACTACTGGTCTTCCAGGGAACGATCAAAGCGTAGGATGTTTGAGACTTTACCCCCATGGAGGAATCTGCTAATGGAGACTGTTGTATACAATCCCGATGCAATATCTGTGTTTCATGAACAGTCTGATAGTCCACAGATTACAGAAAGCATCCCGATGTGCATCGGTAACTACTACTGGTCTTCCAGGTAACTATCAAAGCGTAGGCTGTTTGAGACATTGCTCCCACGGAGGAAACTGCGCATGGAGACTGTTGTATTCAATCCCAATGCAATTTCTGTGTTTCATCAACAATCTGATAGTCCACAGATTACAGAAAGCATCCAGATGTGCATCGGAAACTACTACTGGTCTTCCAGGGAACGATCAAAGCGTAGAGTCTTAGAGACATTACTCCCATGGAAGAAAGTGCGCATGGTGACTGTTGTATTAAATCCCGATGCAATTTCTGTGTTTTATCAACACTCTGATAGTCCACAGATTACAGATTGCCTCCAGATGTTCATCGGAAACTGCTACTGGTCTTCCAGGGAACGATCAAAGCGTAGACTGTTTGAGACATTACTCCCGTGGAGGAAAGTGCGCATGGTGACTGTTGTATTCAATCCCGGTGCAATTTCTGTGTTTCATCATCACTCTGATAGTCCACAAATTACGGAAAGCCACCAGATGTGCATCGGAAACTACTACTGGTCTTCCAGGGAACGATCAAAACGTAGGATGTTTGAGACTTTACCCCCATGGAGGAATCTGCTAATGGAGACTGTTGTATACAATCCCGATGCAATATCTGTGTTTCATGAACAGTCTGATAGTCCACAGATTACAGAAAGCATCCAGATGTGCATCGGTAACTACTACTGGTCTTCCAAGTAACTATCAAAGCGTAGGCTGTAGAGTCATTACTCCCATGGAGGAAAATGCGCATGGTGACTGTTGTATTATATCCCGATGCAATATCTGTGTTTCATCAAGACTCTGATAGTCTACAGATTACACAATGCCACCAGATGTGCATCGGAAACTACTACTGGTCTTCTAGGGAACGATCAAAGCGTAGACTGTTTGAGACATTGCTCCCATGGAGGAAACTGTGCATGGAGACTGTTGTATTCAATCCCGATGCAATTTCTGTGTTTCATCAACACACTGATAGTCTACAGATTACAGAATGCCACCAGATGTGCATCGGAAACTACTACTGGTCTTCCAGGAAACGATCAAAGCGTAGACTGTTTGAGACATTACTCCCGTGGAGGAAAGTGCGCATGGTGACAGTTGTATTCAATCCCGATGCGATTTCTGTGTTTCATCAACACTCTGATAGTCCACAGATTACAGAATGCCTCCAGATGTTCATCGGAAACTGCTACTGGTCTTCCAGGGAACGATCAAAGCGTAGACTGTTTGAGACATTACTCCCGTGGAGGAAAGTGCGCATGGTGACTGTTGTATTCAATCCCGGTGCAATTTCTGTGTTTCATCATCACCCTGATAGTCCACAAATTACGGAAAGCCTCCAGATGTGCATCGGAAACTACTACTGGTCTTCCAGGGAACGATCAAAGCGTAGACTGTTAGAGACATTACTCCCATGGAGGAAAGTGCGCAAGGTGACTGTTGTATTCAATCCCGATGCAATTTCTGTGTTTCATCAACACTCTGATAGAGTACAGATTACAGAATGCCACCAGATGTGCATCGGAAACTACTACTGGTCTTCCAGGGAACGATAAATTCGGAGACTGTTTGAGACATTACTCCCGTGGAGGTAAGTGCGTATGGTGACTGTTGTAATGAATCCCGATGCAATTTCTGTGTTTCATCAACACTCTGATACTCCACAGATTATAGAATGCCTGCAGATGTGCATCGGAAACTACTACTGGTCTTCCAGGGAACGATCAAATCGTAGACTGTTTGAGACATTACTCCCATGGAAGAAAGTGCGCATGGTGACTGTTGTATTCAATCCGGATGCAATTTCTGTGTTTCATCAATACGCTGATAGTCCACATATTACAGAATGCCTCGAGATGTGCATTGGAAACTACTACTGGTCTTCCAGGGAACGATCAAAGCGTAGAGTGTTTGAGACATTACTTCCATGAAGGAAAATGAGCATGGTGACTGTTGTATTTTAATCCCGATGCAATTTCTGTGTTTCATCAACACTCTGACAGTATACAGATTACAGAATGCCTCCAGATGTGGATCGGAAACCACTACTGGTCTTCCAGTTAACGATCAAAGTGTAGTCTGTTTGAGACATTACAACCATGGACGAAAATGCGCATGGTGACAATTGTATTCAATCCCGATGCAATTTCTGTGTTTCATCAACACTCTGATGGTCAACAGATTACGGAAAGCCTCCAGATGTGCATCGGAAAGTACTACTGGTATTCCAGGAAACGATCAAAGAGTAGACTGGTTGAGACATTACTCCCATGGATGAAAATGCGCATGGTGACCGTTGTATTCAATCCCGATGCAATTTCTGTGTTTCATGAACAGTCTGATGGTCCACAGATTACACAATGGCACCAGATGTGCATCGGAAACTACTACTGGTCTTCCAGGGAATGATCAAAGCGTACACTGTTAGAGACATTACTCCTATGGAGGAAAGTGCGCATGGTGACTGATGTATTCAATCCCGATGCAATTTCTGTGTTTCATCAACACTCTGATAGTCCACAGATTACAGAATGCCTCCAGATGTTCATCGGTAACTACTACTGGTCTTCCAGGTTATGATCAAAGCGTAGATTGTTAGAGACATTACTCCCATGGAGGAAGGTGCGCATGGTGACTGTTGTATTCAATCCCGATACAATTTCTGTGTTTCATCAACACTCTGATAGTCCACAGATTACAGAATGCTTTCAGATGTGCATCGGAAACTACTACTGGTCTCCCTGGGAACGATCAAAGCGTAGACTGTTTGAGACATTATTCCCATGAAGGAATGTGCGCATTGTGACTGTTGTATTCAATCCCGAGGCAATATCTGCGCTTCATCAACACTCTGATAGTCCACAGATTACAGAATGCCACCAGACGTGCATCGGAAACTACTACTGGTCTTCCAGGGAACGATCAAAGCGTAGACTGTTTCAGACATTACTCCCATGGAGGAAAGTGCGCATGGTGACGGTTGTATTCAATCCCGATGCAATTTCTGTGTTTCATCAACATTCTGATAGTCCACAGATTACAGAATGCCACCGGATGTGCATCGGAAACTACTACTGGTCTTCCAGGGAACGATCAAAGCGTAGGATGTTTGAGACTTTACCCCCATGGAGGAATCTCCTCATGGTGACTGTTGTATTCAATCCCGATGCAATATCTGTGTTTCATGAACAGTCTGATAGTCCACAGATTACAGAAAGCATCCAGATGTGCATCGGTAACTACTACTGGTCTTCCAGGTAACTATCAAAGCGTAGGCTGTAGAGTCATTACTCCCATGGAGGAAAATGCGCATGGTGACTGTTGTATTATATCCCGATGCAATATCTGTGTTTCATCAAGACTCTGATAGTCTACAGATTACACAATGCCACCAGATGTGCATCGGAAACTACTACTGGTCTTCTACGGAACGATCAAAGTGTAGACTGTTTGAGACATTGCTCCCATGGAGGGAACTGCGCATGGAGACTGTTGTATTCAATCCCAATGCAATTTCTGTGTTTCATCAACAATCTGATAGTCCACAGATTACAGAAAGCATCCAGATGTGCATCGGAAACTACTACTGGTCTTCCAGGGAACGATCAAAGCGTAGACTCTTAGAGACATTACTCCCATGGAGGAAAGTGCTCATGGTGACTGTTGTATTCAATCCCGATGCAATTTCTGTGTTTCATCAACACTCTGATAGTCTACAGATTACAGAATGCCACCAGATGTGCATCGGAAACTACTACTGGTCTTCCAGGAAACGATCAAAGAGTAGATTGAGACATTTCTCCCGTGGAGGAAAGTGCGCATGGTGACTGTTGTATTCAATCCCGATGCAATTTCTGTGTTTCATCAACACTCTGATAGTCCACAGATTACAGAATGCCTCCAGATGTTCATCGGAAACTGCTACTTGTCTTCCGGGGAACTATCAAAGCGTAGACTGTTTTAAACATTACTCCCGTGGAGGAAAGAGCGCATGGTGATTGTTGTATTCAATCCCGATGCAATTTCTGTGTTTCATCAACACTCTGATAGTCCACAGACTACAGAATGCCACCAGATGTGCATCAGAAACTACTACTGGTCTTCCAGGGAACGATCAAAGCGTAGACTGTTTGAGAATTACTCCCATGGAGGAAAGTTCGCATGGTGACAGTTGGATTCAATCCCGATGCAATTTCTGTGTTTCATGAACAATCTGATACTCCACAGATTACAGAATGCCACCAGATGTGCATCGGAAACTACTACTGGTCTTCCAGGGAACGATCAAAGCGTAGACTGTTTAAGTCATTACTCCCATGGAAGAAAGTGCGCATGGTGACTGTTGTATTCAATCCCGATGCAATTTCTGTGTTTCATCAACACTCTGATAGTCCACAGATTACTGAATGCCTCCAGATGTGCACCCAAAACTACTACTGGTCTTCCAGGGATCAATCAGAGCGTAGAGTGTTTGAGACATTACTCCTATGAAGGGAAGTGGGCATGGTGACTGTTGTATTCAATCCCGAGCTAATTTCTGTGCTTCATCAACACTCTGATAGTCCACAGATTACAGAATGCCACCAGACGTGCATCGGAAACTACTACTGGTCTTCCAGGGAACGATCAAAGCGTAGACTGTTTCAGACATTACTCCCATGGAGGAAGTGCGCATGGTGACGGTTGTATTCAATCCCGATGCAATTTCTGTGTTTCATCAACATTCTGATAGTCCACAGATTACAGAATGCCACCGGATGTGCATCGGAAACTACTACTGGTCTTCCAGGGAACGATCAAAGCGTAGGATGTTTGAGACTTTACCCCCATGGAGGAATCTGCTAATGGAGACTGTTGTATACAATCCCGATGCAATATCTGTGTTTCATGAACAGTCTGATAGTCCACAGATTACAGAAAGCATCCAGATGTACATCGGTAACTACTACTGGTCTTCCAGGTAACTATCAAAGCGTAGGCTGTAGAGTCATTACTCCCATGGAGGAAAATGCGCATGGTGACTGTTGTATTATATCCCGATGCAATATCTGTGTTTCATCAAGACTCTGATAGTCTACAGATTACACAATGCCACCAGATGTGCATCGGAAACTACTACTGGTCTTCTAGGGAACGATCAAAGCGTAGACTGTTTGAGACATTGCTCCCATGGAGGAAACTGCGCATGGTGACAGTTGTATTTATTCCCGGTGCAATTTCTGTGTTTCATCATCACTCTGATAGTCCACAAATTACGGAAAGCCTCCAGATGTGCATCGGAAACTACTACTGGTCTTCCAGGGAACGATCAAAGCGTAGACTGTTAGAGACATTACTCCCATGGAGGAAAGTGCGCAAGGTGACTGTTGTATTCAATCCCGATACAATTTCTGTGTTTCATAATCACTCTGATAGTCTACAGATTACAGAATGCCACCGGATGCGCATCGGAAACTACTACTGGTCTTCCAGGGAACGATCAAAACGTAGGATGTTTGAGACTTTACCCCCATGGAGGAATCTGCTAATGGAGACTGTTGTATACAATCCCGATGCAATATCTGTGTTTCATGAACAGTCTGATAGTCCACAGACTACAGAAAGCATCCAGATGTGCATCGGTAACTGCTACTGGTCTTCCAGGTAACTATCAAAGCGTAGGCTGTAGAGTCATTACTCCCATGGAGGAAAATGCGCATGGTGACTGTTGTATTATATCCCGATGCAATATCTGTGTTTCATCAAGACTCTGATAGTCTACAGATTACACAATGCCACCAGATGTGCATCGGAAACTACTACTGGTCTTCCAGGGAACGATCAAGGCGTAAACACTTTGAGACATTACTCCCATGGAGGGTAGTGCGCATGGTGACTGTTGTATTCAATCCCAATGCAATTTACGTGTTTCATCAGCACTCTCATAGTCCACAGATTACAGAATGCTTTCAGATGTGCATCGGAAACTACTACTGGTCTCCCTGGGAACGATCAAAGCGTAGACTGTTTGAGACATTATTCCCATGAAGGAATGTGCGCATTGTGACTGTTGTATTCAATACCGAGGCAATTTCTATGCTTCATCAACACTCTGATAGTCCACAGATTACAGAATGCCACCAGACGTGCATCGGAAACTACTACTGGTCTTCCAGGGAACGATCAAAGCGTAGACTGTTTCAGACATTACTCCCATGGAGGAAGTGCGCATGGTGACGGTTGTATTCAATCCCGATGCAATTTCTGTGTTTCATCAACATTCTGATAGTCCACAGATTACAGAATGCCACCGGATGTGCATCGGAAACTACTACTTGTCTTCCAGGGAACGATCAAAGCGTAGGATGTTTGAGACTTTACCCCCATGGAGGAATCTGCTAATGGAGACTGTTGTATACAATCCCGATGCAATATCTGTGTTTCATGAACAGTCTGATAGTCCACAGATTACAGAAAGCATCCAGATGTGCATCGGTAACTACTACTGGTCTTCCAGGTAACTATCAAAGCGTAGGCTGGTTGAGACATTGCTCCCATGGAGGAAACTGCGCATGGAGACTGTTGTATTCAATACCAATGCAATTTCTGTGTTTCATCAACAATCTGATAGTCCACAGATTACAGAAAGCATCCAGATGTGCATCGGAAACTACTACTGGTCTTTCAGGGAACGATCAAAGCGTAGAGTCTTAGAGACATTACTCCCATGGAAGAAAGTGCGCATGGTGACTGTTGTATTCAATCCCGATGCAATTTCTGTGTTTCATCAACACTCTGATAGTCCACAGATTACAGAATGCCTCCAGATGTTCATCGGAAACTGCTACTGGTCTTCCAGGGAACGATCAAAGCGTAGACTGTTTGAGACATTACTCCCGTGGAGGAAGTGCGCATGGTGACTGTTGTATTCAATCCCGGTGCAATTTCTGTGTTTCATCATCACTCTGATAGTCCACAAATTACGGAAAGCCTCCAGATGTGCATCGGAAACTACTACTGGTCTTCCAGGGAACGATCAAAGCGTAGACTGTTAGAGACATTACTCCCATGGAGGAAAGTGCGCAAGGTGACTGTTGTATTCAATCCCGATGCAATTTCTGTGTTTCATAATAACTCTGATAGTCTACAGATTACAGAATGCCACCGGATGTGCATCGGAAACTACTACTGGTCTTCCAGGGAACAATCAAAGCGTAGGATGTTTGAGACTTTACCCCCATGGAGGAATCTGTTAATGGAGACTGTTGTATACAATCCCGATGCAATATCTGTGTTTCATGAACAGTCTGATAGTCCACAGATTACAAAAAGCATCCAGATGTGCATCGGTAACTACTACTGGTCTTCCAGGTAACTATCAAAGCGTAGGCTGTAGAGTCATTACTCCCATGGAGGAAAATGCGCATGGTGACTGTTGTATTATATCCCGATGCAATATCTGTGTTTCATCAAGACTCTGATAGTCTACAGATTACACAATGCCACCAGATGTGCATCGGAAACTACTACTGGTCTTCTAGGGAACGATCAAAGCGTAGACTGTTTGAGACATTGCTCCCATGGAGGAAACTGCGCATGGAGACTGTTGTATTCAATCCCGATGCAATTTCTGTGTTTCATCAACACTCTGATAGTCTACAGATTACAGAATGCCACCAGATGTGCATCGGAAACTACTACTGGTCTTCCAGGAAACGATCAAAGCGTAGACTGTTTGAGACATTACTCCCGTGGAGGAAAGTGCGCATGGTGACAGTTGTATTCAATCCCGATGCAATTTCTGTGTTTCATCAACACTCTGATAGTCCACAGATTACAGAATGCCTCCAGATGTTCATCGGAAACTGCTACTGGTCTTCCAGGGAACGATCAAAGCGTACACTGTTTGAGACATTACTCCCGTGGAGGAAAGTGCGCATGGTGACTGTTGTATTCAATCCCGGTGCAATTTCTGTGTTTCATCATCACTCTGATAGTCCACAAATTACGGAAAGCCTCCAGATGTGCATCGGAAACTACTACTGGTCTTCCAGGGAACGATCAAAGCGTAGACTGTTAGAGACATTACTCCCATGGAGGAAAGTGCGCAAGGTGACTGTTGTATTCAATCCCGATGCAATTTCTGTGTTTCATAATCACTCTGATAGTCCACAGATTACAGAATGCCACCAGATGTGCATCGGAAAATACTACTGGTCTTCCGGGGAACGATCAAAGCGTAGACGGTTTGAGACATTACTCCCGTGGAGGTAAGTGCGCATGGTGACTCTTGTATTCAATCCCGATGCAATTTCTGTGTTTCATCAACACTCTGATAGAGCACAGATTACAGAATGCCACCAGATGTGCATCGGAATCTACTACTGGTCTTCCAGGGAACGATAAATTCGGAGACTGTTTGAGACATTACTCCCGTGGAGGTAAGTGCGCATGGAGACTGTTGTAATGAATCCCGATGCAATTTCTGTGTTTCATCAACACTCTGATACTCCCCAGATTATAGAATGCCTGCAGATGTGCATCGGAAACTACTACTGGTCTCCCTGGGAACGATCAAAGCGTAGACTGTTTGAGACATTATTCCCATGAAGGAATGTGCGCATTGTGACTGTTGTATTCTATACCGAGGCAATTTCTATGCTTCATCAACACTCTGATAGTCCACAGATTACAGAATGCCACCAGACGTGCATCGGAAACTACTACTGGTCTTCCAGGGAACGATCAAAGCGTAGACTGTTTCAGACATTACTCCCATGGAGGAAGAGCGCATGGTGACGGTTGTATTCAATCCCGATGCAATTTCTGTGTTTCATCAACATTCTGATAGTCCACAGATTACAGAATGCCACCGGATGTGCATCGGAAACTACTACTGGTCTTCCAGGGAACGATCAAAGCGTAGGATGTTTGAGACTTTACCCCCATGGAGGAATCTGCTAATGGAGACTGTTGTATACAATCCCGATGCAATATCTGTGTTTCATGAACAGTCTGATAGTCCACAGATTACAGAAAGCATCCAGATGTGCATCGGTAACTACTACTGGTCTTCCAGGTAACTATCAAAGCGTAGGCTGGTTGAGACATTGCTCCCACGGAGGGAACTGCGCATGGAGACTGTTGTATTCAATACCAATGCAATTTCTGTGTTTCATCAACAATCTGATAGTCCACAGATTACAGAAAGCATCCAGATGTGCATCGGAAACTACTACTGGTCTTTCAGGGAACGATCAAAGCGTAGAGTCTTAGAGACATTACTCCCATGGAAGAAAGTGCGCATGGTGACTGTTGTATTCAATCCCGATGCAATTTCTGTGTTTCATCAACACTCTGATAGTCCACAGATTACAGAATGCCTCCAGATGTTCATCGGAAACTGCTACTGGTCTTCCAGGGAACGATCAAAGCGTAGACTGTTTGAGACATTACTCCCGTGGAGGAAAGTGCGCATGGTGACTGTTGTATTCAATCCCAGTGCAATTTCTGTGTTTCATCATCACTCTGATAGTCCACAAATTACGGAAAGCCTCCAGATGTGCATCGGAAACTACTACTGGTCTTCCAGGGTACGATCAAAGCGTAGACTGTTAGAGACATTACTCCCATGGAGGAAAGTGCGCAAGGTGACTGTTGTATTCAATCCCGATGCAATTTCTGTGTTTCATAATAACTCTGATAGTCTACAGATTACAGAATGCCACCGGATGTGCATCGGAAACTACTACTGGTCTTCCAGGGAACGATCAAAGCGTAGGATGATTGAGACTTTACCCCCATGGAGGAATCTGTTAATGGAGACTGTTGTATACAATCCCGATGCAATATCTGTGTTTCATGAACAGTCTGATAGTCCACAGATTACAAAAAGCATCCAGATGTGCATCGGTAACTACTACTGGTCTTCCAGGTAACTATCAAAGCGTAGGCTGTAGAGTCATTACTCCCATGGAGGAAAATGCGCATGGTGACTGTTGTATTATATCCCGATGCAATATCTGTGTTTCATCAAGACTCTGATAGTCTACAGATTACACAATGCCACCAGATGTGCATCGGAAACTACTACTGGTCTTCTAGGGAACGATCAAAGCGTAGACTGTTTGAGACATTGCTCCCATGGAGGAAACTGCGCATGGAGACTGTTGTATTCAATCCCGATGCAATTTCTGTGTTTCATCAACACTCTGATAGTCTACAGATTACAGAATGCCACCAGATGTGCATCGGAAACTACTACTGGTCTTCCAGGAAACGATCAAAGCGTAGACTGTTTGAGACATTACTCCCGTGGAGGAAAGTGCGCATGGTGACAGTTGTATTCAATCCCGATGCAATTTCTGTGTTTCATCAACACTCTGATAGTCCACAGATTACAGAATGCCTCCAGATGTTCATCGGAAACTGCTACTGGTCTTCCAGGGAACGATCAAAGCGTAGACTGTTTGAGACATTACTCCCGTGGAGGAAAGTTCGCATGGTGACTGTTGTATTCAATCCCGGTGCAATTTCTGTGTTTCATCATCACTCTGATAGTCCACAAATTACGGAAAGCCTCCAGATGTGCATCGGAAACTACTACTGGTCTTCCAGGGAACGATCAAAGCGTAGACTGTTAGAGACATTACTCCCATGGAGGAAAGTGCGCAAGGTGACTGTTGTATTCAATCCCGATGCAATTTCTGTGTTTCATAATCACTCTGATAGTCCACAGATTACAGAATGCCACCAGATGTGCATCGGAAAATACTACTGGTCTTCCGGGGAACGATCAAAGCGTAGACGGTTTGAGACATTACTCCCGTGGAGGTAAGTGCGCATGGTGACTGTTGTATTCAATCCCGATGCAATTTCTGTGTTTCATCAACACTCTGATAGAGCACAGATTACAGAATGCCACCAGATGTGCATCGGAAACTACTACTGGTCTTCCAGGGAACGATAAATTCGGAGACTGTTTGAGACATTACTCCCGTGGAGGTAAGTGCGCATGGAGACTGTTGTAATGAATCCCGATGCAATTTCTGTGTTTCATCAACACTCTGATACTCCCCAGATTATAGAATGCCTGCAGATGTGCATCGGAAACTACTACTGGTCTTCCAGGGAACGATCAAATCGTAGACTGTTTGAGACATTACTCCCATGGAAGAAAGTGCGCATGGTGACTGTTGTATTCAATCCGGATGCAATTTCTGTGTTTCATCAATACGCTGATAGTCCACATATTACAGAATGCCTCGAGATGTGCATTGGAAACTACTACTGGTCTTCCAGGGAACGATCAAAGCGTAGAGTGTTTGAGACATTACTTCCATGAAGGAAAGTGAGCATGGTGACTGTTGTATTTTAATCCCGATGCAATTTCTGTGTTTCATCAACACTCTGACAGTATACAGATTACAGAATGCCTCCAGATGTGCATCGGAAACCACTACTGGTCTTCCAGTTAACGATCAAAGTGTAGTCTGTTTGAGACATTACAACCATGGACGAAAATGCGCATGGTGACAATTGTATTCAATCCCGATGCAATTTCTGTGTTTCATGAACAGTCTGATGGTCCACAGATTACACAATGGCACCAGATGTGCATCGGAAACTACTACTGGTCTTCCAGGGAATGATCAAAGCGTACACTGTTAGAGACATTACTCCTATGGAGGAAAGTGCGAATGGTGACTGATGTATTCAATCCCGATGCAATTTCTGTGTTTCATCAACACTCTGATAGTCCACAGATTACAGAATGCCTCCAGATGTTCATCGGTAACTACTACTGATCTTCCAGGTTATGATCAAAGCGTAGATTGTTAGAGACATTACTCCCATGGAGGAAGGTGCGCATGGTGACTGTTGTATTCAATCCCGATACAATTTATGTGTTTCATCAACACTCTGATAGTCCACTGATTACAGAATGCCTCCAAATGTGCATCGGTAACTACAACTGGTCTTCCAGGGAACGATCAAAACATAGACTGTTTGAGACATTACTCCCATGGAGGAAAGTGCACATGGTGACTGTTGTAATCAATCCCGATGCAATTTCTGTGTTTCATCAACACTCTGATACTCCACAGATTACAGAATGCCGCCAAATGTGCATCGAAACTACTACTGGTCATCTAGGGAACGATCAAATAGTAGACTGTTTGAGACATTACTCCCATGGAAGAAAGTGCGCATGGTGACTGTTGTATTCAATCCGGATGCAATTTCCGTGTTTCATCAACACTCTGATAGTCCACAGATTACAGAATGCCTCCAGATGTGCATCAGAAACTACTACTGGTCATCCAGGGAACGATCAAAGCGTAGAGTGTTTGAGACATTACTTTCATGAAGGAAAGTGAGCATGGTGACTGTTGTATTCAATCCCGATGCAATTTCTGTGTTTCATCAACACTCTGATAGTCCACAGATTACAGAATGCCTCCAGATGTGCATCGGAAACCACTACTGGTCCTCCAGGGAACGATCGAAGCGTAGACTGTTTGAGACATTACTCCCATGGATGAAAATGCGCATGGTGACCGTTGTATTCAATCCCGATGCAATTTCTGTGTTTCATCAACACTCTGATAGTCAACAGATTACGAAAAGCCTCCAGATGTGCATCGGAAAGTACTACTGGTCTTCCAGTGAACGATCAAAGAGTAGACTGTTTGAGAAATTATTCATATGGAGGAAAGTGCGCATTGTATCTGATGTATTCAATCCCGATGCAATTTCTGTGTTTCATCAACACTCTGATAGTCCACAGATTACAGAATGCCTGAGATATGCATCGGTAACTACTACTGGTCTTCGAGGGAACGATCAAAAGCGTAGATTGTTTGAGACATTACTCCCATGGAGGAAAGTGCGCATGGTGACTGTTGTATTGAATCCAGAGGCAAATTCTGTGTCTCAATCCACACTTTGAAGGTCCACAGATTACAGAAGGAATCCAGATGTGCATCGGAAACTACTACTGGTCTTCCAGGGAACGATCAAAGCGTAGTCTGTTTCAGAATTACAACCATGGAGGAAATTGCGCATGGTGACTGTTGTATACAATCCCGATGCAATTTCTGTGTTTCATCAACACTCTGATAGTCCACAGATTACAGAATGACTCCAGATGTGCATCGGAAACTAACTGGTCATCCAGGGAACGATCAAAGCGTAGACTGTATGAGTCTTTATTCCCATGGGGGAAAGTGCGCATGGTGACTGTTGTATTCACTCCCGGTACAATTTCTGTGTTTCATCAACACTCTGATAGTCCACAGATTACAGAATGCCTCCAGATGTGCATCGGTAACTGCTACTGGTCTTCCAGGGAACGATCAAAGCGTAGACTGTTTCAGACATTGCTCCCATGGAGGAAAGTGCGCATGGTGACTGTTGTATTTAATCCCGAGGCAATTTCTGTGTTTTAATCCACACTTTGAAGGTCCACAGATTACAGAAGGAATCCAGATGTGCATCGGAAACTACTACCGGTCTTCCAGGGTAGGATCAAAGCGTAGACTGTTTGAGAATTACTCCATGGAGGAAAGTGCGCATGGTGACTGTTGTATTCAATCCCGATGCAATTTCTGTGTTTCATCAACACTCTGATAGTCCACCGATTACAGAATGCCACCAGATGTGCATCGGAAACTACTACTGGTCTTCCAGGGAACGATCAAAGCGTAGACTGTATGAGTCTTTATTCTCGTGGAGGAAAGTGCGCATGGTGACTGTTGTATCCAATCCCGATTCAATTTCTGTATTTCATCAACACTCTGATAGTCCACACATTACAGAATGCCACGAGATGTGCATCGGAAACTACTACTGGTCTTCCTGGGAACGATCAAAGCGTAGACTGTTTCAGACATTACTCCCATGGAGAAAATTGCGGATGGTGACTGTTGTATTCAATCCCGATGCAATTTCTGTGTTTCATCAACACTCTGATAGTCCACCGATTACAGAATGCCTCCAGATGTGCATCGGAAACTACTACTGGTCTTCCAGGGAACGATCAAAAGCGTAGACTGTTTCAGACATTACTCCCATGGAGGAAAGTGCGGATGGTGACTGTTGTATTCAATCCCGATGCAATTTATGTGTTTCATCAACACTCTGATAGTCCACAGATTACAGAATGCCACCAGATGTGCATTGGAAACTACTACTGTTCTTCCAGGGAACGTACAAATCGTAAACTGCTTGAGACATATCTCCCGTGGAGGAAAGTGCGCATGGTGACTGTTGTAATCAATCCCGATTCAATTTCTGTATTTCATCAACACTCTGATAGTCCACAGATTACAGAATGCCTCCAGATGTGCATCGGAAACTACTACTGGTCATCCAGGGAACGATCAAATCGTAAACCCTTTGAGACATTACTTCCATGGAGGAAAGTGCGCATGGTGACTGTTGTATTCAATCCCGATGCATTTTCTTTGTTTCATCAACACTCTGATAGTCCACAGATTACAGAATGCCACCAGATGTGCATCGGAAACTACTACCGGTCTTCCAGGGAACGATCAAAGCGTAGAATGTTTGAGATATTACTGAAGTGGAGGAAAGTGCGCAAGGTGACTGTTGTATTCAATCCCGATGCAATTTCTTTGTTTCATCAACACTCTGATAGTCCACATATTACAGAATGCCACGAGATATGCATCGGAAACTACTACTGGTCTTCCTGGGAACGATCAAAGCGTAGACTGTTTCAGACATTACTCCCATACAGAAAATTGCGGATGGTGACTGTTGTATTCAATCCCGATGCAATTTCTGTGTTTCATCAACACTCTGATAGTCTACCGTTTACAGAATGCATTCTGATGTGCATCGGTAACTACTACTGGCCTTCCAGGGAACGATCAAAGCGTAGACTGTTTGAGACATTACTCCCATGGAGGAAAGTGCGCATGGTGACTGTTGTATTGAATCCACAGGCAATTTCTGTGTCTCAATCCACACTTTGAAGGTCCACAGATTACAGAAGGAATCCAGATGTGCATCGGAAACTACTACTGGTCTTCCAGGGAACGATCAAAGCGTAGTCTGTTTCAGAATTACAACCATGGAGGAAACTGCGCATGGTGACTGTTGTATACAATCCCGATGCAATTTCTGTGTTTCATCAACACTCTGATAGTCCACAGATTACAGAATGACTCCAGATGTGCATCGGAAACTAACTGGTCATCCAGGGAACGATCAAAGCGTAGCCTGTTTGAGACATTACTCCCTTGGAGGAAAGTGTGCTTGGTGACTGTTGTATTGAATCCCGATGCAATTTCTGTGTTTCATCAACACTCTGATAGTCCACAGATTACAGATTGGCACCAGATGTGCATCGGAAACTACTACTGGTCTTCCAGGCAATGATCGAAGCGAAGACTCATAGAGACATTACTCGCATGGAGGAAAGTACGCAATGTATCTGATGTATTCAATCCCGATGCAATTTCTGTGTTTCATCGACACTCTGATAGTCCACAGATTACAGAATGCCACCATATGTGCATGGGAAACTGCTACTGGTCTTCCAAGGAACGATCAAAGTGTAGACTGTTTGAGACATTACTCCCGTGGACGAAAGTGCGCATGGTGAATGTTGCATTAAATTCCGATTCAATTTCTGTGTTTCATCAACACTCTGATAGTCCACAGATTACAGAATGCCTCCAGATGTAAATCGGAAACCGCTACTGGTCTTCCAGGGAACGATCAATACGTAAACTCCTTGAGACATTACTCCCATGGAGGAAAGTGCGCATGGTAACTGTTGTATTCAATAACGATGCATTTTCTGTGTTTCATCAACACTCTGATAGTCCACAGAATACAGAATGCCACCAGATGTGCATCGCAAACTACTACTGGTCTTCCAGGGAACGATCAAAACGTAGACTGTTTGAGATATTACTCCCGTGGAGGAAAGTGCACAAGGTGACTGTTGTATTCAATCCCGATGCAATTTCTTTGTTTCATCAACACTCTGATAGTCCACATATT
The DNA here is from genome assembly GCF_023897955.1 of Schistocerca gregaria. Classification (NCBI taxonomy): domain Eukaryota; kingdom Metazoa; phylum Arthropoda; class Insecta; order Orthoptera; family Acrididae; genus Schistocerca; species Schistocerca gregaria. The sequence goes on along the minus strand of NC_064923.1, from coordinate 1,567,951 downwards.
ACAGAATGCCACGAGATATGCATCGGAAACTACTACTGGTCTTCCTGGGAACGATCAAAGCGTAGACTGTTTCAGACATTTCTCCCATACAGAAAATTGCGGATGGTGACTGTTGTATTCAATCCCTATGCAATTTCTGTGTTTCATCAACACTCTGATAGTCCACAGATTACAGAATGCCTCCTGATGTGCATCGGTAACTACTACTGGTCTTCCAGGGAACGATCAACGCATAGACTGTTTGAGACATTACTCCCATGGAGGGAAGTGCGCATGGTCTCTGTTATATTCAATCCCGAGGCAATTTCTGTGTTTCAATCCACACTTTTAAGGTCCACAGATTACAGAAGGAATAAAGATGTGCATCGGAAACTACTACTGGTCTTGCAGGGAACGATCAAAGCGTAGACTGGTTGAGAATAACGCCCACGAAGGAAAGTGCGCATGGTGACTGTTGTATTCAATCCCGATGCAATTTCTGTGTTTCATCAACACTCTGATACTCCACAGATTACAGAATGCCTCCAGATGAGCATCGGAAACTACTACTGGTCTTCCAGGGAACGATCAAATCGTAAACCCTTTGAGACATTACTCCCATGGAGGAAAGTGCGCATTGGGACTGTTGTATTCAATCCCGATGCATTTTCTTTGTTTCATCAACACTCTGATAGTCCACAGATTACAGAATGCCACCAGATGTGCATCGGAAACTACTACTAGTCTTCCAGGGAACGATCAAAGCGTAGACTGTTTGAGATATTACTCCCGTGGAGGAAAGTGCGCAAGGTGACTGTTCTATTCAATCCCGATGCAATTTCTTTGTTTCATCAACACTCTGATAGTCCACATATTACGGAATGCCACGAGATATGCATCGGAAACTACTACTGGTCTTCCTGGGAACGATCAAAGCGTAGACTGTTTCAAACATTACTCCCATACAGAAAATTGCGGATCGTGATTGTTGTATTCAATCCCGATGCAATTTCTGTGTTTCATCAACACTCTGATAGTCCACAGATTACAGAATGTCTCCTGATGTGCATCTGTAACTACTACTGGTCTTCCAGGGAACGATCAAAGCGTAGACTGTTTGAGACATTACTCCCATGGAGGAAAGTGCGCATGGTGACTGTTGTATTGAATCCAGAGGCAATTTCTGTGTCTCAATCCACACTTTGAAGGTCCACAGATTACAGAAGGAATCCAGATGTACATCGGAAACTACTACTGGTCTTCCAGGGAACGATCAAAGCGTAGTCTGTTTGAGAATTACACCCATGGAGGAAACTGCGCATGGTAACTGTTGTATTCAATCCCGATGCAATTTCTGAGTTTCATCAACACTCTGATAGTCCACAGATTACAGAATGCCTCCAGATGTGCATCGGAAACTAACTGGTCTTCCAGGGAATGATCAAAGCGTAGCCTGTTTGAGACATTACTCCCTTGGAGGAAAGTGTGCATGGTGACTGTTGTATTCAATCCCGATGCAATTTTTGTGCTTCATCAACACTCTGATAGTCCACAGATTACAGAATGGCACCAGATGTGCATCGGAAACTACTACTGGTCTTCCAGGGAATGATCGAAGCGTAGACTCTTAGAGACATTACTCCCATGGAGGAAAGTGCGCATTGTATCTGATGTATACAATCCCGATGCAATGTCTGTGTTTCATCAACACTCTGATAGTCCACAGATTACAGAACGCCTCCAGATGTGCATCGGTAACTGCTACTGGTCTTCCAGGGAACGATCAAAGCTTAGACTGTTTGAGACATTGCTCCCATGGAGGAAAGTGCGCATGGTGACTGTTGTATTTAATCCCGAGGCAATTTCTGTGTTTTAATCCACACTTTGAAGGTCCACAGATTACAGAAGGAATCCAGATGTGCATCGGAAACTATTACTGGTCTTCCAGGGTACGATCAAAGCGTAGACTGTTTGAGAATTACTCCATGGAGGAAAGTGCGCATGGTGACTGTTGTATTCAATCCCGATGCAATTTCTGTGTTTCATCAACACTCTGATAGTCCACCGATTACAGAATGCCACCACATGTGCATCGGAAACTACTACTGGTCTTCCAGGGAACGATCAAAGCGTAGACTGAATGAGTCTTTATTCCCGTGGAGGAAAGTGCGCATGGTGACTGTTGTATCCAATCCCGATGCAATTTCTTTGTTTTATCAACACTCTGATAGTCCACACATTACAGAATGCCACGAGATGTGCATCGGAAACTACTACTGGTCTTCCTGGGAACGATCAAAGCGTAGACTGTTTCAGACATTACTCCCATGGAGAAAATTGCGGATGGTGACTGTTGTATTCAATCCCGATGCAATTTCTGTGTTTCATCAACACTCTGATAGTCCACAGATTACAGAATGCCTCCAGATGTAAATCGGAAACCGCTACTGGTCTTCCAGGGAACGATCAATACGTAAACTCCTTGAGACATTACTCCCATGGAGGAAAGTGCGCATGGTAACTGTTGTATTCAATAACGATGCATTTTCTGTGTTTCATCAACACTCTGATAGTCCACAGAATACAGAATGCCACCAGATGTGCATCGCAAACTACTACTGGTCTTCCAGGGAACGATCAAAACGTAGACTGTTTGAGATATTACTCCCGTGGAGGAAAGTGCACAAGGTGACTGTTGTATTCAATCCCGATGCAATTTCTTTGTTTCATCAACACTCTGATAGTCCACATATTACAGAATGCCACGAGATATGCATCGGTAACTACTACTGGTCTTCCAGGGAACGATCAACGCATAGACTGTTTGAGACATTACTCCCATGGAGGGAAGTGCGCATGGTCTCTGTTATATTCAATCCCGAGGCAATTTCTGTGTTTCAATCCACACTTTTAAGGTCCACAGATTACAGAAGGAATAAAGATGTGCATCGGAAACTACTACTGGTCTTGCAGGGAACGATCAAAGCGTAGACTGGTTGAGAATAACGACCACGGAGGAAAGTGCGCATGGTGACTGTTGTATTCAATCCCGATGCAATTTCTGTGTTTCATCAACACTCTGATACTCCACAGATTACAGAATGCCTCCAGATGAGCATCGGAAACTACTACTGGTCTTCCAGGGAACGATCAAATCGTAAACCCTTTGAGACATTACTCCCATGGAGGAAAGTGCGCATGGTGACTGTTGTATTCAATCCCGATGCATTTTCTTTGTTTCATCAACACTCTGATAGTCCACAGATTACAGAATGCCACCAGATGTGCATCGGAAACTACTACTAGTCTTCCAGGGAACGATCAAAGCGTAGACTGTTTGAGATATTACTCCCGTGGAGGAAAGTGCGCAAGGTGACTGTTCTATTCAATCCCGATGCAATTTCTTTGTTTCATCAACACTCTGATAGTCCACATATTACGGAATGCCACGAGATATGCATCGGAAACTACTACTGGTCTTCCTGGGAACGATCAAAGCGTAGACTGTTTCAAACATTACTCCCATACAGAAAATTGCGGATCGTGATTGTTGTATTCAATCCCGATGCAATTTCTGTGTTTCATCAACACTCTGATAGTCCACAGATTACAGAATGTCTCCTGATGTGCATCGGTAACTACTACTGGTCTTCCAGGGAACGATCAAAGCGTAGACTGTTTGAGACATTACTCCCATGGAGGAAAGTGCGCATGGTGACTGTTGTATTGAATCCAGAGGCAATTTCTGTGTCTCAATCCACACTTTGAAGGTCCACAGATTACAGAAGGAATCCAGATGTGCATCGGAAACTACTACTGGTCTTCCAGGGAACGATCAAAGCGTAGTCTGTTTGAGAATTACACCCATGGAGGAAACTGCGCATGGTAACTGTTGTATTCAATCCCGATGCAATTTCTGTGTTTCATCAACACTCTGATAGTCCACAGATTACAGAATGCCTCCAGATGTGCATCGGAAACTAACTGGTCTTCCAGGGAATGATCAAAGCGTAGCCTGTTTGAGACATTACTCCCTTGGAGGAAAGTGTGCATGGTGACTGTTGTATTCAATCCCGATGCAATTTTTGTGCTTCATCAACACTCTGATAGTCCACAGATTACAGAATGGCACCAGATGTGCATCGGAAACTACTACTGGTCTTCCAGGGAATGATCGAAGCGTAGACTCTTAGAGACATTACTCCCATGGAGGAAAGTGCGCATTGTATCTGATGTATACAATCCCGATGCAATGTCTGTGTTTCATCAACACTCTGATAGTCCACAGATTACAGAACGCCTCCAGATGTGCATCGGTAACTGCTACTGGTCTTCCAGGGAACGATCAAAGCTTAGACTGTTTGAGACATTGCTCCCATGGAGGAAAGTGCGCATGGTGACTGTTGTATTTAATCCCGAGGCAATTTCTGTGTTTTAATCCACACTTTGAAGGTCCACAGATTACAGAAGGAATCCAGATGTGCATCAGAAACTATTACTGGTCTTCCAGGGTACGATCAAAGCGTAGACTGTTTGAGAATTACTCCATGGAGGAAAGTGCGCATGGTGACTGTTGTATTCAATCCCGATGCAATTTCTGTGTTTCATCAACACTCTGATAGTCCACCGATTACAGAATGCCACCAGATGTGCATCGGAAACTACTACTGGTCTTCCAGGGAACGATCAAAGCGTAGACTGTATGAGTCTTTATTCCCGTGGAGCAAAGTGCGCATGGTGACTGTTGTATCCAATCCCGATGCAATTTCTTTGTTTTATCAACACTCTGATAGTCCACACATTACAGAATGCCACGAGATGTGCATCGGAAACTACTACTGGTCTTTCTGGGAACGATCAAAGCGTAGACTGTTTCAGACATTACTCCCATGGAGAAAATTGCGGATGGTGACTGTTGTATTCAATCCCGATGCAATTTCTGTGTTTCATCAACACTCTGATAGTCCACCGATTACAGAATGCCACCAGATGTGCATCGGAAACTACTACTGGTCTTCCAGGGAACGATCAAAAGCGTAGACTGTTTCAGACATTACTCCCATGGAGGAAAGTGCGGATGGTGACTGTTGTATAAAATCCCGATGCAATTTCTGTGTTTCATCAACACTCTGATAGTCCACAGATTACAGAATGCCACCAGATGTGCATTGGAAACTACTACTGGTCTTCCAGGGAACGTACAAATCGTAGACTGCTCTAGACATACCTCCCGTGGAGGAAAGTGCGCATGGTGACTGTTGTAATCAATCCCGATTCAATTTCTGTATTTCATCAACACTCTGATAGTCCACAGATTACAGAATGCCTCCAGATGTGCATCGGAAAGTACTACTGGTCATCCAGGGAACGATCAAATCGTAAACCCTTTGAGACATTACTCCCATGGAGGAAAGTGCGCATGGTGACTGTTGTATTCAATCCCGATGCAATTTCTGTGTTTCATCAACACTCTGATAGTCAACAGATTACGAAAAGCCTCCAGATGTGCATCGGAAAGTACTACTGGTCATCCAGGGAACGATCAAAGCGTAGAGTGTTTGAGACATTACTTTCATGAAGGAAAGTGAGCATGGTGACTGTTGTATTCAATCCCGATGCAATTTCTGTGTTTCATCAACACTCTGATAGTCCACAGATTACAGAATGCCTCCAGATGTGCATCGGAAACCACTACTGGTCCTCCAGGGAACGATCGAAGCGTAGACTGTTTGAGACATTACTCCCATGGATGAAAATGCGCATGGTGACCGTTGTATTCAATCCCGATGCAATTTCTGTGTTTCATCAACACTCTGATAGTCAACAGAATACGAAAAGCCTCCAGATGTGCATCGGAAAGTACTACTGGTCTTCCAGTGAACGATCAAAGAGTAGACTGTTTGAGAAATTATTCATATGGAGGAAAGTGCGCATTGTATCTGATGTATTCAATCCCGATGCAATTTCTGTGTTTCATCAACACTCTGATAGTCCACAGATTACAGAATGCCTGAGATATGCATCTGTAACTACTACTGGTCTTCGAGGGAACGATCAAAAGCGTAGACTGTTTGAGACATTACTCCCATGGAGGAAAGTGCGCATGGTGACTGTTGTATTGAATCCAGAGGCAAATTCTGTGTCTCAATCCACACTTTGAAGGTCCACAGATTACAGAAGGAATCCAGATGTGCATCGGAAACTACTACTGGTCTTCCAGGGAACGATCAAAGCGTAGTCTGTTTCAGAATTACAACCATGGAGGAAATTGCGCATGGTGACTGTTGTATTCACTCCCGGTACAATTTCTGTGTTTCATCAACACTCTGATAGTCCACAGATTACAGAATGCCTCCAGATGTGCATCGGTAACTGCTACTGGTCTTCCAGGGAACGATCAAAGCGTAGACTGTTTCAGACATTGCTCCCATGGAGGAAAGTGCGCATGGTGACTGTTGTATTTAATCCCGAGGCAATTTCTGTGTTTTAATCCACACTTTGAAGGTCCACAGATTACAGAAGGAATCCAGATGTGCATCGGAAACTACTACCGGTCTTCCAGGGTAGGATCAAAGCGTAGACTGTTTGAGAATTACTCCATGGAGGAAAGTGCGCATGGTGACTGTTGTATTCAATCCCGATGCAATTTCTGTGTTTCATCAACACTCTGATAGTCCACCGATTACAGAATGCCACCAGATGTGCATCGGAAACTACTACTGGTCTTCCAGGGAACGATCAAAGCGTAGACTGTATGAGTCTTTATTCTCGTGGAGGAAAGTGCGCATGGTGACTGTTGTATCCAATCCCGATTCAATTTCTGTATTTCATCAACACTCTGATAGTCCACACATTACAGAATGCCACGAGATGTGCATCGGAAACTACTACTGGTCTTCCTGGGAACGATCAAAGCGTAGACTGTTTCAGACATTACTCCCATGGAGAAAATTGCGGATGGTGACTGTTGTATTCAATCCCGATGCAATTTCTGTGTTTCATCAACACTCTGATAGTCCACCGATTACAGAATGCCTCCAGATGTGCATCGGAAACTACTACTGGTCTTCCAGGGAACGATCAAAAGCGTAGACTGTTTCAGACATTACTCCCATGGAGGAAAGTGCGGATGGTGACTGTTGTATTCAATCCCGATGCAATTTATGTGTTTCATCAACACTCTGATAGTCCACAGATTACAGAATGCCACCAGATGTGCATTGGAAACTACTACTGTTCTTCCAGGGAACGTACAAATCGTAAACTGCTTGAGACATATCTCCCGTGGAGGAAAGTGCGCATGGTGACTGTTGTAATCAATCCCGATTCAATTTCTGTATTTCATCAACACTCTGATAGTCCACAGATTACAGAATGCCTCCAGATGTGCATCGGAAACTACTACTGGTCATCCAGGGAACGATCAAATCGTAAACCCTTTGAGACATTACTTCCATGGAGGAAAGTGCGCATGGTGACTGTTGTATTCAATCCCGATGCATTTTCTTTGTTTCATCAACACTCTGATAGTCCACAGATTACAGAATGCCACCAGATGTGCATCGGAAACTACTACCGGTCTTCCAGGGAACGATCAAAGCGTAGACTGTTTGAGATATTACTGAAGTGGAGGAAAGTGCGCAAGGTGACTGTTGTATTCAATCCCGATGCAATTTCTTTGTTTCATCAACACTCTGATAGTCCACATATTACAGAATGCCACGAGATATGCATCGGAAACTACTACTGGTCTTCCTGGGAACGATCAAAGCGTAGACTGTTTCAGACATTACTCCCATACAGAAAATTGCGGATGGTGACTGTTGTATTCAATCCCGAAGCAATTTCTGTGTTTCATCAACACTCTGATAGTCTACCGTTTACAGAATGACTTCTGATGTGCATCGGTAACTACTACTGGCCTTCCAGGGAACGATCAAAGCGTAGACTGTTTGAGACATTACTCCCATGGAGGAAAGTGCGCATGGTGACTGTTGTATTGAATCCACAGGCAATTTCTGTGTCTCAATCCACACTTTGAAGGTCCACAGATTACAGAAGGAATCCAGATGTGCATCGGAAACTACTACTGGTCTTCCAGGGAACGATCAAAGCGTAGTCTGTTTCAGAATTACAACCATGGAGGAAACTGCGCATGGTGACTGTTGTATACAATCCCGATGCAATTTCTGTGTTTCATCAACACTCTGATAGTCCACAGATTACAGAATGACTCCAGATGTGCATCGGAAACTAACTGGTCATCCAGGGAACGATCAAAGCGTAGCCTGTTTGAGACATTACTCCCTTGGAGGAAAGTGTGCTTGGTGACTGTTGTATTGAATCCCGATGCAATTTCTGTGTTTCATCAACACTCTGATAGTCCACAGATTACAGATTGGCACCAGATGTGCATCGGAAACTACTACTGGTCTTCCAGGCAATGATCGAAGCGTAGACTCTTAGAGACATTACTCGCATGGAGGAAAGTACGCATTGTATCTGATGTATTCAATCCCGATGCAATTTCTGTGTTTCATCGACACTCTGATAGTCCACAGATTACAGAATGCCACCATATGTGCATGGGAAACTGCTACTGGTCTTCCAAGGAACGATCAAAGTGTAGACTGTTTGAGACATTACTCCCGTGGACGAAAGTGCGCATGGTGAATGTTGCATTAAATTCCGATTCAATTTCTGTGTTTCATCAACACTCTGATAGTCCACAGATTACAGAATGCCTCCAGATGTAAATCGGAAACCGCTACTGGTCTTCCAGGGAACGATCAATACGTAAACTCCTTGAGACATTACTCCCATGGAGGAAAGTGCGCATGGTAACTGTTGTATTCAATAACGATGCATTTTCTGTGTTTCATCAACACTCTGATAGTCCACAGAATACAGAATGCCACCAGATGTGCATCGCAAACTACTACTGGTCTTCCAGGGAACGATCAAAACGTAGACTGTTTGAGATATTACTCCCGTGGAGGAAAGTGCACAAGGTGACTGTTGTATTCAATCCCGATGCAATTTCTTTGTTTCATCAACACTCTGATAGTCCACATATTACAGAATGCCACGAGATATGCATCGGAAACTACTACTGGTCTTCCTGGGAACGATCAAAGCGTAGACTGTTTCAGACATTTCTCCCATACAGAAAATTGCGGATGGTGACTGTTGTATTCAATCCCTATGCAATTTCTGTGTTTCATCAACACTCTGATAGTCCACAGATTACAGAATGCCTCCTGATGTGCATCGGTAACTACTACTGGTCTTGCAGGGAACGATCAACGCATAGACTGTTTGAGACATTACTCCCATGGAGGGAAGTGCGCATGGTCTCTGTTATATTCAATCCCGAGGCAATTTCTGTGTTTCAATCCACACTTTTAAGGTCCACAGATTACAGAAGGAATAAAGATGTGCATCGGAAACTACTACTGGTCTTGCAGGGAACGATCAAAGCGTAGACTGGTTGAGAATAACGACCACGGAGGAAAGTGCGCATGGTGACTGTTGTATTCAATCCCGATGCAATTTCTGTGTTTCATCAACACTCTGATACTCCACAGATTACAGAATGCCTCCAGATGAGCATCGGAAACTACTACTGGTCTTCCAGGGAACGATCAAATCGTAAACCCTTTGAGACATTACTCCCATGGAGGAAAGTGCGCATGGTGACTGTTGTATTCAATCCCGATGCATTTTCTTTGTTTCATCAACACTCTGATAGTCCACAGATTACAGAATGCCACCAGATGTGCATCGGAAACTACTACTAGTCTTCCAGGGAACGATCAAAGCGTAGACTGTTTGAGATATTACTCCCGTGGAGGAAAGTGCGCAAGGTGACTGTTCTATTCAATCCCGATGCAATTTCTTTGTTTCATCAACACTCTGATAGTCCACATATTACGGAATGCCACGAGATATGCATCGGAAACTACTACTGGTCTTCCTGGGAACGATCAAAGCGTAGACTGTTTCAAACATTACTCCCATACAGAAAATTGCGGATCGTGATTGTTGTATTCAATCCCGATGCAATTTCTGTGTTTCATCAACACTCTGATAGTCCACAGATTACAGAATGTCTCCTGATGTGCATCGGTAACTACTACTGGTCTTCCAGGGAACGATCAAAGCGTAGACTGTTTGAGACATTACTCCCATGGAGGAAAGTGCGCATGGTGACTGTTGCATTGAATCCAGAGGCAATTTCTGTGTCCCAATCCACACTTTGAAGGTCCACAGATTACAGAAGGAATCCAGATGTGCATCGGAAACTACTACTGGTCTTCCAGGGAACGATCAAAGCGTAGTCTGTTTGAGAATTACACCCATGGAGGAAACTGCGCATGGTAACTGTTGTATTCAATCCCGATGCAATTTCTGTGTTTCATCAACACTCTGATAGTCCACAGATTACAGAATGCCTCCAGATGTGCATCGGAAACTAACTGGTCTTCCAGGGAATGATCAAAGCGTATCCTGTTTGAGACATTACTCCCTTGGAGGAAAGTGTGCATGGTGACTGTTGTATTCAATCCCGATGCAATTTTTGTGCTTCATCAACACTCTGATAGTCCACAGATTACAGAATGGCACCAGATGTGCATCGGAAACTACTACTGGTCTTCCAGGGAATGATCGAAGCGTAGACTCTTAGAGACATTACTCCCATGGAGGAAAGTGCGCATTGTATCTGATGTATACAATCCCGATGCAATGTCTGTGTTTCATCAACACTCTGATAGTCCACAGATTACAGAACGCCTCCAGATGTGCATCGGTAACTGCTACTGGTCTTCCAGGGAACGATCAAAGCTTAGACTGTTTGAGACATTGCTCCCATGGAGGAAAGTGCGCATGGTGACTGTTGTATTTAATCCCGAGGCAATTTCTGTGTTTTAATCCACACTTTGAAGGTCCACAGATTACAGAAGGAATCCAGATGTGCATCGGAAACTATTACTGGTCTTCCAGGGTACGATCAAAGCGTAGACTGTTTGAGAATTACTCCATGGAGGAAAGTGCGCATGGTGACTGTTGTATTCAATCCCGATGCAATTTCTGTGTTTCATCAACACTCTGATAGTCCACCGATTACAGAATGCCACCAGATGTGCATCGGAAACTACTACTGGTCTTCCAGGGAACGATCAAAGCGTAGACTGTATGAGTCTTTATTCCCGTGGAGCAAAGTGCGCATGGTGACTGTTGTATCCAATCCCGATGCAATTTCTTTGTTTTATCAACACTCTGATAGTCCACACATTACAGAATGCCACGAGATGTGCATCGGAAACTACTACTGGTCTTCCTGGGAACGATCAAAGCGTAGACTGTTTCAGACATTACTCCCATGGAGAAAATTGCGGATGGTGACTGTTGTATTCAATCCCGATGCAATTTCTGTGTTTCATCAACACTCTGATAGTCCACCGATTACAGAATGCCACCAGATGTGCATCGGAAACTACTACTGGTCTTCCAGGGAACGATCAAAAGCGTAGACTGTTTCAGACATTACTCCCATGGAGGAAAGTGCGGATGGTGACTGTTGTATTCAATCCCGATGCAATTTCTGTGTTTCATCAACACTCTGATAGTCCACAGATTACAGAATGCCACCAGATGTGCATTGGAAACTACTACTGGTCTTCCAGGGAACGTACAAATCGTAGACTGCTCTAGACATACCTCCCGTGGAGGAAAGTGCGCATGGTGACTGTTGTAATCAATCCCGATTCAATTTCTGTATTTCATCAACACTCTGATAGTCCACAGATTACAGAATGACTCCAGATGTGCATCGGAAACTAATTGGTCATCCAGGGAACGATCAAAGCGTAGCCTGTTTGAGACATTACTCCCTTGGTGGAAAGTGTGCTTGGTGACTGTTGTATTGAATCCCGATGCAATTTTTGTGTTTCATCAACGCTCTGATAGTCCACAGAATACAGAATGCCTCCAGATGTGCATCGGAAACCGCTACTGGTCTTCCAGGGAACGATCAATACGTAAACTCCTTGAGACATTACTCCCATTGAGGAAAGTGCGCATGGTAACTGTTGTATTCAATAACGATGCATTTTCTGTGTTTCATCAACACACTGATAGTCCACAGATTACAGATTGGCACCAGATGGGCATCGGAAACTACTACTGGTCTTCCAGGGAATGATCGAAGCGTAGACTCTTAGAGACATTACTCCCATGGAGGAAAGTACGCATTGTATCTGATGTATTCAATCCCGATGCAATTTCTGTGTTTCATCGACACTCTGATAGTCCACAGATTACAGAATGCCACCATATGTGCATGGGAAACTGCTACTGGTCTTCCAAGGAACGATCAAAATGTAGACTGTTTGAGACATTACTCCCGTGGACGAAAGTGCGCATGGTGATTGTTGCATTAAATTCCGATTCAATTTCTGTGTTTCATCAACACTCTGATAGTCCACAGATTACAGAATGCCTCCAGATTTGCATCGGAAACCGCTACTGGTCTTCCAGGGAACGATCAATACGTAAACTCCTTGAGACATTACTCCCATGGAGGAAAGTGCGCATGGTGACTGTTGTATTCAATAACGATGCATCTTCTGTGTTTCATCAACACTCTGATAGTCCACAGATTACAGAATGCCACCAGATGTGCATCGCAAACTACTACTGGTCTTCCAGGGAACGATCAAAGCGTAGACTGTTTGAGATATTACTCCCGTGGAGGAAAGTGCGCAAGGTGACTGTTGTATTCAATCCCGATGCAATTTCTTTGTTTCATCAACACTCTGATAGTCCACATATTACAGAATGCCACGAGATATGCATCGGAAAGTACTACTGGTCTTCCTGGGAACGATCAAAGCGTAGACTGTTTCAGATATTTCTCCCATACAGAAAATTGCGGATGGTGACTGTTGTATTCAATCCTAATGCAATTTCTGTGTTTCATCAACACTCTGATAGTCCACAGATTACAGAATGCCTCCTGATGTGCATCGGTAACTACTACTGGTCTTCCAGGGAACGATCAACGCATAGACTGATTAAGACATTACTCCCATGGAGGGAAGTGCGCATGGCGACTGTTATATTCAATCCCGAGGCAATTTCTGTGTTTCAATCCACACTTTTAAGGTCCACAGATTACAGAAGGAATAAAGATGTGCATCGGAAACTACTACTGGTCTTCCTGGGAACGATCAAAGCGTAGACTGTTTCAAACACTACTCCCATACAGAAAATTGCGGATCGTGATTGTTGTATTCAATCCCGATGCAATTTCTGTGTTTCATCAACACTCTGATAGTCCACAGATTACAGAATGCCTCCTGATGTGCATCGGTAACTACTACTGGTCTTCCAGGGAACGATCAAGGCGTAGACTGTTTGAGACATTACTCCCATGGAGGAAAGTGCGCATGGTGACTGTTGTATTGAATCCAGAGACAATTTCTGTGTCTCAATCCACACTTTGAAGGTCCACAGATTACAGAAGGAATCCAGATGTGCATCGGAAACTACTACTGGTCTTCCAGGGAACGATCAAAGCGTAGTCTGTTTGAGAATTACACCCATGGAGGAAACTGCGCATGGTGACTGTTGTATTCAATCCCGATGCAATTTCTGTGTTTCATCAACACTCTGATAGTCCACAGATTACAGAATGCCTCCAGATGTGCATCGGAAACTAACTGGTCTTCCAGGGAACGATCAAAGCGTAGCCTGTTTGAGACATTACTCCCTTGGAGGAAAGTGTGCATGGTGACTGTTGTATTCAATCCCGATGCAACTTTTGTGTTTCATCAACACTCTAATAGTCCACAGATTACAGAATGCCTCCAGATGTGCATCGGAAACCGCTACTGGTCTTCCAGGGAACGATCAATACGTAAACTCCTTGAGACATTACTCCAATGGAGGAAAGTGCGCATGGTAACTGTTGTATCCAATAACGATGCATTTTCTGTGTTTCATCAACACTCTGATAGTCCACAGATTACAGAATGGCACCAGATGTGCATCGGAAACAACAACTGGTCTTCCAGGGAATGATCGAAGCGTAGACTCTTAGAGACATTACTCCCATGGAGGAAAGTACCCATTGTATCTGATGTATTCAATCCCGATGCAATTTCTGTGTTTCATCGACACTCTGATAGTCCACAGTTTACAGAATGCCACCATATGTGAATGGGAAACTGCTACTGGTCTTCCAAGGAACGATCAAAGTGTAGACTGTTTGAGACATTACTCCCGTGGAAGAAAGTGCGCATGGTGAATGTTGCATTCAATTCCGATTCAATTTCTGTGTTTCATCAACACTCTTATAGTCCACAGATTACAGAATGCCTCCAGATGTGCATCGGTAACTACTACTGGTCTTCCAGGGAACGATCAACGCATGGACTGTTTGAGACATTACTCCCATGGAGGAATGTGCGCATGGTGACTGTTATATTCAATCCCGAGGCAATTTCTGTGTTTCAATCCACACTTTGAAGGTCCACAGATTACAGTAGGAATCCAGATGTGCATCGGAAACTACTACTGGTCTTGCAGGGAACGATCAAAGCGTAGACTGGTTGAGAATAACTCCCACGGAGGAAAGTGCGCATGGTGACTGTTGTATTCAATTCCGTCGCATTATCTGTGTTTCATCAACACTCTGATAGTCCACAGATTACAGAATGCCTCCAGATGTGCATCGGAAACCGCTACTGGTCTTCCAGGGAACGATCAATACGTAAACTCCTTGAGACATTACTCCCATGGAGGAAAGTGCGCATGGTAACTGTTGTATTCAATAACGATGCATCTTCTGTGTTTCATCAACACTCTGATAGTCCACAGATTACAGAATGCCACCAGATGTGCAACGCAAACTACTACTGGTCTTCCAGGGAACGATCAAAGCGTAGACTGTTTGAGATATTACTCCCGTGGAGGAAAGTGCGCAAGGTGACTGTTGTATTCAATCCCGATGCAATTTCTTTGTTTCATCAACACTCTGATAGTCCACATATTACAGAATGCCACGAGATATGCATCGGAAACTACTACTGGTCTTCCTGGGAACGATCAAAGCGTAGACTGTTTCAGACATTTCTCCCATACAGAAAATTGCGGATGGTGACTGTTGTATTCAATCCCTATGCAATTTCTGTGTTTCATCAACACTCTGATAGTCCACAGATTACAGAATGCCTCCTGATGTGCATCGGTAACTACTACTGGTCTTCCAGGGAACGATCAACGCATAGACTGATTAAGACATTACTCCCATGGAGGGAAGTGCGCATGGCGACTGTTATATTCAATCCCGAGGCAATTTCTGTGTTTCAATCCACACTTTTAAGGTCCACAGATTACAGAAGGAATAAAGATGTGCATCGGAAACTACTACTGGTCTTGCAGGGAACGATCAAAGCGTAGACTGGTTGAGAATAACTCCCACGGAGGAAAGTGCGCATGGTGACTGTTGTATTCAATCCCGATTCAATTTCTGTGTTTCATCAACACTCTGATACTCCACAGATTACAGAATACCTCCAGATGAGCATCGGAACCTACTACTGGTCTTCCAGGGAACGATCAAATCGTAAACCCTTTGAGACATTACTCCCATGGAGGAAAGTGCGCATGGTGACTGTTGTATTCAATCCCGATGCATTTTCTTTGTTTCATCAACACTCTGATAGTCCACAGATTACAGAATGCCACCAGATGTGCATCGGAAACTACTACTAGTCTTCAGTGAACGATCAAAGCGTAGACTGTTTGAGATATTAATCCCGTGGAGGAAAGTGCGCTAGGTGACTGTTGTATTCAATCCCGATGCAATTTCTTTGTTTCATCAACACTCTGATAGTCCACATATTACGGAATGCCACGAGATAGGCATCGGAAACAACTACTGGTCTTCCTGGGAACGATCAAAGCGTAGACTGTTTCAAACATTACTCCCATACAGAAAATTGCGGATCGTGATTGTTGTATTCAATCCCGATGCAATTTCTGTGTTTCATCAACACTCTGATAGTCCACAGATTACAGAATGCCTCCTGATGTGCATCGGTAACTACTACTGGTCTTCCAGGGAACGATCAAAGCGTAGACTGTTTGAGACATTACTCCCATGGAGGAAAGTGCGCATGGTGACTGTTGTATTGAATCCAGAGGCAATTTCTGTGTCTCAATCCACACTTTGAAGGTCCACAGATTACAGAAGGAATCCAGATGTGCATCGGAAACTACTACTGGTCTTCCAGGGAACGATCAAAGCGTTGTCTGTTTGAGAATTACACCCATGGAGGAAACTGCGCATGGTGACTGTTGTATTCAATCCCGATGCAATTTCTGTGTTTCATCAACACTCTGATAGTCCACAGATTACAGAATGCCTCCAGATGTGCATCGGAAACTAACTGGTCTTCCAGGGAACGATCAAAGCGTAGCCTGTTTGAGACATTACTCCCTTGGAGGAAAGTGTGCATGGTGACTGTTGTATTCAATCCCGATGCAACTTTTGTGTTTCATCGACACTCTGATAGTCCACAGTTTACAGAATGCCACCATATGTGCATGGGAAACTGCTACTGGTCTTCCAAGGAACGATCAAAGTGTAGACTGTTTGAGACATTACTCCCGTGGAAGAAAGTGCGCATGGTGAATGTTGCATTCAATTCCGATTCAATTTCTGTGTTTCATCAACACTCTTATAGTCCACAGATTACAGAATGCCTCCAGATGTGCATCGGTAACTACTACTGGTCTTCCAGGGAATGATCGAAGCGTAGACTCTTAGAGACATTACTCCCATGGAGGAAAGTACGCATTGTATCTGATGTATTCAATCCCGATGCAATTTCTGTGTTTCATCGACACTCTGATAGTCCACAGTTTACAGAATGCCACCATATGTGCATGGTAAACTGCTACTGGTCTTCCAAGGTACGATCAAAGTGTAGACTGTTTGAGACATTACTCCCGTGGAAGAAAGTGCGCATGGTGAATGTTGCATTCAATTCCGATTCAATTTCTGTGTTTCATCAACACTCTTATAGTCCACAGATTACAGAATGCCTCCAGATGTGCATCGGTAACTACTACTGGTCTTCCAGGGAACGATCAACGCATGGACTGTTTGAGACATTACTCCCATGGAGGAATGTGTGCATGGTGACTGTTATATTCAATCCCGAGGCAATTTCTGTGTTTCAATCCACACTTTGAAGGTCCACAGATTACAGAAGGAATCGAGATGTGCATCGGAAACTACTACTGGTCTTGCAGTGAACGATCAAAGCGTAGACTGGTTGAGAATAACTCCCACGGAGGAAAGTGCGCATGGTGACTGTTGTATTCAATTCCGTCGCATTATCTGTGTTTCATCAACACTCTGATAATCCACAGATTACAGAATGCCTCCAGATGTGCATCGGAAACCGCTACTGGTCTTCCAGGGAACGATCAAAACGTAAACTCCTTGAGACATTACTCCCATGGAGGAAAGTGCGCATGATAACTGTTGTATTCAATAACGATGCATTTTCTGTGTTTCATCAACACTCTGATAGTCCACAGATTACAGAATGGCACCAGATGTGCATCGGAAACTACTACTGGTCTTCCAGGGAATGATCGAAGCGTTGACTCTTAGAGACATTACTCCCAGGGAGGAAAGTACGCATTGTATCTGATGTATTCAATCCCGATGCAATTTCTGTGTTTCATCGACACTCTGATAGTCCACAGATTACAGAATGCCACCATATGTGCATGGGAAACTGCTACTGGTCTTCCAAGGAACGATCAAAGTGTAGACTGTTTGAGACATTACTCCCGTGGAGGAAATTGCGCATGGTGAATGTTCCATTCAATTCCGATTCAATTTCTGTGTTTCATCAACACTCTTATAGTCCACAGATTACAGAATGCCTCCAGATGTGCATCGGTAACTACTACTGGTCTTCCAGGTAACGATCAACGCATAGACTGTTTGAGACATTACTCCCATGGAGGAAAGTGCGCATGGTGACTGTTATATTCAATCCCGAGGCAATTTCTGTGTTTCAATCCACACTTTGAAGGTCCACAGATTACAGAAGGAGTCCAGATGTGCATCGGAAACTACTACTGGTCTTGCATGGAACGATCAAAGCGTAGACTGGTTGAGAATAACTCCCACGGAGGAAAGTGCGCATGGTGACTGTTGTATTCAATCCCGTTGCATTATCTGTGTTTCATCAACACTCTGATAGTCCACAGATTACAGAATGGCACCAGATGTGCATCGGAAGCTACTACTGGTCATCCAGGGAACGATCAAAGCGTAGACAGTTTGAGACATACCTCCCGTGGGGGAAATTGCGCATGGTGACTGTTGTAATCAATCCCGATTCAATTTCTGTGTTTCATCAACACTCTGATAGTCCACAGATCACAGACTGGCACCAGATGTGCATCGGAAACTACTACTGGTCTTCCAGGGAATGATCGAAACGTAGACTCTTAGAGACATTACTCCCATGGAGGAAAGTGCGCATGGTGACTGTTGTATTTAATCCCGATGCAATTTCTGTGTTTCTTCAACACTCTGATAGTCCACAGATTATAGAACGCCTCCAGATGTGCCTCGGAAACTGCTACTCTTCTTCCAGGGAACAAACAAGGCGTAAACTCTTTGAGACCTTACTCCCATGGGGGAAAGTGCGCATGGTGAATATTGTATTCAATCCCGATGCATTTAATTTGTTTCATCAACACTCTGACAGTCCACAGATTACAGAATGCTTCCAGATGTGCATCGGTAACTACTACTGGTCTTCCAGGGAACGATCAAAGCGTAGACTGTTAGTGACATTACTCCCATGGAGGAAAGTGCGCATGGTGACTGTTGTATTCAATCCCGGTACAATTTCTGTGTTTCATCAACACTCTGATAGTCCACAGATTACAGAATGCCTCCAGATGTGCATCGGTAACTGCTACTGGTCTTCCAGGGAACGATCAAAGCGTAGACTGTTTGAGACATTACTCCCATGGAGGAAAGTGCGCATGGTGACTGTTGTATTCAATCCCGAGGCAATTTCTGTATTTTAATCCACACTTTGAAGGTCCACAGATTACAGAAGGAATCCAGATGTGCATCGGAAACTACTACTGGTCTTCCAGGGAACGATCAAAGCGTAGACTGTTTGAGATATTACTCCCGTGGAGCAAAGTGTGCAAGGTGACTGTTGTATTCAATCCCGATGCAATTTCTTTGTTTCATCAACACTCTAATAGTCCACATATTACAGAATGCCACGAGATATGCATCGGAAACTACTACTGGTCTTCCTAGGAACGATCAAAGCGTAGACTGTTTCAGAGATTACACCCATACAGAAAATTGCGGATGGTGACTGTTGTATTCAATCCCTATGCAATTTCTCTGTTTCATCAACACTCTGATAGTCCACAGTTTACAGAATGCCTCCTGATGTGCATCGGTAACTAATACTGGTCTTCCAGGGAACGATCAACGCATAGACTGTTTGAGACATTACTCCCATGGAGGAAAGTGCGCATGGTGACTGTTATATTCAATCCCGAGGCAATTTCTGTGTTTCAGTCCACACTTTTAAGGTCCACAGGTTACAGAAGGAATCCAGATGTGCATCGGAAACTACTACTGGTCTTGCAGGGAACGATCAAAGCGTAGACTGGTTGAGAATAACTCCCACGGAGGAAAGTGCGCATGGTGACTGTTGTATTCAATCCCGATGCAATTTCTGTGTTTCATCAACACTCTGATAGTCCACAGATTACAGAATGCCTCCAGATGTGCATCGGAAACTAACTGGTCTTCCTGGGAACGATCAAAGCGTAGCCTGTTTGGGACATTACTCCCTTGGAGGAAAGTGTGCATGGTGACTGTTGTTTTCAATCCAGATGCAATTTTTGTGTTTCATCAACACTCTGATAGTCCACAGATTACAGAATGCCTCCAGATGTGCATCGGAAACCGCTACTGGTCTTCCAGGGAACGATCAAAACCTAAACTCCTTGAGACATTACTCCCATGGAGGAAAGTGCGCATGATAACTGTTGTAAACAATAACGATGCATTTTCTGTGTTTCATCAATACTCTGATAGTCCACAGATTACAGAATGGCACGAGATGTGCATCGGAAACTACTACTGGTCTTCCAGGGAATGATCGAAGCGTAGACTCTTAGAGACATTACTCCCAGGGAGGAAAGTACGCATTGTATCTGATGTATTCAATCCCGATGCAATTTCTGTGTTTCATCGACACTCTGATAGACCACAGATTACAGAATGCCACCATATGTGCATGGGAAACTGCTACTGGTTTTCCAAGGAACGATCAAAGTGTAGACTGTTTGAGACATTACTCCCGTGGAGGAAATTGCGCATGGTGAATGTTCCATTCAATTACGATTCAATTTCTGTGTTTCATCAACACTCTGATAGTCCACAGATTACAGAATGTCTCCAGATGTGCATCGGTAACTACTACTGGTCTTCCAGGGAACGATCAACGCATAGCCTGTTTGAGACATTACTCCCATGGAGGAAAGTGCGCATGGTGACTGTTGTATTCAATCCCGAGGCAATTTCTGTGTTTTAATCCACACTTTGAAGGTCCACAGATTACAGAAGGAATCCAGATGTGCATCGGAAACTACTACTGGTCTTCCAGGGAACGATCAAAGCGTAGACTGTTTGAGAATTACTCCATGGAGGAAAGTGCGCATGGTGACTCTTGTATTCAATCCCGATTCAATTTCTGTAATTCATCAACACTCTGATAGTCCACAGATTACAGAATGCCTCCAGATGTGCATCGGAAGCTACTACTGGTCTTCCAGGGAACGATCAAATCGTAAACCCTTTGAGACATTACTCCCATGGAGGAAAGTGCGCATGGTGACTGTTGTATTCAACCCCGATGCACTTTCTATGTTTCATCAACACTCTGATAGTCCACAGAGTACAGAATGCCACCAGATGTGCATCGGAAACTACTACTGGTCTTCCAGGGAACGATCAAAGCGTAGACTGTTTGAGACATTACTCCCATGGATGAATGTGCGCATGGTGACTGTTGTATTGAATCCAGAGGCAATGTCTGTGTCTCAATCCACACTTTGAAGGTCCATAGATTAAAGAAGTAATCCAGATGTGCATCGGAAACTACTACTGGTCTTCCAGGGAACGATCAAAGCGTAGTCTGTTTGAGAATTACTCCCATGGAGGAAACTGCGCATTGTGACTGTTGAATTCAATCCTGATGAAATTTCTGTGTTTCATCAACACTCTGATAGTCCACAGATTACAGAATGCCTCCAGATGTGCATCGGAAACTAACTGGTCTTCCAGGGAACAATCAAAGCGTAGCCTGTTTGAGACATTACTCCCTTATAGGAAAGTGTGCATGGTGACTGTTATATTCAATCCAGATGCAATTTTTGTGTTTCATCAACACTCTGATAGACCACAGATTACAGAATGCCTCCAGATGTGCATCTTTAACTGCTACTTGTCTTCCAGGGGACGATCAAAGCGTAGACAGTTTGAGACATTGCTCCCATGGAGGAAAGTGCGCATGGTGACTGTTGTATTCAATCCCGAGGCAAATTCTGTGTTTTAATCCACACTTTGAAGGACCACAGATTACAGAAGGAATCCAGATGTGAATCGGAAACTACTACCGGTCTTCCAGGGAACGATCAAAGCGTAGACTGTTTGAGAATTACTCCATGGAGGAAAGTTCGCATGGTGACTGTTGTATTCAATCCCGATGCAATTTCTCTGTTTCATCAACACTCTGATAGTCCACCGATTACAGAATGCCACCAGGCGTGCATCGGAAACAACTACTGGTCTTCCAGGGAACGATCAAAGCGTAGACTGTTTGAGTCATTATTCCTGTGGAGGAAAGTGCGCATGGTGACTGTTGTATTCAATCCCTATGCAATTTCTTTGTTTCATCAACACTCTGATAGTCCACACATTACAGAATGCCACGAGATGTGCATCGGAAACTACTACTGGTCTTCCTGGGAACGATCAAAGCGTAGACTTGTTCAGACATTACTCCCATGGAGAAAATTGCGGATGGTGACTGTTGTATTCAATCCCGAAGCAATTTCTGTGTTTCATCAACACTCTGATGGTCCACAGATTACAGAATGCAACCGGATGTGAATCGGAAACTGCTACTGGTCTTAGAGGGAAAGATCAAAGTGTAGACTGTTTCAGACAATACTGCCGTGGAGGAAAGTGCGCATGGTGAATGTTGTATTCAATTCCGATTCAATTTCTGTTTTTCATCAACACTCTGATAGTCCACCGATTACAGAATGCCACCAGATGTGCATCGGAAACTACTACTGGCCTTCCAGGGAACGATCAAAGCGTAGACTGTTCCAGACATTACTCCCTTGGAGGAAAGTGCGCATGGTGACTGTTGTAATCAATCCCGATTCAATTTCTGTGTTTCATCAACACTCTGATAGTCCACAGATCACAGAATGGCACCAGATGTGCATCGGAAACTACTACTGGTCTTCCAGGGAATGATCGAAACGTAGACTCTTAGAGACATTATTCCCATGGAGGAAAGTGCGCATTGTATCTGATGTATTCAATCCCGATGCAATTTCTGTGATTCATCAACACTCTGATAGTCCACAGATTACAGAATGCCTCCTGATGTGCATCGGTAACTACTACTGGTCTTCGAGGGAACGATCAAATGCGCAGACTGTTAGTGACATTACTCCCATGGAGGAAAGTGCGCATGGTGACTGTTGTATTCAATCCCGGTACAATTTCTGTGTTTCATCAACACTCTGATAGTCCACAGATTACAGAATGCCTCCAGATGTGCATCGGTAACTGCTACTGGTCTTCCAGGGAACGATCAAAGCGTAGACTGTTTGAGACATTACTCCCATGGAGGAAAGTGCGCATGGTGACTATTGTATTCAATCCCGAGGCAATTTCTGTGTTTTAATCCACACTTTGAAGGTCCACAGATTACAGAAGGAATCCAGATGTGCATCGGAAACTACCACTGGTCTTCCAGGGAACGATCAAAGCGTAGACTGTTTGAGAATTACTCCATGGAGGAAAGTGCGCATGGTGACTGTTGTATTCAACCCCGATGCACTTTCTATGTTTCATCAACACTCTGATAGTCCACAGAGTACAGAATGCCACCAGATGTGCATCGGAAACTACTACTGGTCTTCCAGGGAACGATCAAAGCGTAGACTGTTTGAGACATTACTCCCATGGAGGAAAGTGCGCATGGTGACTGTTGTATTGAATCCAGAGGCAATGTCTGTGTCTCAATCCACACTTTGAAGGTCCATAGATTAAAGAAGGAATCCAGATGTGCATCGGAAACTACTACTGGTCTTCCAGGGAACGATCAAAGCGTAGTCTGTTTGAGAATTACTCCCATGGAGGAAACTGCGCATTGTGATTGTTGTGTTCAATCCCGATGAAATTTCTGTGTTTCATCAACACTCTGATAGTCCACAGATTACAGAATGCCTCCAGATGTGCATCGGAAACTAACTGGTCTTCCAGGGAACGATCAAAGCGTAGCCTGTTTGAGACATTACTCCCTTATAGGAAAGTGTGCATGGTGACTGTTATATTCAATCCCGATGCAATTTTTGTGTTTCATCAACACTCTGATAGTCCACAGATTACAGAATGCCTCCAGATGTGCATCTTTAACTGCTACTTGTCTTCCAGGGGACTATCAAAGCGTAGACAGTTTGAGACATTGCTCCCATGGAGGAAAGTGCGCATGGTGACTGTTGTATTCAATCCCGAGGCAATTTCTGTGTTTTAATCCACACTTTGAAGGTCCACAGATTACAGAAGGAATCCAGATGTGAATCGGAAACTACTACCGGTCTTCCAGGGAACGATCAAAGCGTAGACTGTTACGGACATTACTCCCATGGAGGAAAATGCGCATGTTAACTGTTGTATTCAATCCCGATGCATTTTCTGTGTTTCATCAACACTCTGATAGTCCACAGATTACAGAATGCCTCCAGATGTGCATCGGAAACTACAACTGGCCATCCAGGGAACAATTAAAGCGTAGACTGTTTCAGGATTACTCCCATGAAGGAAAGTGCGCATGGTGACTGTTGTATTCAATCCCGATGCAATTTCTGTGTTTCATCGACACTCTGATAGTCCACAGATTACAGAATGCCACCAGATGTGCATGGGAAACTGCTACTGGTCTTCCAAGAAACGATCAAAGTGTAGACTGTTTGAGACATTACTCCCGCAGAGGAAAGTGCGAATGGTGAATGTTGCATTCAATTCCGATTCAATTTCTGTGTTTCATCAACACTCTGATAGTCCCAGGTTACAGAATGCCACCAGATGTGCATCGGAAACTGCTAGTAGTCTTCCAGGGAACGATCAAATCGTACACTGTTTCAGACATTACTCCTATGGAGGAAAGTGCGCATGGTGACTGTTGTATTCAATCCCTATGCAATTTCTTTGTTTCATCAACACTCTGATAGTCCACACATTACAGAATGCCACGAGATGTGCATCGGAAACTACTACTGGTCTTCCTGGGAACGATCAAAGCGTAGACTTTTTCAGACATTACTCCCATGGAGAAAATTGCGGATGGTGACTGTTGTATTCAATCCCGAAGCAATTTCTGTGTTTCATCAACACTCTGATGGTCCACAGATTACAGAATGCAACCGGATGTGCATCGGAAACTGCTACTGGTCTTAGAGGGAACGATCAAAGTGTAGACTGTTTCAGACAATACTGCCGTGGAGGAAAGTGCGCATGGTGAATGTTGTATTCAATTCCGATTCAATTTCTGTTTTTCATCAACACTCTGATAGTCCACCGATTACAGAATGCCACCAGATGTGCATCGGAAACTACTACTGGCCTTCCAGGGAACGATCAAAGCGTAGACTGTTCCAGACATTACTCCCTTGGAGGAAAGTGCGCATGGTGACTGTTGTAATCAATCCCGATTCAATTTCTGTGTTTCATCAACACTCTGATAGTCCACAGATAACAGAATGGCACCAGATGTGCATCGGAAACTACTACTGGTCTTCCAGGGAATGATCGAAACGTAGACTCTTAGAGACATTATTCCCATGGAGGAAAGTGCGCATTGTATCTGATGTATTCAATCCCGATGCAATTTCTGTGATTCATCAACACTCTGATAGTCCACAGATTACAGAATGCCTGATGATGTGCATCGGTAACTACTACTGGTCTTCGAGGGAACGATCAAAAGCGCAGACTGTTAGTGACATTACTCCCATGGAGGAAAGTGCGCATGGTGACTGTTGTATTCAATCCCGGTACAATTTCTGTGTTTCATCAACACTCTGATAGTCCACAGATTACAGAATGCCTCCAGATGTGCATCGGTAACTGCTACTAGTCTTCCAGGGAACGATCAAAGCGTAGACTGTTTGAGACATTACTCCCATGGAGGAAAGTGCGCATGGTGACTATTGTATTCAATTCCGAGGCAATTTCTGTGTTTTAATCCACACTTTGAAGGTCCACAGATTACAGAAGGAATCCAGATGTGCATCGGAAACTACCACTGGTCTTCCAGGGAACGATCAAAGCGTAGACTGTTTGAGAATTACTCCATGGAGGAAAGTGCGCATGGTGACTGTTGTATTCAAACCCGATGCACTTTCTATGTTTCATCAACACTCTGATAGTCCACAGAGTACAGAATGCCACCAGATGTGCATCGGAAACTACTACTGGTCTTCCAGGGAACGATCAAAGCGTAGACTGTTTGAGACATTACTCCCATGGAGGAAAGTGCGCATGGTGACTGTTGTATTGAATCCAGAGGCAATGTCTGTGTCTCAATCCACACTTTGAAGGTCCATAGATTAAAGAAGGAATCCAGATGTGCATCGGAAACTACTACTGGTCTTCCAGGGAACGATCAAAGCGTAGTCTGTTTGAGAATTACTCCCATGGAGGAAACTGCGCATTGTGATTGTTGTGTTCAATCCCGATGAAATTTCTGTGTTTCATCAACACTCTGATAGTCCACAGATTACAGAATGCCTCCAGATGTGCATCGGAAACTAACTGGTCTTCCAGGGAACGATCAAAGCGTAGCCTGTTTGAGACATTACTCCCTTATAGGAAAGTGTGCATGGTGACTGTTATATTCAATCCCGATGCAATTTTTGTGTTTCATCAACACTCTGATAGTCCACAGATTACAGAATGCCTCCAGATGTGCATCTTTAACTGCTACTTGTCTTCCAGGGGACTATCAAAGCGTAGACAGTTTGAGACATTGCTCCCATGGAGGAAAGTGCGCATGGTGACTGTTGTATTCAATCCCGAGGCAATTTCTGTGTTTTAATCCACACTTTGAAGGTCCACAGATTACAGAAGGAATCCAGATGTGAATCGGAAACTACTACCGGTCTTCCAGGGAACGATCAAAGCGTAGACTGTTACGGACATTACTCCCATGGAGGAAAATGCGCATGTTAACTGTTGTATTCAATCCCGATGCATTTTCTGTGTTTCATCAACACTCTGATAGTCCACAGATTACAGAATGCCTCCAGATGTGCATCGGAAACTACAACTGGCCATCCAGGGAACAATTAAATCGTAGACTGTTTCAGGATTACTCCCATGAAGGAAAGTGCGCATGGTGACTGTTGTATTCAATCCCGATGCAATTTCTGTGTTTCATCGACACTCTGATAATCCACAGATTACAGAATGCCACCAGATGTGCATGGGAAACTGCTACTGGTCTTCCAAGAAACGATCAAAGTGTAGACTGTTTGAGACATTACTCCCGCAGAGGAAAGTGCGAATGGTGAATGTTGCATTCAATTCCGATTCAATTTCTGTGTTTCATCAACACTCTGATAGTCCCAGGTTACAGAATGCCACCAGATGTGCATCGGAAACTGCTAGTAGTCTTCCAGGGAACGATCAAATCGTACACTGTTTCAGACATTACTCCTATGGAGGAAAGTGCGCATGGTGACTGTTGTATTCAATCCCTATGCAATTTCTTTGTTTCATCAACACTCTGATAGTCCACACATTACAGAATGCCACGAGATGTGCATCGGAAACTACTACTGGTCTTCCTGGGAACGATCAAAGCGTAGACTTTTTCAGACATTACTCCCATGGAGAAAATTGCGGATGGTGACTGTTGTATTCAATCCCGAAGCAATTTCTGTGTTTCATCAACACTCTGATGGTCCACAGATTACAGAATGCAACCGGATGTGCATCGGAAACTGCTACTGGTCTTAGAGGGAACGATCAAAGTGTAGACTGTTTCAGACAATACTGCCGTGGAGGAAAGTGCGCATGGTGAATGTTGTATTCAATTCCGATTCAATTTCTGTTTTTCATCAACACTCTGATAGTCCACCGATTACAGAATGCCACCAGATGTGCATCGGAAACTACTACTGGCCTTCCAGGGAACGATCAAAGCGTAGACTGTTCCAGACATTACTCCCTTGGAGGAAAGTGCGCATGGTGACTGTTGTAATCAATCCCGATTCAATTTCTGTGTTTCATCAACACTCTGATAGTCCACAGATCACAGAATGGCACCAGATGTGCATCGGAAACTACTACTGGTCTTCCAGGGAATGATCGAAACGTAGACTCTTAGAGACATTATTCCCATGGAGGAAAGTGCGCATTGTATCTGATGTATTCAATCCCGATGCAATTTCTGTGATTCATCAACACTCTGATAGTCCACAGATTACAGAATGCCTGATGATGTGCATCGGTAACTACTACTGGTCTTCGAGGGAACGATCAAAAGCGCAGACTGTTAGTGACATTACTCCCATGGAGGAAAGTGCGCATGGTGACTGTTGTATTCAATCCCGGTACAATTTCTGTGTTTCATCAACACTCTGATAGTCCACAGATTACAGAATGCCTCCAGATGTGCATCGGTAACTGCTACTAGTCTTCCAGGGAACGATCAAAGCGTAGACTGTTTGAGACATTACTCCCATGGAGGAAAGTGCGCATGGTGACTATTGTATTCAATTCCGAGGCAATTTCTGTGTTTTAATCCACACTTTGAAGGTCCACAGATTACAGAAGGAATCCAGATGTGCATCGGAAACTACCACTGGTCTTCCAGGGAACGATCAAAGCGTAGACTGTTTGAGAATTACTCCATGGAGGAAAGTGCGCATGGTGACTGTTGTATTCAACCCCGATGCACTTTCTATGTTTCATCAACACTCTGATAGTCCACAGAGTACAGAATGCCACCAGATGTGCATCGGAAACTACTACTGGTCTTCCAGGGAACGATCAAAGCGTAGACTGTTTGAGACATTACTCCCATGGAGGAAAGTGCGCATGGTGACTGTTGTATTGAATCCAGAGGCAATGTCTGTGTCTCAATCCACACTTTGAAGGTCCATAGATTAAAGAAGGAATCCAGATGTGCATCGGAAACTACTACTGGTCTTCCAGGGAACGATCAAAGCGTAGTCTGTTTGAGAATTACTCCCATGGAGGAAACTGCGCATTGTGATTGTTGTGTTCAATCCCGATGAAATTTCTGTGTTTCATCAACACTCTGATAGTCCACAGATTACAGAATGCCTCCAGATGTGCATCGGAAACTAACTGGTCTTCCAGGGAACGATCAAAGCGTAGCCTGTTTGAGACATTACTCCCTTATAGGAAAGTGTGCATGGTGACTGTTATATTCAATCCCGATGCAATTTTTGTGTTTCATCAACACTCTGATAGTCCACAGATTACAGAATGCCTCCAGATGTGCATCTTTAACTGCTACTTGTCTTCCAGGGGACTATCAAAGCGTAGACAGTTTGAGACATTGCTCCCATGGAGGAAAGTGCGCATGGTGACTGTTGTATTCAATCCCGAGGCAATTTCTGTGTTTTAATCCACACTTTGAAGGTTCACAGATTACAGAAGGAATCCAGATGTGAATCGGAAACTACTACCGGTCTTCCAGGGAACGATCAAAGCGTAGACTGTTACGGACATTACTCCCATGGAGGAAAATGCGCATGTTAACTGTTGTATTTAATCCCGATGCATTTTCTGTGTTTCATCAACACTCTGATAGTCCACAGATTACAGAATGCCTCCAGATGTGCATCGGAAACTACAACTGGCCATCCAGGGAACAATTAAAGCGTAGACTGTTTCAGGATTACTCCCATGAAGGAAAGTGCGCATGGTGACTGTTGTATTCAATCCCGATGCAATTTCTGTGTTTCATCGACACTCTGATAGTCCACAGATTACAGAATGCCACCAGATGTGCATGGGAAACTGCTACTGGTCTTCCAAGAAACGATCAAAGTGTAGACTGTTTGAGACATTACTCCCGCAGAGGAAAGTGCGAATGGTGAATGTTGCATTCAATTCCGATTCAATTTCTGTGTTTCATCAACACTCTGATAGTCCCAGGTTACAGAATGCCACCAGATGTGCATCGGAAACTGCTAGTAGTCTTCCAGGGAACGATCAAATCGTACACTGTTTCAGACATTACTCCTATGGAGGAAAGTGCGCATGGTGACTGTTGTATTCAATCCCTATGCAATTTCTTTGTTTCATCAACACTCTGATAGTCCACACATTACAGAATGCCACGAGATGTGCATCGGAAACTACTACTGGTCTTCCTGGGAACGATCAAAGCGTAGACTTTTTCAGACATTACTCCCATGGAGAAAATTGCGGATGGTGACTGTTGTATTCAATCCCGAAGCAATTTCTGTGTTTCATCAACACTCTGATGGTCCACAGATTACAGAATGCAACCAGATGTCCATCGGAAACTGCTACTGGTCTTAGAGGGAACGATCAAAGTGTAGACTGTTTGAGACAATACTCCCGTGGAGGAAAGTGCGCATGGTGAATGTTGTATTCAATTCCGATTCAATTTCTGTTTTTCATCAACACTCTGATAGTCTCCCGATTACAGAATGCTACCAGATGTGCATCGGAAACTACTACTGGCCTTCCAGGGAACGATCAAAGCGTAGACTGTTAGAGACATTACTCCCATGGAGGAAAGTGCGGATGGTGACTGTTGTATTAAATCCCGATGCAATTTCTGTGTTTCATCAACACTCTGATAGTCCACAGATTACAGAATGCCACCAATTGTGCATTGGAAACTACTACTGGTCTTCCAGGGAACATACAAAGCGTAGACTGCTTGAGACATACCTCCCGTGGAGGAAAGTGCGCATGGTGACTGTTGTAATCAATCCCGATTCAATTTCTGTATTTCATCAACACTCTGATAGTCCACAGGTTACAGAATGCCTCCAGATGTGCATCGGAAACTACTACTGGTCTTCCAGGGAACGATCAAAGCGTAGACTGTTTGAGATATTACTCCCGTGGAGGAAAGTGCGCAAGGTGACTGTTGTATTCAATCCCGATGCAATTTCTTTGATGCATCAACACTCTGATAGTCCACATATTACAGAATGCCACGAGATATGCATCGGAAACTACTACTGGTCTTCCTGGGAACGATCAAAGCGTAGAATGTTTCAGACATTACTCCCATACAGAAAATTGCGGATGGTGACTGTTGTATTCAATCCCGATGCAATTTCTGTGTTTCATCAACACTCTGATAGTCCACAGATTACAGAATGCCTCCTGATGTGCATCGGTAACTACTACTGGTCTTCCAGGGAACGATCAAAGCGTAGACTGTTTGAGACATTACTCCCATGGAGGAAAGTGCGCATGGTGACTGTTGTATTGAATCCAGAGGCAATTTCTGTGTCTCAATCCACACTTTGAAGGTCTACAGATTAGAGAAGGAATCCAGATGTGCATCGGAAACTACTACTGGTCTTCCAGGGAACGATCAAAGCGTAGACTGTTTGAGACATTACTCCCATGGAGGGAAGTGCGCATGGTGACTGTTGTATTCAATCCCGATTCAATTTCTGTGTTTCATCAACACTCTGATAGTCCACAAATTACGGGAAGCCTCCAGATCTGCATCGGAAACTACTACTGGTCTTCCAGGGAACGATCAAAGCGTAGACTGTTTCAGACATTACTCCTATGGAGGAAAGTGCGGATGGTGACTGTTGTATTCAATCCCGATGCAATATCTGTGTTTCATCAACACTCTGATAGTCCACAACTTACAGAATGCCACAAGATGTGCATCGCTAACTACTATTGCTCTTCCAGGGAACGATCAAAAGCGTAGACTGTTAGTGACATTACTCCCGTGGAGGAAAGTGCGCATGGTGACTGTTGTATTCATTCCCGATACAATTTCTTTGTTTCATCAACACTCTGATAGTCCACAGATTACAGAATGCCTCCAGATGTGCATTGGTAACTGCTACTGGTCTTCCTGGGAACGATCAAAGCGTAGACTGTTTGAGACATTACTCCCATGGAGGAAAGTGCGCATGGTGAATGTTGTATTCAATTCCGATTCAATTTCTGTGTTCCTTCAACACTCTGATAGTCCACCGATTACTGAATTCCACCAGATGTGCATCGGAAACTACTACTGGTCTTCCAGGGAACGATCAAAGCGTAGACTGTTTCAGACATTACTCCCATTAAGGAAAGTCCTGATGGTGACTGTTGTATTCAATCCCGTTGCAATTTCTGTGTTTCATCAACACTCTGATAGTCCACAGATTACAGAATGCCACCAGATGTGCATCGGAAACTACTA
This sequence comes from Schistocerca gregaria, assembly GCF_023897955.1. Classification (NCBI taxonomy): domain Eukaryota; kingdom Metazoa; phylum Arthropoda; class Insecta; order Orthoptera; family Acrididae; genus Schistocerca; species Schistocerca gregaria. Next base: position 1,536,137 of record NC_064923.1, on the reverse strand, counting down.
CTGGTCTTCCAGGGAACGATTAAATCGTAGACTGTTTGAGACATACCTCCTGTGGAGGAAAGTGCGCATGGTGACTGTTGTAATCAATCCCGATTCAATTTCTGCATTTCATTAACACTCTGATAGTCCACAGATTACATAATGCCTCCAGATGTGCATCGGAAACTACTACTGTTCTTCCAAGGAACGATCAAAGCGTAGAATGTTTGAGACATTACTCCCATGGAGGAAAGTGCGCATGGTGACTGTTGTATTCAATCCCGATGCATTTTCTGTGTTTCATCAACACTAGGATAGTCCACAGATTACAGAATGCCACCAGACGTGCATCGGAAACTACTACTGGTCTTCCATGGAACAATCAAAACGTAGACTGTTTGAGACTTACCTCCCGTGGAGGAAAGTGGGCATGGTGACTGTTGTATTCAATCCCGATGCAATTTCTGTGTTTCATCAACACCCAGATATTCCACAGATTACAGAATGCCACCAGATGTGCATCGGAAACTACTATTGGTCTTCCAGGGAACGATCAAAGCGTAGAATGATTGAGACATTCCTCCCATGGAGGAAAGTGTGCATGGTGACTGATGTATTCAATCCAGAGGCAAATATCTGTGTCTCAATCCACACTTTGTAGGTCCACAGATTACAGAAGGAATCCAGATGTGCATCGGAAACTACTACTGGTTTTCCAGGGAACGATCAAAGCGTAGACTGTTTGAGAATTACTCCCATGGAGGAAAGAGCGCATGGTGACTGTTTTATTTAATCAAGATGCAATTTCTGTGTTTCATCAACACTCTGATAGTCCAAAGATTACAGAATGCTACCAGATGTGCATCGGAAACTACTACTGGTCTTCCAGTGAACGATCAAAGCGTAGACTGTTCCAGACATTACTCCCATGGAGGAAAGTGCGGATGGTGACTGTTATATTCAATCCCGATGCAATTTCTGTGTTTCACCAACACTCTGATAGTCCACAGATTACAGAATGCCACCAGATGTGCATTGGAAACTACTACTGGTCTTCCAGGGAACATACAAAGCGTAGACTGCTTGAGACATACCTCCCGATGAGGAAAGTGTGCATGGTGACTGTTGTAATCAATCCCGATTCAATTTCTGTATTTCATCAACACTCTGATAGTCCACAGGTTACAGAATGCCTCCAGATGTGCATCGGAAACTACTACTGGTCTTCCAGGGAACGATCAAATCGTAAACCCTTTGAGACATTACTCCCATGGAGGAAAGTGCGCATGGTGACTGTTGTATTCAACCCCGATGCACTTTCTATGTTTCATCAACACCCTGATAGTCCACAGATTACAGAATGCCACCAGATGTGCATTGGAAACTACTACTGGTCTTCCAGGGAACGATCAAAGCGTAGACTGTTTCAGACATTACTCCCATTAAGGAAAGTCTTGATGGTGACTGTTGTATTCAATCCCGTTGCAATTTCTGTGTTTCATCAACACTCTGATAGTCCACAGATTACAGAATGCCACCAGATGTGCATCGGAAACTACTATTGGTCTTCCAGGGAACGGTCAAAGCGTAGACTGTTTCAGACATTACTCCTATGGAGGAAAGTGCGGATGGTGACTGTTGTATTCAATCCCGAGGCAATTTCTGTGCTTCAATCCACACTTTGAAGGTCCACAGATTACAGAAGGAATCCAGATGTGCATTGGAAACTACTACTGGTCTTCCAGGGAACGATCAAAGCGTAGACTGTTGGAGAATTACTCCATAGAGGAAAGTGCGCATGGTGACTGTTGTATTCAATCACTATGCGATTTCTGTGTTTCATCAACACTCTGACAGTCCACCGATTACAGAATGCCACCAGATGTGCATCGGAAACTACTACTGGTAATCCAGGGAACGATCAAAGCGTAGACGGTTTGAGACATTACTCCCGTCTAGGAAAGTGCGCATGGTGACTGTTGTATTCAATCCCGATGCAATTTCTTTGTTTCGTCAACACTCTGATAGTCCACACATTACAGAATGCCACGAGATGTGCATCGGAAACTGCTACTGGTCTTCCAGGTTACGATCAAAGTGTAGAATGTTTTAGACATTACTCCCATGGAGGAAAGTGCGCATGGTGAATGTTGTATTCAATTCCGATTCAATTTCTGTGTTCCTTCAACACTCTGATAGTCCACCGATAACTGAATTCCACCAGATGTGCATCGGAAACTACTACTGGTCTTCCAGGGAACGATCAAAGCGTAGACTGTTTCAGACATTACTCCCATTAAGGAAAGTCCTGATGGTGACTGTTGTATTCAATCCCGTTGCATTTTCTGTGTTTCATCAACACTAGGATAGTCCACAGATTACAGAATGCCACCAGACGTGCATCGGAAACTACTACTGGTCTACCATGGAACAATCAAAACGTAGACTGTTTGAGACTTACCTCCCGTGGAGGAGAGTGGGCATGGTGACTGTTGTATTCAATCCCGATGCAATTTCTGTGTTTCATCAACACCCAGATATTCCACAGATTACAGAATGCCACCAGATGTGCATCGGAAACTACTATTGGTCTTCCAGGGAACGATCAAAGCGTAGAATGATTGAGACATTCCTCCCATGGAGGAAAGTGTGCATGGTGACTGATGTATTCAATCCAGAGGCAAATATCTGTGTCTCAATCCACACTTTGTAGGTCCACAGATTACAGAAGGAATCCAGATGTGCATCGGAAACTACTACTGGTTTTCCAGGGAACGATCAAAGCGTAGACTGTTTGAGAATTACTCCCATGGAGGAAAGAGCGCATGGTGACTGTTTTATTTAATCATGATGCAATTTCTGTGTTTCATCAACACTCTGATAGTCCAAAGATTACAGAATGCTACCAGATGTGCATCGGAAACTACTACTGGTCTTCCAGTGAACGATCAAAGCGTAGACTGTTCCAGACATTACTCCCATGGAGGAAAGTGCGGATGGTGACTGTTATATTCAATCCCGATGCAATTTCTGTGTTTCACCAACACTCTGATAGTCCACAGATTACAGAATGCCACCAGATGTGCATTGGAAACTACTACTGGTCTTCCAGGGAACATACAAAGCGTAGACTGCTTGAGACATACCTCCCGATGAGGAAAGTGTGCATGGTGACTGTTGTAATCAATCCCGATTCAATTTCTGTATTTCATCAACACTCTGATAGTCCACAGGTTACAGAATGCCTCCAGATGTGCATCGGAAACTACTACTGGTCTTCCAGGGAACGATCAAATCGTAAACCCTTTGAGACATTACTCCCATGGAAGAAAGTGCGCATGGTGACTGTTGTATTCAACCCCGATGCACTTTCTATGTTTCATCAACACCCTGATAGTCCACAGATTACAGAATGCCACCAGATGTGGATCGGAAACTACTACTGGTCTTCCAGGGAACGATCAAAGCGTAGACTGTTTGAGATATTACTCCTGTGGAGGAAAGTGCGCAAGGTGACTGTTGTATTCAATCCCGATGCAATTTCTTTGATTCATCAACACTCTGATAGTCCACATACTACAGAATGCCACGAGATATGCATCGGAAACTACTACTGGTCTTCCTGGGAACCATCAAAGCGTAGAATGTTTCAGACATTACTCCCATACAGAAAATTGCGGATGGTGACTGTTGTATTCAATCCCGATGCAATTTCTGTGTTTCATCAACACTCTGATAGTCCACAGATTACAGAATGCCTCCTGATGTGCATCGGTAACTACTACTGGTCTTCCAGGGAACGATCAAATCGTAGACTGTTTGAGACATTTCTCCCATGGAGGAAAGTGCGCATGGTGACTGTTGTATTGAATCCAGAGGCAATTTCTGTGTCTCAATCCACACTTTGAAGGTCCACAGATTAGAGAAGGAATCCAGATGTGCATCGGAAACTACTACTAATCTTCCAGGGAACGATCAAAGCGTAGACTGTTTGAGACATTACTCCCATGGAGGGAAGTGCGCATGGTGACTGTTGTATTCAATCCCGATTCAATTTCTGTGTTTCATCAACACTCTGATAGTCCACAAATTACGGAAAGCCTCCAGATATGCATCGGAAACTACTACTGGTCTTCCAGGGAACGATCAAAGCGTAGACTGTTACAGACATTACTCCCATGGAGGAAAATGCGCATGGTAACTGTTGTATTCAATCCCGATGCATTTTCTGTGTTTCATCAACACTCTGATAGTCCACAGATTACAGAATGCCTCCAGATGTGCATCGGAGACTACTACTGGCCTTCCAGGAGACGATTAAAGCGTAGACTGTTTCAGGATTACTCCCATGAAGGAAAGTGCGCATGGTGACTGTTTTATTCAATCCCGATGCAATTTCTGTGTTTCATCGACACTCTGATAGTCCACAGATTACAGAATGCCACCAGATGTGCATGGGAAACTGCTACTATTCTTCCAAGAAACGATCAAAGTGTAGACTGTTTGAGACATTACTCCCGCGGAGGAAAGTGCGCATGGTGAATGTTGCATTCAATTCTGATTCAATTTCTGTGTTTCATCAACACTCTGATAGTCCCAGGTTACAGAATGCCACCAGACGTGCATCGGAAACTGCTAGTAGTATCCAGGGAACGATCAAAGCGTAGACTGTTTCAGACATTACTCCTATGGAGGAAAGTGCGGATGGTGACTGTTGTATTCAATCCCGATGCAATATCTGTGTTTCATCAACACCCTGATAGTCCACAGTTTACAGAATGCCACAAGATGTGCATCGGTAACTGCTACTGGTCTTCCTGGGAACGATCAAAGCGTAGACTGTTTGAGACATTACTCCCATGGAGGAAAGTGCGCATGGTGACTGTTGTATTCAATCCCGAGGCAATTTCTGTGTTTCAATCCACACTTTGAAGGTCCACAGATTACAGAAGGAATCCAGATGTGCATCGGAAAATACTTCTGGTCTTCCAGGGAACTATCAAAGCGTAGACTGTTGGAGAATTACTCCATAGAGGAAAGTGCGCATGGTGACTGTTGTATTCAATCACGATGCGATTTCTGTGTTTCATCAACACTCTGATAGTCCACCGATTACAGAATGCCACCAGATGTGCATCGGAAACTACTACTGGTCTTCCAGGGAACGATTAAAGCGTAGACTGTTTGAGACATACCTCCTGTGGAGGGAAGTGCGCATGGTGACTGTTGTAATCAATCCCGATTCAATTTCTGCATTTCATTAACACTCTGATAGTCCACTGATTACAGAATGCCTCCAGGTGTGCATCGGAGACTACTACTGGTCTTCCAAGGAACGATCAAAGCGTAGACTGTTTCAGACATTACTCCCATGGAGAAGATTGCGGATGGTGACTGTTGTATTCAATCGCGATGCAATTTCTGTGTTTCATCAACACTCTGATAGTCCACAGATTACAGAATGCCACCAGATGTGCATCGGAAACTGCTACTGGTCTTCCAGGTTACGATCAAAGTGTAGAATGTTTTTAACATTACTCCCATGGGGGAAAGTGCGCATGGTGAATGTTGTATTCAATTCCGATTCAATATCTGTGTTTCTTCAACACTCTGATAGTCCACAGATTACAGAATGACATCAGATGTGCGTCGGAAACTACTACTGGTCTTCCAGGGAACGATTAAAGCGTAGACTGTTTGAGACATACCTCCTGTGGAGGAAAGTGCGCATGGTGACTGTTGTAATCAATCCCGATTCAATTTCTGCATTTCATTGACACTCTGATAGTCCACAGATTACATAATGCCTCCAGGTGTGCATCGGAGACTACTACTGGTCTTCCAAGGAACGATCAAAGCGTAGAATGATTGAGACATTACTCCCATGGAGGAAAGTGCGCATGGTGACTGATGTATTCAATCCAGAGGCAAATTTCTGTGTCTCAATCCACACTTTGTAGGTCCACAGATTACAGAAGGAATCCAGATGTGCATCGGAAACTACTACTGGTTTTCCAGGGAACGATCAAAGCGTAGACTGTTTGAGAATTACTCCCATGGAGGAAAGTGCGGATGGTGATTGTTGTAATCAATCCCGATGAATTTTCCGTGTTTCATCAACACTTTGATAGTCCACAGATTACAAAATGCCTCCAGATGTGCATCTGAAACTACTACTGGTCTTCCAGGGAACGATCAAAGCGTAGACTGTTTGAGACATTACTCCCATAGAGGAATGTGAGCATGGTCACTGTTGTATTCAATCCCGATGCAATTTCTGTGTTTCATCAACACTCTGATAGTCCACAGATTACAGAATGCCTCCAGATCTGCATCAGAAACTACTACTGGTCTTCCAGGGAACGATCAAAGCGTAGACTGTTTAAGGATTACTCCCATGGAGGAAAGTGCGCATGGTGACTGTTGTATTCAATCCCGATGAAATTTCTGTGTTTCATCAACACTCTGATAGTCCACTGATTGCAGAATGCCACAAGACGTGCATCGGAAACTACTACTGGTCTTCAAGGGAACTATCAAACCCTAGACTGTTTGAGACATTACTCCACTGGAGGAAAGTGGGCATGGTGACTGTTGTATTCAATCCCGATGCAATTTCTGTGTTTCATCAACACTCTGATAGTCCACAGGTTACAGAATGCCACCAGACGTGCATCAGAAACTACTACTGGTCTTCAACGGAACTATCAAACCCTGGACTGTTTGAGACATTACTCCCATGGAGGAAAGTGGGCATGGTGACTGTTGTATTCAATCCCGATGCAATTTCTGTGTTTCATCAACACTCTGATAGTCCACAGGTTACAGAATGCCACCAGACGTGCATCGGAAACTACTAATAGTCTTCAAGGGAACTATCAAACCCTAGACTGTTTGAGACATTACTCCCATGGAGGAAAGTGGGCATGGTGACTGTTGTATTCAATCCCGATGCAATTTCTGTATTTCATCAACACTCTGATAGTCCACAGATTACAGAATGCCTCCAGATGTGCATCGGAAACTACAACTGGTCTTCCAGGGAACGATCAAAGCCTAGACTGTTTGAGACATTACTCCCATATAGGAAAGTGCGCATGGTGACTGTGGTACTCTATCCCGATGCAATTTCTGTGTTTCATCAACAGTCTGATAGTCCACAGATAACATAATGCCTCCAGATGTGCATCGGAAACTGCTACTGGTCTTCCAGGGAACGATCAAATCGTAGACTGTTTGAGACATTACTCCCATGGAGGAAAGTGAGCATGGTGACTGTTGTATTCAATCCCGATGCAATTTCTGTGTTTCATCCACACTCTGATAGTCCACAGATTACAGAATGCCTCCAGATGTGCATCGGAAACTACTACTGGTCTTCCAGGGAACGATCAAGGCGTAGACTGTTTGAGACATTACATACACGGAGGAAAGTGCGCATGGTGAATATTGTATTCAATCCCATTGCAATTTCTGTGTTTCATCAACACTCTAAAAGTCCACAGATTAGAGAATGCCTCCAGATGTGCATAGGAAACTGCTACTGGTCTTCCAGGGAACGATCAAAGCGTAAACTCTTTGGGACATTACTCCCAATGAGGAAAGTGCGCCTGGTGACTGTTGTATTCAATCCCGATGCATTTTCTGTGTTTCATCAACACTCTGATAGTCCACTGATTACAGAATGACTCCAGATGTGCATCGGAAACTACTACTGGTCTTCCAGGGAACGATTAAAGCGTAGACTATTTCAGGATTAATCCCATGGAGGAAAGTGCGCATGGTGACTGTTTTATTCAATCCCGATGCAATATCTGTGTTTCATCAACACTCTGATAGTCCACAGATTACAGAATGCCACCAGATGTCTATCGGAAACTACTACTGGTCTTCCATGGAACGATCAATGCGTAGACAGTTTGAGACATTACTCCTGTGGAGGAAAGTGCGCATGGTGACTGTTGTATTCAATCCCCATGCAATTTCTGTGTTTCATCAACACTCTGATAGTCCACACATTACAGAATGCCACGAGATGTGCATCGGAAACTACTACTGGTCTTCCAGGGAACTATCAAAGCGTAGAATGTTTCAGACACTACTCCCATGGAGAAAAGTGCGCATGGTGACTGTTGTATTCAATCCCGATGCAATTTCTGTGTTTCATCAACACTCTGATAGTCCACAGAATACAGAATGCCACCAGATGTGCATCCGAAACAACTACTGGTCTACCAGGGAACGATCAAAGAGTAGACTGTATCAGACATTACTCCCATGGAGGAAAGTGCGGATGGTCACTGTTGTATTCAATCCCGATGCAATTTACGTGTTTCGTCAACACTCTGATAGTCCACAGATTACAGAATGCCTCCAGACGGGCATCAGAAACTACTACTCGTCATCCAGGGAACGATCAAAGCGTAGACTGTTTGAGACATTACTCCCATGGAGGAAAGTGAGCATGGTGACTGTTGTATTCAATCGCGACGCAATTTCTGTGTTTCATCAACACTCTGATAGTCCACAGATTACAGAATGCCTCCAGATGTGCATCTGAAACTACTACTGGTCTTCCAGGGAACGATCAAATCGTAGACTGTTTGAGACATTACTCCCATGGAGGAAAGCGCGCATGGTGGCTGTTGTAATAAATCCCGATGCAATTTCTGTGTCTCATCAACACTCTGATAGTCCACACATTACAGAATGCCACGAGATGTGCATCGGAAACTACTACTGGTCTTCCAGGGAACGATCAAAGCGTAGACTGTTAGAGACATTACTACTGTTGGGGAAAGTGCGCCTGGGGGCTGTTGTATCCAATCCCGATACAATTTCTGTGTTTCATCAACACTCTTATAGTCCACAGATTACAGAATGCCTCCTGATGTGCATCGGTAACTACTACTGGTCTACCAGGGAACGATCAAAGTGTAGACTGTTTCAGACATTACTCCCATGGAGGAAAGTGTGGATGGTGAATGTTGTATTCAATCCCGATGCAATTTCTGTGTTTCATCAACACTCTGATAGACCACAGGTTACAGAATGCCACCAGACGTGCATCGGAAACTACTAATAGTCTTCAAGGGAACGATCAAATCGTAGACTGTTTGAGACATTACTCCCATGGAGGAAAGTGGGCATGGTGACTGTTGTATTCAATCGCGATGCAATTTCTGTGTTTCATCAACACTCTGATAGTCCACAGATTACAGAATGACACCAGATGTGCACCGGAAACTACCTCTGGTATTCCAGGGATCGATCAAAGCGTAGACTGTTTGAGACTTTACTCCCGGGGAGGAAAGTGCGCACGGTGACTGTTGCATTGAATCCCGATGCAATTTCTGTGTTTCATCAACACTCTGATAGTCCACAGATTACAGAATGCCTCCAGATGTGCATCGGAAACTACAACTGGTCTTCCAGGGAACGATCAAAGCCTAGACTGTTTGAGACATTGCTCCCATATAGGAAAGTGCGCATGGTGACTGTGGTACTCTATCCCGATGCAATTTCTATGTTTCATCAACACTCTGATAGTCCACAGATAACAGAATGCCTCCAGATGTGCATCGGAAACTGCTACTGGTCTTCCAAGGAACGATCAAAGCGTAGACTGTTTGAGACATTACTCCCATGGAGGAAAGTGAGCATGAAGACTGCTGTATTCAATCCCGATGCAATTTCTGTGTTTCATCAACACTCTGATAGTCCACAGATTACAGAATGACTCCAGATGTGCATCGGAAACTACTACTGGTCTTCCAGGGAACGATCAAGTCGTAGACTGTTTGAGACATTACTTACATGGAGGAAAGTGAGCATGGTGAATATTGTATTCAATCCCATTGCAATTTCTGTGTTTCATCAACACCTTAAAAGTCCACAGATTAGAGAATGCCTCCAGATGTGCATAGGAAACTGCTACTGGTCTTCCAGGGAACTATCAAAGCGTAGACTGTTTCAGACATTACTCCCATGGAGAAAAGTGCGCATGGTGACTGTTGTATTCAATCCCGATGCAATTTCTGTGTTTCATCAACACTCTGATAGTCCACAGAATACAGAATGCCACCAGATGTGCATCCGAAACAACTACTGGACTACCAGGGAACGATCAAAGAATAGCCTGTTTCAGACATTACTCCCATGGAGGAAAGTGCGGATGGTCACTGTTGTATTCAATCCCGATGCAATTTACGTGTTTCGTCAACACTCTGATAGTCCACAGATTACAGAATGCCTCCAGACGGGCATCAGAAACTACTACTCGTCATCCAGGGAACGATCAAAGCGTAGACTGTTTGAGACATTACTCCCATGGAGGAAAGTGAGCATGGTGACTGTTGTTTTCAATCCCGACGCAATTTCTGTGTTTCATCAACACTCTGATAGTCCACAGATTACAGAATGCCTCCAGATGTGCATCAGAAACTACAACTGGTCTTCCAGGGAACGATCAAAGCCTAGACTGTTTGAGACATTGCTCCCATATAGGAAAGTGCGCATGGTGACTGTGGTACTCTATCCCGATGCAATTTCTGTGTTTCATCAACAGTCTGATAGTCCACAGATTACAGAATGCCTCCATATGTGCATCGGAAACTACTACTGGTCTTCCAGGGAACGATCAAAGAGTAGACAGTTTGAGACATTACTCCCATGGAGGAAAGTGAGCATGGTGACTGTTGTATTCAATCGCGACGCAATTTCTGTGTTTCATCAACACTCTGATAGTCCACAGATTACAGAATGCCTCCAGATGTGCATCTGAAACTACTACTGGTCTTCCAGGGAACGATCAAATCGTAGACTGTTTGAGACTTTACTCACATGGAGGAAAGTGCGCATGGTGGCTGTTGTATTCAATTCCGAGGCAATTACTGTGTTTCATCAACACTTTGAAGGTCCACAGATTACAGAAAGCCTCCAGATGTGCATCGAAAACTACTACCGGTCTTCCACGGAACGATTAAAGCGAAGACTGTTTGAGGAATATTCCCATGGAGGAAAGTGCGCATGGTGACTGTTGTATTCAATCCCGATTCAATTCCTTTGTTTCATCAACACTCTGATAGTCCACAGATTACAGAATGCCTCCATATGTGCATCGGAAACTACTACTTGTCTTCCAGGGAACGATCAAAGAGTAGACAGTTTGAGACATATCTCCCATGGAGGAAAGTGCGCATGGTGACTGTTGTATTCAATCCCAATGCAATTTCTGTGTTTCATCCACACTCTGATAGTCCACAGTTTACAGAATGCCTCCATATGTGCATCGGAAACTACTACTGGTCTTCCAGGGAACAATCAAATCGTAGACTGTTTGAGACATTACTCCCATCTAGGAAAGTGCGCATGGTGACTGTTGTATTCAATCCCAATGCAATTTCTGTGTCTCATTAACAGTCTGATAGTCCACAGATTACAGAATGCCTCCAGATGTGCATCGGATATTACTACTGGTCTTCAAGGGAACGATCAAAGCGTAGACTCTTTGAGACATTACTCCCATGGAGGAAAGTGCGCATGGTGACTGTTGTATTCAATCCCGATGCAATTTCTGTGTTTCATCAACACTCTGATAGTCCACAGATTACAGAATGCCTCCTGATGTGCATCGGAAACTACTACTGGTCTTCCAGGGAACGATCAAAGCGTAGACTGTTTGTGACATTACTGCCATGGAGGAAAGTGCGCATGGTGACTGTTGTATACAATCCCGATGCAATTTCTGTGTTTCATCAACACTCGGATATTCCACAGATTACAGAATGCCGCCAGATGTGCATCGGAAACTACTTCTGGACTTCCAGGGAACGACGAAAGCATAGACTGTTTGAGACATACCCCTGTGGAGGAAAGTGCGCACGGTGACTGTTGTATTCAATCCCGATGCAATTTCTGTCTTTCATCAACACTCTGATAGTCCACAGATTACAGAATGCCTCCAGATGTGCATCGGAAACTACAACTGGTCTTCCAGGGAACGATCAAGGCCTAGACTGTTTGAGACATTGCTCCCATGGAGGAAAGAGCGCATGGTGACTGTGGTACTCAATCCCGATGCAATTTCGGTGTTTCATCACCACTCTGATAGTCCACAGATAACAGAATGCCTCCAGATGTGCATCGGAAACTGCTACTGGTCTTCCAGGGAACGATCAAAGCCTAGACTGTTTGAGACATTACTCCCATGGAGGAAAGTGAGCATGGTGACTGTTGTATTCAATCCCAATGCAATTTCTGTGTTTCATCAACACTCTGATAGTCCACAGATTACAGAATGCCACCACATGTGCATCGGAAACTACTACAGGTCTTCCAGGGAACGATCAAAGCGTAGACAGTTTGAGACATTACTGCCGTGGAGGAAAGTGCGCATGGTGACTGTTGCATTCAATCCCGATGCAATTTCTATGTTTCATCAACACTCTGATAGTCCACAGATTACAGAATGCTACCAGATGTGAATCGGAAACTACTACTGGTCTTCCAGAGAAAGATCAAAGCGTAGACTGTTTGAGATATACCTCCAGTGGAGGAAAGTGCGCATGGTGACTGTTGTATTCAATCTAGGTTCATTCCTGTGTTTCATCAACACTCTGATAGTCCACAGATTACAGAATGCCTCCAGATGTGCATCGGAAACTACTACTGGTTTTCCAGGGAACGATCAAAGCGTAGACTGTTTGAGACATTATTCCAATGAAGGAATGTGCGCATTGTGACTGTTGTATTCAATCCCGAGGCAATTTCTGTGCTTCATCAACACCCTGATAGTCCACAGATTACAGAATGCCACCAGACGTGCATCGGAAACTACTACTGGTCTTCCAGGAACGATCAAAGCGTAGATTGTTTGTGACATTACTCCCATGGAGGAAAGTGCGCATGGTGAATGTTGTATTCAATCCCGATGCAATTTCAGTGTTTCATCAACACTCTGATAGTCCACAGATTACAGAATGCCTCCATATGTTGATTGGAAACTACTACTTGTCTTCCAGGGAACGATCAAATCGTAGACTGTTTGAGACATTACTCCCATGGAGGAAAGTGCGCATGGTGACTGTTGTATTCAATCCCGATGCAATTTCTGTGTCTCATCAACAGTCTGATAGTCCACAGATTACAGAATGCCTCCAGATGTGCATCGGAAACTACTACTGGTCTTCAAGGGAACGATCAAAGCGTAGACTCTTTGAGACATTACTCCCATGGAGGAAAGTGCGCATTATGACTGTTGTATTCAATCCCGATGCAATTTCTGTGTTTCATCAACACTCTGATAGCCCACAGATTACAAAATGCCTCCTGATGTGCATCGGAAACTACTACTGGTCTTCCAGGGAACGATCAAAGCGTAGACTGTTTTTGACAATACTCCCATGGAGGAAAGTGCGCATGGTAACTGTTGTATTCAATCCCGATGCAATTTCTGTGTTTCATTAACACTCTGATATTCCACAGATTACAGAATGCCGCCAGATGTGCATCGGAAACTACTTCTGGTCTTCCAGGGAACGTCGAAAACATAGACTGTTTGAGACATACCCCTGTGGAGGGAAGTGCGCACGGTGACTGTTGTATTCAATCCCGATGGAATTTCTGTCTTTCATAAACACTCTGATAGTCCACAGATTACAGAATGCCTCCATATGTGCATCGGAAACTACAACTGGTCTTCCAGGGAACGATCAAAGCCTAGACTGTTTGAGACATTGCTCCCATTGATGACAGTGCGCATGGTGACTGTGGTACTCAATCCCGATGCAATTTCTGTGTTACATCACAACTCTGATAGTCCACAGATAACAGAATGCCTCCAGATGTGCATCGGAAACTGCTACTGGTCTTCCAGGGAACGTTCAAAGCGTAGACTGTTTGAGACATTACTCCCATGGAGGAAAGTGAGCATGGTGACTGTTGTTTTCAATCCCGATGCAATTTCTGTATTTCATCAACACTCTGATAGTCCACAGATTACAGAATGCCTCCAGTTGTGCATCGGAAACTACTACTGGTCTTCCAGGGAACGATCAAGGCGTAGAATGTTTGAGACACTACTCCCATGCAGGAAAGTGCCCATGGTGACTTTTGTATTCAATCACAATGCTATTTCTGTGTTTCATCAACACTCAAAAGGTCCCCAGATTAGAGAATTCCTGCAGATAAGAATTGGAAACTGCTACTGGTCTTCCAGGGAACGATCAAAGCGTAAACTCTTTGAGGCGTTACTCCCGTGGAGGAAAGTGGGCATGGTGACTGTTGTATTCAATCCCGATGCAACTTCTGTATTTCATCAACACTCTGATAGTCCACAGATTACAGAATGCCACCAGATGTGCATCGGAAACTACTACCGGTCTTCCAGGGAACGATCAAAACGTAGACTGTTTGAGACATAACTCCCGTGGAGGAACGTGCGCATGGTGACTGTTGAATTCAATCCCGATGCAATTTTTGTGTTTCATCAACACTCTGATAGTCCACACATTACAGAATGCCACGAGATGTGCATCGGAAATTACTACTGGTCTTCCAGGGAACTATCAAAGCGTTGACTGTTTCAGACATCACTCCCATGGAGAAAAGTGTGCATGGTGACTGTTGTATTCAATCCCGATGAAATTTCTGTGTTTCATCAACACTCTGATAGTCCACAGGTTACAGAATGCCACCAGACGTGCATCGGAAACTACTAATAGTCTTCAAGGGAACTATCAAACCTAGACTGTTTGAGACATTACTCCCATGGAGGAAAGTGGGCATGGTGACTGTTGCATTCAATCCCGATGCAATTTCTGTGTTTCATCGACACTCTGATAGTCGACAGATTACAGAATGCTGCCTGATGTGCATCGGAAACTACTACTGTTCTTCCAGGGGACGATCAAAGCGTAGGCTGTTTGAGATATACCTCCCGTGGAGGAAAGTGCACATGGTGACTGTTGTATTCAATCCCGATTCAATTAATGTGTTTCATCAACACTCTGTAAGTCCACAGATTACAGAATGCCTCCATATCAGCATCGGAAACTACTTCTGGTCTTCCAGGGAACGATCAAAGCGTAGACTGTTTGAGACATTACTCCCGTGGAGGAAAGTGTGCATGATGACTGTTGTATTCATTCACGATGCAATTTCTGTGTTTCATTAACACTCTGATAGTCCACAGGCTACAGAATGCCCCCAGATGTCTATCGGAAACTACTACTGGTCATCCAGGGAACGATCAATGCGTAGACTGTTTGAAACATAACTCCCGTGGAGGAAAGTGCGCATGGTGACTGTTGTATTCAATCCCCATGCAATATCTGTGTTTCATCAACACTCTGATATTCCACACATTACAGAATGCCACGAGATGTGCATCGTAAACTACTACTCGTCTTCCAGGGAACTATCAAAGCGTAGACTGTTTCAGACATTACTCCCATGGAGAAAAGTGCGCATGGTGACTGTTGTATTCAATCCCGATGCAATATCTGTATCTCATCAACACTTTGAAGGTCCACAGTTTACAGAATGCCACCAGATGTGCATCGGAAACAACTACTGGTCTACCAGGGAACGATCAAAGAGTAGACTGTTTCAGACATTACTCCCATGGAGGACAGTGCGGATGGTGACTGTAGTATTCAATCCCGATGCAATTTCCGTGTTTCGTCAACTCTCTGATAGTCAACAGATTACAGAATGCCTTCAGACGGGCATCAGAAACTACTACTCGTCATCCAGGGAACGATCAAAGCGTAGACTGTTTGAGACATTACTCCCATGGAGGAATGTGAGCATGGTGACTGTTGTATTCAATCCCGACGCAAATTCTGTGTTTCATCAACACTCTGATAGTCCACAGATTACAGAATGCCTCCAGATGTGCATCGAAAACTACTACCGGTCTTCCACGGAACGATCAAAGCGTAGACTGTTTGTGACATTACTCCCATGGACGAAAGTGCGCATGGTGACTGTTGTATTCAATCCCGATGCAATTTCTGTGTTTCATCAACACTCGGATATTCCACAGATTACAGAATGCCGCCAGATGTGCATCGGAAACTACTTCTGGACTTCCAGTGAACGACGAAATCATAGACTGTTTGAGACATACCCCTGTGGAGGAAAGTGCGCACGGTGTTTGTTGTATTCAATCCCGATGCAATTTCTGTCTTTCATCAACACTCTGATAGTCCACAGATTACAGAATGCCTCCAGATGTGCATCGGAAACTACTACTGGTCTTCCAGGGAACGATCAAGGCCTAGACTGTTTGAGACCTTGCTCCCATGGAGGAAAGAGCGCATGGTGACTGTGGTACTCAATCCCGATGCAATTTCGGTGTTTCATCACCACTCTGATAGTCCACAGATAACAGAATGCCTCCAGATGTGCATCGGAAACTGCTACTGGTCTTCCAGGGAACGATCAAAGCCTAGACTGTTTGAGACATTACTCCCATGGAGGAAAGTGAGCATGGTGACTGTTGTATTCAATCACAATGCAATTTCTGTGTTTCATCAACACTCTGATAGTCCACAGATTACAGAATGCCACCAGATGTGCATCGGAAACTACTACAGGTCTTCCAGGGAACGATCAAAGCGTAGACAGTTTGAGACATTACTGCCGTGGAGGAAAGTGCGCATGGTGACTGTTGCATTCAATCCCGATGCAATTTCTATGTTTCATCAACACTCTGATAGTCCACAGACTACAGAATGCTACCAGATGTGAATCGGAAACTACTACTGGTCTTCCAGGGAACGATCAAAGCGTAGACTGTTTGAGATATACCTCCAGTGGAGAAAAGTGCGCATGGTGACTGTTGTATTCAATCTAGGTTCATCCCTGTGTTTCATCAACACTCTGATAGTCCACAGATTACAGAATGCCTCCAGATGTGCATCGGAAACTACTACTGGTTTTCCAGGGAACGATCAAAGCGTAGACTGTTTGAGACATGGCTCCCATGGAGGAAAGTGCGCATGGTGACTGTTGTATTCAATCCCGATGCAATTTCAGTGTTTCATCAACACTCTGATAGTCCACAGATTACAGAATGCCTCCTGATGTGCATCGGAAACTACTACTGGTCTTCCAGGGAACGATCAAAGCGTAGACTGTTTGTGACATTACTCCCATGGAGGAAAGTGCGCATGGTGACTGTTGTATTCAATCCCGATGCAATTTCTGTGTTTCATCAACACTCGGATATTCCACAGATTACAGAATGCCGCCAGATGTGCATCGGAAACTACTTCTGGACTTCCAGGGAACGACGAAAGCATAGACTGTTTGAGACATACCCCTGTGGAGGAAAGTGCGCACGGTGACTGTTGTATTCAATCCCGATGCAATTTCTGTCTTTCATCAACACTCTGATAGTCCACAGATTACAGAATGCCTCCAGATGTGCATCGGAAACTACAACTGGTCTTCCAGGGAACGATCAAGGCCTAGACTGTTTGAGACATTGCTCCCATGGAGGAAAGAGCGCATGGTGACTGTGGTACTCAATCCCGATGCAATTTCGGTGTTTCATCACCACTCTGATAGTCCACAGATAACAGAATGCCTCCAGATGTGCATCGGAAACTGCTACTGGTCTTCCAGGGAACGATCAAAGCCTAGACTGTTTGAGACATTACTCCCCTGGAGGAAAGTGAGCATGGTGACTGTTGTATTCAATCCCAATGCAATTTCTGTGTTTCATCAACACTCTGATAGTCCACAGATTACAGAATGCCACCAGATGTGCATCGGAAACTACTACAGGTCTTCCAGGGAACGATCAAAGCGTAGACAGTTTGAGACATTACTGCCGTGGAGGAAAGTGCGCATGGTGACAGATGCATTCAATCCCGATGCAATTTCTATGTTTCATCAACACTCTGATAGTCCACAGATTACAGAATGCTACCAGATGTGAATCGGAAACTACTACTGGTCTTCCAGGGAACGATCAAAGCGTAGACTGTTTGAGATATACCTCCAGTGGAGGAAAGTGCGCATGGTGACTGTTGTATTCAATCTAGGTTCATTCCTGTGTTTGTTCAACACTCTGATAGCCCACAGATTACAGAATGCCTCCAGATGTGCATCGGAAACTACTACTGGTTTTCCAGGGAACGATCAAAGCGTAGACTGTTTGAGACATGGCTCCCATGGAGGAAAGTGCGCATGGTGACTGTTGTATTGAATCCCGATGCAATTTCAGTGTTTCATCAACACTCTGATAGTCCACAGATTACAGAATGCCTCCATATGTGCATTGGAAACTACTACTGGTCTTCCAGGGAACGATCAAATCGTAGACTGTTTGAGACATTACTCCCATGGAGGAAAGTGCGCATGGTGACTGTTGTATTCAATCCCGATGCAATTTCTGTGTCTCATCAACAGTCTGATAGTCCACAGATTACAGAATGCCTCCAGATGTGCATCGGAAACTACTACTGGTCTTCAACTGAACGATCAAAGCGTAGACTCTTTGAGACATTACTCCCATGGAGGAAAGTGCGCATGGTGACTGTTGTATTCAATCCCGATGCAATTTCTGTGGTTCATCAACACTCTGATAGCCCACAGATTACAGAATGCCTCCTGATGTGCATCCTAAACTACTACTGGTCTTCCAGGGAACGATCAAAGCGTAGACTGTTTGAGACATTGCTCCCATGGAAGACAGCGCACATGGTGACTGTGGTACACAATCCCGATGCAATTTCTGTGTATCATCACCACTCTGATAGACCACAGATAACAGAATCCCTCCAGATGTGCATCGGAAACTGCTACTGGTCTTCCAGGGAACGTTAAAAGCGTAGACTGTTTGAGACATTACTCCCGTGGAGGAAAGTGAGCATGGTGACTGTTGTATTCAATCCCGATGCAATTTCTGTGTTTCATCAACACTCTGATAGTCCACAGATTACAGAATGCCTCCAGATGTGCATCGGAAACTACTACTGGTCTTCCAGGGAACGATCAAGGCGTAGAATGTTTGAGACATCACTCCCATGGAGGAAAGTGCGCATGGTGACTTTTGTATTCAATCACAATGCTATTTCTGTGTTTCATCAAGATTCTAAAGGTCCCCACATTAGAGAATTCCTCCAGATGTGCATTGGAAACTGCTACTGGTCTTCCAGGGAACGATCAAAGCGTAAACTCTTTGAGGCATTACTCCCGTGGAGGAAAGTGGGCATGGTGACTGTTGTATTCAATCCCGATGCAATTTCTGTATTTCATCAACACTCTGATGGTCCACAGATTACAGAATGTAACCAGATGTGCATCGGAAACTACTACCGGTCTTCCATGGAACGATCAAAGCGTAGACTGTTTGAGACATAACTCCCGTGGAGGAACGTGCGCATGGTGACTGTTGAATTCAATCCCGATGTAATTTCTGTGTTTCATCAACACTCTGATAGTCCACACATTACAGAATGCTACGAGATGTGCATCGGAAATTACTACTGGCCTTCCAGGGAACTATCAAAGCGTAGACTGTTTCAGACATAACTCCCATGGAGAAAATTGCGCATGGTGACTGTTGTATTTAATCCCGATGAAATATCTGTGTTTCATCAACACTCTGATAGTCCACAGATTACAGAATGCCTCCAGATGTGCATCAGAAACTACTGCTAGTCTTCCAGGGAACGATCAAAGCTTAGACTGTTTCAGACATTACTCCCATGGAGGGAAGTAAGCATGGTGACTGTTGTATTCAATCCCGATGCAATTTCTGTGTTTCATCAACACTCTGATAGTCCACAGATTACAGAATGACACCAGATGTGCACCGGAAACTACCTCTGGTCTTCCAGGGATCGATCAAAGATTACATTGTTTGAGACTTTACTCCCGGGGAGGAAAGTGCGCACGGTGACTGTTGCATTCAATCCCGATGCAATTTCTGTGTTTCATCGACACTGTGATAGTCGACAGATCACAGAATGCTGCCAGATGTGCATCGGAAACTACTACTGATCTTCCAGGGAACGATCAAATCGTAGACTGTTTGAGATATACCTCCCGTGGAGGAAAGTGCGGATGGTGACTGTTGTATTCAATCCCGATGCAATTTCCGTGTTTCGTCAACACTCTGATAGTCCACAGATTACAGAATGCCTCCAGACGGGCATCAGAAACTACTACTCGTCTTCCAGGGAATGATCAAAGTGTAGACTGTTTGAGACATTACTCCCATGGAGGAAAGTGAGCATGGTGACTGTTGTATTCAATCCCGACGCAATTTCTGTGTTTCATCAACACTCTGATAGTCCACAGATTACAGAAAGCCTCCAGATGTGCATCGGAAACTACTACTGGTCTTCCAGGGAACGATCAAATCGTAGACTGTTTGAGACATTACTCCCATGGAGGAAAGTGCGCATGGTGGCTGTTGTATTCATTTCCGAGGCAATTACTGTGTTTCATCAAAACTTTGAAGGTCCACAGATTACAGAAAGCCTCCAGATGTGCATCGAAAACTACTACCGGTCTTCCACGGAACGATTAAAGCGTAGACTGTTTGAGGATTAGTCCCATGGAGGAAAGTGCGCACGGTGACTGTTGTATTCAATCCCGATTCAATTCCTTTGTTACATCAACACTCTGATAGTCCACAGATTACAGAAAGCCTCCAGATGTGCATCGGAAACTACTACTGGTCTTCCAGGGAACGATCAAATAGTAGACTGTTTGAGACATTACTCCCATGGAGGAAAGTGCGCATGGTGACTGTTGTATTCAATCCCGATGCAATTTCTGGGTTTCATCCACACTCTGATAGTCCACAGATCGCAGAATGCCTCCATATATGCATCGGAAACTACTACTGGTCTTCCAGGGAACGATCAAATCGTAGACTGTTTGAGACAATACTCCCATCTAGGAAAGTACGCATGTTGACTGTTGTATTCAATCCCGATGCAATTTCTGTGTCTCATCAACAGTCTGATAGTCCACAGATTACAGAATGCCTCCAGATGTGCATCAGATATTACTACTGGTCTTCCAGGGAACGATCAAAGCGTAGACTGTTTGAGACATTACTCCCATGGAGGAAAGTGCGCATGGTGGCTGTTGTATTCCATTCCGAGGCAATTACTGTGTTTCATCAAAACTTTGAAGGTCCACAGATTACAGAAAGCCTCCAGATGTGCATCGAAAACTACTACTGGTCTTCCACGGAACGATTAAAGCGTAGCCTGTTTGAGGATTACTCCCATGGAGGAAATTGCGCATGGTGACTGTTGTATTCAATCCTGATGCAATTTCTGTGTTTCATCAACACTGTGATAGTCCACAGGTTACAGAATGTTACCAGACGTGCATCGGAAACTACTACTGGTCTTCAAGGGAACTATCAAACCCTAGACTGTTTGAGACATTAGTCCCATGGAGGAAAGTGGGCATGGTGACTGTTGTATTCAATCCCGATGCAATTTCTGTGTTTCATCAACACTCTGATAGTCCACAGATTACAGAATGCCACCAGATGTGCATCGGAAACTACTACAGGTCTTCCAGGGAACGATCAAGGCGTAGACAGTATGAGACATTACTGCCGTGGAGGAAAGTGCGCATGGTGACTGTTGCATCCAATCCCGATGCAATTTCTGTGTTTCATCAACACTCTGATAGTCCACAGATTACAGAATGCTACCAGATGTGAATCGGAAACTACTACTGGTCTTCCAGGGAGCGATCAAAGCGTAGACTGTTTGAGATATACCTCCAGTGGAGGAAAGTGCGCATGGTGACTGTTGTATTCAATCTAGATTCAATTCCTGTGTTTCATCAACACTCTGATAGTCCACAGATTACAGAAAGCCTCCAGATGTGCATCGGAAACTACTACTGGTCTTCCAGGGAACGATCAAAGCGGAGACTGTTTGAGACATGGCTCCCATGGAGGAAAGTGCGCATGGTGACTGTTGTATTCAATCACGATGCAATTTCAGTGTTTCATCAACACTCTGATAGTCCACAGATTACAGAATGCCTCCATATGTGCATTGGAAACTACTACTGGTCTTCCAGGGAACGATAAAATCGTAGACTGTTTGAGACATTACTCCCATGGAGGAAAGTGCGCATGGTGACTGTTGTATTCAATCCCGATGCAATTTCAGTGTTTCATCAACACTCTGATAGTCCACAGATTACAGAATGCCGCCAGATGTGCATCGGAAACTACTTCTGGTCTTCCAGGGAACGACGAAAGCATAGACTGTTTGAGACATACCCCTGTGGAGGGAAGTGCGCACGGTGACTGTTGTATTCAATCCCAATGCAATTTCTGTGTTTTATCACCACTCTGATACTCCACAGATAACAGAATGCCTCCAGATGTGCATCGGAAACTGCTACTGGTCTTCCAGGGACCGATAAAAGCGTAGACTGTTCGAGACATTACTCCCATGGAGGAAAGTGAGCATGGTGACTGTTGTATTCAATCCCAATGCAATTTCTGTGTTTCATCAACACTCTGATATTCCACAGATTGCAGAATGCCACCAGCTGTGCATCGGAAACTACTACTGGTCTTTAAGGGAACGATCAAGGCGTAGAATGTTTGAGACATTACTCCCATGGAGGAAAGTGCGCATGGTGACTTTTGTATTCAATCCCAATGCTATTTCTGTGTTTCATCAACACTCTAAAGGTCCCCAGATTAGAGAATTCCTCCAGATGTGCATTGGAAACTGCTACTGGTCTTCCAGGGAACGATCAAAGCGTAAACTCTTGGAGGCATTACTCCCGTGGAGGAAAGTGGGCATGGTGACTGTTGTATTCAATCCCGATGCAATTTCTGTATTTTATCAACACTCTGATAGTCCACAGAATACGGAATGCCACCAGATGTACATCGGAAACTACTACCGGTCTTCCAGGGAACGATCAAAGCGTAGACTGTTTGAGACATAACTCCCGTGGAGGAACGTGCGCATGGTGACTGTTGAATTCAATCCCGATGCAATTTCTGTGTTTCATAAACACTCTGATAGTCCACACATTACAGAATGCCACGAGATGTGCATCGAAATTACTACTGGTCTTCCAGGGAACTATCAAAGCGTAGACTGTATCAGACATCACTCCCATGGAGAAAAGTGCGCATGGTGACTGTTGTATTTAATCCCGATGAAATATCTGTGTTTCATCAACACTCTGATAGTCCACAGATTACAGAATGCCTCCAGATGTGCATCAGAAACTACTGCTAGTCTTCCAGGGAACGATCAAAGCGTAGACTGTTTCAGACATTACTCCCATGGAGGAAAGTAAGCATGGTGACTGTCGTATTCAATCCCGGAGCAATTTCTGTGTTGCATCAACACTCTGATAGTCCACAGATTGCAGAATGCCACAAGACGTGCATCGCAAACTACTACTGGTCTTCAAGGGAACTATCAAACCCTAGACTGTTTGAGACATTACTCCCATGGAGGAAAGTGGGCATGGTGACTGTTGTATTCAATCGCGATGCAATTTCTGTGTTTCATCAACACTCTGATAGTCCACAGGTTACAGAATGCCACCAGACGTGCATCGGAAACTACTAATAGTCTTCAAGGGAACTATCAAACCCTAGACTGTTTGAGACATTACTCCCATTTAGGAAAGTGGGCATGGTGACTGTTGTATTCAATCCCGATGGAATTTCTGTGTTTCATCAACACTCTGATAGTCCACAGATTACAGAATGACACTAGATGTGCACCGGAAACTACCTCTGGTCTTCCAGGGATCGATCAAAGATTACACTGTTTGAGACTTTACTCCCGGGGAGGAAAGTGCGCACGGTGACTGTTGCATTCAATCCCAATGCAATTTCTGTGTTCCATCGACACTGAGATAGTCGACAGATTACAGAATGCTGCCAGATGTGCATCGGAAACTACTACTGATCTTCCAGGGAATGATCAAAGCGTAGACTGTGTGAGATATACCTCCCGTGGAGGAAAGTGCACATGGTGACTGTTGTATTCAATCCCGATTCAATTCATGTGTTTCATCAACACTCTGATAGTCCACAGATTACAGATTGCCTCCATATGTTCATCGGAAACTACTACTGGTCTTCCAGCGAACGATCAAAGCGTAGACTGTTTGAGACATGGCTCCCATGGAGGAAAGTGCGCATGGCGACTGTTGTATTCAATCCCGATGCAATTTCTGTGTTTCATCAACACTCTGATAGTCCACAGATTACAGAATGCCACCAGATGTGCATCGGATACTACTTCTGGTCTTCCAGGGAACGATCAAAGCGTAGACTGTTTGAACATTACTCCCGTGGAGGAAAGTGTGCATGATGACTGTTGTATTCATTCACGATGCAATTTCTGTGTTTCATCAACACTCTGATAGTCGACAGCTTACAGAATGCCACCAGATGTCTATCGGAAACTACTACTGGTCATCCAGGGAACGATCAATGCGTACTCTGTTTGAGACATAGCTCCCGTTTAGGAAAGTGCGCATGGCGACTGTTGTATTCAATCCCCATGCAATTTCTGTGTTTCATCAACACTCTGATAGTCCACACATTACAGAATGCCACGAGATGTGCATCGGAAACTACTACTGGTCTTCCAGGGAACTATCAAAGCGTAGACTGTTTCAGACATTACTCCCATGGAGAAAAGTGCGCATGGTGACTGTTGTATTCAATCCCGATGCAATTTCTGTGTTTCATCAACACTCTGATGGTCCACAGATTACAGAATGCCACCAGACGGGCATCAGAAACTACTACTCGTCTTCCAGGGAACGATCAAAGCGTAGACTGTTTGAGACATTACTCCCATCGAGGAAAGTGAGCATGGTGACTGTTGTATTCAATCCCGACGCAATTTCTGTGTTTCATCAACACTCTGATAGTCCACAGATTACAGAAAGCCTCCAGATGTGCATCGGAAACTACTACTGGTCTTCCAAGGAACGATCAAATCGTAGACTGTTTGAGACATTACTCCCATGGAGGAAAGTGCGCATGGTGGCTGTTGTACTCAATTCCGAGGCAATTACTGTGTTTCATCAAAACTTGGAAGGTCCACAGGCTACAGAAAGCCTCCAGATGTGCAACGAAAACTACTACTGGTCTTCCACGGAACGATTAAAGCGTAGACTGTTTGAGGATTACTCCCATTAAGGAAAGTGCGCACGGTGACTGTTGCATTCAATCCCGATTCAATTCCTTTGTTTCATCAACACTCTGATGGTCCACAGATTACAGAATGCCTCCATTTGTGCATCGGAAACTACTACTGGTCTTCCAGGAAACGATCAAAGCGTAGACAGTTTGAGACATGGCTCCCATGGAGGAAAGTGCGCATGGTGACTGTTGTATTCAATCCCGATGCAATTTCTGTGTTTCATCCACACTCTGATTGTCCACAGATTGCAGAATGCCTCCATATTTGCATCGGAAACTACTACTGGTCTTCCAGTGAACGATCAAATCGTAGACTGTTTGAGACAATACTCCCATCTAGGAAAGTGCGCATGGTGACTGTTGTATTCAATCCCGATGCAATTTCTGTGTCTCATCAACAGTCTGATAGTCCACAGATTACAGAATGCCTCCAAATGTCCATCGGATAATACTACTGGTCTTCCAGGGAACGATCAAAGCGTAGACTGTTTGAGACATTACTCCCATGGAGGAAAGTGCGCATGGTGGCTGTTGTATTCAATTCCGAGGCAATTACTGTGTTTCATCAAAACTTTGAAGGTCCACAGATCACAGAAAGCCTCCAGATGTGCATCGAAAACTACTACTGGTCTTCCACAGAACGATTAAAGCGTAGACTGTTTGAGATATACCTCCAGTGGAGGAAAGTGCGCATGGCGACTGTTGTATTCAATCTAGATTCAATTCCTGTGTTTCATCAACACTCTGATAGTCCACAGATTACAGAATGCCTCAAGATGTGCATCGGAAACTACTACTGGTCTTCCAGGGAACGATGAAAGCGTAGACTGTTTGAGACATGGCTCCCATGGAGGAAAGTGCGCATGGTGACTGTTGTATTCAATCCCGATGCAATTTCAGTGTTTCATCAACACTCTGATAGTCCACAGATTACAGAATGCCTCCATATGTGCATTGGAAACTACTACAGGTCTTCCAGGGAACGATCAAAGCGTAGACTGTTTGAGACATGGCTCCCATGGAGGAAAGTGCGCATGGTGACTGTTGTATTCAACTCCGATGCAATTTCAGTGTTTCATCAACACTCTGATAGTCCACAGATTACAGAATGCCTCCATATGTGCATTGGAAACTACTACTGGTCTTCCAGGGAACGATCAAATCGTAGACTGTTTGTGACATTACTCCCATGGAGGAAAGTGCGCATGGTGACTGTTGTATTCAATCTAGATTCAATTCCTGTGTTTCATCAACACTCTGATAGTCCACAGATTACAGAATGCCTCCAGATGTGCATCGGAAAGTACTACTGGTCTTCCAGGGAACGATCAAAGCGTAGACTGTTTGAAACATTTCTCCCATGGAGGAAAGTGCGCATGGTGACTGTTGTATTCAATCCCGATGCAATTTCAGTGTTTCATCAACACTCTGATAGTCCACAGATTACAGAATGCCTCCATATGTGCATTGGAAACTACTACTGGTCTTCCAGGGAACGATCAAATCGTAGACTGTTTGAGACATTACTCCCATGGAGGAAAGTGCGCATGGTGACAGTTGCATTCAATCCCGATGATATTTCTGTGTCTCATCAACAGTCTGATAGTCCACAGATTACAGAATGCCTCCAGATGTGCATCAGAAACTACTACTGGTCTTCAAGGGAACGATCAAAGCGTAGACTGTTTGAGACATTACTCCCATGGAGGAAAGTGAGCATGGTGACTGTTGTATTCAATCCCAATGCAATTTCTGTGTTTCATCAACACTCTGATAGTCCACAGATTACAGAATGCCACCAGATGTGCATCGGAAACTACTACAGGTCTTCCAGGGAACGATCAAAGCGTAGACAGTTTGAGACATTACTGCCGTAGAGGAAAGTGCGCATGGTGATTGTTGCATTCAATCCCGATGCAATTTCTGTGTTTCATCAACACTCTGATAGTCCACAGATTACAGAATGCTACCAGATGTGAATCGGAAACTACTACTGGTCTTCCAGGGAACGATCAAAGCGTAGACTGTTTTAGATATACCTCCAGTGGAGGAAAGTGCGCATGGTGACTGTTGTATTCAATCTAGATTCAATTCCTGTGTTTCATCAACACTCTGATATTCCACAGCTTACAGAATGCCACCATATGTCTATCGGAAACTACTACTGGTCATCCAGGGAACGATCAATGCGTAGACTGTTTGAGACATAACTCCTGTGGAGGAAAGTGCGCATGGTGACTGTTGTATTCAATCCCCATGCAATTTCTGTATTTCATCAACACTCTGATAGTCCACACATTACAGAATGCCACGAGATGTGCATCGGAACCTACTACTGGTCTTCCAGGGAACTATCAAAGCGTAGACTGTTTCAGACATTACTCCCATGGAGAAAAGTGTGCATGGTGACTGTTGTATTCAATCCCGATGCAATTTCTGTGTTTCATTAACACTCTGATAGTCCACAGATTACAGAATGCCACCAGATGTGCATCGGAAACAACTACTGGTCTACCAGGGAACGATCAAAGTGTAGACTGTTTCAGACATTACTCCCATGGAGGAAAGTGCGGATAGCGACTGTTGTATTCAATCCCGATGTAATTTCCGTGTTTCGTCAACACTCTGATACTCCACAGATTACAGAATACCTCCAGACGGGCATCAGAAACTACTACTCGTCTTCCTGGGAACGATCAAAGCGTAGACTGTTTGAGACATTACTCCCACGGAGGAAAGTGAGCATGGTGACTGTTGTTTTCAATCCCGACGCAATTTCTGTGTTTCATCAACACTTTGATAGTCCACAGATTACAGAAAGCCTCCAGATGTGCATCGGAAACTACTACTGGTCTTCCAGGGAACGATCAAATCGTAGACTGTTTGAGACATTACTCCCATGGAGGAAAGTGCGCATGGTGGCTCTTGTATTCAATTCCGATGCAATTACTGTGTTTCATCAAAACTTTGAAGGTCCACAGATTACAGAATGCCTCCAGATGTGCATCGAAAACTACTACCGGTCTTCCACGGAACGATTAAAGTGTAGACTGTTTGAGGATTACTCCCATGGAGGAAAGTGCGCACGGTGACTGTTGTATTCAATCCCCATTCAATTCCTTTGTTTCATCAACACTGATAGTCCACAGATTACAGAATGCCTCCATATGTGAATCGGAAACTACTACTGGTCTTCCAGGGAACGATCAAAGCGTAGACAGTTTGAGACATTGCTCCCATGGAGGAAAGTGCGCATGGTGACTGTTGTATTCAATCCCGATGCAATTTCTGTGTTTCATCCACACTCTGATAGTCTACAGATTGCAGAATGCCTCCATATATGCATCGGAAACTATTACTGGTCTTCCAGGGAACGATCAAATCGTAGACTGTTTGAGACAATACTCCCATCTAGGAAAGTGCGCATGGTGACTGTTGTATTCAATCCCGACGCAATTTCTGTGTCGCATCAACAGTCTGATAGTCGACAGATTACAGAATGCCTCCAGATGTGCATCGGATATTACTACTGGTCTTCCAGGGAACGATCAAAGCGT
Source organism: Schistocerca gregaria (assembly GCF_023897955.1). NCBI lineage: Eukaryota > Metazoa > Arthropoda > Insecta > Orthoptera > Acrididae > Schistocerca > Schistocerca gregaria. The sequence goes on along the minus strand of NC_064923.1, from coordinate 1,507,403 downwards.
AGACTGTTTGAGACATTACTCCCATAGAGGAAAGTGCGCATGGTGGCTGTTGTATTCAATTCCGAGGCAATTACTGTGTTTCTTCAAAACTTTGAAGGTCCACAGATTACAGAAAGCCTCCAGATGTGCATCGAAAACTACTATTGGTCTTCCACGGAACGATTAAAGCGTAGACTGTTTGAGGATTACCCCCATGGAGGAAATTGCGCATGGTGACTGTTGTATTCAAACCTGATGCAATTTCTGTGTTTCATCAACACTCTGATAGTCCACAGGTTACAGAATGTTACCAGACGTGCATCGGAAACTACTACTGGTCTTCAAGGGAACTATCAAACCCCAGACTGTTTGAGACATTAGTCCCATGGAGGAAAGTGGGCATGGTGACTGTTGTATTCAATCCCGATGCAATTTCTGTGTTTCATCAACACTCTGATAGTCCACAGTTTACAGAATGCCACCAGATGTGCATCGGAAACTACTACAGGTCTTCCAGGGAACGATCAAAGCGTAGACAGTTTAGGACATTACTGCCGTGGAGGAAAGTGCGCATGGTGACTGTTGCATCCAATCCCGATGCAATTTCTGTGTTTCATCAACACTCTGATAGTCCACAGATTACAGAATGCTACCAGATGTGAATCGAAAACTACTACTGGTCTTCCAGGGAGCGATCAAAGCGTAGACTGTTTGATATATACCTCCAGTGGAGGAAAGTGCGCATGGTGACTGTTGTATTCAATCTAGATTCAATTTCTGTGTTTCATCAACACTCTGATAGTCCGCAGATTACAGAATGCCTCCAGATGTGCATCGGAAACTACTACTGGTCTTCCAGGGAACGATCAAAGCGTAGACTGTTTGAGACATTACTCCCATGGAGGAAAGTGCGCATGGTGACTGTTGTATTCAATCCCGATGCAATTTCAGTGTTTCATCAACACTCTGATAGTCCACAGATTACAGAATGCCTCCATATGTGCATGGAAATTACTACTGGTCTTCCAGGGAACGATCAAATCGTAGACTGTTTGAGACATTACTCCCATGGAGGAAAGTGCGCATGGTGACTGTTGTATTCAATCTAGATTCAATTTCTGTGTTTCATCAACACTCTGATAGTCCGCAGATTACAGAATGCCTCCAGATGTGCATCGGAAACTACTACTGGTCTTCCAGGGAACTATCAAAGCGTAGACTGTATCAGACATCACTCCCATGGAGAAAAGTGCGCATGGTGACTGTTGTATTTAATCCCGATGAAATATCTGTGTTTCATCAACACTCTGATAGTCCACAGATTACAGAATGCCTCCAGATGTGCATCAGAAACTACTGCTAGTCTTCCAGGGAACGATCAATGCGTAGACTGTTTCAGACATTACTCCCATGGAGGAAAGTAAGCATGGTGACTGTCGTATTCAATCCCGGAGCAATTTCTGTGTTGCATCAACACTCTGATAGTCCACAGATTGCAGAATGCCACAAGACGTGCATCGCAAACTACTACTGGTCTTCAAGGGAACTATCAAACCCTAGACTGTTTGAGACATTACTCCCATGGAGGAAAGTGGGCATGGTGACTGTTGTATTCAATCGCGATGCAATTTCTGTGTTTCATCAACACTCTGATAGTCCACAGGTTACAGAATGCCACCAGACGTGCATCGGAAACTACTAATAGTCTTCAAGGGAACTATCAAACCCTAGACTGTTTGAGACATTACTCCCATTTAGGAAAGTGGGCATGGTGACTGTTGTATTCAATCCCGATGGAATTTCTGTGTTTCATCAACACTCTGATAGTCCACAGATTACAGAATGACACCAGATGTGCACCGGAAACTACCTCTGGTCTTCCAGGGATCGATCAAAGATTACACTGTTTGAGACTTTACTCCCGGGGAGGAAAGTGCGCACGGTGACTGTTGCATTCAATCCCAATGCAATTTCTGTGTTCCATCGACACTGAGATAGTCGACAGATTACAGAATGCTGCCAGATGTGCATCGGAAACTACTACTGATCTTCCAGGGAATGATCAAAGCGTAGACTGTGTGAGATATACCTCCCGTGGAGGAAAGTGCACATGGTGACTGTTGTATTCAATCCCGATTCAATTCATGTGTTTCATCAACACTCTGATAGTCCACAGATTACAGATTGCCTCCATATGTTCATCGGAAACTACTACTGGTCTTCCAGCGAACGATCAAAGCGTAGACTGTTTGAGACATGGCTCCCATGGAGGAAAGTGCGCATGGCGACTGTTGTATTCAATCCCGATGCAATTTCTGTGTTTCATCAACACTCTGATAGTCCACAGATTACAGAATGCCACCAGATGTGCATCGGATACTACTTCTGGTCTTCCAGGGAACGATCAAAGCGTAGACTGTTTGAACATTACTCCCGTGGAGGAAAGTGTGCATGATGACTGTTGTATTCATTCACGATGCAATTTCTGTGTTTCATCAACACTCTGATAGTCGACAGCTTACAGAATGCCACCAGATGTCTATCGGAAACTACTACTGGTCATCCAGGGAACGATCAATGCGTACTCTGTTTGAGACATAACTCCCGTTTAGGAAAGTGCGCATGGCGACTGTTGTATTCAATCCCCATGCAATTTCTGTGTTTCATCAACACTCTGATAGTCCACACATTACAGAATGCCACGAGATGTGCATCGGAAACTACTACTGGTCTTCCAGGGAACTATCAAAGCGTAGACTGTTTCAGACATTACTCCCATGGAGAAAAGTGCGCATGGTGACTGTTGTATTCAATCCCGATGCAATTTCTGTGTTTCATCAACACTCTGATGGTCCACAGATTACAGAATGCCACCAGACGGGCATCAGAAACTACTACTCGTCTTCCAGGGAACGATCAAAGCGTAGACTGTTTGAGACATTACTCCCATCGAGGAAAGTGAGCATGGTGACTGTTGTATTCAATCCCGACGCAATTTCTGTGTTTCATCAACACTCTGATAGTCCACAGATTACAGAAAGCCTCCAGATGTGCATCGGAAACTACTACTGGTCTTCCAAGGAACGATCAAATCGTAGACTGTTTGAGACATTACTCCCATGGAGGAAAGTGCGCATGGTGGCTGTTGTACTCAATTCCGAGGCAATTACTGTGTTTCATCAAAACTTGGAAGGTCCACAGGCTACAGAAAGCCTCCAGATGTGCAACGAAAACTACTACTGGTCTTCCACGGAACGATTAAAGCGTAGACTGTTTGAGGATTACTCCCATTAAGGAAAGTGCGCACGGTGACTGTTGCATTCAATCCCGATTCAATTCCTTTGTTTCATCAACACTCTGATGGTCCACAGATTACAGAATGCCTCCATTTGTGCATCGGAAACTACTACTGGTCTTCCAGGAAACGATCAAAGCGTAGACAGTTTGAGACATGGCTCCCATGGAGGAAAGTGCGCATGGTGACTGTTGTATTCAATCCCGATGCAATTTCTGTGTTTCATCCACACTCTGATTGTCCACAGATTGCAGAATGCCTCCATATTTGCATCGGAAACTACTACTGGTCTTCCAGGGAACGATCAAATCGTAGACTGTTTGAGACAATACTCCCATCTACGAAAGTGCGCATGGTGACTGTTGTATTCAATCCCGATGCAATTTCTGTGTCTCATCAACAGTCTGATAGTCCACAGATTACAGAATGCCTCCAAATGTCCATCGGATAATACTACTGGTCTTCCAGGGAACGATCAAAGCGTAGACTGTTTGAGACATTACTCCCATGGAGGAAAGTGCGCATGGTGGCTGTTGTATTCAATTCCGAGGCAATTACTGTGTTTCATCAAAACTTTGAAGGTCCACAGATCACAGAAAGCCTCCAGATGTGCATCGAAAACTACTACTGGTCTTCCACAGAACGATTAAAGCGTAGACTGTTTGAGATATACCTCCAGTGGAGGAAAGTGCGCATGGCGACTGTTGTATTCAATCTAGATTCAATTCCTGTGTTTCATCAACACTCTGATAGTCCACAGATTACAGAATGCCTCAAGATGTGCATCGGAAACTACTACTGGTCTTCCAGGGAACGATGAAAGCGTAGACTGTTTGAGACATGGCTCCCATGGAGGAAAGTGCGCATGGTGACTGTTGTATTCAATCCCGATGCAATTTCAGTGTTTCATCAACACTCTGATAGTCCACAGATTACAGAATGCCTCCATATGTGCATTGGAAACTACTACAGGTCTTCCAGGGAACGATCAAAGCGTAGACTGTTTGAGACATGGCTCCCATGGAGGAAAGTGCGCATGGTGACTGTTGTATTCAACTCCGATGCAATTTCAGTGTTTCATCAACACTCTGATAGTCCACAGATTACAGAATGCCTCCATATGTGCATTGGAAACTACTACTGGTCTTCCAGGGAACGATCAAATCGTAGACTGTTTGTGACATTACTCCCATGGAGGAAAGTGCGCATGGTGACTGTTGTATTCAATCTAGATTCAATTCCTGTGTTTCATCAACACTCTGATAGTCCACAGATTACAGAATGCCTCCAGATGTGCATCGGAAAGTACTACTGGTCTTCCAGGGAACGATCAAAGCGTAGACTGTTTGAAACATTTCTCCCATGGAGGAAAGTGCGCATGGTGACTGTTGTATTCAATCCCGATGCAATTTCAGTGTTTCATCAACACTCTGATAGTCCACAGATTACAGAATGCCTCCATATGTGCATTGGAAACTACTACTGGTCTTCCAGGGAACGATCAAATCGTAGACTGTTTGAGACATTACTCCCATGGAGGAAAGTGCGCATGGTGACAGTTGCATTCAATCCCGATGATATTTCTGTGTCTCATCAACAGTCTGATAGTCCACAGATTACAGAATGCCTCCAGATGTGCATCAGAAACTACTACTGGTCTTCAAGGGAACGATCAAAGCGTAGACTGTTTGAGACATTACTCCCATGGAGGAAAGTGAGCATGGTGACTGTTGTATTCAATCCCAATGCAATTTCTGTGTTTCATCAACACTCTGATAGTCCACAGATTACAGAATGCCACCAGATGTGCATCGGAAACTACTACAGGTCTTCCAGGGAACGATCAAAGCGTAGACAGTTTGAGACATTACTGCCGTAGAGGAAAGTGCGCATGGTGATTGTTGCATTCAATCCCGATGCAATTTCTGTGTTTCATCAACACTCTGATAGTCCACAGATTACAGAATGCTACCAGATGTGAATCGGAAACTACTACTGGTCTTCCAGGGAACGATCAAAGCGTAGACTGTTTTAGATATACCTCCTGTGGAGGAAAGTGCGCATGGTGACTGTTGTATTCAATCCCCATGCAATTTCTGTATTTCATCAACACTCTGATAGTCCACACATTACAGAATGCCACGAGATGTGCATCGGAACCTACTACTGGTCTTCCAGGGAACTATCAAAGCGTAGACTGTTTCAGACATTACTCCCATGGAGAAAAGTGTGCATGGTGACTGTTGTATTCAATCCCGATGCAATTTCTGTGTTTCATTAACACTCTGATAGTCCACAGATTACAGAATGCCACCAGATGTGCATCGGAAACAACTACTGGTCTACCAGGGAACGATCAAAGTGTAGACTGTTTCAGACATTACTCCCATGGAGGAAAGTGCGGATAGCGACTGTTGTATTCAATCCCGATGTAATTTCCGTGTTTCGTCAACACTCTGATACTCCACAGATTACAGAATACCTCCAGACGGGCATCAGAAACTACTACTCGTCTTCCTGGGAACGATCAAAGCGTAGACTGTTTGAGACATTACTCCCACGGAGGAAAGTGAGCATGGTGACTGTTGTTTTCAATCCCGACGCAATTTCTGTGTTTCATCAACACTTTGATAGTCCACAGATTACAGAAAGCCTCCAGATGTGCATCGGAAACTACTACTGGTCTTCCAGGGAACGATCAAATCGTAGACTGTTTGAGACATTACTCCCATGGAGGAAAGTGCGCATGGTGGCTCTTGTATTCAATTCCGATGCAATTACTGTGTTTCATCAAAACTTTGAAGGTCCACAGATTACAGAATGCCTCCAGATGTGCATCGAAAACTACTACCGGTCTTCCACGGAACGATTAAAGTGTAGACTGTTTGAGGATTACTCCCATGGAGGAAAGTGCGCACGGTGACTGTTGTATTCAATCCCCATTCAATTCCTTTGTTTCATCAACACTGATAGTCCACAGATTACAGAATGCCTCCATATGTGAATCGGAAACTACTACTGGTCTTCCAGGGAACGATCAAAGCGTAGACAGTTTGAGACATTGCTCCCATGGAGGAAAGTGCGCATGGTGACTGTTGTATTCAATCCCGATGCAATTTCTGTGTTTCATCCACACTCTGATAGTCTACAGATTGCAGAATGCCTCCATATATGCATCGGAAACTATTACTGGTCTTCCAGGGAACGATCAAATCGTAGACTGTTTGAGACAATACTCCCATCTAGGAAAGTGCGCATGGTGACTGTTGTATTCAATCCCGACGCAATTTCTGTGTCGCATCAACAGTCTGATAGTCGACAGATTACAGAATGCCTCCAGATGTGCATCGGATATTACTACTGGTCTTCCAGGGAACGATCAAAGCGTAGACTGTTTGAGACATTACTCCCATAGAGGAAAGTGCGCATGGTGGCTGTTGTATTCAATTCCGAGGCAATTACTGTGTTTCTTCAAAACTTTGAAGGTCCACAGATTACAGAAAGCCTCCAGATGTGCATCGAAAACTACTATTGGTCTTCCACGGAACGATTAAAGCGTAGACTGTTTGAGGATTACCCCCATGGAGGAAATTGCGCATGGTGACTGTTGTATTCAAACCTGATGCAATTTCTGTGTTTCATCAACACTCTGATAGTCCACAGGTTACAGAATGTTACCAGACGTGCATCGGAAACTACTACTGGTCTTCAAGGGAACTATCAAACCCCAGACTGTTTGAGACATTAGTCCCATGGAGGAAAGTGGGCATGGTGACTGTTGTATTCAATCCCGATGCAATTTCTGTGTTTCATCAACACTCTGATAGTCCACAGTTTACAGAATGCCACCAGATGTGCATCGGAAACTACTACAGGTCTTCCAGGGAACGATCAAAGCGTAGACAGTTTAGGACATTACTGCCGTGGAGGAAAGTGCGCATGGTGACTGTTGCATCCAATCCCGATGCAATTTCTGTGTTTCATCAACACTCTGATAGTCCACAGATTACATAATGCTACCAGATGTGAATCGAAAACTACTACTGGTCTTCCAGGGAGCGATCAAAGCGTAGACTGTTTGATATATACCTCCAGTGGAGGAAAGTGCGCATGGTGACTGTTGTATTCAATCTAGATTCAATTTCTGTGTTTCATCAACACTCTGATAGTCCGCAGATTACAGAATGCCTCCAGATGTGCATCGGAAACTACTACTGGTCTTCCAGGGAACGATCAAAGCGTAGACTGTTTGAGACATTACTCCCATGGAGGAAAGTGCGCATGGTGACTGTTGTATTCAATCCCGATGCAATTTCAGTGTTTCATCAACACTCTGATAGTCCACAGATTACAGAATGCCTCCATATGTGCATTGGAAATTACTACTGGTCTTCCAGGGAACGATCAAATCGTAGACTGTTTGAGACATTACTCCCATGGAGGAAAGTGCGCATGGTGACTGTTGTATTCAATCCCGATGCAATTTCTGTGTCTTATCAACAGTGTGATAGTCCACAGATTACAGAATGCCTCCAGATGTGCATCGGAAACTACTACTGGTCTTCAAGGGAACGATCAAAGCGTAGACTCTTTGAGACATTACTCCCATGGAGGAAAGTGCGCATGGTGACTGTTGTATTCAATCCCGATGCAATTTCAGTGTTTCATCAACACTCTGATAGTCCACAGATTACAGAATGCCTCCTGATGTGCATCGGAAACTACTACTGGTCTTCCAGGGAACGATCAAAGCGTAGACTGTTTGTGACATTACTCCCATGGAGGAAAGTGCTCATGGTGATTGTTGTATTCAATCCCGATGCAATTTCTGTGTTGCATCAACACTCTGATATTCCCCAGATTACAGAATGCCGCCAGATGTGCATCGGAAACTACTTCTGGTCTTCCAGGGAACGACGAAAGCATAGACTGTTTGAGACATACCCCTGTGGAGGAAAGTGCGCACGGTGACTGTTGTATTCAATCCCGATGCAATTTCTGTCTTTCATCAACACTCCGATAGTCCACAGATTACAGAATGCCTCCAGATGTGCATCGGAAACTACAACTGGTCTTCCAGGGAACGATCAAAGCCTAGACTGTTTGAGACATTGCTCCTATGGAGAAAAGTGCGCATGGTGACTGTGGTACTCAATCCCGATGCAATTTCTGTGTTTCATCACCACTCTGATAGTCCACAGATAACAGAACGCCTCCAGATGTGCATCGGAAGATTGCTACTGGTCTTCCAGGGAACGATCAAAGCGTAGACTGTTTGAGACATTACTCCCATGGACGAAAGTGCGCATGGTGACTGTTGTACTCAATCCCAATGCAATTTCTATGTTTCATCAACACTCTGATAGTCCACAGATTACAGAATGCCACCAGATGTGCATCGGAAACTACTACAGGTCTTCCAGGGAACGATCAAAGCGTAGACAGTTTGAGACATTACTGCCGTAGAGGAAAGTGCGCATGGTGACTGTTGCATTCAATCCCGATGCAATTTCTGTGTTTCATCAACACTCTGATAGTCCACAGATTACAGAATGCTACCAGATATGAATCGGAAACTACTACTGGTCTTCCAGGGAACGATCAAAGCGTAGACTGTTTGAGATATACCTCCAGTGGAGGAAAGTGCGCATGGTGACTGTTGTATTCAATCTAGATTCAATTCCTGTGTTTCATCAACACTTTGATAGTCCACAGATTACAGAATGCCTCCGGATGTGCATCGGAAACTACTACTGGTCTTCCAGGGAACGATCAAAGCGTAGACTGTTTGAAACATGGCTCCCATTGAGGAAAGTGCGCATGGTGACTGTTGTATTCAATCCCGATGCAATTTCAGTGTTTCACCAACACTCTGATAGTCCACAGATTACAGAATGCCTCCATATGTGCATTGGAAACTACTACTGGTCTTCCAGGGAACGATCAAAGCCTAGACTGTTTGAGACATTGCCCCCATGGAGGAAAGTGCGCATGGTGACTGTGGTACTCAATCCCGATGCAATTTCTGTGTTTCATCAACACTCTGATAGTCCACACATTACAGAATGCCGTGAGATGTGCATCGGAAACTACTACTGGTCTTCCAGGGAACTATCAAAGCTTAGACTGTTTCAGACATCACTCACATGGAGAAAAGTACGCATGGTGACTGTTGTATTCAATCCCGATGCAATTTCTGTGTTTCATCAACACTCTGATAGTCCACAGATTACAGAATGCCACCAGATGTGCATCGGAAACTACTACTGGTCTACCTTGGAACGATCAAAGAGTAGACTGTTTCAGACATTACTCCCATGGAGGAAAGTGCGGATGGTGACTGTTGTATTCAATCCCGATGCAATTTCCGTGTTTCATCAACACTCTGATAGTCCACAGATTACAGAATGCCTCCAGATGTGCATCAGAAACTACTACTGGTCTTCCAGGGAACGATCAAAGCGTAGACTGTTTGAGACATTACTCCCATGCAGGAAAGTGAGAATGGTGGCTGTTGTATTCAATTCCGAGGCAATTACTGTGTTTCATCAAAACTTTGAAGGTGCACAGATTACAGAAAGCCTCCAGATGTGCATCGAAAACTACTACCGGTCTTCCACGGAACGATTAAAGCGTAGACTGTTTGAGGATTACTCCCATGGAGGAAAGTGCGCACGGTGACTGTTGTATTCAATCCCGATTCAATTCCTTTGTTTCATCAACACTCTGATAGTCCACAGATTACAGAATGCCTCCATATGTGCATCGGAAACTACTACTGGTCTACCAGGGAACGATCAAAACGTAGACAGTTTGAGACATGGCTCCCATGGAGGAAAGTGCGCATGGTGACTGTTGTATTCAATCCCGATGCAATTTCTGTGTTTCATCCACACTCTGATAGTCCACAGATTGCAGAATGCCTCCATATATGCATCGGAAACTACTACTGGTCTTCCAGGGAACGATCAAATCGTAGACTGTTTGAGACAATACTCCCATCTAGGAATGTGCGCATTGTGACTGTTGTATTCAGTCCCGATGCAATTTCTGAGTCTCATCAACAGTCTGATAGTCCACAGATTACAGAATGCCTCCAGATGTGCATCGGATATTACTACTGGTCTTCCAGGGAACGATCAAAGCGTAGACTCTTTGAGACATTACTCCCATGGAGGAAAGTGCGCATGGTGACTGTTGTATTCAATCCCGATGCAATTTCAGTGTTTCATCAACACTCTGATAGCCCACAGATTACAGAATGAATCCTGATGTGCATCGGAAACTACTACTGGTGTTCCAGGGAACGATCAAACCCTAGACTGTTTGAGACATTGCTCCCATGGAGAAAAGTGCGCATGGTGACTGTGGTACTCAATCCCGATGCAATTTCTGTGTTTCATCACCACTCTGATAGTCCACAGATAACAGAATGCTTCCAGATGTGCATCGGAAACTGCTACTGGTCTTCCAGGGAACGATCAAAGCGTAGACTGTTTGAGACATTACTCCCATGGAGGAAAGTGCGCGTGGTGGCTGTTGTATTCAATTACGAGGCAATTACTGTGTTTCATCAACACTCTGATAGTCCACAGATTACAGAATGCCACCAGATGTGAATCGGAAAATACTACTGGTCTTCCAGGGAACGATCAAAGCGTAGACTGTTTGAGATATACCTCCAGTGGAGGAAAGTGCGCATGGTGACTGTTGTATTCAATCTAGATTCAATTCCTGTGTTTCATCAACACTCTGATAGTCCACAGATTACAGAATGCCTCCATATGTGCATTGGAAACTGCTACTGGTCTTCCAGGGAACGATCAAAGCGTAGACTGTTTGAGACATTACTCCCATGGAGGAAAGTGAGCATGGTGACTGTTGTATTCAATCCCAATGCAATTTCTGTGTTTCAACAACACTGTGATAGTCCACAGATTACAGAATGCCACCAGATGTGCATCGGATATTACTACTGGTCTTCCAGGGAGCGATCAAAGCGTAGACTGTTTGAGACATTACTCCCATGGAGGAAAGTGCGCATGGTGACTGTTGTATTCAATCCCGATGCAATTTCTGTGTTTCATCAACACTCTGATATTCCACAGATTACAGAATGCCGCCAGATGTGCATTGGAAACTACTTCTGGTCTTCCAGGGAACGACGAAAGCATAGACTGTTTGAGACATACCCCTGTGGAGGGATGTGCGCACAGTGACTGTTGTATTCAATCTCGATGCAATTTCTGTCTTTCATCAACACTCTGATAGTCCACAGATTACAGAATGCCTCCAGATGTGCATCGGAAACTACTACTGGTCTTCCAGGGAACGATCAAAGCGTAGACTGTTTGAGACATGGCTCCCATGGAGGAAAGTGCGCATGGTGACTGTTGTATTCAACTCCGATGCAATTTCAGTGTTTCATCAACACTCTGATAGTCCACAGATTACAGAATGCCTCCATATGTGCATTGGAAACTACTACTGGTCTTCCAGGGAACGATCAAATCGTAGACTGTTTGAGACATTACTCCCATAGAGGAAAGTGCGCATGGTGGCTGTTGTATTCAATTCCGAGGCAATTACTGTGTTTCTTCAAAACTTTGAAGGTCCACAGATTACAGAAAGCCTCCAGATGTGCATCGAAAACTACTATTGGTCTTCCACGGAACGATTAAAGCGTAGACTGTTTGAGGATTACCCCCATGGAGGAAATTGCGCATGGTGACTGTTGTATTCAAACCTGATGCAATTTCTGTGTTTCATCAACACTCTGATAGTCCACAGGTTACAGAATGTTACCAGACGTGCATCGGAAACTACTACTGGTCTTCAAGGGAACTATCAAACCCCAGACTGTTTGAGACATTAGTCCCATGGAGGAAAGTGGGCATGGTGACTGTTGTATTCAATCCCGATGCAATTTCTGTGTTTCATCAACACTCTGATAGTCCACAGTTTACAGAATGCCACCAGATGTGCATCGGAAACTACTACAGGTCTTCCAGGGAACGATCAAAGCGTAGACAGTTTAGGACATTACTGCCGTGGAGGAAAGTGCGCATGGTGACTGTTGCATCCAATCCCGATGCAATTTCTGTGTTTCATCAACACTCTGATAGTCCACAGATTACATAATGCTACCAGATGTGAATCGAAAACTACTACTGGTCTTCCAGGGAGCGATCAAAGCGTAGACTGTTTGATATATACCTCCAGTGGAGGAAAGTGCGCATGGTGACTGTTGTATTCAATCTAGATTCAATTTCTGTGTTTCATCAACACTCTGATAGTCCGCAGATTACAGAATGCCTCCAGATGTGCATCGGAAACTACTACTGGTCTTCCAGGGAACGATCAAAGCGTAGACTGTTTGAGACATTACTCCCATGGAGGAAAGTGCGCATGGTGACTGTTGTATTCAATCCCGATGCAATTTCAGTGTTTCATCAACACTCTGATAGTCCACAGATTACAGAATGCCTCCATATGTGCATTGGAAATTACTACTGGTCTTCCAGGGAACGATCAAATCGTAGACTGTTTGAGACATTACTCCCATGGAGGAAAGTGCGCATGGTGACTGTTGTATTCAATCCCGATGCAATTTCTGTGTCTTATCAACAGTGTGATAGTCCACAGATTACAGAATGCCTCCAGATGTGCATCGGAAACTACTACTGGTCTTCAAGGGAACGATCAAAGCGTAGACTCTTTGAGACATTACTCCCATGGAGGAAAGTGCGCATGGTGACTGTTGTATTCAATCCCGATGCAATTTCAGTGTTTCATCAACACTCTGATAGTCCACAGATTACAGAATGCCTCCTGATGTGCATCGGAAACTACTACTGGTCTTCCAGGGAACGATCAAAGCGTAGACTGTTTGTGACATTACTCCCATGGAGGAAAGTGCTCATGGTGATTGTTGTATTCAATCCCGATGCAATTTCTGTGTTGCATCAACACTCTGATATTCCCCAGATTACAGAATGCCGCCAGATGTGCATCGGAAACTACTTCTGGTCTTCCAGGGAACGACGAAAGCATAGACTGTTTGAGACATACCCCTGTGGAGGAAAGTGCGCACGGTGACTGTTGTATTCAATCCCGATGCAATTTCTGTCTTTCATCAACACTCCGATAGTCCACAGATTACAGAATGCCTCCAGATGTGCATCGGAAACTACAACTGGTCTTCCAGGGAACGATCAAAGCCTAGACTGTTTGAGACATTGCTCCTATGGAGAAAAGTGCGCATGGTGACTGTGGTACTCAATCCCGATGCAATTTCTGTGTTTCATCACCACTCTGATAGTCCACAGATAACAGAACGCCTCCAGATGTGCATCGGAAGATTGCTACTGGTCTTCCAGGGAACGATCAAAGCGTAGACTGTTTGAGACATTACTCCCATGGACGAAAGTGCGCATGGTGACTGTTGTACTCAATCCCAATGCAATTTCTATGTTTCATCAACACTCTGATAGTCCACAGATTACAGAATGCCACCAGATGTGCATCGGAAACTACTACAGGTCTTCCAGGGAACGATCAAAGCGTAGACAGTTTGAGACATTACTGCCGTAGAGGAAAGTGCGCATGGTGACTGTTGCATTCAATCCCGATGCAATTTCTGTGTTTCATCAACACTCTGATAGTCCACAGATTACAGAATGCTACCAGATATGAATCGGAAACTACTACTGGTCTTCCAGGGAACGATCAAAGCGTAGACTGTTTGAGATATACCTCCAGTGGAGGAAAGTGCGCATGGTGACTGTTGTATTCAATCTAGATTCAATTCCTGTGTTTCATCAACACTTTGATAGTCCACAGATTACAGAATGCCTCCGGATGTGCATCGGAAACTACTACTGGTCTTCCAGGGAACGATCAAAGCGTAGAGTGTTTGAAACATGGCTCCCATTGAGGAAAGTGCGCATGGTGACTGTTGTATTCAATCCCGATGCAATTTCAGTGTTTCACCAACACTCTGATAGTCCACAGATTACAGAATGCCTCCATATGTGCATTGGAAACTACTACTGGTCTTCCAGGGAACGATCAAAGCCTAGACTGTTTGAGACATTGCCCCCATGGAGGAAAGTGCGCATGGTGACTGTGGTACTCAATCCCGATGCAATTTCTGTGTTTCATCAACACTCTGATAGTCCACACATTACAGAATGCCGTGAGATGTGCATCGGAAACTACTACTGGTCTTCCAGGGAACTATCAAAGCTTAGACTGTTTCAGACATCACTCACATGGAGAAAAGTACGCATGGTGACTGTTGTATTCAATCCCGATGCAATTTCTGTGTTTCATCAACACTCTGATAGTCCACAGATTACAGAATGCCACCAGATGTGCATCGGAAACTACTACTGGTCTACCTTGGAACGATCAAAGAGTAGACTGTTTCAGACATTACTCCCATGGAGGAAAGTGCGGATGGTGACTGTTGTATTCAATCCCGATGCAATTTCCGTGTTTCATCAACACTCTGATAGTCCACAGATTACAGAATGCCTCCAGATGTGCATCAGAAACTACTACTGGTCTTCCAGGGAACGATCAAAGCGTAGACTGTTTGAGACATTACTCCCATGCAGGAAAGTGAGAATGGTGGCTGTTGTATTCAATTCCGAGGCAATTACTGTGTTTCATCAAAACTTTGAAGGTGCACAGATTACAGAAAGCCTCCAGATGTGCATCGAAAACTACTACCGGTCTTCCACGGAACGATTAAAGCGTAGACTGTTTGAGGATTACTCCCATGGAGGAAAGTGCGCACGGTGACTGTTGTATTCAATCCCGATTCAATTCCTTTGTTTCATCAACACTCTGATAGTCCACAGATTACAGAATGCCTCCATATGTGCATCGGAAACTACTACTGGTCTACCAGGGAACGATCAAAACGTAGACAGTTTGAGACATGGCTCCCATGGAGGAAAGTGCGCATGGTGACTGTTGTATTCAATCCCGATGCAATTTCTGTGTTTCATCCACACTCTGATAGTCCACAGATTGCAGAATGCCTCCATATATGCATCGGAAACTACTACTGGTCTTCCAGGGAACGATCAAATCGTAGACTGTTTGAGACAATACTCCCATCTAGGAATGTGCGCATTGTGACTGTTGTATTCAGTCCCGATGCAATTTCTGAGTCTCATCAACAGTCTGATAGTCCACAGATTACAGAATGCCTCCAGATGTGCATCGGATATTACTACTGGTCTTCCAGGGAACGATCAAAGCGTAGACTCTTTGAGACATTACTCCCATGGAGGAAAGTGCGCATGGTGACTGTTGTATTCAATCCCGATGCAATTTCAGTGTTTCATCAACACTCTGATAGCCCACAGATTACAGAATGAATCCTGATGTGCATCGGAAACTACTACTGGTGTTCCAGGGAACGATCAAACCCTAGACTGTTTGAGACATTGCTCCCATGGAGAAAAGTGCGCATGGTGACTGTGGTACTCAATCCCGATGCAATTTCTGTGTTTCATCACCACTCTGATAGTCCACAGATAACAGAATGCTTCCAGATGTGCATCGGAAACTGCTACTGGTCTTCCAGGGAACGATCAAAGCGTAGACTGTTTGAGACATTACTCCCATGGAGGAAAGTGCGCGTGGTGGCTGTTGTATTCAATTACGAGGCAATTACTGTGTTTCATCAACACTCTGATAGTCCACAGATTACAGAATGCCACCAGATGTGAATCGGAAAATACTACTGGTCTTCCAGGGAACGATCAAAGCGTAGACTGTTTGAGATATACCTCCAGTGGAGGAAAGTGCGCATGGTGACTGTTGTATTCAATCTAGATTCAATTCCTGTGTTTCATCAACACTCTGATAGTCCACAGATTACAGAATGCCTCCATATGTGCATTGGAAACTGCTACTGGTCTTCCAGGGAACGATCAAAGCGTAGACTGTTTGAGACATTACTCCCATGGAGGAAAGTGAGCATGGTGACTGTTGTATTCAATCCCAATGCAATTTCTGTGTTTCAACAACACTGTGATAGTCCACAGATTACAGAATGCCACCAGATGTGCATCGGATATTACTACTGGTCTTCCAGGGAGCGATCAAAGCGTAGACTGTTTGAGACATTACTCCCATGGAGGAAAGTGCGCATGGTGACTGTTGTATTCAATCCCGATGCAATTTCTGTGTTTCATCAACACTCTGATATTCCACAGATTACAGAATGCCGCCAGATGTGCATTGGAAACTACTTCTGGTCTTCCAGGGAACGACGAAAGCATAGACTGTTTGAGACATACCCCTGTGGAGGGATGTGCGCACAGTGACTGTTGTATTCAATCTCGATGCAATTTCTGTCTTTCATCAACACTCTGATAGTCCACAGATTACAGAATGCCTCCAGATGTGCATCGGAAACTACTACTGGTCTTCCAGGGAACGATCAAAGCGTAGACTGTTTGAGACATGGCTCCCATGGAGGAAAGTGCGCATGGTGACTGTTGTATTCAACTCCGATGCAATTTCAGTGTTTCATCAACACTCTGATAGTCCACAGATTACAGAATGCCTCCATATGTGCATTGGAAACTACTACTGGTCTTCCAGGGAACGATCAAATCGTAGACTGTTTGAGACATTACTCCCATGGAGGAAAGTGCGCATGGTGACTGTTGTATTCAATCTAGATTCAATTCCTGTGTTTCATCAACACTCTGATAGTCCACAGATTACAGAATGCCTCCAGATGTGCATCGGAAAGTACTACTGGTCTTCCAGGGAACGATCAAAGCGTAGACTGTTTGAAACATTTCTCCCATGGAGGAAAGTGCGCATGGTGACTGTTGTATTCACCCCGATGCAATTTCAGTGTTTCATCAACACTCTGATAGTCCACAGATTACAGAATGCCTCCATATGTGCATTGGAAACTACTACTGGTCTTCCACGGAACGATCAAATCGTAGACTGTTTGAGACATTACTCCCATGGAGGAAAGTGCGCATGGTGACAGTTGCATTCAATCCCGATGATATTTCTGTGTCTCATCAACAGTCTGATAGTCCACAGATTACAGAATGCCTCCAGATGTGCATCAGAAACTACTACTGGTCTTCAAGGGAACGATCAAAGCGTAGACTGTTTGAGACATTACTCCCATGGAGGAAAGTGAGCATGGTGACTGTTGTATTCAATCCCAATGCAATTTCTGTGTTTCATCAACACTCTGATAGTCCACAGATTACAGAAAGCCTCCAGATGTGCATCGGAAACTACTACTGGTCTTCCAGGGAACGATCAAAGCGTAGACAGTTTGAGACATGGCTCCCATGGAGGAAAGTGCGCATGGTGACTGTTGTATTCAACTCCGATGCAATTTCAGTGTTTCATCAACACTCTGATAGTCCACAGATTACAGAATGCCTCCATATGTGCATTGGAAACTACTACTGGTCTTCCAGGGAACGATCAAATCGTAGACTGTTTGAGACATTACTCCCATGGAGGAAAGTGCGCATGGTGACTGTTGTATTCAATCTAGATTCAATTCCTGTGTTTCATCAACACTCTGATAGTCCACAGATTACAGAATGCCTCCATATGTGCATTGGAAACTACTACTGGTCTTCCACGTAACGATCAAATCGTAGACTGTTTGAGACATTACTCCCATGGAGGAAAGTGCGCATGGTGACAGTTGCATTCAATCCCGATGATATTTCTGTGTCTCATCAACAGTCTGATAGTCCACAGATTACAGAATGCCTCCAGATGTGCATCAGAAACTACTACTGGTCTTCAAGGGAACGATCAAAGCGTAGACTGTTTGAGACATTACTCCCATAGAGGAAAGTGAGCATGGTGACTGTTGTATTCAATCCCAATGCAATTTCTGTGTTTCATCAACACTCTGATAGTCCACAGATTACAGAATGCCACCAGATGTGCATCGGAAACTACTACAGGTCTTCCAGGGAACGATCAAAGCGTAGACAGTTTGAGACATTACTGCCGTAGAGGAATGTGCGCATGGTGATTGTTGCATTCAATCCCGATGCAATTTCTGTGTTTCATCAACACTCTGATAGTCCACAGATTACAGAATGCTACCAGATGTGAATCGGAAACTACTACTGGTCTTCCAGGGAACGATCAAAGCGTAGACTGTTTTAGATATACCTCCAGTGGAGGAAAGTGCGCATGGTGACTGTTGTATTCAATCTAGATTCAATTCCTGTGTTTCATCAACACTCTGATAGTCCACAGCTTACAGAATGCCACCATATGTCTATCGGAAACTACTACTGGTCATCCAGGGAACGATCAATGCGTAGACTGTTTGAGACATAACTCCTGTGGAGGAAAGTGCGCATGGTGACTGTTGTATCAATCCCCATGCAATTTCTGTGTTTCATCAACACTCTGATAGTCCACAAATTACAGAATGCCACGAGATGTCCATCGGAACCTACTACTGGTCTTCCAGGGAACTATCAAAGCGTAGACTGTTTCAGACATTACTCCCATGGAGAAAAGTGTGCATGGTGACTGTTGTATTCAATCCCGATGCAATTTCTGTGTCTCATTAACACTCTGATAGTCCACAGATTACAGAATGCCACCAGATGTGCATCGGAAACAACTACTGGTCTACCAGGGAACGATCAAAGTGTAGACTGTTTCAGACATTACTCCCATGGAGGAAAGTGCGGATAGCGACTGTTGTATTCAATCCCGATGCAATTTCCGTGTTTCGTCAACACTCTGATACTCCACAGATTACAGAATGCCTCCAGACGGGCATCAGAAACTACTACTCGTCTTCCTGGGAACGATCAAAGCGTAGACTGTTTGAGACATTACTCCCACGGAGGGAAGTGAGCATGGTGACTGTTGTTTTCAATCCCGACGCAATTTCTGTGTTTCATCAACACTCTGATAGTCCACAGATTACAGAAAGCCTCCAGATGTGCATCGGAAACTGCTACTGGTCTTCCAGGGAACGATCAAATCGTAGACTGTTTGAGACATTACTCCCATGGAGGAAAGTGCGCATGGTGGCTGTTGTAGTCAATTCCGAGGCAATTACTGTGTTTCATCAAAACTTTGAAGGTCCACAGATTACAGAAAGCCTCCAGATGTGCATCGAAAACTACTACCGGTCTTCCACGGAACGATTAAAGTGTAGACTGTTTGAGGATTACTCCCATGGAAGAAAGTGCGCACGGTGACTGTTGTATTCAATCCCCATTCAATTCCTTTGTTTCATCAACACTCTGATAGTCCACAGATTACAGAATGCCTCCATATGTGAATCGGAAACTACTACTGGTCTTCCAGGGAACGATCAAAGCGTAGACAGTTTGAGACATGGCTCCCATGGAGGAAAGTGCGCATGGTGACTGTTGTATTCAATCCCGATGCAATTTCTGTGTTTCATCCCCACTCTGATAGTCCACAGATTGCAGAATGCCTCCATATATGCATCGGAAACTATTACTGGTCTTCCAGGGAACTATCAAATCGTAGACTGTTTGAGACAATACTCCCATCTAGGAAAGTGCGCATGGTGACTGTTGTATTCAATCCCGATGCAATTTCTGTGTCGCATCAACAGTCTGATAGTCCACAGATTACAGAATGCCTCCAGATGTGCATCGGATATTACTACTGGTCTTCCAGGGAACGATCAAAGCGTAGACTGTTTGAGACATTACTCCCATAAAGGAAAGTGCGCATGGTGGCTGTTGTATTCAATTCCGAGGCAATTACTGTGTTTCTTCAAAACTTTGAAGGTCCACAGATTACAGAAAGCCTCCAGATGTGCATCGAAAACTACTACTGGTCTTCAAGGGAACTATCAAACCTCAGACTGTTTGAGACATTAGTCCCATGGAGGAAAGTGGGCATGGTGACTGTTGTATTCAATCCCGATGCAATTTCTGAGTTTCATCAACACTCTGATAGTCCACAGTTTACAGAATGCCACCAGATGTGCATCGGAAACTACTACAGGTCTTCCAGGGAACGATCAAAGCGTAGACAGTTTAGGACATTACTGCCGTGGAGGAAAGTGTGCATGGTGACTGTTGCATCCAATCCCGATGCTATTTCTGTGTTTCATCAACACTCTGATAGTCCACAGATTACAGAATGCTACCAGATGTGAATCGGAAACTACTACTGGTCTTCCAGGGAGCGATCAAAGCGTAGACTGTTTGATATATACCTCCAGTGGAGGAAAGTGCGCATGGTGACTGTTGTATTCAATCTAGATTCAATTCCTGTGTTTCATCAACACTCTGATAGTCCGCAGATTACAGAATGCCTCCAGATGTGCATCGGAAACTACTACTGGTCTTCCAGGGAACGATCAAAGCGTAGACTGTTTGAGACATGGCTCCCATGGAGGAAAGTGCGCATGGTGACTGTTGTATTCAATCCCGATGCAATTTCAGTGTTACATCAACACTCTGATAGTCCACAGATTACAGAATGCCTCCATATGTGCATTGGAAACTACTACTGGTCTTCCAGGGAACGATCAAATCGTAGACTGTTTGAGACATTACTCCCATGGAGGAAAGTGCGCATGGTGACTGTTGTATTCAATCCCGATGCAATTTCTGTGTCTCATCAACAGTGTGATAGTCCACAGATTACAGAATGCCTCCAGATGTGCATCGGAAACTACTACTGGTCTTCAAGGGGACGATCAAAGCGTAGACTCTTTGAGACATTACTCCCATGGAGGAAAGTGCGCATGGTGACTGTTGTATTCAATCCCGATGCAATTTCAGTGTTTCATCAACACTCTGATAGTCCACAGATTACAGAATGCCTCCTGATGTGCATCGGAAACTACTACTGGTCTTCCAGGGAACGATCAAAGCGTAGACTGTTTGTGACATTACTCCCATGGAGGAAAGTGCGCATGGTGACTGTTGTATTCAATCCCGATGCAATTTCTGTGTTGCATCAACACTCTGATATTCCCCAGATTACAGAATGCCGCCAGATGTGCATCGGAAACTACTTCTGGTCTTCCAGGGAACGACGAAAGCATAGACTGTTTGAGACATACCCCTGTGGAGGAAAGTGCGCACGGTGACTGTTGTATTCAATCCCGATGCAATTTCTGTCTTTCATCAACACTCCGATAGTCCACAGATTACAGAATGCCTCCAGATGTGCATCGGAAACTACAACTGGTCTTCCAGGGAACGATCAAAGCCTAGACTGTTTGAGACATTGCTCCTATGGAGAAAAGTGCGCATGGTGACTGTGGTACTCAATCCCGATGCAATTTCTGTGTTTCATCACCACTCTGATAGTCCACAGATAACAGAATGCCTCCAGATGTGCATCGGAAGATTGCTACTGGTCTTCGAGGGAACGATCAAATCGTAGACTGTTTGAGACATTACTGCCGTAGAGGAAAGTGCGCATGGTGACTGTTGCATTCAATCCCGATGCAATTTCTGTGTTTCATCAACACTCTGATAGTCCACAGATTACAGAATGCTACCAGATATGAGTCGGAAACTACTACTGGTCTTCCAGGGGACGATCAAAGCGTAGACTGTTTGAGATATACCTCCAGAGGGGGAAAGTGCGCATGGTGACTGTTGTATTCAATCTAGATTCAATTCCTGTGTTTCATCAACACTTTGATAGTCCACAGATTACAGAATGCCTCCGGATGTGCATCGGAAACTACTACTGGTCTTCCAGGGAACGATCAAAGCGTAGACTGTTTGAAACATGGCTCCCATTGAGGAAAGTGCGCATGGTGACTGTTGTATTCAATCCCGATGCAATTTCAGTGTTTCACCAACACTCTGATAGTCCACAGATTACAGAATGCCTCCATATGTGCATTGGAAACTACTACTGGTCTTCCAGGGAACGATCAAATCGTAGACTGTTTGAGACATTACTCCCATGGAGGAAAGTGCGCATGGTGGCTGTTGTATTCAATCCCGATGCAATTTCTGTGTCTCATCAACACTCTGATAGTCCACACATTACAGAATGCCATGAGATGTGCATCGGAAACTACTAGTGGTCTTCAAGGGAACGATCAAAGCGTAGACTCTTTGAGACATTACTCCCATGGAGGAGAGTGCGCATGGTGACTGTTGTATTCAATCCCGATGCAATTTCTGTGTTTCATCAACACTCTGATAGTCCACAGATTACAGAATGCCTCAAGATGTGCATCGGAAACTACTACTGGTATTCCAGGGAACGATCAAAGCGTAGACTGTTTGTGACATTACTCCCATGGAGGAAAGTGCGCATGGTGACTGTTGTATTCAATCCCGATGCAATTTCTGTGTTTCATCAACACTCTGATAGTCCACAGATTACAGAATGCCACCAGATGTGCATCGGAAACTACTACTGGTCTACCTTGGAACGATCAAAGAGTAGACTGTTTCAGACATTACTCCCATGGAGGAAAGTGCGGATGGTGACTGTTGTATTCAATCCCGATGCAATTTCCGTGTTTCATCAACACTCTGATAGTCCACAGATTACAGAATGCCTCCAGATGTGCATCAGAAACTACTACTGGTCTTCCAGGGAACGATCAAAGCGTAGACTGTTTGAGATATACCTCCAGTGGAGGAAAGTGCGCATGGTGACTGTTGTATTCAATCTAGATTCAATTCCTTTGTTTCATCCACACTCTGATAGTCCACAGATTGCAGAATGCCTCCATATATGCATCGGAAACTACTACTGGTCTTCCAGGGAACGATCAAATCGTAGACTGTTTGAGACAATACTCCCATCTAGGAATGTGCGCATTGTGACTGTTGTATTCAATCCCGATGCAATTTCTGTGTCTCATCAACAGTCTGATGGTCCACAGATTACAGAATGCCTCCAGATGTGAATCGGATATTACTACTGGTCTTCCAGGGAGCGATCAAAGCGTAGACTGTTTGAGACATTACTCCCATGGAGGAAAGTGCGCGTGGTGGCTGTTGTATTCAATTCCGAGGCAATTACTGTGTTTCATCAACACTCTGATAGTCCACAGATTACAGAATGCCACCAGATGTGAATCGGAAACTACTACTGGTCTTCCAGGGAACGATCAAAGCGTAGACTGTTTGAGATATACCTCCAGTGGAGGAAAGTGCGCATGGTGACTGTTGTATTCAATCTAGATTCAATTCCTTTGTTTCATCAACACTCTGATAGTCCACAGATTACAGAATGCCTCCATATGTGCATTGGAAACTACTACTGGTCTTCCACGGAACAATTAAAGCGTAGACTGTTTGAGGATTACTCCCATGGAGGAAAGTGCGCACGGTGACTGTTGTATTCAATCCCGATGCAATTTCTGTCTTTCATCAACACTCCGATGGTCCACAGTTTACAGAATGATTCCAGATGTGCATCGGAAACTACAACTGGTCTTCCAGGGAACGATCAAAGCCTAGACTGTTTGAGACATTGCTCCCATGGAGAAAAGTGCGCATGGTGACTGTGGTACTCAATCCCGATGCAATTTCTGTGTTTCATCACCACTCTGATAGTCCACAGATAACAGAATGCTTCCAGATGTGCATCGGAAACTGCTACTGGTCTTCCAGGGAACGATCAAAGCGTAGACTGTTTGAGACATTACTCCCATGGAGGAAAGTGAGCATGGTGACTGTTGTATTCAATCCCAATGCAATTTCTGTGTTTCAACAACACTGTGATAGTCCACAGATTACAGAATGCCACCAGATGTGCATCGGAAACTACTACAGGTCTTCCAGGGAACGATCAAAGCGTAGACAGTTTGAGACATTACTGCCGTAGACGAAAGTGCACATGGTGACTGTTGCGTTCAATCCCGATGCAATTTCTGTGTTTCATCAACACTCTGATAGTCCACAGATTACAGAATGCTACCAGATGTGAATCGGAAACTACTACTGGTTTTCCAGGGAACGATCAAAGCGTAGACTGTTTGAGATATACCTCCAATGGAGGAAAGTACGCATGGTGACTGTTGTATTCAATCTGGATTCAATTCCTGTGTTTCATCAACACTCTGATAGTCCACAGATTACAGAATGCCTCCAGATGTGCATCGGAAACTACTACTGGTCTTCCAGGGAACGATCAAAGCGTAGACTGTTTGAGACATGGCTCCCATGGAGAAAAGTGCGCATGGTGACTGCTGTATTCAATCGCGATGCAATTTCAGTGTTTCATCAACACTCTGATAGACCACAGATTACAGAATGCCTCCATATGTGCATTGGAAACTACTACTGGTCTTCCAGGGAACGATCAAATCGTAGACTGTTTGAGACATTACTCCCATGGAGGAAAGTGCGCATGGTGACTGTTGTATTCAATCCCGATGCAATTTCTGTGTCTCATCAACAGTCTGATAGTCCACAGATTACAGAATGCCTCCAGATGTGCATCGAAAACTACTACTGGTCTTCAAGGGAACGATCAAAGCGTAGACTCTTTGACACATTACTCCCATGGAGGAGAGTGGGCATGGTGACTGTTGTATTCAATCCCGATGCAATTTCAGTGTTTCATCAACACTCTGATATTCCACAGATTACAGAATGCCTCCAGATGTGCATCGGAAACTACTACTGGTCTTCCAGGGAACCATCAAAGCGTAGACTGTTTGTGACATTACTCCCATGGAGGAAAGTGCGCATGGTGACTGTTGTATTCAATCCAGATGCAATTTCTGTGTTTCATCAACACTATGATATTCCACAGATTACAGAATGCCGCCAGATGTGCATCGGAAACTACTTCTGGTCTTCCAGGGAACGACGATAGCATAGACTCTTTGAGACATAACCCTGTGGAGGAAAGTGCGAACAGTGACTGTTGTATTCAATCCCAATGCAATTTCTGTGTTTCATCAACACTCTGATAGTCCACACATTACAGAATGCCATGAGATGTGCTTCGGAAACTACTACTGGTCTACCTTGGAACGATTAAAGAGTAGACTGTTTCAGACTTTACTCCCTTGGAAGAAAGTGCGGATGGTGATGTTGTATTCAATCCCGATGCAATTTCCGTGTTTCATCAACACTCTGATAGTCCACAGATTACAGAATGCCTCCAGATGTGCATCACAAACTACTACTGGTCTTCCAGGGAACGATCAAAGCGTAGACTGTTTGAGACATTACTCCCATAGAGGAAAGTGCGCATGGTGGCTGTTGTATTCAATTCCGAGGCAATTACTGAGTTTCATCAACACTTTGAAGGTCCACAGATTACAGAAAGCCTCCAGATGTGCACCGGAAACTACTACTGGTCTTCCACGGAACGATTAAAAGCGTAGACTGTTTGAGGATTACTCCCATGGTGGAAAGTGCGCATGGTGACTGTTGTATTCAATCCCGATGCAATTTCTGTGTTTCATCAACACTCTGATAGTCCACAGGTTACAGAATGCCACCAGACGTGCATCGGAAACTACTACTGGTCTTCCAGGGAACGATCAAAGCCTAGACTGTTTGAGACATTGCTCCCATGGAGGAAAGTGCGCATGGTGACTGTGGTACTCAATCCCGATGCAATTTCTGTGTTTCATCAACACTCTGATAGTCCACAGATTACAGAATGCCTCCAGATGTGCATCAGAAACTACTACTGGTCTTCCAGGGAACGATCAAAGCGTAGACTGTTTGAGACATTACTCCCATGGAGGAAAGTGAGCATGGTGACTGTTGCATTCAATCCCGATGCAATTTCTGTGTTTCATCAACACTCTGATAGTCCACAGATTACAGAATGCTACCAGATGTGAATCGGAAACTACTACTGGTCTTCCAGGGAACGATCAAAGCGTAGACTGTTTGAGATATACCTCCAGTGGAGGAAAGTGCGCATGGTGACTGATGTATTCAATCTGGATTCAATTCCTGTGTTTCATCAACACTCAGATAGTCCACAGATTACAGAATGCCTCCAGATGTGCATCGGAAACTACTACTGGTCTTCCAGGGAACGATCAAAGCGTAGACTGTTTGAGACATGGTTCCCATGGAGGAAAGTGCGCATGGTGACTGTTGTATTCAATCCCGATGCAATTTCAGTGTCTCATCAACAGTCTGATAGTCCACAGATTACAGAATGCCTCCAGATGTGCATAGAAAACTACTACTGGTCTTCAAGGGAACGATCAAAGCGTAGACTCTTTGAGACATTACCCCCATGGAGGAGAGTGCGCATGGTGACTGTTGTATTCAATCCCGATGCAATTTCGGTGTTTCATGAACACTCAGATAGTCCACAGATTACAGAATGCCTCCTGATGTGCATCGGAAACTACTACTGGTCTTCCAGGGAACGATCAAAGCGTAGACTGTTTGTGACATTACTCCCATGGAGGAAAGTGCGCATGGTGACTGTTGTATTCAATCCCGATGCAATTTCTGTGTTTCATCAACACTCTGATAGTCTACAGATTACAGAATGCCACCAGATGTGCATCGGAAACTACTACTGGTCTACCTTGGAACGATCAAAGAGTAGACTGTTTCAGACATTACTCCCATGGAGGAAAGTGCGGATGGTGACTGTTGTATTCAATCCCGATGCAATTTCCGTGTTTCATCAACACTCTGATAGTCCACAGATTACAGAATGCCTCCAGATGTGCATCAGAAACTACTACTGGTCTTCCAGGGAACGATCAAAGCGTAGACTGTTTGAGACATTACTCCCATGGAGGAAAGTGAGCATGGTGACTGTTGTATTCAATCCCGACGCAATTTCTGTGTTTCATCAACACTCTGATAGTCCACAGATTACAGAAAGCCTCCAGATGTGCATCGGAAACTACTACTGGTCTTCCAGGGAACGATCAAATCGTAGACTCTTTGAGACATTACTCCCATGGAGGAAAGTGCGCATGGTGGCTGTTGTATTCAATTCCGAGGCAATTACTGTGTTTCATCAAAACTTTGAAGGTGCACAGATTACAGAAAGCCTCCAGATGTGCATCGAAAACTACTACCGGTCTTCCACGGAACGATTAAAGCGTAGACTGTTTGAGGATTACTCCCATGGAGGAAAGTGCGCACGGTACTGTTGTATTCAATCCCGATTCAATTCCTTTGTTTCATCAACACTCTGATAGTCCACAGATTACAGAATGCTTCCATATGTGCATCGGAAACTACTACTGGTCTAATTGGGAACGATCAAAACGTAGACAGTTTGAGACATGGCTCCCATGGAGGAAAGTGCGCATGGTGACTGTTGTATTCAATCCCGATGCAATTTTTGTGTTTCATCCACACTCTGATAGTCCACAGATTGCAGAATGCCTCCATATATGCATCGGAAACTACTACTGGTCTTCCAGGGAACGATCAAATCGTAGACTGTTTGAGACAATACTCCCATCTAGGAATGTGCGCATTGTGACTGTTGTATTCAATCCCGATGCAATTTCTGTGTCTCATCAACAGTCTGATAGTCCACAGATTACAGAATGCCTCCAGATGTGCATCGGATATTACAACTGGTCTTCCAGGGAGCTATCAAAGCGTAGACTGTTTGAGACATTACTCCCATGGAGGAAAGTGCGCGTGGTGGCTGTTGTATTCAATTCCGAGGCAATTACTGTGTTTCATCAACACTCTGATAGTCCACAGATTACAGAATGCCACCAGATGTGAATCGGAAACTACTACTGGTCTTCCAGGGAACGATCAAAGCGTAGACTGTTTGAGATATACCTCCAGTGGAGGAAAGTGCGCATGGTGACTGTTGTATTCAATCTAGATTCAATTCCTTTGTTTCATCAACACTCTGATAGTCCACAGATTACAGAATGCCTCCATATGTGCATTGGAAACTACTACTGGTCTTCCAGGGAACGATCAAATCGTAGACTGTTTGAGACATTACTCCCATGGAGGAAAGTGCGCATGGTGACTGTTGTATTCATTCCCGATGCAATTTCTGTGTCTCATCAACAGTCTGATAGTCCACAGATTACAGAATGCCTCCAGATGTGCATCGGAAACTACTACTGGTCTTCAAGGGAACGATCAAAGCGTAGACTCTTTGAGACATTACTCCCATGGAGGAAAGTGCGCATGGTGACTGTTGTATTCAATCCCGATGCAATTTCAGTGTTTCATCAACACTCTGATAGCCCACAGATTACAGAATGAATCCTGATGTGCATCGGAAACTACTACTGGTGTTCCAGGGAACGATCAAAGCGTAGACTGTTTGTGACATTACTCCCATGGAGGAAAGTGCGCACGGTGACTGTTGTATTCAATCCCGATGCAATTTCTGTCTTTCATCAACACTCCGATGGTCCACAGATTACAGAATGCCTCCAGATGTGCATCGGAAACTACAACTGGTCTTCCAGGGAACGATCAAAGCCTAGACTGTTTGAGACATTGCTCCCATGGAGAAAAGTGCGCATGGTGACTGTGGTACTCAATCCCGATGCAATTTCTGTGTTTCATCACCACTCTGATAGTCCACAGATAACAGAATGCTTCCAGATGTGCATCGGAAACTGCTACTGGTCTTCCAGGGAACGATCAAAGCGTAGACTGTTTGAGACATTACTCCCATGGAGGAAAGTGAGCATGGTGACTGTTGTATTCAATCCCAATGCAATTTCTGTGTTTCAACAACACTGTGATAGTCCACAGATTACAGAATGCCACCAGATGTGCATCGGAAACTACTACAGGTCTTCCAAGGAACGATCAAAGCGTAGACAGTTTGAGACATTACTGCCGTAGAGGAAAGTGCACATGGTGACTGTTGCGTTCAATCCCGATGCAATTTCTGTGTTTCATCAACAGTCTGATAGTCCACAGATTACAGAATGCCTCCAGATGTGCATCGGAAACTACTACTGGTCTTCCAGGGAACGATCAAAGCGTAGACTGTTTGAGACATGGCTCCCATGGAGAAAAGTGCGCATGGTGACTGCTGTATTCAATCGCGATGCAATTTCAGTGTTTCATCAACACTCTGATAGTCCACAGATTACAGAATGCCTCCATATGTGCATTGGAAACTACTACTGGTCTTCCAGGGAACGATCAAATCGTAGACTGTTTGAGACATTACTCCCATGGAGGAAAGTGCGCATGGTGACTGTTGTATTCAATCCCGATGCAATTTCTGTGTCTCATCAACAGTCTGATAGTCCACAGATTACAGAATGCCTCCAGATGTGCATCGGAAACTACTACTGGTCTTCCAGGGAACGATCAAAGCGTAGACTGTTTGAGACATGGCTCCCATGGAGAAAAGTGCGCATGGTGACTGTTGCATTCAATCCCGATGCAATTTCTGTGTTTCATCAACACTCTGATAGTCCACAGATTACAGAATGCCACCAGATGTGCTTCGGAAACTACTACTGGTCTACCTTGGAACGATTAAAGAGTAGACTGTTTCAGACTTTACTCCCTTGGAAGAAAGTGCGGATGGTGATGTTGTATTCAATCCCGAAGCAATTTCCGTGTTTCATCAACACTCTGATAGTCCACAGATTACAGAATGCCTCCAGATGTGCATCACAAACTACTACTGGTCTTCCAGGGAACGATCAAAGCGTAGACTGTTTGAGTTATTACTCCCATAGAGGAAAGTGCGCATGGTGGCTGTTGTATTCAATTCCGAGGCAATTACTGAGTTTCATCAACACTTTGAAGGTCCACAGATTACAGAAAGCCTCCAGATGTGCATCGGAAACTACTACTGGTCTTCCACGGAACGATTAAAGCGTAGACTGTTTGAGGATTACTCCCATGGAGGAAAGTGCGCATGGTGACTGTTGTATTCAATCCCGATGCAATTTCTGTGTTTCATCAACACTCTGATAGTCCACAGGTTACAGAATGCCACCAGACGTGCATCGGAAACTACTACTGGTCTTCCAGGGAACGATCAAAGCCTAGACTGTTTGAGACATTGCTCCCATGGAGGAAAGTGCGCATGGTGACTGTGGTACTCAATCCCGATGCAATTTCTGTGTTTCATCAACACTCTGATAGTCCACAGATTACAGAATGCCTCCAGATGTGCATCAGAAACTACTACTGGTCTTCCAGGGAACGATCAAAGCGTAGACTGTTTGAGACATTACTCCCATGGAGGAAAGTGAGCATGGTGACTGTTGCATTCAATCCCGATGCAATTTCTGTGTTTCATCAACACTCTGATAGTCCACAGATTACAGAATGCTACCAGATGTGAATCGGAAACTACTACTGGTCTTCCAGGGAACGATCAAAGCGTAGACTGTTTGAGATATACCTCCAGTGGAGGAAAGTGCGCATGGTGACTGATGTATTCAATCTGGATTCAATTCCTGTGTTTCATCAACACTCAGATAGTCCACAGATACAGAATGCCTCCAGATGTGCATCGGAAACTACTACTGGTCTTCCAGGGAACGATCAAAGCGTAGACTGTTTGAGACATGGTTCCCATGGAGGAAAGTGCGCATGGTGACTGTTGTATTCAATCCCGATGCAATTTCAGTGTCTCATCAACAGTCTGATAGTCCACAGATTACAGAATGCCTCCAGATGTGCATCGAAAACTACTACTGGTCTTCAAGGGAACGATCAAAGCGTAGACTCTTTGAGACATTACTCCCATGGAGGAGAGTGCGCATGGTGACTGTTGTATTCAATCCCGATGCAATTTCGGTGTTTCATCAACACTCTGATAGTCCACAGATTACAGAATGCCTCCTGATGTGCATCGGAAACTACTACTGGTCTTCCAGGGAACGATCAAAGCGTAGACTGTTTGTGACATTACTCCCATGGAGGAAAGTGCGCATGGTGACTGTTGTATTCAATCCCGATGCAATTTCTGTGTTTCATCAACACTCTGATATTCCACAGATTACAGAATGCCGCCAGATGTGCATCGGAAACTACTTCTGGTCTTCCAATGAACGACGAAAGCATAGACTGTTTGAGACATACCCCTGTGGAGGAAAGTGCGAACGGTGACTGTTGTATTCAATCCCGATGCAATTTCTGTGTTTCATCAACACACTGATAGTCCACACATTACAGAATGCCATGAGATGTGCATCGGAAACTACTACTGGTCTTCCAGGGAACTATCAAAGCGTAGACTGTTTGAGATATACCTCCAGTGGAGGAAAGTGCGCATGGTGACTGATGTATTCAATCTGGATTCAATTCCTGTGTTTCATCAACACTCTGATAGTCCACAGATTACAGAATGCCTCCTGATGTGCATCGGAAACTACTACTGGTCTTCCAGGGAACGATCAAACCCTAGACTGTTTGAGACATTGCTCCCATGGAGAAAAGTGCGCATGGTGACTGTTGTATTCAATCCCGATGCAATTTCTGTGTTTCATCAACACTCTGGTAGTCCACAGATTACAGAATGCCACCAGATGTGCTTCGGAAACTACTACTGGTCTACCTTGGAACGATCAAAGAGTAGACTGTTTCTGACATTACTCCCATGGAGGAAAGTGCGGATGGAGACTGTTGTATTCAATCCCGATGCAATTTCCGTGTTTCATCAACTCTCTGATAGTCCACAGATTACAGAATTCCTCCAGATGTGCATCAGAAACTACTACTGGTCTTAAAGGGAACGATCAAAGCGTTGACTGTTTGAGTCATTACTACCATAGAGGAAAGTGCGCATGGTGGCTGTTGTATTCAATTCCGAGGCAATTTCTGTGTTTCATCAACACTCTGATAGTCCACAGGTTACAGAATGCCACCAGACGTGAATCGGAAACTACTACTGGTCTTCCAGGGAACGATCAAAGCATAGACTGTTTGAGACATTGCTCCCATGGACGAAAGTGCGCATGGTGACTGTGGTACTCAATCCCGATGCAATTTCTGTGTTTCATCAACACTCTGATAGTCCACAGATTACAGAATGCCTCCAGATGAGCATCGGAAACTACAACTGGTCTTGCAGGGAACGATCAAAGCCTAGACTGTTTGAGACATTGCTCCCATGGAGGCAAGTGCGCATGGTGACTGTGGTACTCAATCCCGATGCAATTTCTGTGTTTCATCGCCACTCTGATGGTCCCCAGATAACAGAATGCCTCCAGATGTGCCACGGAAACTGCTACTGGTCTTCCAGGGAACGATCAAAGCGTAGACTGTTTGAGACATTACTCCCATGGAGGAAAGTGAGCATGGTGACTGTTGTATTCAATCCCGATGCAATTTCTGTGTTTCATCAACACTCTGATATTCCACAGATTACAGAATGCCACCAGATGTGCATCGAAAACTACTACTGGTCTTCCAGGGAACGACGAGAGCACAGACTGTTTGAAACATACCCCCGTGGAGGAAAGTGCGCACGGTGACTGTTGTATTCAATCCCGATGCAATTTCAGTGTTTCATCAACACTCTGATAGTCCACAGATTACAGAATGCCTCCTGATATGCATCGGAAACTACTACTGGTCTTCCAGGGAACGATCAAAGCGTAGACTTTCTGTGACATTACTCCCATGGAGGAAAGTGCGCATGGTGACTGTTGTATTCAATCCCGATGCAATTTCTCTGTTTCATCAACACTCTGATATTCCACAGATTACAGAATGTCGCCAGATGTGCATCGGAAACTACTTCTGGTCTTCAAGGGAACGACGAAAGCATAGACTGTTTGAGACATACCCCTGTGGAGGAAAGTGCGCACGGTGACTGTTGTATTCAATCCCGATGCAATTTCTGTCTTTCATCAACACTCTGATAGTCCACAGATTACAGAATGCCTCCAGATGTGCATCGGAAACTACAACTGGTCTTCCAGGGAACGATCAAAGCCTAGACTGTTTGAGACATTGCTCCCATGGAGGAAAGTGCGCTTGGTGACTGTGGTACTCAATCCCGACGCAATTTCTTTGTTTCATCACCACTCCGATAGTCCACAGATAACGGAATGCCTCCAGATGTGCATCGGAAACTGCTACTGGTCTTCCAGGGAACGATCAAAGCCTAGCCTGTTTGAGATATTGCTCCCATGGAGGAAAGTGCGCATGGTGACTGTGGTACTCAATCCCGATGCAATTTCTGTGTTTCATCAACACTCTGATAGTCCACAGATTACAGAATGCCTCCAGATGTGCATCAGAAACTACCACTGGTCTTCCAGGGTACGATCAAAACGTAGACTGTTTGAGACATGGCTCCCATGGAGGAAAGTGCGCATGGTGACTGTTGTATTCAATCCCGATGCAATTTCTGTGTTTCATCAACACTCTGATAGTCCACAAATTACAGAATGCCTCCCGATGTGCATCGGAAACTACAACTGGTCTTGCAGGGAACGATCAAAGCCTAGACCGTTTGAGACATTGCTCCCATGGAGGAAAGTGCGCATGGTGACTGTGGTACTCAATCCCGATGCAATTTCTGTGTATCATCAACACTCTGATATTCCAAAGATTACAGAATGCCACCAGATGTGCATCGGAAACTACTACTGGTCTTCCAGGGAACGACGAAAGCACAGACTGTTTGAGACATACCCCCGTGGAGGAAAGTGCGCAAGGTGACTGTTGTATTAAATCCCGATGCAATTTCTGTGTTTCATCAACACTCTGATAGTCCACAGATTACAGAATGCCTCCAGATGTGCTTCGGAAACTACAACTGGTCTTCCAGGGAACGATCAAAGTCTAGACTGTTTGAGACATTGCTTCCATGAAAGACAGTGCGCATGGTGAGTGTGGTACTCAATCCCGATGCAATTTCTGTGTTTCATCAACACTCTGATATTCCACAGATTACAGAATGCCGCCAGATGTGAATCGGAAACTACTTCTGGTCTTCCAGGGAACGACGAAAGCATAGACTGTTTGAGACATACCCCTGTGGAGGAAAGTGCGCATGGTGACTGTTGTATTCAATCCCGATGCAATTTCTGTGTTTCATCAACACTCTGATAGTCCACAGATTACAGAATGCCAAAGATGTGCATCGGAAACTACTACAGGTCTTCCAGGGAACGATCAAAGCGTAGACAGTTTGAGACATTACTGCCGTGGAGGAAAGTGCGCATGGTGACTGTTGCATCCAATCCCAATGCAATTTCTGTGTTTCATCAACACTCTGATAGTCCACAGATTACAGAATGCCACCAGATGT
This sequence comes from Schistocerca gregaria, assembly GCF_023897955.1. Classification (NCBI taxonomy): domain Eukaryota; kingdom Metazoa; phylum Arthropoda; class Insecta; order Orthoptera; family Acrididae; genus Schistocerca; species Schistocerca gregaria. Next base: position 1,472,935 of record NC_064923.1, on the reverse strand, counting down.
GCATCGGAAACTACTACAGGTCTTCCAGGGACCGATCAAAGCGTAGACTGTTTGAGACATTACTGCCGTGGAGGAAAGTGCGCATGGTGACTGTTGCATCAAATCCCAATGCAATTTCTGTGTTTCATCAACACTCTGATAGTCCACAGATTGCAGAATGCTACTAGATGTGAATCGGCAACTACTACTGGTCTTCCAGGGAACGAGCAAAACGTAGACTGTTTGAGATATACCTCCAGTGGAGGAAAGTGCGCATGGTGACTGTTGTATTCAATCCCGATGCAATTTCAGTGTTTCATCAACACTCTGATAGTCCACAGATTACAGAATGCCTCCATATGTGCATTGGAAACTACTACTGGTCTTCCAGGGAACGATCAAAGCGTAGACTCTTTGAGACATTACTCCCATGGAGGAAAGTGCGCTTGGTGACTGTTGTATTCAATCCCGATGCAATTTCAGTGTTTCATCAACACTCTGATAGTCCACAGATTACAGAATGCCTCCTGATATGCATCGGAAACTACTACTGGTCTTCCAGGGATTGATCAAAGCGTAGACTTTTTGTGACATTACTCCCATGGAGGAAAGTTCGCATGGTGACTGTTGTATTCAATCCCGATGCAATTTCTCTGTTTCATCAACACTCTGATGTTCCACAGATTACAGAATGCCGCCAGATGTGCATCGGAAACTACTTCTGGTCTTCCAGGGAACGACGAAAGCATAGACTGTTTGAGACATACCCCTGTGGAGGAAATTGCGCATGGTGACTGTTGTATTCAAACCTGATGCAATTTCTGTGTTTCATCAACACTCTGATAGTCCACAGGTTACAGAATGTTACCAGACGTGCATCGGAAACTACTACTGGTCTTCAAGGGAACTATCAACCCCAGACTGTTTGAGACATTAGTCCCATGGAGAAAAGTGGGCATGGTGACTGTTGTATTCAATCCCGATGCAATTTCTGTGTTTCATCAACACTCTGATAGACCACAGTTTACAGAATGCCTCCAGATGTGCATCGGAAGATTGCTACTGGTCTTCCAGGGAACGATCAAAGCGTAGACTGTTTGAGACATTACTCCCATGGAGGAAAGTGCGCATGGTGACTGTTGTACTCAATCCCAATGCAATTTCTATGTTTCATCAACACTCTGATAGTCCACAGATTACAGAATGCCACCAGATGTGCATCGGAAACTACTACAGGTCTTCCAGGGAACGATCAAAGCGTAGACAGTTTGAGACATTACTGCCGTAGAGGAAAGTGTGCATGGTGACTGTTGCATTCAATCCCGATGCAATTTCTGTGTCTCATCAACACTCTGATAGTCCACACATTACAGAATGCCATGAGATGTGCATCGGAAACTACTAGTGGTCTTCAAGGGAACGATCAAAGCGTAGACTCTTTGAGACATTACTCCCATGGAGGAGAGTGCGCATGGTGACTGTTGTATTCAATCCCGATGCAATTTCTGTGTTTCATCAACACTCTGATAGTCCACAGATTACAGAATGCCTCCTGATGTGCATCGGAAACTACTACTGGTATTCCAGGGAACGATCAAAGCGTAGAGTGTTTGTGACATTACTCCCATGGAGGAAAGTGCGCATGGTGACTGTTGTATTCAATCCCGATGCAATTTCTGTGTTTCATCAACACTCTGATAGTCCACAGGTTACAGAATAAAACCAGACGTGCATCGGAAACTACTACTGGTCTTCCAGGGAACGATCAAAGCCTAGACTGTTTGAGACATTGCCCCCATGGAGGAAAGTGCGCATGGTGACTGTGGTACTCAATCCCGATGCAATTTCTGTGTTTCATCAACACTCTGATAGTCCACACATTACAGAATGCCATGAGATGTGCATCGGAAACTACTACTGGTCTTCCAGGGAACTACCAAAGTTTAGACTGTTTCAGACATCACTCACATGGAGAAAAGTACGCATGGTGACTGTTGTATTCAATCCCGATGCAATTTCTGTGTTTCATCAACACTCTGATAGTCCAAAGATTACAGAATGCCACCAGATGTGCATCGGAAACTACTACTGGTCTACCTTGGAACGATCAAAGAGTAGACTGTTTCAGACATTACTCCCATGGAGGAAAGTGCGGATGGTGACTGTTGTATTCAATCCCGATGCAATTTCCGTGTTTCATCAACACTCTGATAGTCCACAGATTACAGAATGCCTCCAGATGTGCATCAGAAACTACTACTGGTCTTCCAGGGAACGATCAAAGCGTAGACTGTTTGAGACATTACTCCCATGGAGGAAAGTGAGCATGGTGACTGTTGTATTCAATCCCGACGCAATTTCTGTGTTTCATCAACACTCTGATAGTCCACAGATTACAGAAAGCCTCCAGATGTGCATCGGAAACTACTACTGGTCTTCCAGGGAACGATCAAATCGTAGACTCTTTGAGACATTACTCCCATGGAGGAAAGTGCGCATGGTGGCTGTTGTATTCAATTCCGAGGCAATTACTGTGTTTCATCAAAACTTTGAAGGTGCACAGATTACAGAAAGCCTCCAGATGTGCATCGAAAACTACTACCGGTCTTCCACGGAACGATTAAAGCGTAGACTGTTTGAGGATTACTCCCATGGAGGAAAGTGCGCACGGTGACTGTTGTATTCAATCCCGATTCAATTCCTTTGTTTCATCAACACTCTGATAGTCCACAGATTACAGAATGCCTCCATATGTGCATCGGAAACTACTACTGGTCTACCAGGGAACGATCAAAACGTAGACAGTTTGAGACATGGCTCCCATGGAGGAAAGTGCGCATGGTGACTGTTGTATTCAATCCCGATGCAATTTCTGTATTTCATCCACACTCTGATAGTCCACAGATTGCAGAATGCCTCCATATATGCATCGGAAACTACTACTGGTCTTCCAGGGAACGATCAAATCGTAGACTGTTTGAGACAATACTCCCATCTAGGAATGTGCGCATTGTGACTGTTGTATTCAATCCCGATGCAATTTCTGTGTCTCATCAACAGTCTGATAGTCCACAGATTACAGAATGCCTCCAGATGTGCATCGGATATTACTACTGGTATTCCAGGGAGCGATCAAAGCGTAGACTGTTTGAGACATTACTCCCATGGAGGAAAGTGCGCGTGGTGGCTGTTGTATTCAATTCCGAGGCAATTACTGTGTTTCATCAACACTCTGATAGTCCACAGATTACAGAATGCCACCAGATGTGAATCGGAAACTACTACTGGTCTTCCAGGGAACGATCAAAGCGTAGACTGTTTGAGATATACCTCCAGTGGAGGAAAGTGCGAATGGTGACTGTTGTATTCAATCTAGATTCAATTCCTGTGTTTCATCAACACTCTGATAGTCCACAGATTACAGAATGCCTCCATATGTGCATTGGAAACTACTACTGGTCTTCCAGGGAACGATCAAATCGTAGACTGTTTGAGACATTACTCCCATGGAGGAAAGTGCGCATGGTGACTGTTGTATTCATTCCCGATGCAATTTCTGTGTCTCATCAACAGTCTGATAGTCCACAGATTACAGAATGCCTCCAGATGTGCATCGGAAACTACTACTGGTCTTCAAGGGAACGATCAAAGCGTAGACTCTTTGAGACATTACTCCCATGGAGGAAAGTGCGCATGGTGACTGTTGTATTCAATCCCGATGCAATTTCAGTGTTTCATCAACACTCTGATAGCCCACAGATTACAGAATGAATCCTGATGTGCATCGGAAACTACTACTGGTGTTCCAGGGAACGATCAAAGCGTAGACTGTTTGTGACATTACTCCGATGGAGGAAAGTGCGCACGGTGACTGTTGTATTCAATCCCGATGCAATTTCTGTCTTTCATCAACACTCCGATGGTCCACAGATTACAGAATGCCTCCAGATGTGCATCGGAAACTACAACTGGTCTTCCAGGGAACGATCAAAGCCTAGACTGTTTGAGACATTGCTCCCATGGAGAAAAGTGCGCATGGTGACTGTGGTACTCAATCCCGATGCAATTTCTGTGTTTCATCACCACTCTGATAGTCCACAGATAACAGAATGCTTCCAGATGTGCATCGGAAACTGCTACTGGTCTTCCAGGGAACGATCAAAGCGTAGACTGTTTGAGACATTACTCCCATGGAGGAAAGTGAGCATGGTGACTGTTGTATTCAATCCCAATGCAATTTCTGTGTTTCAACAACACTGTGATAGTCCACAGATTACAGAATGCCACCAGATGTGCATCGGAAACTACTACAGGTCTTCCAGGGAACGATCAAAGCGTAGACAGTTTGAGACATTACTGCCGTAGAGGAATGTGCACATGGTGACTGTTGCGTTCAATCCCGATGCAATTTCCGTGTTTCATCAACACTCTGATAGTCCACAGATTACAGAATGCTACCAGATGTGAATCGGAAACTACTACTGGTTTTCCAGGGAACGATCAAAGCGTAGACTGTTTGAGATATACCTCCAATGGAGGAAAGTACGCATGGTGACTGTTGTATTCAATCTGGATTCAATTCCTGTGTTTCATCAACACTCTGATAGTCCACAGATTACAGAATGCCTCCAGATGTGCATCGGAAACTACTACTGGTCTTCCAGGGAACGATCAAAGCGTAGACTGTTTGAGACATGGCTCCCATGGAGAAAAGTGCGCATGGTGACTGCTGTATTCAATCGCGATGCAATTTCAGTGTTTCATAAACACTCTGATAGTCCACAGATTACAGAATGCCTCAATATGTGCATTGGAAACTACTACTGGTCTTCCAGGGAAGGATCAAATCGTAGACTGTTTGAGACATTACTCCCATGGAGGAAAGTGCGCATGGTGACTGTTGTATTCAATCCCGATGCAATTTCTGTGTCTCATCAACAGTCTGATAGTCCACAGATTACAGAATGCCTCCAGATGTGCATCGAAAACTACTACTGGTCTTCAAGGGAACGATCAAAGCGTAGACTCTTTGACACATTACTCCCATGGAGGAGAGTGGGCATGGTGACTGTTGTATTCAATCCCGAAGCAATTTCTGTGTTTCATCAACACTCTGATATTCCACAGATTACAGAATGCCTCCAGATGTGCATCGGAAACTACTACTGGTCTTCCAGGGAACCATCAAAGCGTAGACTGTTTGTGACATTACTCCCATGGAGGAAAGTGCGCATGGTGACTGTTGTATTCAATCCCGATGCAATTTCTGTGTTTCATCAACACTCTGATATTCCACAGATTACAGAATGCCGCCAGATGTGCATCGGAAACTACTTCTGGTCTTCCAGGGAACGACGAAAGCATAGACTGTTTGAGACATACCACTGTGGAGGAAAGTGCGAACAGTGACTGTTGTATTCAATCCCGATGCAATTTCTGTGTTTCATCAACACTCTGATAGTCCACACATTACAGAATGCCATGAGATGTGCATCGGAAACTACTACTGGTCTTCCAGGGAACTATCAAAGCTTAGACTGTTTCAGACATCACTCCCATGGAGAAAAGTGCGCATGGTGACTGTTGCATTCAATCCCGATGCAATTTCTGTGTTTCTTCAACACTCTGATAGTCCACAGATTACAGAATGCCACCAGATGTGCTTCGGAAACTACTACTGGTCTACCTTGGAACGATTATAGAGTAGACTGTTTCAGACTTTACTCCCTTGGAAGAAAGTGCGGATGGTGATGTTGTATTCAATCCCGATGCAATTTCCGTGTTTCATCAACACTCTGATAGTCCACAGATTACAGAATGCCTCCAGATGTGCATCACAAACTACAACTGGTCTTCCAGGGAACGATCAAAGCGTAGACTGTTTGAGACATTACTCCCTTAGAGGAAAGTGCGCATGGTGGCTGTTGTATTCAATTCCGAGGCAATTACTGAGTTTCATCACCACTTTGAAGGTCCACAGATTACAGAAAGCCTCCAGATGTGCATCGGAAACTACTACTGCTCTTCCACGGAACGATTAAAGCGTAGACTGTTTGAGGATTACTCCCATGGAGGAAAGTGCGCATGGTGACTGTTGTATTCAATCCCGATGCAATTTCTGTGTTTCATCAAAACTCTGATAGTCCACAGGTTACAGAATGCCACCAGACGTGCATCGGAAACTACTACTGGTCTTCCAGGGAACGATCAAAGCCTAGACTGTTTGAGACAATGCTCCCATGGAGGAAAGTGCGCATGGTGACTGTGGTACTCAATCCCGATGCAATTTCTGTGTTTCATCAACACTCTGATAGTCCACGGATTACAGAATGCCTCCAGATGTGCATCAGAAACTACTACTGGTCTTCCAGGGAACGATCAAAGCGTAGACTGTTTGAGACATTACTCCCATGGAGGAAAGTGAGCATGGTGACTGTTGTATTCAATCCCAATGCAATTTCTGTGTTTCAACAACAATGTGATAGTCCACAGATTACAGAATGCCACCAGATGTGCATCGGAAACTACTACAGGTCTTCCAGGGAACGATCAAAGCGTAGACAGTTTGAGACATTAGTGCCGTAGAGGAAAGTGCGCATGGTGACTGTTGCATTCAATCCCGATGCAATTTCTGTGTTTCATCAACACTCTGATAGTCCACAGATTACAGAATGCTACCAGATGTGAATCATAAACTACTACTGGTCTTCCAGGGAACGATCAAAGCGTAGACTGTTTGAGATATACCTCCAGTGGAGGAAAGTGCGCATGGTGACTGATGTATTCAATCTGGATTCAATTCCTGTGTTTCATCAACACTCAGATAGTCCACAGATTACAGAATGCCTCCAGATGTGCATCGGAAACTACTACTGGTCTTCCAGGGAACGATCAAAGCGTAGACTGTTTGAGACATGGCTCCCATGGAGGAAAGTGCGCATGGTGACTGTTGTATTCAATCCCGATGCAATTTCAGTGTCTCATCAACAGTCTGATAGTCCACAGATTACAGAATGCCTCCAGATGTGCATCGAAAACTACTACTGGTCTTCAAGGGAACGATCAAAGCGTAGACTCTTTGAGACAATACTCCCATGGAGGAGAGTGCGCATGGTGACTGTTGTATTCAATCCCGATGCAATTTCGGTGTTTCATCAACACTCTGATAGTCCACAGATTACAGAATGCCTCCTGATGTGCATCGGAAACTACTACTGGTCTTCCAGGGAACGATCAAAGCGTAGACTGTTTGTGACATTACTCCCATGGAGGAAAGTGCGCATGGTGACTGTTGTATTCAATCCCGATGCAATTTCTGTGTTTCATCAACACTCTGATATTCCACAGATTACAGAATGCCGCCAGATGTGCATCGGAAACTACTTCTGGTCTTCCAATGAACGACGAAAGCATAGACTGTTTGAGACATACCCCTGTGGAGGAAAGTGCGAACGGTGACTGTTGTATTCAATCCCGATGTAATTTCTGTGTTTCATCAACACTCTGATAGTCCACACATTACAGAATGCAATGAGATGTGCATCGGAAACTACTACTGGTCTTCCAGGGAACTATCAAAGCTTAGACTGTTTCAGACATCACTCCCATGGAGAAAAGTGCGCATGGTGACTGTTGTATTCAATCCCGATGCAATTTCTGTGTTTCATCAACACTCTGATAGTCCACAGATTACAGAATGCCACCAGATGTGCTGCGGAAACTACTACTGGTCTACCTTGGAACGATCAAAGAGTAGACTGTTTCAGGCATTACTCCCATGGAGGAAAGTGCGGATGGAGACTGTTGTATTCAATCCCGATGCAATTTCCGTGTTTCATCAACTCTCTGATAGTCCACAGATTACAGAATGCCTCCAGATGTGCATCAGAAACTACTACTGGTCTTAAAGGGAACGATCAAAGCGTTGACTGTTTGAGTCATTACTACCATAGAGGAAAGTGCGCATGGTGGCTGTTGTATTCAATTCCGAGGCAATTACTGAGTTTCATCAACACTTTGAAGGTCCACAGATTACAGAAAACCTCCAGATGTGCATCGAAAACTACTACTGGTCATCCACGGAACGATTAAAGCGTAGACTGTTTGAGGATTACTCCCATGGAGGAAAGTGCGCATGGTGACTGTTGTATTCAATCCCGATGCAATTTCTGTGTTTCATCAACACTCTGATAGTCCACAGGTTACAGAATGCCACCAGACGTGAATCGGAAACTACTACTGGTCTTCCAGGGAACGATCAAAGCATAGACTGTTTGAGACATTGCTCCCATGGAGGAAAGTGCGCATGGTGACTGTGGTACTCAATCCCGATGCAATTTCTGTGTTTCATCAACACTCTGATAGTCCACAGATTACAGAATGCCTCCAGATGAGCATCGGAAACTACAACTGGTCTTGCAGGGAACGATCAAAGCCGAGACTGTTTGAGACATTGCTCCCATGGAGGCAAGTGCGCATGGTGACTGTGGTACTCAATCCCGATGCAATTTCTGTGTTTCATCGCCACTCTGATGGTCCCCAGATAACAGAATGCCTCCAGATGTGCCACGGAAACTGCTACTGGTCTTCCAGGGAACGATCAAAGCGTAGACTGTTTGAGACATTACTCCCATGGAGGAAAGTGAGCATGGTGACTGTTGTATTCAATCCCGATGCAATTTCTGTGTTTCATCAACACTCTGATATTCCACAGATTACAGAATGCCACCAGATGTGCATCGAAAACTACTACTGGTCTTCCAGGGAACGACGAGAGCACAGACTGTTTGAAACATACCCCCGTGGAGGAAAGTGCGCACGGTGACTGTTGTATTAAATCCCGATGCAATTTCTGTGTCTCATCAACAGTCTGATAGTCCACAGATTACAGAATGCCTCCAGATGTGCATCGGAAACTACTACTGGTCTTCAAGGGAACGATCAAAGCGTAGACTCTTTGAGACATTACTCCCATGGAGGAAAGTGCGCATGGTGACTGTTGTATTCAATCCCGATGCAATTTCAGTGTTTCATCAACACTCTGATAGTCCACAGATTACAGAATGCCTCCTGATATGCATCGGAAACTACTACTGGACTTCCAGGGAACGATCAAAGCGTAGACTTTTTGTGACATTACTCCCATGGAGGAAAGTGAGCATGGTGACTGTTGTATTCAATCCCGATGCAATTTCTCTGTTTCATCAACACTCTGGTATTCCACAGATTACAGAATGTCGCCAGATGTGCATCGGAAACTACTTCTGGTCTTCAAGGGAACGACGAAAGCATAGACTGTTTGAGACATACCCCTGTGGAGGAAAGTGCGCACGGTGACTGTTGTATTCAATCCCGATGCAATTTCTGTCTTTCATCAACACTCTGATAGTCCACAGATTACAGAATGCCTCCAGATGTGCATCGGAAACTACAACTGGTCTTCCAGGGAACGATCAAAGCCTAGACTGTTTGAGACATTGCTCCCATGGAGGAAAGTGCGCTTGGTGACAGTGGTACTCAATCCCGACGAAATTTCTTTGTTTCATCACCACTCCGATAGTCCACAGATAACGGAATGCCTCCAGATGTGCATCGGAAACTGCTACTGTTCTTCCAGGGAACGATCAAAGCGTAGACTGTTTGAGACATTACTCCCATGGAGGAAAGTGAGCATGGTGACTGTTGTATTCAATCCCAATGCATTTTCTGTGTTTCATCAACACTCTGATAGTCCACAGATTACAGAATGCCACCAGATGTGCATCGGAAACTACTACAGGTCTTCCAGGGAACGATCAAAGCGTAGACAGTTTGAGACATTACTGCCGTGGAGGAAAGTGCGCATGGTGACTGTTGCATTCAATCCCGATGCAATTTCTGTGTTTCATCAACACTCTGATAGTCCACAGATTACAGAATGCTTCCAGATGTGAATCGGAAACTACTACTGGTCTTCCAGGGAACGATCAAAGCGTAGACTGTTTGAGATATAACTCCAGTGGAGGAAAGTGCGCATGGTGACTGTTGTATTCACTCTAGATTCAATTCCTGTGTTTCACCAACACTCTGATAGACCACAGATTACAGAATGCCACCAGACGTGCATCGGAAACTACTACTGGTCTTCCAGGGAACGATCAAAGCCTAGACTGTTTGAGACATTGCTCCCATGGAGGAAAGTGCGCATGGTGACTGTGGTACTCAATCCCGATGCAATTTCTGTGTTTCATCAACACTCTGATAGTCCACAGATTACAGAATGCCTCCAGATGTGCATCAGAAACTACCACTGGTCTTCTAGGGTACGATCAAAACGTAGACTGTTTGAGACATGGCTCCCATGGAGGAAAGTGCGCATGGTGACTGTTGTATTCATTCCCGATGCAATTTCTGTGTCTCATCAACAGTCTGATAGTCCACAGATTACAGAATGCCTCCAGATGTGCATCGGAAACTACTACTGGTCTTCAAGGGAACGATCAAAGCGTAGACTCTTTGAGACATTACTCCCATGGAGGAAAGTGCGCATGGTGACTGTTGTATTCAATCCCGATGCAATTTCAGTGTTTCATCAACACTCTGATAGCCCACAGATTACAGAATGAATCCTGATGTGCATCGGAAACTATTACTGGTGTTCCAGGGAACGATCAAAGCGTAGACTGTTTGTGACATTACTCCGATGGAGGAAAGTGCGCACGGTGACTGTTGTATTCAATCCCGATGCAATTTCTGTCTTTCATCAACACTCCGATGGTCCACAGATTACAGAATGCCTCCAGATGTGCATCGGAAACTACAACTGGTCTTCCAGGGAACGATCAAAGCCTAGACTGTTTGAGACATTGCTCCCATGGAGAAAAGTGCGCATGGTGACTGTGGTACTCAATCCCGATGCAATTTCTGTGTTTCATCACCACTCTGATAGTCCACAGATAACAGAATGCTTCCAGATGTGCATCGGAAACTGCTACTGGTCTTCCAGGGAACGATCAAAGCGTAGACTGTTTGAGACATTACTCCCATGGAGGAAAGTGAGCATGGTGACTGTTGTATTCAATCCCAATGCAATTTCTGTGTTTCAACAACACTGTGATAGTCCACAGATTACAGAATGCCACCAGATGTGCATCGGAAACTACTACAGGTCTTCCAGGGAACGATCAAAGCGTAGACAGTTTGAGACATTACTGCCGTAGAGGAAAGTGCACATGGTGACTGTTGCGTTCAATCCCGATGCAATTTCCGTGTTTCATCAACACTCTGATAGTCCACAGATTACAGAATGCTACCAGATGTGAATCGGAAACTACTACTGGTTTTCCAGGGAACGATCAAAGCGTAGACTGTTTGAGATATACCTCCAATGGAGGAAAGTACGCATGGTGACTGTTGTATTCAATCTGGATTCAATTCCTGTGTTTCATCAACACTCTGATAGTCCACAGATTACAGAATGCCTCCAGATGTGCATCGGAAACTACTACTGGTCTTCCAGGGAACGATCAAAGCGTAGACTGTTTGAGACATGGCTCCCATGGAGAAAAGTGCGCATGGTGACTGCTGTATTCAATCGCGATGCAATTTCAGTGTTTCATAAACACTCTGATAGTCCACAGATTACAGAATGCCTCAATATGTGCATTGGAAACTACTACTGGTCTTCCAGGGAAGGATCAAATCGTAGACTGTTTGAGACATTACTCCCATGGAGGAAAGTGCGCATGGTGACTGTTGTATTCAATCCCGATGCAATTTCTGTGTCTCATCAACAGTCTGATAGTCCACAGATTACAGAATGCCTCCAGATGTGCATCGAAAACTACTACTGGTCTTCAAGGGAACGATCAAAGCGTAGACTCTTTGACACATTACTCCCATGGAGGAAAGTGGGCATGGTGACTGTTGTATTCAATCCCGATGCAACTTCTGTGTTTCATCAACACTCTGATATTTAACAGATTACAGAATGCCTCCAGATGTGCATCGGAAACTACTACTGGTCTTCCAGGGAACCATCAAAGCGTAGACTGTTTGTGACATTACTCCCATGGAGGAAAGTGCGCATGGTGACTGTTGTATTCAATCCCGATGCAATTTCTGTGTTTCATCAACACTCTGATATTCCACAGATTACAGAATGCCGCCAGATGTGCATCGGAAACTACTTCTGGTCTTCCAGGGAACGACGAAAGCATAGACTGTTTGAGACATACCACTGTGGAGGAAAGTGCGAACAGTGACTGTTGTATTCAATCCCGATGCAATTTCTGTGTTTCATCAACACTCTGATAGTCCACATATTACAGAATGCCATGAGATGTGCATCGGAAACTACTACTGGTCTTCCAGGGAACTATCAAAGCTTAGACTGTTTCAGACATCACTCCCATGGAGAAAAGTGCGCATGGTGACTGTTGCATTCAATCCCGATGCAATTTCTGTGTTTCTTCAACACTCTGATAGTCCACAGATTACAGAATGCCACCAGATGTGCTTCGGAAACTACTACTGGTCTACCTTGGAACGATTATAGAGTAGACTGTTTCAGACTTTACTCCCTTGGAAGAAAGTGCGGATGGTGATGTTGTATTCAATCCCGATGCAATTTCCGTGTTTCATCAACACTCTGATAGTCCACAGATTACAGAATGCCTCCAGATGTGCATCACAAACTACAACTGGTCTTCCAGGGAACGATCAAAGCGTAGACTGTTTGAGACATTACTCCCTTAGAGGAAAGTGCGCTTGGTGGCTGTTGTATTCAATTCCGAGGCAATTACTGAGTTTCATCACCACTTTGAAGGTCCACAGATTACAGAAAGCCTCCAGATGTGCATCGGAAACTACTACTGCTCTTCCACGGAACGATTAAAGCGTAGACTGTTTGAGGATTACTCCCATGGAGGAAAGTGCGCATGGTGACTGTTGTATTCAATCCCGATGCAATTTCTGTGTTTCATCAACACTCTGATAGTCCACAGGTTACAGAATGCCACCAGACGTGCATCGGAAACTACTACTGGTCTTCCAGGGAACGATCAAAGCCTAGACTGTTTGAGACAATGCTCCCATGGAGGAAAGTGCGCATGGTGACTGTGGTACTCAATCCCGATGCAATTTCTGTGTTTCATCAACACTCTGATAGTCCACGGATTACAGAATGCCTCCAGATGTGCATCAGAAACTACTACTGGTCTTCCAGGGAACGATCAAAGCGTAGACTGTTTGAGACATTACTCCCATTGAGGAAAGTGAGCATGGTGACTGTTGTATTCAATCCCAATGCAATTTCTGTGTTTCAACAACACTGTGATAGTCCACAGATTACAGAATGCCACCAGATGTGAATCGGAAACTACTACAGGTCTTCCAGGGAACGATCAAAGCGTAGACAGTTTGAGACATTAGTGCCGTAGAGGAAAGTGCGCATGGTGACTGTTGCATTCAATCCCGATGCAATTTCTGTGTTTCATCAACACTCTGATAGTCCACAGATTACAGAATGCTACCAGATGTGAATCATAAACTACTACTGGTCTTCCAGGGAACGATCAAAGCGTAGACTGTTTGAGATATACCTCCAGTGGAGGAAAGTGCGCATGGTGACTGATGTATTCAATCTGGATTCAATTCCTGTGTTTCATCAACACTCAGATAGTCCACAGATTACAGAATGCCTCCAGATGTGCATCGGAAACTACTACTGGTCTTCCAGGGAACGATCAAAGCGTAGACTGTTTGAGACATGGCTCCCATGGAGGAAAGTGCGCATGGTGACTGTTGTATTCAATCCCGATGCAATTTCAGTGTCTCATCAACAGTCTGATAGTCCACAGATTACAGAATGCCTCCAGATGTGCATCGAAAACTACTACTGGTCTTCAAGGGAACGATCAAAGCGTAGACTCTTTGAGACATTACTCCCATGGAGGAGAGTGCGCATGGTGACTGTTGTATTCAATCCCGATGCAATTTCGGTGTTTCATCAACACTCTGATAGTCCACAGATTACAGAATGCCTCCTGATGTGCATCGGAAACTACTACTGGTCTTCCAGGGAACGATCAAAGCGTAGACTGTTTGTGACATTACTCCCATGGAGGAAAGTGCGCATGGTGACTGTTGTATTCAATCCCGATGCAATTTCTGTGTTTCATCAACACTCTGATATTCCACAGATTACAGAATGCCGCCAGATGTGCATCGGAAACTACTTCTGGTCTTCCAATGAACGACGAAAGCATAGACTGTTTGAGACATACCCCTGTGGAGGAAAGTGCGAACGGTGACTGTTGTATTCAATCCCGATGTAATTTCTGTGTTTCATCAACACTCTGATAGTCCACACATTACAGAATGCCATGAGATGTGCATCGGAAACTACTACTGGTCTTCCAGGGAACTATCAAAGCTTAGACTGTTTCAGACATCACTCCCATGGAGAAAAGTGCGCATGGTGACTGTTGTATTCAATCCCGATGCAATTTCTGTGTTTCATCAACACTCTGATAGTCCACAGATTACAGAATGCCACCAGATGTGCTTCGGAAACTACTACTGGTCTACCTTGGAACGATCAAAGAGTAGACTGTTTCAGGCATTACTCCCATGGAGGAAAGTGCGGATGGAGACTGTTGTATTCAATCCCGATGCAATTTCCGAGTTTCATCAACTCTCTGATAGTCCACAGATTACAGAATGCCTCCAGATGTGCATCAGAAACTACTACTGGTCTTAAAGGGAACGATCAAAGCGTTGACTGTTTGAGTCATTACTACCATAGAGGAAAGTGCGCATGGTGGCTGTTGTATTCAATTCCGAGGCAATTACTGAGTTTCATCAACACTTTGAAGGTCCACAGATTACAGAAAACCTCCAGATGTGCATCGAAAACTACTACTGGTCATCCACGGAACGATTAAAGCGTAGACTGTTTGAGGATTACTCCCATGGAGGAAAGTGCGCATGGTGACTGTTGTATTCAATCCCGATGCAATTTCTGTGTTTCATCAACACTCTGATAGTCCACAGGTTACAGAATGCCACCAGACGTGAATCGGAAACTACTACTGGTCTTCCAGGGAACGATCAAAGCATAGACTGTTTGAGACATTGCTCCCATGGAGGAAAGTGCGCATGGTGACTGTGGTACTCAATCCCGATGCAATTTCTGTGTTTCATCAACACTCTGATAGTCCACAGATTACAGAATGCCTCCAGATGAGCATCGGAAACTACAACTGGTCTTGCAGGGAACGATCAAAGCCGAGACTGTTTGAGACATTGCTCCCATGGAGGCAAGTGCGCATGGTGACTGTGGTACTCATCCCGATGCAATTTCTGTGTTTCATCGCCACTCTGATGGTCCCCAGATAACAGAATGCCTCCAGATGTGCCACGGAAACTGCTACTGGTCTTCCAGGGAACGATCAAAGCGTAGACTGTTTGAGACATTACTCCCATGGAGGAAAGTGAGCATGGTGACTGTTGTATTCAATCCCGATGCAATTTCTGTGTTTCATCAACACTCTGATATTCCACAGATTACAGAATGCCACCAGATGTGCATCGAAAACTACTACTGGTCTTCCAGGGAACGACGAGAGCACAGACTGTTTGAAACATACCCCCGTGGAGGAAAGTGCGCACGGTGACTGTTGTATTAAATCCCGATGCAATTTCTGTGTCTCATCAACAGTCTGATAGTCCACAGATTACAGAATGCCTCCAGATGTGCATCGGAAACTACTACTGGTCTTCAAGGGAACGATCAAAGCGTAGACTCTTTGAGACATTACTCCCATGGAGGAAAGTGCGCATGGTGACTGTTGTATTCAATCCCGATGCAATTTCAGTGTTTCATCAACACTCTGATAGTCCACAGATTACAGAATGCCTCCTGATATGCATCGGAAACTACTACTGGACTTCCAGGGAACGTCAAAGCGTAGACTTTTTGTGACATTACTCCCATGGAGGAAAGTGAGCATGGTGACTGTTGTATTCAATCCCAATGCATTTTCTGTGTTTCATCAACACTCTGATAGTCCACAGATTACAGAATGCCACCAGATGTGCATCGGAAACTACTACAGGTCTTCCAGGGAACGATCAAAGCGTAGACAGTTTGAGACATTACTGCCGTGGAGGAAAGTGCGCATGGTGACTGTTGCATTCAATCCCGATGCAATTTCTGTGTTTCATCAACACTCTGATAGTCCACAGATTACAGAATGCTTCCAGATGTGAATCGGAAACTACTACTGGTCTTCCAGGGAACGATCAAAGCGTAGACTGTTTGAGATATAACTCCAGTGGAGGAAAGTGCGCATGGTGACTGTTGTATTCAATCTAGATTCAATTCCTGTGTTTCACCAACACTCTGATAGACCACAGATTACAGAATGCCACCAGACGTGCATCGGAAACTACTACTGGTCTTCCAGGGAACGATCAAAGCCTAGACTGTTTGAGACATTGCTCCCATGGAGGAAAGTGCGCATGGTGACTGTGGTACTCAATCCCGATGCAATTTCTGTGTTTCATCAACACTCTGATAGTCCACAGATTACAGAATGCCTCCAGATGTGCATCAGAAACTACCACTGGTCTTCCAGGGTACGATCAAAACGTAGACTGTTTGAGACATGGCTCCCATGGAGGAAAGTGCGCATGGTGACTGTTGTATTCAATCCCGATGCAATTTCTGTGTTTCATCAACACTCTGGTAGTCCACAGATTACAGAATGCCTCCAGATGTGCATCGCAAACTACAACTGGTCTTGCAGGGAACGATCAAAGCCTAGACCGTTTGAGACATTGCTCCCATGGAGGAAAGTGCGCATGGTGACTGTGGTACTGAATCCCGATGCAATTTCTGTGTTTCATCAACACTCTGATATTCCACAGATTACAGAATGCCACCAGATGTGCATCGGAAACTACTACTGGTCTTCCAGGGAACGACGAAAGCACAGACTGTTTGAGACATACCCCCGTGGAGGAAAGTGCGCACGGTGACTGTTGTATTAAATCCCGATGCAATTTCTGTGTTTCATCAACACTCTGATAGTCCACAGATTACAGAATGCCTCCAGATGTGCATCGGAAACTACAACTGGTCTTCCAGGGAACGATCAAAGTCTAGACTGTTTGAGACATTGCTTCCATGAAAGACAGTGCGCATGGTGAGTGTGGTACTCAATCCCGATGCAATTTCTGTGTTTCATCAACACTCTGATAGTCCACAGATTACAGAATGCCACCAGATGTGCATCGGAAACTACTACAGGTCTTCCAGGGAACGATCAAAGCGTAGACAGTTTGAGACATTACTGCCGTGGAGGAAAGTGCGCATGGTGACTGTTGCATCCAATCCCAATGCAATTTCTGTGTTTCATCAACACTCTGATAGTCCACAGATTACAGAATGCCACCAGATGTGCATCGGAAACTACTACAGGTCTTCCAGGGAACGATCAAAGCGTAGACTGTTTGAGACATTACTGCCGTGGAGGAAAGTGCGCATGGTGACTGTTGCATCAAATCCCAATGCAATTTCTGTGTTTCATCAACACTCTGATAGTCCACAGATTGCAGAATGCTACCAGATGTGAATCGGCAACTACTACTGGTCTTCCAGGGAACGAGCAAAACGTAGACTGTTTGAGATATACCTCCAGTGGAGGAAAGTGCGCATGGTGACTGATGTATTCAATCTGGATTCAATTCCTGTGTTTCATCAACACTCAGATAGTCCACAGATTACAGAATGCCTCCAGATGTGCATCGGAAACTACTACTGGTCTTCCAGGGAACGATCAAAGCGTAGACTGTTTGAGACATGGCTCCCATGGAGGAAAGTGCGCATGGTGACTGTTGTATTCAATCCCGATGCAATTTCAGTGTCTCATCAACAGTCTGATAGTCCACAGATTACAGAATGCCTCCAGATGTGCATCGAAAACTACTACTGGTCTTCAAGGGAACGATCAAAGCGTAGACTCTTTGAGACATTACTCCCATGGAGGAGAGTGCGCATGGTGACTGTTGTATTCAATCCCGATGCAATTTCGGTGTTTCATCAACACTCTGATAGTCCACAGATTACAGAATGCCTCCTGATGTGCATCGGAAACTACTACTGGTCTTCCAGGGAACGATCAAAGCGTAGACTGTTTGTGACATTACTCCCATGGAGGAAAGTGCGCATGTTGACTGTTGTATTCAATCCCGATGCAATTTCTGTGTTTCATCAACACTCTGATATTCCACAGATTACAGAATGCCGCCAGATGTGCATCGGAAACTACTTCTGGTCTTCCAATGAACGACGAAAGCATAGACTGTTTGAGACATACCCCTGTGGAGGAAAGTGCGAACGGTGACTGTTGTATTCAATCCCGATGTAATTTCTGTGTTTCATCAACACTCTGATAGTCCACACATTACAGAATGCCATGAGATGTGCATCGGAAACTACTACTGGTCTTCCAGGGAACTATCAAAGCTTAGACTGTTTCAGACATCACTCCCATGGAGAAAAGTGCGCATGGTGACTGTTGTATTCAATCCCGATGCAATTTCTGTGTTTCATCGACACTCTGATAGTCCACAGATTACAGAATGCCACCAGATGTGCTTCGGAAACTACTACTGGTCTACCTTG
The DNA here is from genome assembly GCF_023897955.1 of Schistocerca gregaria. NCBI lineage: Eukaryota > Metazoa > Arthropoda > Insecta > Orthoptera > Acrididae > Schistocerca > Schistocerca gregaria. The sequence goes on along the minus strand of NC_064923.1, from coordinate 1,454,286 downwards.
GAACGATCAAAGAGTAGACTGTTTTAGGCGTTACTCCCATGGAGGAAAGTGCGGATGGTGACTGTTGTATTCAATCCCGATGCAATTTCGGTGTTTCATCAACACTCTGATAGTCCACAGATTACAGAATGCCTCCTGATGTGCATCGGAAACTACTACTGGTCTTCCAGGGAACGATCAAAGCGTAGACTGTTTGTGACATTACTCCCATGGAGGAAAGTGCGCATGGTGACTGTTGTATTCAATCCCGATGCAATTTCTGTGTCTCATCAACAGTCTGATAGTCCACAGATTACAGAATGCCTCCAGATGTGCATCGGATATTACTACTGGTATTCCAGGGAGCGATCAAAGCGTAGACTGTTTGAGACATTACTCCCATGGAGGAAAGTGCGCGTGGTGGCTGTTGTATTCAATTCCGAGGCAATTACTGTGTTTCATCAACACTCTGATAGTCCACAGATTACAGAATGCCACCAGATGTGAATCGGAAACTACTACTGGTCTTCCAGGGAACGATCAAAGCGTAGACTGTTTGAGATATACCTCCAGTGGAGGAAAGTGCGCATGGTGACTGTTGTATTCAATCTAGATTCAATTCCTGTGTTTCATCAACACTCTGATAGTCCACAGATTACAGAATGCCTCCATATGTGCATTGGAAACTACTACTGGTCTTCCAGGGAACGATCAAATCGTAGACTGTTTGAGACATTACTCCCATGGAGGAAAGTGCGCATGGTGACTGTTGTATTCATTCCCGATGCAATTTCTGTGTCTCATCAACAGTCTGATAGTCCACAGATTACAGAATGCCTCCAGATGTGCATCGGAAACTACTACTGGTCTTCAAGGGAACGATCAAAGCGTAGACTCTTTGAGACATTACTCCCATGGAGGAAAGTGCGCATGGTGACTGTTGTATTCAATCCCGATGCAATTTCAGTGTTTCATCAACACTCTGATAGCCCACAGATTACAGAATGAATCCTGATGTGCATCGGAAACTACTACTGGTGTTCCAGGGAACGATCAAAGCGTAGACTGTTTGTGACATTACTCCCATGGAGGAAAGTGCGCACGGTGACTGTTGTATTCAATCCCGATGCAATTTCTGTCTTTCATCAACACTCCGATGGTCCACAGATTACAGAATGCCTCCAGATGTGCATCGGAAACTACAACTGGTCTTCCAGGGAACGATCAAAGCCTAGACTGTTTGAGACATTGCTCCCATGGAGAAAAGTGCGCATGGTGACTGTGGTACTCAATCCCGATGCAATTTCTGTGTTTCATCACCACTCTGATAGTCCACAGATAACAGAATGCTTCCAGATGTGCATCGGAAACTGCTACTGGTCTTCCAGGGAACGATCAAAGCGTAGACTGTTTGAGACATTACTCCCATGGAGGAAAGTGAGCATGGTGACTGTTGTATTCAATCCCAATGCAATTTCTGTGTTTCAACAACACTGTGATAGTCCACAGATTACAGAATGCCACCAGATGTGCATCGGAAACTACTACAGGTCTTCCAGGGAACGATCAAAGCGTAGACAGTTTGAGACATTACTGCCGTAGAGGAAAGTGCACATGGTGACTGTTGCGTTCAATCCCGATGCAATTTCTGTGTTTCATCAACACTCTGATAGTCCACAGATTACAGAATGCCACCAGATGTGCTTCGGAAACTACTACTGGTCTACCTTGGAACGATTAAAGAGTAGACTGTTTCAGACTTTACTCCCTTGGAAGAAAGTGCGGATGGTGATGTTGTATTCAATCCCGATGCAATTTCCGTGTTTCATCAACACTCTGATAGTCCACAGATTACAGAATGCCTCCAGATGTGCATCACAAACTACTACTGGTCTTCCAGGGAACGATCAAAGCGTAGACTGTTTGAGACATTACTCCCTTAGAGGAAAGTGCGCATGGTGGCTGTTGTATTCAATTCCGAGGCAATTACTGAGTTTCATCACCACTTTGAAGGTCCACAGATTACAGAAAGCCTCCAGATGTGCATCGGAAAATACTACTGCTCTTCCACGGAACGATTAAAGCGTAGACTGTTTGAGGATTACTCCCATGGAGGAAAGTGCGCATGGTGACTGTTGTATTCAATCCCGATGCAATTTCTGTGTTTCATCAACACTCTGATAGTCCACAGGTTACAGAATGCCACCAGACGTGCATCGGAAACTACTACTGGTCTTCCAAGGAACGATCAAAGCCTAGACTGTTTGAGACAATGCTCCCATGGAGGAAAGTGCGCATGGTGACTGTGGTACTCAATCCCGATGCAATTTCTGTGTTTCATCAACACTCTGATAGTCCACAGATTACAGAATGCCTCCAGATGTGCATCAGAAACTACTACTGGTCTTCCAGGGAACGATCAAAGCCTAGACTGTTTGAGACATTACTCCCATGGAGGAAAGTGATCATGGTGACTGTTGTATTCAATCCCAATGCAATTTCTGTGTTTCAACAACACTGTGATAGTCCACAGATTACAGAATGCCACCAGATGTGCATCGGAAACTACTACAGGTCTTCCAGGGAACGATCAAAGCGTAGACAGTTTGAGACATTAGTGCCGTAGAGGAAAGTGCGCATGGTGACTGTTGCATTCAATCCCGATGCAATTTCTTTGTTTCATCAACACTCTGATAGTCCACAGATTACAGAATGCTACCAGATGTGAATCGGAAAATACTACTGGTCTTCCAGGGAACGATCAAAGCGTAGACTGTTTGAGATATACCTCCAGTGGAGGAAAGTGCGCATGGTGACTGATGTATTCAATCTGGATTCAATTCCTGTGTTTCATCAACACTCAGATAGTCCACAGATTACAGAATGCCTCCAGATGTGCATCGGAAACTACTACTGGTCTTCCAGGGAACGATCAAAGCGTAGACTGTTTGAGACATGGCTCCCATGGAGGAAAGTGCGCATGGTGACTGTTGTATTCAATCCCGATGCAATTTCAGTGTCTCATCAACAGTCTGATAGTCCACAGATTACAGAATGCCTCCAGATGTGCATCGAAAACTACTACTGGTCTTCAAGGGAACGATCAAAGCGTAGACTCTTTGAGACATTACTCCCATGGAGGAGAGTGCGCATGGTGACTGTTGTATTCAATCCCGATGCAATTTCGGTGTTTCATCAACACTCTGATAGTCCACAGATTACAGAATGCCTCCTGATGTGCATCGGAAACTACTACTGGTCTTCCAGGGAACGATCAAAGCGTAGACTGTTTGTGACATTACTCCCATGGAGGAAAGTGCGCATGGTGACTGTTGTATTCAATCCCGATGCAATTTCTGTGTTTCATCAACACTCTGATATTCCACAGATTACAGAATGCCGCCAGATGTGCATCGGAAACTACTTCTGGTCTTCCAATGAACGACGAAAGCATAGACTGTTTGAGACATACCCCTGTGGAGGAAAGTGCGAACGGTGACTGTTGTATTCAATCCCGATGTAATTTCTGTGTTTCATCAACACTCTGATAGTCCACACATTACAGAATGCCATGAGATGTGCATCGGAAACTACTACTGGTCTTCCAGGGAGCTATCAAAGCTTAGACTGTTTCAGACATCACTCCCATGGAGAAAAGTGCGCATGGTGACTGTTGTATTCAATCCCGATGATATTTCTGTGTTTCATCAACACTCTGATGGTCCACAGATTACAGAATGCCACCAGATGTGCTTCGGAAACTACTACTGGTCTACCTTGGAACGATCAAAGAGTAGACTGTTTCAGGCATTACTCCCATGGAGGAAAGTGCGGATGGAGACTGTTGTATTCAATCCCGATGCAATTTCCGTGTTTCATCAACTCTCTGATAGTCCACAGATTACAGAATGCCTCCAGATGTGCATCAGAAACTACTACTGGTCTTAAAGGGAACGATCAAAGCGTTGACTGTTTGAGTCATTACTACCATAGAGGAAAGTGCGCATGGTGGCTGTTGTATTCAATTCCGAGGCAATTACTGAGTTTCATCAACACTTTGAAGGTCCACAGATTACAGAAAACCTCCAGATGTGCATCGAAAACTACTACTGGTCATCCACGGAACGATTAAAGCGTAGACTGTTTGAGGATTACTCCCATGGAGGAAAGTGCGCATGGTGACTGTTGTATTCAATCCCGATGCAATTTCTGTGTTTCATCAACACTCTGATAGTCCACAGGTTACAGAATGCCACCAGACGTGAATCGGAAACTACTACTGGTCTTCCAGGGAACGATCAAAGCATAGACTGTTTGAGACATTGCTCCCATGGAGGAAAGTGCGCATGGTGACTGTGGTACTCAATCCCGATGCAATTTCTGTGTTTCATCAACACTCTGATAGTCCACAGATTACAGAATGCCTCCAGATGAGCATCGGAAACTACAACTGGTCTTGCAGGGAACGATCAAAGCCGAGACTGTTTGATACATTGCTCCCATGGAGGCAAGTGCGCATGGTGACTGTGGTACTCAATCCCGATGCAATTTCTGTGTTTCATCGCCACTCTGATGGTCCCCAGATAACAGAATGCCTCCAGATGTGCCACGGAAACTGCTACTGGTCTTCCAGGGAACGATCAAAGCGTAGACTGTTTGAGACATTACTCCCATGGAGGAAAGTGAGCATGGTGACTGTTGTATTCAATCCCGATGCAATTTCTGTGTTTCATCAACACTCTGATATTCCACAGATTACAGAATGCCACCAGATGTGCATCGAAAACTACTACTGGTCTTCCAGGGAACGACGAGAGCACAGACTGTTTGAAACATACCCCCGTGGAGGAAAGTGCGCACGGTGACTGTTGTATTAAATCCCGATGCAATTTCTGTGTCTCATCAACAGTCTGATAGTCCACAGATTACAGAATGCCTCCAGATGGGCATCGGAAACTACTACTGGTCTTCAAGGGAACGATCAAAGCGTAGACTCTTTGAGACATTACTCCCATGGAGGAAAGTGCGCATGGTGACTGTTGTATTCAATCCCGATGCAATTTCAGTGTTTCATCAACACTCTGATAGTCCACAGATTACAGAATGCCTCCTGATATGCATCGGAAACTACTACTGGACTTCCAGGGAACGTCAAAGCGTAGACTTTTTGTGACATTACTCCCATGGAGGAAAGTGAGCATGGTGACTGTTGTATTCAATCCCAATGCATTTTCTGTGTTTCATCAACACTCTGATAGTCCACAGATTACAGAATGCCACCAGATGTGCATCGGAAACTACTACAGGTCTTCCAGGGAACGATCAAAGCGTAGACAGTTTGAGACATTACTGCCGTGGAGGAAAGTGCGCATGGTGACTGTTGCATTCAATCCCGATGCAATTTCTGTGTTTCATCAACACTCTGATAGTCCACAGATTACAGAATGCTTCCAGATGTGAATCGGAAACTACTACTGGTCTTCCAGGGAACGATCAAAGCGTAGACTGTTTGAGATATAACTCCAGTGGAGGAAAGTGCGCATGGTGACTGTTGTATTCAATCTAGATTCAATTCCTGTGTTTCACCAACACTCTGATAGTCCACAGATTACAGAATGCCACCAGACGTGCATCGGAAACTACTACTGGTCTTCCAGGGAACGATCAAAGCCTAGACTGTTTGAGACATTGCTCCCATGGAGGAAAGTGCGCATGGTGACTGTGGTACTCAATCCCGATGCAATTTCTGTGTTTCATCAACACTCTGATAGTCCACAGATTACAGAATGCCTCCAGATGTGCATCAGAAACTACCACTGGTCTTCCAGGGTACGATCAAAACGTAGACTGTTTGAGACATGGCTCCCATGGAGGAAAGTGCGCATGGTGACTGTTGTATTCAATCCCGATGCAATTTTTGTGTTTCATCAACACTCTGGTAGTCCACAGATTACAGAATGCCTCCAGATGTGCATCGCAAACTACAACTGGTCTTGCAGGGAACGATCAAAGCCTAGACCGTTTGAGACATTGCTCCCATGGAGGAAAGTGCGCATGGTGACTGTGGTACTGAATCCCGATGCAATTTCTGTGTTTCATCAACACTCTGATATTCCACAGATTACAGAATGCCAGCAGATGTGCATCGGAAACTACTACTGGTCTTCCAGGGAACGACGAAAGCACAGACTGTTTGAGACATACCCCCGTGGAGGAAAGTGCGCACGGTGACTGTTGTATTAAATCCCGATGCAATTTCTGTGTTTCATCAACACTCTGATAGTCCACAGATTACAGAATGCCTCCAGATGTGCATCGGAAACTACAACTGGTCTTCCAGGGAACGATCAAAGTCTAGACTGTTTGAGACATTGCTTCCATGAAAGACAGTGCGCATGGTGAGTGTGGTACTCAATCCCGATGCAATTTCTGTGTTTCATCAACACTCTGATAGTCCACAGATTACAGAATGCCACCAGATGTGCATCGGAAACTACTACAGGTCTTCCAGGGAACGATCAAAGCGTAGACAGTTTGAGACATTACTGCCGTGGAGGAAAGTGCGCATGGTGACTGTTGCATCCAATCCCAATGCAATTTCTGTGTTTCATCAACACTCTGATAGTCCACAGATTACAGAATGCCACCAGATGTGCATCGGAAACTACTACAGGTCTTCCAGGGAACGATCAAAGCGTAGACTGTTTGAGACATTACTGCCGTGGAGGAAAGTGCGCATGGTGACTGTTGCATCAAATCCCAATGCAATTTCTGTGTTTCATCAACACTCTGATAGTCCACAGATTGCAGAAAGCTACCAGATGTGAATCGGCAACTACTACTGGTCTTCCAGGGAACGATCAAAGAGTAGACTGTTTCAGGCATTACTCCCATGGAGGAAAGTGCGGATGGAGACTGTTGTATTCAATCCCGATGCAATTTCCGTGTTTCATCAACTCTCTGATAGTCCACAGATTACAGAATGCCTCCAGATGTGCATCGGAAACTACTACTGGTCTTCCAGGGAACGATCAAAGCGTAGACTGTTTGAGACATGGCTCCCATGGAGGAAAGTGCGCATGGTGACTGTTGTATTCAATCCCGATGCAATTTCAGTGTCTCATCAACAGTCTGATAGTCCACAGATTACAGAATGCCTCCAGATGTGCATCGAAAACTACTACTGGTCTTCAAGGGAACGATCAAAGCGTAGACTCTTTGAGACATTACTCCCATGGAGGAGAGTGCGCATGGTGACTGTTGTATTCAATCCCGATGCAATTTCGGTGTTTCATCAACACTCTGATAGTCCACAGATTACAGAATGCCTCCTGATGTGCATCGGAAACTACTACTGGTCTTCCAGGGAACGATCAAAGCGTAGACTGTTTGTGACATTACTCCCATGGAGGAAAGTGCGCATGGTGACTGTTGTATTCAATCCCGATGCAATTTCTGTGTTTCATCAACACTCTGATATTCCACAGATTACAGAATGCCGCCAGATGTGCATCGGAAACTACTTCTGGTCTTCCAATGAACGACGAAAGCATAGACTGTTTGAGACATACCCCTGTGGAGGAAAGTGCGAACGGTGACTGTTGTATTCAATCCCGATGTAATTTCTGTGTTTCATCAACACTCTGATAGTCCACACATTACAGAATGCCATGAGATGTGCATCGGAAACTACTACTGGTCTTCCAGGGAACTATCAAAGCTTAGACTGTTTCAGACATCACTCCCATGGAGAAAAGTGCGCATGGTGACTGTTGTATTCAATCCCGATGATATTTCTGTGTTTCATCAACACTCTGATAGTCCACAGATTACAGAATGCCACCAGATGTGCTTCGGAAACTACTACTGGTCTACCTTGGAACGATCAAAGAGTAGACTGTTTCAGGCATTACTCCCCTGGAGGAAAGTGCGGATGGAGACTGTTGTATTCAATCCCGATGAAATTTCCGTGTTTCATCAACTCTCTGATAGTCCACAGATTACAGAATGCCTCCAGATGTGCATCAGAAACTACTACTGGTCTTAAAGGGAACGTTCAAAGCGTTGACTGTTTGAGTCAATACTACCATAGAGGAAAGTGCGCATGGTGGCTGTTGTATTCAATTCCGAGGCAATTACTGAGTTTCATCAACACTTTGAAGGTCCACAGATTACAGAAAACCTCCAGATGTGCATCGAAAACTACTACTGGTCATCCACGGAACGATTAAAGCGTAGACTGTTTGAGGATTACTCCCATGGAGGAAAGTGCGCATGGTGACTGTTGTATTCAATCCCGATGCAATTTCTGTGTTTCATCAACACTCTGATAGTCCACAGGTTACAGAATGCCACCAGACGTGAATCGGAAACTACTACTGGTCTTCCAGGGAACGATCAAAGCATAGACTGTTTGAGACATTGCTCCCATGGAGGAAAGTGCGCATGGTGACTGTGGTACTCAATCCCGATGCAATTTCTGTGTTTCATCAACACTCTGATAGTCCACAGATTACAGAATGCCTCCAGATGAGCATCGGAAACTACAACTGGTCTTGCAGGGAACGATCAAAGCCGAGACTGTTTGAGACATTGCTCCCATGGAGGCAAGTGCGCATGGTGACTGTGGTACTCAATCCCGATGCAATTTCTGTGTTTCATCGCCACTCTGATGGTCCCCAGATAACAGAATGCCTCCAGATGTGCCACGGAAACTGCTACTGGTCTTCCAGGGAACGATCAAAGCGTAGACTGTTTGAGACATTACTCCCATGGAGGAAAGTGAGCATGGTGACTGTTGTATTCAATCCCGATGCAATTTCTGTGTTTCATCAACACTCTGATATTCCACAGATTACAGAATGCCACCAGATGTGCATCGAAAACTACTACTGGTCTTCCAGGGAACGACGAGAGCACAGACTGTTTGAAACATACCCCCGTGGAGGAAAGTGCGCACGGTGACTGTTGTATTAAATCCCGATGCAATTTCTGTGTCTCATCAACAGTCTGATAGTCCACAGATTACAGAATGCCTCCAGATGTGCATCGGAAACTACTACTGGTCTTCAAGGGAACGATCAAAGCGTAGACTCTTTGAGACATTACTCCCATGGAGGAAAGTGCGCATGGTGACTGTTGTATTCAATCCCGATGCAATTTCAGTGTTTCATCAACACTCTGATAGTCCACAGATTACAGAATGCCTCCTGATATGCATCGGAAACTACTACTGGACTTCCAGGGAACGTCAAAGCGTAGACTTTTTGTGACATTACTCCCATGGAGGAAAGTGAGCATGGTGACTGTTGTATTCAATCCCAATGCATTTTCTGTGTTTCATCAACACTCTGATAGTCCACAGATTACAGAATGCCACCAGATGTGCATCGGAAACTACTACAGGTCTTCCAGGGAACGATCAAAGCGTAGACAGTTTGAGACATTACTGCCGTGGAGGAAAGTGCGCATGGTGACTGTTGCATTCAATCCCGATGCAATTTCTGTGTTTCATCAACACTCTGATAGTCCACAGATTACAGAATGCTTCCAGATGTGAATCGGAAACTACTACTGGTCTTCCAGGGAACGATCAAAGCGTAGACTGTTTGAGATATAACTCCAGTGGAGGAAAATGCGCATGGTGACTGTTGTATTCAATCTACATTCAATTCCTGTGTTTCACCAACACTCTGATAGACCACAGATTACAGAATGCCACCAGACGTGCATCGGAAACTACTACTGGTCTTCCAGGGAACGATCAAAGCCTAGACTGTTTGAGACATTGCTCCCATGGAGGAAAGTGCGCATGGTGACTGTGGTACTCAATCCCGATGCAATTTCTGTGTTTCATCAACACTCTGATAGTCCACAGATTACAGAATGCCTCCAGATGTGCATCAGAAACTACCACTGGTCTTCCAGGGTACGATCAAAACGTAGACTGTTTGAGACATGGCTCCCATGGAGGAAAGTGCGCATGGTGACTGTTGTATTCAATCCCGATGCAATTTCTGTGTTTCATCAACACTCTGGTAGTCCACAGATTACAGAATGCCTCCAGATGTGCATCGCAAACTACAACTGGTCTTGCAGGGAACGATCAAAGCCTAGACCGTTTGAGACATTGCTCCCATGGAGGAAAGTGCGCATGGTGACTGTGGTACTGAATCCCGATGCAATTTCTGTGTTTCATCAACACTCTGATATTCCACAGATTACAGAATGCCACCAGATGTGCATCGGAAACTACTACTGGTCTTCCAGGGAACGACGAAAGCACAGACTGTTTGAGACATACCCCCGTGGAGGAAAGTGCGCACGGTGACTGTTGTATTAAATCCCGATGCAATTTCTGTGTTTCATCAACACTCTGATAGTCCACAGATTACAGAATGCCTCCAGATGTGCATCGGAAACTACAACTGGTCTTCCAGGGAACGATCAAAGTCTAGACTGTTTGAGACATTGCTTCCATGAAAGACAGTGCGCATGGTGAGTGTGGTACTCAATCCCGATGCAATTTCTGTGTTTCATCAACACTCTGATAGTCCACAGATTACAGAATGCCACCAGATGTGCATCGGAAACTACTACAGGTCTTCCAGGGAACGATCAAAGCGTAGACAGTTTGAGACATTACTGCCGTGGAGGAAAGTGCGCATGGTGACTGTTGCATCCAATCCCAATGCAATTTCTGTGTTTCATCAACACTCTGATAGTCCACAGATTACAGAATGCCACCAGATGTGCATCGGAAACTACTACAGGTCTTCCAGGGAACGATCAAAGCGTAGACTGTTTGAGACATTACTGCCGTGGAGGAAAGTGCGCATGGTGACTGTTGCATCAAATCCCAATGCAATTTCTGTGTTTCATCAACACTCTGATAGTCCACAGATTGCAGAAAGCTACCAGATGTGAATCGGCAACTACTACTGGTCTTCCAGGGAACGAGCAAAACGTAGACTGTTTGAGATATACCTCCAGTGGAGGAAAGTGCGCATGGTGACTGATGTATTCAATCTGGATTCAATTCCTGTGTTTCATCAACACTCAGATAGTCCACAGATTACAGAATGCCTCCAGATGTGCATCGGAAACTACTACTGGTCTTCCAGGGAACGATCAAAGCGTAGACTGTTTGAGACATGGCTCCCATGGAGGAAAGTGCGCATGGTGACTGTTGTATTCAATCCCGATGCAATTTCAGTGTCTCATCAACAGTCTGATAGTCCACAGATTACAGAATGCCTCCAGATGTGCATCGAAAACTACTACTGGTCTTCAAGGGAACGATCAAAGCGTAGACTCTTTGAGACATTACTCCCATGGAGGAGAGTGCGCATGGTGACTGTTGTATTCAATCCCGATGCAATTTCTGTGTTTCATCAACACTCTGATAGTCCACAGATTACAGAATGCCTCCTGATGTGCATCGGAAACTACTACTGGTCTTCCAGGGAACGATCAAAGCGTAGACTGTTTGTGACATTACTCCCATGGAGGAAAGTGCGCATGGTGACTGTTGTATTCAATCCCGATGCAATTTCTGTGTTTCATCAACACTCTGATATTCCACAGATTACAGAATGCCGCCAGATGTGCATCGGAAACTACTTCTGGTCTTCCAATGAACGACGAAAGCATAGACTGTTTGAGACATACCCCTGTGGAGGAAAGTGCGAACGGTGACTGTTGTATTCAATCCCGATGTAATTTCTGTGTTTCATCAACACTCTGATAGTCCACACATTACAGAATGCCATGAGATGTGCATCGGAAACTACTACTGGTCTTCCAGGGAACTATCAAAGCTTAGACTGTTTCAGACATCACTCCCATGGAGAAAAGTGCGCATGGTGACTGTTGTATTCAATCCCGATGCAATTTCTGTGTTTCATCGACACTCTGATAGTCCACAGATTACAGAATGCCACCAGATGTGCTTCGGAAACTACTACTGGTCTACCTTGGAACGATCAAAGAGTAGACTGTTTTAGGCGTTACTCCCATGGAGGAAAGTGCGGATGGAGACTGTTGTATTCAATTCCGAGGCAATTACTGAGTTTCATCAACACTTTGAAGGTCCACAGATTACAGAAAACCTCCAGATGTGCATCGAAAACTACTACTGGTCATCCACGGAACGATTAAAGCGTAGACTGTTTGAGGATTACTCCCATGGAGGAAAGTGCGCATGGTGACTGTGGTACTCAATCCCGATGCAATTTCAGTGTCTCATCAACACTCTGATAGTCCACAGGTTACAGAATGCCTCCATATGTGCATCGGAAACTACTACTGGTCTACCAGGGAACGATCAAAACGTAGACAGTTTGAGACATGGCTCCCATGGAGGAAAGTGCGCATGGTGACTGTTGTATTCAATCCCGATGCAATTTCTGTGTTTCATCCACACTCTGATAGTCCACAGATTGCAGAATGCCTCCATATATGCATCGGAAACTACTACTGGTCTTCCAGGGAACGATCAAATCGTAGACTGTTTGAGACAATACTCCCATCTAGGAATGTGCGCATTGTGACTGTTGTATTCAATCCCGATGCAATTTCTGTGTCTCATCAACAGTCTGATAGTCCACAGATTACAGAATGCCTCCAGATGTGCATCGGATATTACTACTGGTATTCCAGGGAGCGATCAAAGCGTAGACTGTTTGAGACATTACTCCCATGGAGGAAAGTGCGCGTGGTGGCTGTTGTATTCAATTCCGAGGCAATTACTGTGTTTCATCAACACTCTGATAGTCCACAGATTACAGAATGCCACCAGATGTGAATCGGAAACTACTACTGGTCTTCCAGGGAACGATCAAAGCGTAGACTGTTTGAGATATACCTCCAGTGGAGGAAAGTGCGCATGGTGACTGTTGTATTCAATCTAGATTCAATTCCTGTGTTTCATCAACACTCTGATAGTCCACAGATTACAGAATGCCTCCATATGTGCATTGGAAACTACTACTGGTCTTCCAGGGAACGATCAAATCGTAGACTGTTTGAGACATTACTCCCATGGAGGAAAGTGCGCATGGTGACTGTTGTATTCATTCCCGATGCAATTTCTGTGTCTCATCAACAGTCTGATAGTCCACAGATTACAGAATGCCTCCAGATGTGCATCGGAAACTACTACTGGTCTTCAAGGGAACGATCAAAGCGTAGACTCTTTGAGACATTACTCCCATGGAGGAAAGTGCGCATGGTGACTGTTGTATTCAATCCCGATGCAATTTCAGTGTTTCATCAACACTCTGATAGCCCACAGATTACAGAATGAATCCTGATGTGCATCGGAAACTACTACTGGTGTTCCAGGGAACGATCAAAGCGTAGACTGTTTGTGACATTACTCCCATGGAGGAAAGTGCGCACGGTGACTGTTGTATTCAATCCCGATGCAATTTCTGTCTTTCATCAACACTCCGATGGTCCACAGATTACAGAATGCCTCCAGATGTGCATCGGAAACTACAACTGGTCTTCCAGGGAACGATCAAAGCCTAGACTGTTTGAGACATTGCTCCCATGGAGAAAAGTGCGCATGGTGACTGTGGTACTCAATCCCGATGCAATTTCTGTGTTTCATCACCACTCTGATAGTCCACAGATAACAGAATGCTTCCAGATGTGCATCGGAAACTGCTACTGGTCTTCCAGGGAACGATCAAAGCGTAGACTGTTTGAGACATTACTCCCATGGAGGAAAGTGAGCTTGGTGACTGTTGTATTCAATCCCAATGCAATTTCTGTGTTTCAACAACACTGTGATAGTCCACAGATTACAGAATGCCACCAGATGTGCATCGGAAACTACTACAGGTCTTCCAGGGAACGATCAAAGCGTAGACAGTTTGAGACATTACTGCCGTAGAGGAAAGTGCACATGGTGACTGTTGCGTTCAATCCCGATGCAATTTCTGTGTTTCATCAACACTCTGATAGTCCACAGATTACATAATGCCACCAGATGTGCTTCGGAAACTACTACTGGTCTACCTTGGAACGATTAAAGAGTAGACTGTTTCAGACTTTACTCCCTTGGAAGAAAGTGCGGATGGTGATGTTGTATTCAATCCCGATGCAATTTCCGTGTTTCATCAACACTCTGATATTCCACAGATTACAGAATGCCGCCAGATGTGCATCGGAAACTACTTCTGGTCTTCCAATGAACGACGAAAGCATAGACTGTTTGAGACATACCCCTGTGGAGGAAAGTGCGAACGGTGACTGTTGTATTCAATCCCGATGTAATTTCTGTGTTTCATCAACACTCTGATAGTCCACACATTACAGAATGCCATGAGATGTGCATCGGAAACTACTACTGGTCTTCCAGGGAACTATCAAAGCTTAGACTGTTTCAGACATCACTCCCATGGAGAAAAGTGCGCATGGTGACTGTTGTATTCAATCCCGATGATATTTCTGTGTTTCATCAACACTCTGATAGTCCACAGATTACAGAATGCCACCAGATGTGCTTCGGAAACTACTACTGGTCTACCTTGGAACGATCAAAGAGTAGACTGTTTCAGGCATTACTCCCATGGAGGAAAGTGCGGATGGAGACTGTTGTATTCAATCCCGATGCAATTTCCGTGTTTCATCAACTCTCTGATAGTCCACAGATTACAGAATGCCTCCAGATGTGCATCAGAAACTACTACTGGTCTTAAAGGGAACGATCAAAGCGTTGACTGTTTGAGTCATTACTACCATAGAGGAAAGTGCGCATGGTGGCTGTTGTATTCAATTCCGAGGCAATTACTGAGTTTCATCAACACTTTGAAGGCCCACAGATTACAGAAAACCTCCAGATGTGCATCGAAAACTACTACTGGTCATCCACGGAACGATTAAAGCGTAGACTGTTTGAGGATTACTCCCATGGAGGAAAGTGCGCATGGTGACTGTTGTATTCAATCCCGATGCAATTTCTGTGTTTCATCAACACTCTGATAGTCCACAGGTTACAGAATGCCACCAGACGTGAATCGGAAACTACTACTGGTCTTCCAGGGAACGATCAAAGCATAGACTGTTTGAGACATTGCTCCCATGGAGGAAAGTGCGCATGGTGACTGTGGTACTCAATCCCGATGCAATTTCTGTGTTTCATCAACACTCTGATAGTCCACAGATTACAGAATGCCTCCAGATGAGCATCGGAAACTACAACTGGTCTTGCAGGGAACGATCAAAGCCGAGACTGTTTGAGACATTGCTCCCATGGAGGCAAGTGCGCATGGTGACTGTGGTACTCAATCCCGATGCAATTTCTGTGTTTCATCGCCACTCTGATGGTCCCCAGATAACAGAATGCCTCCAGATGTGCCACGGAAACTGCTACTGGTCTTCCAGGGAACGATCAAAGCGTAGACTGTTTGAGACATTACTCCCATGGAGGAAAGTGAGCATGGTGACTGTTGTATTCAATCCCGATGCAATTTCTGTGTTTCATCAACACTCTGATATTCCACAGATTACAGAATGCCACCAGATGTGCATCGAAAACTACTACTGGTCTTCCAGGGAACGACGAGAGCACAGACTGTTTGAAACATACCCCCGTGGAGGAAAGTGCGCACGGTGACTGTTGTATTAAATCCCGATGCAATTTCTGTGTCTCATCAACAGTCTGATAGTCCACAGATTACAGAATGCCTCCAGATGTGCAACGGATATTACTACTGGTATTCCAGGGAGCGATCAAAGCGTAGACTGTTTGAGACATTACTCCCATGGAGGAAAGTGCGCGTGGTGGCTGTTGTATTCAATTCCGAGGCAATTACTGTGTTTCATCAACACTCTGATAGTCCACAGATTACAGAATGCCACCAGATGTGAATCGGAAACTACTACTGGTCTTCCAGGGAACGATCAAAGCGTAGACTGTTTGAGATATACCTCCAGTGGAGGAAAGTGCGCATGGTGACTGTTGTATTCAATCTAGATTCAATTCCTGTGTTTCATCAACACTCTGATAGTCCACAGATTACAGAATGCCTCCATATGTGCATTGGAAACTACTACTGGTCTTCCAGGGAACGATCAAATCGTAGACTGTTTGAGACATTACTCCCATGGAGGAAAGTGCGCATGGTGACTGTTGTATTCATTCCCGATGCAATTTCTGTGTCTCATCAACAGTCTGATAGTCCACAGATTACAGAATGCCTCCAGATGTGCATCGGAAACTACTACTGGTCTTCAAGGGAACGATCAAAGCGTAGACTCTTTGAGACATTACTCCCATGGAGGAAAGTGCGCATGGTGACTGTTGTATTCAATCCCGATGCAATTTCAGTGTTTCATCAACACTCTGATAGCCCACAGATTACAGAATGAATCCTGATGTGCATCGGAAACTACTACTGGTGTTCCAGGGAACGATCAAAGCGTAGACTGTTTGTGACATTACTCCCATGGAGGAAAGTGCGCACGGTGACTGTTGTATTCAATCCCGATGCAATTTCTGTCTTTCATCAACACTCCGATGGTCCACAGATTACAGAATGCCTCCAGATGTGCATCGGAAACTACAACTGGTCTTCCAGGGAACGATCAAAGCCTAGACTGTTTGAGACATTGCTCCCATGGAGAAAAGTGCGCATGGTGACTGTGGTACTCAATCCCGATGCAATTTCTGTGTTTCATCACCACTCTGATAGTCCACAGATAACAGAATGCTTCCAGATGTGCATCGGAAACTGCTACTGGTCTTCCAGGGAACGATCAAAGCGTAGACTGTTTGAGACATTACTCCCATGGA
Organism: Schistocerca gregaria; assembly: GCF_023897955.1. Classification (NCBI taxonomy): domain Eukaryota; kingdom Metazoa; phylum Arthropoda; class Insecta; order Orthoptera; family Acrididae; genus Schistocerca; species Schistocerca gregaria. Next base: position 1,437,503 of record NC_064923.1, on the reverse strand, counting down.
GGAAAGTGAGCATGGTGACTGTTGTATTCAATCCCAATGCAATTTCTGTGTTTCAACAACACTGTGATAGTCCACAGATTACAGAATGCCACCAGATGTGCATCGGAAACTACTACAGATCTTCCAGGGAACGATCAAAGCGTAGACAGTTTGAGACATTACTGCCGTAGAGGAAAGTGCACATGGTGACTGTTGCGTTCAATCCCGATGCAATTTCTGTGTTTCATCAACACTCTGATAGTCCACAGATTACAGAATGCCACCAGATGTGCTTCGGAAACTACTACTGGTCTACCTTGGAACGATTAAAGAGTAGACTGTTTCAGACTTTACTCCCTTGGAAGAAAGTGCGGATGGTGATGTTGTATTCAATCCCGATGCAATTTCCGTGTTTCATCAACACTCTGATAGTCCACAGATTACAGAATGCCTCCAGATGTGCATCACAAACTACTACTGGTCTTCCAGGGAACGATCAAAGCGTAGACTGTTTGAGACATTACTCCCTTAGAGGAAAGTGCGCATGGTGGCTGTTGTATTCAATTCCGAGGCAATTACTGAGTTTCATCACCACTTTGAAGGTCCACAGATTACAGAAAGCCTCCAGATGTGCATCGGAAAATACTACTGCTCTTCCACGGAACGATTAAAGCGTAGACTGTTTGAGGATTACTCCCATGGAGGAAAGTGCGCATGGTGACTGTTGTATTCAATCCCGATGCAATTTCTGTGTTTCATCAACACTCTGATAGTCCACAGGTTACAGAATGCCACCAGACGTGCATCGGAAACTACTACTGGTCTTCCAGGGAACGATCAAAGCCTAGACTGTTTGAGACAATGCTCCCATGGAGGAAAGTGCGCATGGTGACTGTGGTACTCAATCCCGATGCAATTTCTGTGTTTCATCAACACTCTGATAGTCCACAGATTACAGAATGCCTCCAGATGTGCATCAGAAACTACTACTGGTCTTCCAGGGAACGATCAAAGCCTAGACTGTTTGAGACATTACTCCCATGGAGGAAAGTGATCATGGTGACTGTTGTATTCAATCCCAATGCAATTTCTGTGTTTCAACAACACTGTGATAGTCCACAGATTACAGAATGCCACCAGATGTGCATCGGAAACTACTACAGGTCTTCCAGGGAACGATCAAAGCGTAGACAGTTTGAGACATTAGTGCCGTAGAGGAAAGTGCGCATGGTGACTGTTGCATTCAATCCCGATGCAATTTCTTTGTTTCATCAACACTCTGATAGTCCACAGATTACAGAATGCTACCAGATGTGAATCGGAAAATACTACTGGTCTTCCAGGGAACGATCAAAGCGTAGACTGTTTGAGATATACCTCCAGTGGAGGAAAGTGCGCATGGTGACTGATGTATTCAATCTGGATTCAATTCCTGTGTTTCATCAACACTCAGATAGTCCACAGATTACAGAATGCCTCCAGATGTGCATCGGAAACTACTACTGGTCTTCCAGGGAACGATCAAAGCGTAGACTGTTTGAGACATGGCTCCCATGGAGGAAAGTGCGCATGGTGACTGTTGTATTCAATCCCGATGCAATTTCAGTGTCTCATCAACAGTCTGATAGTCCACAGATTACAGAATGCCTCCAGATGTGCATCGAAAACTACTACTGGTCTTCAAGGGAACGATCAAAGCGTAGACTCTTTGAGACATTACTCCCATGGAGGAGAGTGCGCATGGTGACTGTTGTATTCAATCCCGATGCAATTTCGGTGTTTCATCAACACTCTGATAGTCCACAGATTACAGAATGCCTCCTGATGTGCATCGGAAACTACTACTGGTCTTCCAGGGAACGATCAAAGCGTAGACTGTTTGTGACATTACTCCCATGGAGGAAAGTGCGCATGGTGACTGTTGTATTCAATCCCGATGCAATTTCTGTGTTTCATCAACACTCTGATATTCCACAGATTACAGAATGCCGCCAGATGTGCATCGGAAACTACTTCTGGTCTTCCAATGAACGACGAAAGCATAGACTGTTTGAGACATACCCCTGTGGAGGAAAGTGCGAACGGTGACTGTTGTATTCAATCCCGATGTAATTTCTGTGTTTCATCAACACTCTGATAGTCCACACATTACAGAATGCCATGAGATGTGCATCGGAAACTACTACTGGTCTTCCAGGGAACTATCAAAGCTTAGACTGTTTCAGACATCACTCCCATGGAGAAAAGTGCGCATGGTGACTGTTGTATTCAATCCCGATGATATTTCTGTGTTTCATCAACACTCTGATAGTCCACAGATTACAGAATGCCACCAGATGTGCTTCGGAAACTACTACTGGTCTACCTTGGAACGATCAAAGAGTAGACTGTTTCAGGCATTACTCCCATGGAGGAAAGTGCGGATGGAGACTGTTGTATTCAATCCCGATGCAATTTCCGTGTTTCATCAACTCTCTGATAGTCCACAGATTACAGAATGCCTCCAGATGTGCATCAGAAACTACTACTGGTCTTAAAGGGAACGATCAAAGCGTTGACTGTTTGAGTCATTACTACCATAGAGGAAAGTGCGCATGGTGGCTGTTGTATTCAATTCCGAGGCAATTACTGAGTTTCATCAACACTTTGAAGGTCCACAGATTACAGAAAACCTCCAGATGTGCATCGAAAACTACTACTGGTCATCCACGGAACGATTAAAGCGTAGACTGTTTGAGGATTACTCCCATGGAGGAAAGTGCGCATGGTGACTGTTGTATTCAATCCCGATGCAATTTCTGTGTTTCATCAACACTCTGATAGTCCACAGGTTACAGAATGCCACCAGACGTGAATCGGAAACTACTACTGGTCTTCCAGGGAACGATCAAAGCATAGACTGTTTGAGACATTGCTCCCATGGAGGAAAGTGCGCATGGTGACTGTGGTACTCAATCCCGATGCAATTTCTGTGTTTCATCAACACTCTGATAGTCCACAGATTACAGAATGCCTCCAGATGAGCATCGGAAACTACAACTGGTCTTGCAGGGAACGATCAAAGCCGAGACTGTTTGAGACATTGCTCCCATGGAGGCAAGTGCGCATGGTGACTGTGGTACTCAATCCCGATGCAATTTCTGTGTTTCATCGCCACTCTGATGGTCCCCAGATAACATAATGCCTCCAGATGTGCCACGGAAACTGCTACTGGTCTTCCAGGGAACGATCAAAGCGTAGACTGTTTGAGACATTACTCCCATGGAGGAAAGTGAGCATGGTGACTGTTGTATTCAATCCCGATGCAATTTCTGTGTTTCATCAACACTCTGATATTCCACAGATTACAGAATGCCACCAGATGTGCATCGAAAACTACTACTGGTCTTCCAGGGAACGACGAGAGCACAGACTGTTTGAAACATACCCCCGTGGAGGAAAGTGCGCACGGTGACTGTTGTATTAAATCCCGATGCAATTTCTGTGTCTCATCAACAGTCTGACAGTCCACAGATTACAGAATGCCTCCAGATGTGCATCGGAAACTACTACTGGTCTTCAAGGGAACGATCAAAGCGTAGACTCTTTGAGACATTACTCCCATGGAGGAAAGTGCGCATGGTGACTGTTGTATTCAATCCCGATGCAATTTCAGTGTTTCATCAACACTCTGATAGTCCACAGATTACAGAATGCCTCCTGATATGCATCGGAAACTACTACTGGACTTCCAGGGAACGATCAAAGCGTAGACTTTTTGTGACATTACTCCCATGGAGGAAAGTGCGCATGGTGACTGTTGTATTCAATCCCGATGCAATTCCTCTGTTTCATCAACACTCTGATATTCCACAGATTACAGAATGTCGCCAGATGTGCATCGGAAACTACTTCTGGTCTTCAAGGGAACGACGAAAGCATAGACTGTTTGAGACATACCCCTGTGGAGGAAAGTGCGCACGGTGACTGTTGTATTCAATCCCGATGCAATTTCTGTCTTTCATCAACACTCTGATAGTCCACAGATTACAGAATGCCTCCAGATGTGCATCGGAAACTACAACTGGTCTTCCAGGGAACGATCAAAGCGTAGACTGTTTGAGATATAACTCCAGTGGAGGAAAGTGCGCATGGTGACTGTTGTATTCAATCTAGATTCAATTCCTGTGTTTCACCAACACTCTGATAGACCACAGATTACAGAATGCCACCAGACGGTCATCGGAAACTACTACTGGTCTTCCAGGGAACGATCAAAGCCTAGACTGTTTGAGACATTGCTTCCATGGAGGAAAGTGCGCATGGTGACTGTGGTACTCAATCCCGATGCAATTTCTGTGTTTCATCAACACTCTGATAGTCCACAGATTACAGAATGCCTCCAGATGTGCATCAGAAACTACCACTGGTCTTCCAGGGTACGATCAAAACGTAGACTGTTTGAGACATGGCTCCCATGGAGGAAAGTGCGCATGGTGACTGTTGTATTCAATCCCGATGCAATTTCTGTGTTTCATCAACACTCTGATAGTCCACAGATTACAGAATGCCTCCAGATGTGCATCGCAAACTACAACTGGTCTTGCAGGGAACGATCAAAGCCTAGACCGTTTGAGACATTGCTCCCATGGAGGAAAGTGCGCATGGTGACTGTGGTACTGAATCCCGATGCAATTTCTGTGTTTCATCAACACTCTGATATTCCACAGATTACAGAATTTCGCCAGATGTGCATCGGAAACTACTTCTGGTCTTCAAGGGAACGACGAAAGCATACACTGTTTGAGACATACCCCTGTGGAGGAAAGTGCGCACGGTGACTGTTGTATTCAATCCCGATGCAATTTCTGTCTTTCATCAACACTCTGATAGTCCACAGATTACAGAATGCCTCCAGATGTGCATCGGAAACTACAACTGGTCTTCCAGGGAACGATCAAATCGTAGACTGTTTGAGATATAACTCTAGTGGAGGAAAGTGCGCATGGTGACTGTTGTATTCAATCTAGATTCAATTCCTGTGTTTCACCAACACTCTGATAGACCACAGATTACAGAATGCCACCAGACGTGCATCGGAAACTACTACTGGTCTTCCAGGGAACGATCAAAGCCTAGACTGTTTGAGACATTGCTTCCATGGAGGAAAGTGCGCATGGTGACTGTGGTACTCAATCCCGATGCAATTTCTGTGTTTCATCAACACTCTGATAGTCCACAGATTACAGAATGCCTCCAGATGTGCATCAGAAACTACCACTGGTCTTCCAGGGTACGATCAAAACGTAGACTGTTTGAGACATGGCTCCCATGGAGGAAAGTGCGCATGGTGACTGTTGCATCCAATCCCAATGCAATTTCTGTGTTTCATCAACACTCTGATAGTCCACAGATTACAGAATGCCACCAGATGTGCATCGGAAACTACTACAGGTCTTCCAGGGAACGATCAAAGCGTAGACTGTTTGAGACATTACTGCCGTGGAGGAAAGTGCGCATGGTGACTGTTGCATCAAATCCCAATGCAATTTGTGTGTTTCATCAACACTCTGATAGTCCACAGATTGCAGAATGCTACCAGATGTGAATCGGCAACTACTACTGGTCTTCCAGGGAACGAGCAAAACGTAGACTGTTTGAGATATACCTCCAGTGGAGGAAAGTGCGCATGGTGACTGTTGTATTCAATCTTGATTCAATTCCTGTGTTTCATCAACACTCTGATAGTCCACAGATTACAGAATGCCTCCAGATGTGCATCGGAAACTACTACTGGTCTTCCAGGGAACGATCAAAGCGTAGACTGTTTGAGACATGGCTCCCATGGAGGAAAGTGCGCATGGTGACTGTTGTATTCAATCCCGATGCGATTTCAGTGTTTCATCAACACTCTGATAGTCCACAGATTACAGAATGCCTCCATATGTGCATTGGAAACTACTACTGGTCTTCCAGGGAACGATCAAAGCGTAGACTCTTTGAGACATTACTCCCATGGAGGAAAGTGCGCTTGGTGACTGTTGTATTCAATCCCGATGCAATTTCAGTGTTTCATCAACACTCTGATAGTCCACAGATTACAGAATGCCTCCTGATATGCATCGGAAACTACTACTGGTCTTCCAGGGATTGATCAAAGCGTAGACTTTTTGTGACATTACTCCCATGGAGGAAAGTTCGCATGGTGACTGTTGTATTCAATCCCGATGCAATTTCTCTGTTTCATCAACACTCTGATATTCCACAGATTACAGAATGCCGACAGATGTGCATCGGAAACTACTTCTGGTCTTCCAGGGAACGACGAAAGCACAGACTGTTTGAGACATACCCCTGTGGAGGAAAGTGCGAACGGTGACTGTTGTATTCAATCCCGATGCAATTTCTGTCTTTCATCAACACTCTGAAAGTCCACAGATTACAGAATGCCTCCAGATGTGCATCGGAAACTACAACTGGTCTTCCAGGGAACGATCAAAGCCTAGACTGTTTGAGACATTGCTCCCATGGAGGAAAGTGCGCATGGTGACTGTGGTACTGAATCCCGATGCAATTTCTGTGTTTCATCAACACTCTGATATTCCACAGATTACAGAATGCCACCAGATGTGCATCGGAAACTACTACTGGTCTTCCAGGGAACGACGAAAGCACAGACTGTTTGAGACATACCCCCGTGGAGGAAAGTGCGCACGGTGACTGTTGTATTAAATCCCGATGCAATTTCTGTGTTTCATCAACACTCTGATAGTCCACAGATTACAGAATGCCTCCAGATGTGCATCAGAAACTACAACTGGTCTTCCAGGGAACGATCAAAGTCTAGACTGTTTGAGACATTGCTTCCATGAAAGACAGTGCGCATGGTGAGTGTGGTACTCAATCCCGATGCAATTTCTGTGTTTCATCAACACTCTGATATTCCACAGATTACAGAATGCCGCCAGATGTGAATCGGAAACTACTTCTGGTCTTCCAGGGAACGACGAAAGCATAGACTGTTTGAGACATACCCCTGTGGAGGAAAGTGCGCATGGTGACTGTTGTATTCAATCCCGATGCAATTTCTGTGTTTCATCAACACTCTGATAGTCCACAGCTTACAGAATGCCACCAGATGTGCATCGGAAACTACTACTGGTCTTCCAGGGAACGACGAAAGCACAGACTGTTCGAGACATACCCCCGTGGAGGAAAGTGTGCACGGTGACTGTTGTATTAAATCCCGATGCAATTTCTGTGATTCATCAACACTCTGATAGTCCACAGATTACAGAATGACTCCAGATGTGCATCGGAAACTACAACTGGTCTTCCAGGGAACGCTCACAGTCTAGACTGTTTGAGACATTGCTTCCATGAAAGACAGTGCGCATGGTGAGTGTGGTACACAATCCCGATGCAATTTCTGTGTTTCATCAACACTCTGATATTCCACAGATTACAGAATGCCGCCAGATGTGCATCGGAAACTACTTCTGGTCTTCCAGGGAACGACGAAAGCATAGACTGTTTGAGACATACCCCTGTGGAGGAAAGTGCGCACGGTGACAGTTGTATTCAATCCCGATGCAATTTCTGTGTTTCATCAACACTCTGATAGTCCACAGATTACAGAATGCCACCAGATGTGCATCGGAAACTACTACAGGTCTTCCAGGGAACGATCAAAGCGTAGACAGTTTGAGACATTACTCCCATGGAGGAAAGTGTGCATGGTGACTGTTGTATTCAATCCCAATGCAATTTCTGTGTTTCATCAACACTCTGATAGTCCACAGATTACAGAATGGCACCAGATGTGCATCGGAAACTACATGTCTTCCTGGGAACGATCAAAGCGTAGACAATTTGAGACATTTCTGCCGTGGAGGAAAGTGCGCATGGTGACTGTTACATCCAATCCCAATGCAATTTCTGTGTTTCATCAACACTCTGATAGTCCACAGATTGCAGAATGCTACCAGATGTGAATCGGAAACTTCTACTGGTCTTCCAGGGAACGATCAAAGCGTAGACTGTTTGAGATATACCTCCAGTGGAGGAAAGTGCGCATGGTGACTGTTGTATTCAATCTTGATTCAATTCCTGTGTTTCATCAACACTCTGATAGTCCACAGATTACAGAATGCCTCCAGATGTGCATCGGAAACTACTACTGGTCTTCCAGGGAACGATCAAAGCGTAGACTGTTTGAGACATGGCTCCCATGGAGGAAAGTGCGCATGGTGACTGTTGTATTCAATCCCGATGCAATTTCAGTGATTCATCAACACTCTGATAGTCCACAGATTACAGAATGCCTCCATATGTGCATTGGAAACTACTACTGGTCTTCCAGGGAACGATCAAATCGTAGACTGTTTGAGACATTACTCCCATGGAGGAAAGTGCGCATGGTGACTGTTGTATTCAATCCCGATGCAATTTCAGTGATTCATCAACACTCTGATAGTCCACAGATTACAGAATGCCTCCATATGTGCATCGGAAACTACTACAGGTCTTCCAGGGAACGATCAAAGCGTAGACTTTTTGTGACATTACTCCCATGGGTGAAAGTGCGCATGGTGACTGTTGTATTCAATCCCGATGCAATTTCTCTGTTTCATCAACACTCTGATATTCCACAGATTACAGATTGCCGCCAGATGTGCATCGGAAACTACTTCTGGTCTTCCAGGGAACGACGAAAGCATAGACTGTTTGAGACATACCCCTGTGGAGGAAAGTGCGCACGGTGACTGTTGTATTCAATCTAGATTCAATTCCTGTGTTTCATCAACACTCTGATTGTCCACAGATTACAGAATGCCTCCAGATGTGCATCGGAAACTACTACTGGTCTTCCAGGGAACAATCAAAGCGTAGACTGTTTGAGACATGGCTCCCATGGAGGAAAGTGCGCTTGGTGACTGTTGTATTCAATTTCGATGCAATTTCAGTGTTTCATCAACACACTGATAGTCCACAGATTACAGAATGTCTCCATATGTGCATTGGAAACTGCTACTGGTCTTCCAGGGAACGATCAAATCGTAGACTGTTTGAGACATGGCTCCCATGGAGGAAAGTGCGCTTGGTGACTGTTGTATTCAATTCCGATGCAATTTCAGTGTTTCATCAACACTCTGATAGTCCACAGATTACAGAATGCCTCCATATGTGCATTGGAAACTACTACTGGTCTTCCAGGGAACGATCAAATCGTAGACTGTTTGAGACATTACTCCCATGGAGACAAGTGCGCATGGTGACTGTTGTATTCAATCCCGATGCAATTTCAGTGTTTCATCAACACTCTGATAGTCCACAGATTACAGAATGCCGCCTGATGTGCATCGGAAACTACTACTAGTCTTCCAGGGAACGATCAAAGCGTAGACTGTTTGTGACATTACTCGCATGGAGGAAAGTGCGCATGGTGACTGTTGTATTCAATCCCGATGCAATTTCTGTGTTTCATAAACACTCTGATATTCCACAGATTACGGAATGCCGCCAGATGTGCATCGGAAACTACTTCTGGTCTTCCAGGGAACGACGAAAGCATAGACAGTTTGAGACATACCCCTGTGGAGGAAAGTGCGCACAGTGACTCTTGTATTCAATCCCGATGCAATTTCTGTCTTTCATCAACACTCTGAAAGTCCACAGATTACAGAATGCCTCCAGATGTGCATCGGAAACTACAACTGGTCTTCCAGGGAACGATCAAAGCCTAGACTGTTTGAGACATTGCTCCCATGGAGGAAAGTGCGCATGGTGACTGTGGTACTGAATCCCGATGCAATTTCTGTGTTTCATCAACACTCTGATATTCCACAGATTACAGAATGCCACCAGATGTGCATCGGAAACTACTACTGGTCTTCCAGGGAACGACGAAAGCACAGACTGTTTGAGACATACCCCCGTGGAGGAAAGTGCGCACGGTGACTGTTGTATTAAATCCCGATGCAATTTCTGTGTTTCATCAACACTCTGATAGTCCACAGATTACAGAATGCCTCCAGATGTGCATCAGAAACTACAACTGGTCTTCCAGGGAACGATCAAAGTCTAGACTGTTTGAGACATTGCTTCCATGAAAGACAGTGCGCATGGTGAGTGTGGTACTCAATCCCGATGCAATTTCTGTGTTTCATCAACACTCTGATATTCCACAGATTACAGAATGCCGCCAGATGTGAATCGGAAACTACTTCTGGTCTTCCAGGGAACGACGAAAGCATAGACTGTTTGAGACATACCCCTGTGGAGGAAAGTGCGCATGGTGACTGTTGTATTCAATCCCGATGCAATTTCTGTGTTTCATCAACACTCTGATAGTCCACAGATTACAGAATGCCACCAGATGTGCATCGGAAACTACTACTGGTCTTCCAGGGAACGACGAAAGCACAGACTGTTTGAGACATACCCCCGTGGAGGAAAGTGTGCACGGTGACTGTTGTATTAAATCCCGATGCAATTTCTGTGATTCATCAACACTCTGATAGTCCACAGATTACAGAATGACTACAGATGTGCATCGGAAACTACAACTGGTCTTCCAGGGAACGCTCACAGTCTAGACTGTTTGAGACATTGCTTCCATGAAAGACAGTGCGCATGGTGAGTGTGGTACACAATCCCGATGCAATTTCTGTGTTTCATCAACACTCTGATATTCCACAGATTACAGAATGCCGCCAGATGTGCATCGGAAACTACTTCTGGTCTTCCAGGGAACGACGAAAGCATAGACTGTTTGAGACATACCCCTGTGGAGGAAAGTGCGCACGGTGACAGTTGTATTCAATCCCGATGCAATTTCTGTGTTTCATCAACACTCTGATAGTCCACAGATTACAGAATGCCACCAGATGTGCATCGGAAACTACTACAGGTCTTCCAGGGAACGATCAAAGCGTAGACAGTTTGAGACATTACTCCCATGGAGGAAAGTGAGCATGGTGACTGTTGTATTCAATCCCAATGCAATTTCTGTGTTTCATCAACACTCTGATAGTCCACAGATTACAGAATGGCACCAGATGTGCATCGGAAACTACATGTCTTCCTGGGAACGATCAAAGCGTAGACAATTTGAGACATTTCTGCCGTGGAGGAAAGTGCGCATGGTGACTGTTACATCCAATCCCAATGCAATTTCTGTGTTTCATCAACACTCTGATAGTCCACAGATTGCAGAATGCTACCAGATGTGAATCGGAAACTTCTACTGGTCTTCCAGGGAACGATCAAAGCGTAAACTGTTTGAGATATACCTCCAGTGGAGGAAAGTGCGCATGGTGACTGTTGTATTCAATCTTGATTCAATTCCTGTGTTTCATCAACACTCTGATAGTCCACAGATTACAGAATGCCTCCAGATGTGCATCGGAAACTACTACTGGTCTTCCAGGGAACGATCAAAGCGTAGACTGTTTGAGACATGGCTCCCATGGAGGAAAGTGCGCATGGTGACTGTTGTATTCAATCCCGATGCAATTTCAGTGATTCATCAGCACTCTGATAGTCCACAGATTACAGAATGCCTCCATATGTGCATTGGAAACTACTACTGGTCTTCCAGGGAACGATCCAATCGTAGACTGTTTGAGACATTACTCCCATGGAGGAAAGTGCGCATGGTGACTGTTGTATTCAATCCCGATGCAATTTCAGTGATTCATCAACACTCTGATAGTCCACAGATTACAGAATGCCTCCATATGTGCATCGGAAACTACTACAGGTCTTCCAGGGAACGATCAAAGCGTAGACTTTTTGTGACATTACTCCCATGGGTGAAAGTGCGCATGGTGACTGTTGTATTCAATCCCGATGCAATTTCTCTGTTTCATCAACACTCTGATATTCCACAGATTACAGATTGCCGCCAGATGTGCATCGGAAACTACTTCTGGTCTTCCAGGGAACGACGAAAGCATAGACTGTTTGAGACATACCCCTGTGGAGGAAAGTGCGCACGGTGACTGTTGTATTCAATCTAGATTCAATTCCTGTGTTTCATCAACACTCTGATTGTCCACAGATTACAGAATGCCTCCAGATGTGCATCGGAAACTACTACTGGTCTTCCAGGGAACAATCAAAGCGTAGACTGTTTGAGACATGGCTCCCATGGAGGAAAGTGCGCTTGGTGACTGTTGTATTCAATTTCGATGCAATTTCAGTGTTTCATCAACACACTGATAGTCCACAGATTACAGAATGTCTCCATATGTGCATTGGAAACTGCTACTGGTCTTCCAGGGAACGATCAAATCGTAGACTGTTTGAGACATGGCTCCCATGGAGGAAAGTGCGCTTGGTGACTGTTGTATTCAATTCCGATGCAATTTCAGTGTTTCATCAACACTCTGATAGTCCACAGATTACAGAATGCCTCCATATGTGCATTGGAAACTACTACTGGTCTTCCAGGGAACGATCAAATCGTAGACTGTTTGAGACATTACTCCCATGGAGACAAGTGCGCATGGTGACTGTTGTATTCAATCCCGATGCAATTTCAGTGTTTCATCAACACTCTGATAGTCCACAGATTACAGAATGCCGCCTGATGTGCATCGGAAACTACTACTAGTCTTCCAGGGAACGATCAAAGCGTAGACTGTTTGTGACATTACTCGCATGGAGGAAAGTGCGCATGGTGACTGTTGTATTCAATCCCGATGCAATTTCTGTGTTTCATAAACACTCTGATATTCCACAGATTACGGAATGCCGCCAGATGTGCATCGGAAACTACTTCTGGTCTTCCAGGGAACGACGAAAGCATAGACAGTTTGAGACATACCCCTGTGGAGGAAAGTGCGCACAGTGACTCTTGTATTCAATCCCGATGCAATTTCAGTGTTTCATCAACACTCTGATAGTCCACAGATTACAGAATGCCTCCATATGTGCATTGGAAACTACTACCGGTCTTCCAGGGAACGATCAAAGCGTAGACTGTTTGAGACATAACTCCCGTAGAGGAACGTGCGCATGGTGACTGTTGACTTCAATCCCGATGCAATTTTTGTGTTTCATCAACACTCTGATAGTCCACACATTACAGAATGCCACGAGATGTGCATCGGAAATTACTACTGATCTTCCAGGGAACTATCAAAGCGTAGACTGTTTCAGACATCACTTCCATGGAGAAAAGTGCGCATGGTGACTGTTGTATTCAATCCCGATGAAATTTCTGTGTTTCATCAACACTCTGATAGTCCACAGATTACAGAATGCCTCCAGATGTGCATCAGAAACTACTACTGGTCTTCCAGGGAACGATCAAAGCGTAGACTGTTTGAGACATTACTCCCATGGAGGAAAGTAAGCATGGTGACTGTTGTATTCAATCCCAGAGCAATTTCTGTGTTGCATCAACACTCTGATAGTCCACAGATTACAGAATGCCTACAGATATGCATCGGAAACTACTACTGGTCTTCCACGGAACGATTAAATCGTAGACTGTTTGAGGATTACTCCCATGGAGGAAAGTGCGCATGGTGACTGTTGTATTCAATCCCGATGCAATTTCTGTGTTTCATCAACACTTTGATAGTCCACAGATTACAGAATGCCACCAGATGTACATCGGAAACTACTAGTGGTCTACCTTGGAACGATTAAAGAGTAGACTGTTTCAGACATTACTCCCATGGAGGAAAGTGCATATGGTGATGTTGAATTCAATCCCGATGCAATTTCTGTGTTTCATCAACACTCTGATAGTCCACAGGTTACAGAATGTCACCAGACGTGCATCGGAAACTACTACTGGTCCTCCAGGGAACGATCAAAGCTTAGACTGTTTGAGACATTGCTCCCATGGAGGAAAGTGCGCATGGTGACTGTGGTACCCAATCCCGATGCAATTTCTGTGTTTCGTCAACACACTGATAGTCCACAGATTACAGAATGCCATGAGATGTGCATCGGAAACTACTACTGGTCTTCCAGGGAACTATCAAAGCTTAGACTGTTTCAGACATCACTCCCATGGAGAAAAGTGCGCATGGTGACTGTTGTATTTAATCCCGATGCAATTTCTGTGTTTCATAAACACTCTGATAGTCCACAGATTACAGAATGCCACCAGATGTGCATCGGAAACTACTACTTGTCTACCTTGGAACTATCAAAGAGTAGACTGTTTCAGACATTACTCCCATGGAGGAAAGTGCCGATGGTGACTGTTGTATTCAATCCCGATGCAATTTCCGTGTTTCATCAACACTCTGATAGTCCACAGATTACAGAAAGCCTCCAGAAGTGCATCAGAAACTACTACTGGTCTTCCAGGGAACGATCAAAGCGTAGACTCTTTGAGACATTACTCCCATAGAGGAAAGTGCGCATGGTGGCTGTTGTATTCAATTCCGAGGCAATTACTGAGTTTCATCAACACTTTGAAGGACCACAGATTACAGAAAGCCTCCAGATGTGCATCAAAACTACTACTGGTCTTCCATGGAACGATTAAAGCGTAGACTGTTTGAGGATTACTCACATGGAGGAAAGTGCACATGGTGACTGTTGTATTCAATCCCGATGCAATTTCTGTGTTTCATCAACACTCTGATAGTCAACAGGTTACAGAATGCCACCACACGTGCATCGGAAACTACTACTGGTCTTCCAGGGAACGATCAAATCCTAGACTGTTTGAGACATTGCTCCCATGGAGGAAAGTGCGCATGGTGACTGTGGTACTCAATCCCGATGCAATTTCTGTGTTTCATCGCCACTCTGATAGTCCACAGATAACAGAATGCCACCAGATGTGCCACAGAAACTGCTACTGGTCCTCCAGGGAACGATCAAAGCGTAGACTGTTTGAGACATTACTCCCATGGAGGAAAGTGAGCATGGTGACTGTTGTATTCAATCCCGATGCAATTTCTGTGTTTCATCAACACTCTGATATTCCACAGATTACAGAATGCCACCAGATGTACATCGGAAACTACTACTGGTCTTCCAGGGAACGACGAAAGCACAGACTGTTTGAGACATACCCCCGTGGAGGAAAGTGCGCGCGGTGACTGTTGTATTCAATCCCGATGCAATTTCTGTGTTTCATCAACACTCTGATATTCCACAGATTACATAATGCCGCCAGATGTGCATCGGAAACTACTTCTGGTCTTCCAGGGAACGACGAAAGCATAGACTGTTTGAGACATACCCCTGTGGAGGAAAGTGCGCACGGCGACTGGTTGTATTCAATCCCAATACAATTTCTGTCTTTCATCAACACTCTGATAGTCCACAGATTGCAGAATGCCTCCAGATGTGCATCGGAAACTACAACTGGTCTTCCAGGGAACGATCAAAACCTAGACTGTTTGAGACATTGCTCCCATGGAGGAAAGTGCGCATGGTGACTGTGGTACTCAATCCCGATGCAATTTCTGTGTTTCATCACCGCTGTGATAGTCCACAGATAGCAGAATGACTCCAGATGTGCATCGGAAACTGCTACTGGTCTTCCAGGGAACGATCAAAGCGTAGACTGTTTGAGACATTACTCCCATGGAGGAAAGTGAGCATGGTGACTGTTGTATTCAATCCCAATGCAATTTCTGTGTTTCATCAACACTCTGATATTCCCCAGATTACAGAATGCCACCAGCTGTGCATCGGAAACTACTACTGGTCTTCCAGGGAACGACGAAAGCACAGACTGTTTCAGACATACCCCCGTGCAGGAAAGTGCGCACGGTGACTGTTGTATTCAATCCCAATGCAATTTCTGTCTTTCATCAACTCTCTGATAGTCCACAGATTACAGAATGCCTCCCGATGTGCATCGGAAACTACAACTGGTCTTCCAGGGAACGATCAAAGCCTAGACTGTTTGAGACATTGCTCCCATAAAGGAAAGTGCGCATGGTGACTGTTGTATTCAATCCCGATGCAATTTCAGTGTTTCATCAACACTCTGATAGTCCACAGATTACAGAATGCCTCCATATGTAAATTGGAAACTACTACTGGTCTTCCAGGGAACGATCCAATCGTAGACTGTTTGAGACATTACTCCCATGGAGGAAAGTGCGCATGGTGACTGTTGTATTCAATCCCGATGCAATTTCTGTGTCTCATCAACAGTCTGATAGTCCACAGATTACAGAATGCCTCCAGATGTGCATTGGAAACTACTACTGGTCTTCAAGGGAACGATCAAATCGTAGACTCTTTGAGACATTACTCCCATGGAGGAAAGTGCGCATGGTGACTGTTGCATTCAATCCCCATGCAATTTCTGTGTTTCATCAACACTCTGATAGTCCACAGATTACAGAATGCCTCCTGATGTGCATCGGAAACTGCTACTGGTCTTCCAGGGAACGATCAAAGCGTAGACTGTTTGAGACATTACTCCCATGGAGGAAAGTGAGCATGGTGACTGTTGTATTCAATCCCAATGCAATTTCTGTGTTTCATCAACACTCTGATATTCCACAGATTACAGAATGCCTCCAGATGTGCATCGGAAACTACTACTGGTCTTCCAGGGACGACGAAAGCACAGACTGTTTCAGACATACTCCGGTGGAGGAACGAGCGCACGGTGACTGTTGTATTCAATCCCGGAGCAATTTCTGTGTTTCATCAACACTCTGATAGTCCACAGGTTACAGAATGCCTCCAGATGTGCATCGGAAACTACTACTGGTCTTCCACGGAACCATCAAGGTGTAGACTGTTTGAGACATTACTCCCATGGAGGAATGTGCCCATGGTGACTTTTGTATTCAATCCCAATGCAATTTCTGTCTTTCATCAACACTCTGATAGTCCACAGATTACAGAATGCCTCCAGATGTGCATCGGAAACTACAACTGGTCTTCCAGAGAACGATCAAAGCCTAGACTGTTTGAGACATTGCTCCCATGGAGGAAAATGCGCATGGTGACTGTGGTACTCAATCCCGATGCAATTTCTGTGTTTCATCACCACTCTGATAGTCCACAGATAACAGAATGCCTCCAGATGTGCAACGGAAACTGCTACTGGTCTTCCAGGGAACGATCAAAGCGTAGACTCTTTAAGACATTACTCCCATGGAGGAAAGTGAGCATGGTGACTGTTGTATTCAATCCCAATGCAATTTCTGTGTTTCATCAACACTCTGATATTCCACAGATTACAGAATGCCTCCAGATGTGCATCGGAAACTACTACTGGTCTTCCAGGGAACGACGAAAGCACAGACTGTTTCAGACATACTCCGGTGTAGGATCGTGCGCACGGTGACTGTTGTATTCAATCCCAGAGCAATTTCTGTGTTTCATCAACACTCTGATAGTCCACAGGTTACAGAATGCCTCCAGATGTGCATCGGAAACTACTACTGGTCTTCCACGGAACGATCAAGGCGTAGACTGTTTGAGACATTACTCCCATGGAGGAATGTGCGCATGGTGACTTTTGTATTCAATCACAATGCAATTTCTGTGTTTCATCAACACTCTAAAGGTCCACAGATTAGAGAATTCCTCCAGATGTGCATCGGAAACTGCTACTGGTCTTCCAGGGAACGATCAAAGCGTAAACTCTTTGAGGCTTTACTCCTGTGGAGGAAAGTGTCCATGGTGACTGTTGTATTCAATCCCGATGCAATTTATGTATTTCATCAACACTCTGATAGTCCACACATTACAGAATGCCACGAGATGTGCATCGGAAATTACTACTGGTCTTCCAGGGGACTATCAAAGCGTAGACTGTTTCAGACATCACTTCCATGGAGAAAAGTGCGCATGGTGACTGTTGTATTCAATCCCGGAGCAATTTCTGTGTTGCATCAACATTCTGATATTCCACAGATTACAGAATGCCTCCAGATGTGCATCGGAAACTACTACTGGTCTTCCACGGAACGATTAAAGCGTAGACTGTTTGAGGATTACTCCCATGGAGGAAAGTGCGCATGGTGACTGTTGTATTCAATCCCGATGCAATTTCTGTGTTTCATCAACACTCTGATAGTCCACAGATTACAGAATGCCACCAGATGTACATCGGAAACTACTAGTGGTCTACCTTGGAACGATTAAAGAGTAGACTGTTTCAGACATTACTCCCATGGAGGAAAGTGCGGATGGTGATGTTGAATTCAATCCCGATGCAATTTCTGTGTTTCATCAACACTCTGATAGTCCACAGGTTACAGAATGTCACCAGACGTGCATCGGAAACTACTACTGGTCCTCCAGGGAACGACCAAAGCCTAGACTGTTTGAGACATTGCTCCCATGGAGGAAAGTGCGCATGGTGACTGTGGTACCCAATCCCGATGCAATTTCTGTGTTTCATCAACACTCTGATATTCCACAGATTACAGAATGCCACCAGATGTACATCGGAAACTACTAGTGGTCTACCTTGGAACGATTAAAGAGTAGACTGTTTCAGACATCACTCCCATGGAGAAAAGTGCGCATGGTGACTGTTGTATTCAATCCCGATGCAATTTCTGTGTTTCATAAACACTCTGATAGTCCACAGATTACAGAATGCCACCAGATGTGCATCGGAAACTACTACTTGTCTACCTTGGAACTATCAAAGAGTAGACTGTTTCAGACATTAATCCCATGGAGGAAAGTGCGGATGGTGACTGTTGTATTCAATCAAAATGCAATTTCCGTGTTTCATCAACACTCTGATAGTCCACAGATTACAGAAAGCCTCCAGAAGTGCATCAGAAACTACTACTGGTCTTCCAGGGAACGATCAAAGCGTAGACTCTTTGAGTCATTACTCCCATAGAGGAAAGTGCGCATGGTGCTGTTGTATTCAATTCCGAGGCAATTACTGAGTTTCATCAACACTTTGAAGGATCACAGATTACAGAAAGCCTCCAGATATGCATCAAAAACTACTACTGGTCTTCCACGGAACGATTAAAGCGTAGACTGTTTGAGGATTACTCACATGGAGGAAAGTGCGCATGGTGACTGTTGTATTCAATCCCGATGCAATTTCAATGTTTCATCAACACTCTGATAGTCAACAGGTTACAGAATGCCACCAGACGTGCATCGGAAACTACTACTGGTCTTCCAGGGAACGATCAAAGCGTAGACTGTTTGAGACATTACTCCCATGGAGGAAAGTGAGCATGGTGACTGTTGTATTCAATCCCAATGCAATTTCTGTGTTTCATCAACACCCTGATATTCCACAGATTACAGAATGTCTCCAGATGTGCATCGGAAACTACTACTGGTCTTCCAGGGAACGACGAAAGCACAGACTGTTTCAGACATACTCCGGTGTAGGAACGTGCGCACGGTGACTGTTGTATTCAATCCCGGAGCAATTTCTGTGTTTCATCAACACTCTGATAGTCCACAGGTTACAGAATGCCTCCAGATGTGCATCGGAAACTACTACTGGTCTTCCACGGAACGATCAAGGCGTAGACTGTTTGAGACATTACTCCCATGGAGGAATGTGCGCATGGTGACTTTTGTATTCAATCACAATGCAATTTCTGTGTTTCATCAACACTCTAAAGGTCCACAGATTAGAGAATTCCTCCAGATGTGCATCGGAAACTGCTACTGGTCTTCCAGGGAACGATCAAAGCGTAAACTCTTTGAGGCTTTACTCCTGTGGAGGAACGTGCGCATGGTGACTGTTGAATTCAATCCCGATGCAATTTTTGTGTTTCATCAACAGTCTGATAGTCCACACATTACAGAATGCCACGAGATGTGCATCGGAAATTACTACTGGTCTTCCAGGGAACTATCAAAGCGTAGACTGTTTCAGACATCACCTCCACGGAGAAAAGTGCGCATGGTGACTGTTGTATTCAATCCCGATGAAATTTCTGTGTTGCATCAACACTCTGATAGTCCACAGATTACAGAATGCCTCCAGATGTACATCGGAAACTACTACTGGTCTTCCACGGAACGATTAAAGCGTAGACTGTTTGAGGATTACTCCCATGGCGGAAAGTGCGCATGGTGACTGTTGTATTCAATCCCGATGCAATTTCTGTGTTTCATCAACACTCTGATAGTCCACAGATTACAGAATGCCACCAGATGTACATCGGAAACTACTAGTGGTCTACCTTGGAACGATTAAAGAGTAGACTGTTTCAGACATTACTCCCATGGAGGAAAGTGCGGATGGTGATGTTGAATTTAATCCCGATGCAATTTCTGTGTTTCATCAACACTCTGATAGTCCACAGGTTACAGAATGTCACCAGACGTGCATCGGAAACTACTACTGGTCCTCCAGGGAACGACCAAAGCCTAGACTGTTTGAGACATTGCTCCCATGGAGGAAAGTGCGCATGGTGACTGTGGTACCCAATCCCGATGCAATTTCTGTGTTTCGTCAACACTCTGATAGTCCACACATTACAGAATGCCATGAGATGTGCATCGGAAACTACTACTGGTCTTCCAGGGAACTATCAAAGCTTAGACTGTTTCAGACATCACTCCCATGGAGAAAAGTGCGCATGGTGACTGTTGTATTCAATCCCGATGCAATTTCTGTGTTTCATAAACACTCTGATAGTCCACAGATTACTGAATGAAACCAGATGTGCATCCGAAACTACTACTTGTCTACCTTGGAACTATCAAAGAGTAGACTGTTTCAGACATTACTCCCATGGAGGAAAGTGCGGATGGTGACTGTTGTATTCAATCCCGATGCAATTTCCGTGTTTCATCAACACTCTGATAGTCCACAGATTACAGAAAGCCTCCAGAAGTGCATCAGAAACTACTACTGGTCTTCCAGGGAACGATCAAAGCGTAGACTCTTTGAGACATTACTCCCATAGAGGAAAGTGCGCATGGTGGCTGTTGTATTCAATTCCGAGGCAATTACTGAGTTTCATCAACACTTTGAAGGACCACAGATTACAGAAAGCCTCCATATGTGCATCAAAAACTACTACTGGTCTTCCACGGAACGATTAAAGCGTAGACTGTTTGAGGATTACTCACATGGAGGAATGTGCGCATGGTGACTGTTGTATTCAATCCCGATGCAATTTCTGTGTTTCATCGCCACTCTGATAGTCCACAGATAACAGAATGCCTCCAGATGTGCCACGGAAACTGCTACTGGTCCTCCACGGAACGATCAAAGCGTAGACTGTTTGAGACATTACTCCCATGGAGGAAAGTGAGCATGGTGACAGTTGTATTCAATCCCGATGCAATTTCTGTGTTTCATCAACACTCTGATATTCCACAGATTACATAATGCCGCCAGATGTGCATCGGAAACTACTTCTGGTCTTCCAGGGAACGACGAAAGCATAGACTGTTTGAGACATACCCCTGTGGAGGAAAGTGCGCACGGTGACTGGTTGTATTCAATCCCAATACAATTTCTGTCTTTCATCAACACTCTGATAGTCCACAGATTACAGAATGCCTCCAGATATGCATCGGAAACTACTACTGGTCTTCCAGGAAACGATCAAAGCGTGGACTGTTAGAGACATTACTAAAGTGGAGGATAGTGCGCATGGTGACTGTTGTGTTCAATCCCGATGCAATTTCTGTGTTTCATCAACACTCTGATAGTCCACAGATTACAGAATGCCACCAGATGCACATCGGAAACTACTAGTGGTCTACCTTGGAACGATTAAAGAGTAGACTGTTTCAGACATTACTCCCATGGAGGAAAGTGCGGATGGTGATGTTGAATTTAATCCCGATGCAATTTCTGTGTTTAATCAACACTCTGATAGTCCACAGGTTACAGAATGTCACCAGACGTGCATCGGAAACTACTACTGGTCCTCCAGGGAACGACCAAAGCCTAGACTGTTTGAGACATTGCTCCCATGAAGGAAAGTGCGCATGGTGACTGTGGTACCCAATCCCGATGCAATTTCTGTGTTTCGTCAACACTCTGATAGTCCACACATTACAGAATGCCATGAGATGTGCATCGGAAACTACTACTGGTCTTCCAGGGAACTATCAAAGCTTAGACTGTTTCAGACATCACTCCCATGGAGAAAAGTGCGCATGGTGACTGTTGTATTCAATCCCGATGCAATTTCTGTGTTTCATAAACACTCTGATAATCCACAGATTACAGAATGAAACCAGATGTGCATCCGAAACTACTACTTGTCTACCTTGGAACTATCAAAGAGTAGACTGTTTCAGACATTACTCCCATGGAGGAAAGTGCGGATGGTGACTGTTGTATTCAATCCCGATGCAATTTCCGTGTTTCATCAACACTCTGATAGTCCACAGATTACAGAAAGCCTCCAGAAGTGCATCAGAAACTACTACTGGTCTTCCAGGGAACGATCAAAGCGTAGACTCTTTGAGACATTACTCCCATAGAGGAAAGTGCGCATGGTGGCTGTTGTATTCAATTCCGAGGCAATTACTGAGTTTCATCAACACTTTGAAGGACCACAGATTACAGAAAGCCTCCAGATGTGCATCAAAAACTACTACTGGTCTTCCACGGAACGATTAAAGCGTAGACTGTTTGAGGATTACTCACATGGAGGAATGTGCGCATGGTGACTCTTGTATTCAATCCCGATGCAATTTCTGTGTTTCATCGCCACTCTGATAGTCCACAGATAACAGAATGCCTCCAGATGTGCCACGGAAACTGCTACTGGTCCTCCACGGAACGATCAAAGCGTAGACTGTTTGAGACATTACTCCCATGGAGGAAAGTGAGCATGGTGACAGTTGTATTCAATCCCGATGCAATTTCTGAGTTTCATCAACACTCTGATATTCCACAGATTACATAATGCCGCCAGATGTGCATCGGAAACTACTTCTGGTCTTCCAGGGAACGACGAAAGCATAGACTGTTTGAGACATACCCCTGTGGAGGAAAGTGCGCACGGTGACTGGTTGTATTCAATCCCAATACAATTTCTGTCTGTCATCAACACTCTGATAGTCCACAGATTACAGAATGCCTCCAGATGTGCATCGGAAACTACAACTGGTCTTCCAGGGAACGATCAAAACCTAGACTGTTTGAGACATTGCTCCCATGGAGGAAAGTGCGCATGGTGACTGTGGTACTCAATCCCGATGCAATTTCTGTGTTTCATCACCGCTCTGATAGTCCACAGATAACAGAATGCCTCCAGATGTGCATCGGAAACTGCTACTGGTCTTCCAGGGAACGATCAAAGCGTAGACTGTTTGAGACATTACTCCCATGGAGGAAAGTGAGCATGGTGACTGTTGTATTCAATCCCAATGCAATTTCTGTGTTTCATCAACACTCTGATATTCCCCAGATTACAGAATGCCACCAGCTGTGCATCGGAAACTACTACTGGTCTTCCAGGGAACGACGAAAGCACAGACTGTTTCAGACATACCCCCGTGGAGGAAAGTGCGCACGGTGACTGTTGTATTCAATCCCGATGCAATTTCTGTCTTTCATCAACACTCTGATAGTCCACAGATTACAGAATGCCACCAGATGTGCATCGGAAACTACTACCGGTCTTCCAGGGAACGATCAAAGCGTAGACTGTTTGAGACATAACTCCCGTGGAGGAACGTGCGCATGGTGACTGTTGAATTCAATCCCGATGCAATTTTTGTGTTTCATCAACACTCTGATAGTCCACACATTACAGAATGCCACGAGAAGTGCATCGGAAATTACTACTGGTCTTCCAGGGAACTATCAAAGCGTAGACTGTTTCAGACATCACTTCCATGGAGAAAAGTGCGCATGGTGACTGTTGTATTCAATCCCGATGAAATTTCTTTGTTTCATCAACACTCTGATAGTCCACAGATTACAGAATGCCTCCAGATGTGCATCAGAAACTACTACTGGTCTTCCAAGGAACGATCAAAGCGTAGACTGTTTGAGACATTACTCCCATGGAGGAAAGTAAGCATGGTGACTGTTGTATTCAATCCCGGAGCAATTTCTGTGTTGCTTCAACATTCTGATATTCCACAGAATACAGAATGCCTCCAGATGTGCATCGGAAACTACTACTGGTCTTCCACGGAACGATTAAAGCGTAGACTGTTTGAGGATTACTCCCATGGAGGAAAGTGCGCATGGTGACTGTTGTATTCAATCCCGATGCAATTTCTGTGTTTCATCAACACTCTGATAGTCCACAGATTACAGAATGCCACCAGATGTACATCGGAAACTACTAGTGGTCTACCTTGGAACGATTAAAGAGTAGACTGTTTCAGACATTACTCCCATGGAGGAAAGTGCGGATGGTGATGTTGAATTTAATCCCGATGCAATTTCTGTGTTTCATCAACACTCTGATAGTCCACAGGTTACAGAATGTCACCAGACGTGCATCGGAAACTACTGGTCCTCCAGGGAAGGACCAAAGCCTAGACTGTTTGAGACATTGCTCCCATGGAGGAAAGTGCGCATGGTGTCTGTGGTACCCAATCCCGATGCAATTTCTGTGTTTCGTCAACACTCTGATAGTCCACACATTACAGAATGCCATGAGATGTGCATCGGAAACTACTACTGGTCTTCCAGGGAACTATCAAAGCTTAGACTGTTTCAGACATCACTCCCATGGAGAAAAGTGCGCATGGTGACTGTTGTATTCAATCCCGATGCAATTTCTGTGTTTCATAAACACTCTGATAGTCCACAGATTACAGAATGAAACCAGATGTGCATCTGAAACTACTACTTGTCTACCTTGGAACTATCAAAGAGTAGACTGTTTCAGACATTACTCCCATGGAGGAAAGTGCGGATGGTGACTGTTGTATTCAATCCCGATGCAATTTCCGTGTTTCATCAACACTCTGATAGTCCACAGATTACAGAAAGCCTCCAGAAGTGCATCAGAAACTACTACTGGTCTTCCAGGGAACGATCAAAGCGTAGACTCTTTGAGACATTACTCCCATAGAGGAAAGTGCACATGGTGGCTGTTGTATTCAATTCTGAGGCAATTACTGAGTTTCATCAACACTTTGAAGGACCACAGATTACAGAAAGCCTCCAGATGTGCATCAAAAACTACTACTGGTCTTCCACGGAACGATTAAAGCGTAGACTGTTTGAGGATTACTCACATGGAGGAAAGTGCGCATGGTGACTGTTGTATTCAATCCCGATGCAATTTCTGTGTTTCATCACCGCTCTGATAGTCCACAGATAACAGAATGCCTCCAGATGTGCATCGGAAACTGCTACTGGTCTTCCAGGGAACGATCAAAGCGTAGACTGTTTGAGACATTACTCCCATGGAGGAAAGTGAGCATGGTGACTGTTATATTCAATCCCAATGCAATTTCTGTGTTTCATCAACACTCTGATATTCCCCAGATTACAGAATGCCACCAGCTGTGCATCGGAAACTACTACTGGTCTTCCAGGGAACGACGAAAGCACAGACTGTTTCAGACATACCCCCGTGGAGGAAAGTGCGCACGGTGACGGGTGTATTCAATCCCGATGCAATTTCTGTCTTTCATCAACACTCTGATAGTCCACAGATTACAGAATGCCACCAGATGTGCATCGGAAACTACTACCGGTCTTCCAGGGAACGATCAAAGCGTAGACTGTTTGAGACATAACTCCCGTGGAGGAACGTGCGCATGGTGACTGTTGAATTCAATCCCGATGCAATTTTTGTGTTTCATCAACACTCTGATAGTCCACACATTACAGAATGCCACGAGATGTGCATCGGAAATTACTACTGGTCTTCCAGGGAACTATCAAAGCGTAGACTGTTTCAGACATCACTTCCATGGAGAAATGTGCGCATGGTGACTGTTGTATTCAATCCCGATGAAATTTCTTTGTTTCATCAACACTCTGATAGTCCACAGATTACAGAATGCCTCCAGATGTGCATCAGAAACTACTACTGGTCTTCCACGGAACGATCAAAGCGTAGACTGTTTGAGACATTGCTCCCATGGAGGAAAGTAAGCATGGTGACTGTTGTATTCAATCCCGGAGCAATTTCTGTGTTGCATCAACATTCTGATATTCCACAGAATACAGAATGCCTACAGATGTGCATCGGAAACTACTACTGGTCTTCCACGGAACGATTAAAGCGTAGACTGTTTGAGGATTACTCACATGGAGGAAAGTGCGCATGGTGACTGTTGTATTCAATCCCGATGCAATTTCTGTGTTTCATCAACACTCTGATATTCCACAGATTACATAATGCCGCCAGATGTGCATCGGAAACTACTTCTGGTCTTCCAGGGAACGACGAAAGCATAGACTGTTTGAGACATACCCCTGTGGAGGAAAGTGCGCACGGCGACTGGTTGTATTCAATCCCAATACAATTTCTGTCTTTCATCAACACTCTGATAGTCCACAGATTGCAGAATGCCTCCAGATGTGCATCGGAAACTACAACTGGTCTTCCAGGGAACGATCAAAACCTAGACTGTTTGAGACATTGCTCCCATGGAGGAAAGTGCGCATGGTGACTGTGGTACTCAATCCCGATGCAATTTCTGTGTTTCATCACCGCTGTGATAGTCCACAGATAGCAGAATGACTCCAGATGTGCATCGGAAACTGCTACTGGTCTTCCAGGGAACGATCAAAGCGTAGACTGTTTGAGACATTACTCCCATGGAGGAAAGTGAGCATGGTGACTGTTGTATTCAATCCCAATGCAATTTCTGTGTTTCATCAACACTCTGATATTCCCCAGATTACAGAATGCCACCAGCTGTGCATCGGAAACTACTACTGGTCTTCCAGGGAACGACGAAAGCACAGACTGTTTCAGACATACCCCCGTGCAGGAAAGTGCGCACGGTGACTGTTGTATTCAATCCCAATGCAATTTCTGTCTTTCATCAACTCTCTGATAGTCCACAGATTACAGAATGCCTCCCGATGTGCATCGGAAACTACAACTGGTCTTCCAGGGAACGATCAAAGCCTAGACTGTTTGAGACATTGCTCCCATAAAGGAAAGTGCGCATGGTGACTGTTGTATTCAATCCCGATGCAATTTCAGTGTTTCATCAACACTCTGATAGTCCACAGATTACAGAATGCCTCCATATGTAAATTGGAAACTACTACTGGTCTTCCAGGGAACGATCCAATCGTAGACTGTTTGAGACATTACTCCCATGGAGGAAAGTGCGCATGGTGACTGTTGTATTCAATCCCGATGCAATTTCTGTGTCTCATCAACAGTCTGATAGTCCACAGATTACAGAATGCCTCCAGATGTGCATTGGAAACTACTACTGGTCTTCAAGGGAACGATCAAATCGTAGACTCTTTGAGACATTACTCCCATGGAGGAAAGTGCGCATGGTGACTGTTGCATTCAATCCCCATGCAATTTCTGTGTTTCATCAACACTCTGATAGTCCACAGATTACAGAATGCCTCCTGATGTGCATCGGAAACTGCTACTGGTCTTCCAGGGAACGATCAAAGCGTAGACTGTTTGAGACATTACTCCCATGGAGGAAAGTGAGCATGGTGACTGTTGTATTCAATCCCAATGCAATTTCTGTGTTTCATCAACACTCTGATATTCCACAGATTACAGAATGCCTCCAGATGTGCATCGGAAACTACTACTGGTCTTCCAGGGACGACGAAAGCACAGACTGTTTCAGACATACTCCGGTGGAGGAACGAGCGCACGGTGACTGTTGTATTCAATCCCGGAGCAATTTCTGTGTTTCATCAACACTCTGATAGTCCACAGGTTACAGAATGCCTCCAGATGTGCATCGGAAACTACTACTGGTCTTCCACGGAACCATCAAGGCGTAGACTGTTTGAGACATTACTCCCATGGAGGAATGTGCCCATGGTGACTTTTGTATTCAATCCCAATGCAATTTCTGTCTTTCATCAACACTCTGATAGTCCACAGATTACAGAATGCCTCCAGATGTGCATCGGAAACTACAACTGGTCTTCCAGAGAACGATCAAAGCCTAGACTGTTTGAGACATTGCTCCCATGGAGGAAAATGCGCATGGTGACTGTGGTACTCAATCCCGATGCAATTTCTGTGTTTCATCACCACTCTGATAGTCCACAGATAACAGAATGCCTCCAGATGTGCATCGGAAACTGCTACTGGTCTTCCAGGGAACGATCAAAGCGTAGACTCTTTGAGACATTACTCCCATGGAGGAAAGTGAGCATGGTGACTGTTGTATTCAATCCCAATGCAATTTCTGTGTTTCATCAACACTCTGATATTCCACAGATTACAGAATGCCTCCAGATGTGCATCGGAAACTACTACTGGTCTTCCAGGGAACGACGAAAGCACAGACTGTTTCAGACATACTCCGGTGTAGGAACGTGCGCACGGTGACTGTTGTATTCAATCCCAGAGCAATTTCTGTGTTTCATCAACACTCTGATAGTCCACAGGTTACAGAATGCCTCCAGATGTGCATCGGAAACTACTACTGGTCTTCCACGGAACGATCAAGGCGTAGACTGTTTGAGACATTACTCCCATGGAGGAATGTGCGCATGGTGACTTTTGTATTCAATCACAATGCAATTTCTGTGTTTCATCAACACTCTAAAGGTCCACAGATTAGAGAATTCCTCCAGATGTGCATCGGAAACTGCTACTGGTCTTCCAGGGAACGATCAAAGCGTAAACTCTTTGAGGCTTTACTCCTGTGGAGGAAAGTGTCCATGGTGACTGTTGTATTCAATCCCGATGCAATTTATGTATTTCATCAACACTCTGATAGTCCACACATTACAGAATGCCACGAGATGTGCATCGGAAATTACTACTGGTCTTCCAGGGGACTATCAAAGCGTAGACTGTTTCAGACATCACTTCCATGGAGAAAAGTGCGCATGGTGACTGTTGTATTCAATCCCGGAGCAATTTCTGTGTTGCATCAACATTCTGATATTCCACAGATTACAGAATGCCTCCAGATGTGCATCGGAAACTACTACTGGTCTTCCACGGAACGATTAAAGCGTAGACTGTTTGAGGATTACTCCCATGGAGGAAAGTGCGCATGGTGACTGTTGTATTCAATCCCGATGCAATTTCTGTGTTTCATCAACACTCTGATAGTCCACAGATTACAGAATGCCACCAGATGTACATCGGAAACTACTAGTGGTCTACCTTGGAACGATTAAAGAGTAGACTGTTTCAGACATTACTCCCATGGAGGAAAGTGCGGATGGTGATGTTGAATTCAATCCCGATGCAATTTCTGTGTTTCATCAACACTCTGATAGTCCACAGGTTACAGAATGTCACCAGACGTGCATCGGAAACTACTACTGGTCCTCCAGGGAACGACCAAAGCCTAGACTGTTTGAGACATTGCTCCCATGGAGGAAAGTGCGCATGGTGACTGTGGTACCCAATCCCGATGCAATTTCTGTGTTTCATCAACACTCTGATATTCCACAGATTACAGAATGCCACCAGATGTACATCGGAAACTACTAGTGGTCTACCTTGGAACGATTAAAGAGTAGACTGTTTCAGACATCACTCCCATGGAGAAAAGTGCGCATGGTGACTGTTGTATTCAATCCCGATGCAATTTCTGTGTTTCATAAACACTCTGATAGTCCACAGATTACAGAATGCCACCAGATGTGCATCGGAAACTACTACTTGTCTACCTTGGAACTATCAAAGAGTAGACTGTTTCAGACATTAATCCCATGGAGGAAAGTGCGGATGGTGACTGTTGTATTCAATCAAAATGCAATTTCCGTGTTTCATCAACACTCTGATAGTCCACAGATTACAGAAAGCCTCCAGAAGTGCATCAGAAACTACTACTGGTCTTCCAGGGAACGATCAAAGCGTAGACTCTTTGAGTCATTACTCCCATAGAGGAAAGTGCGCATGGTGCTGTTGTATTCAATTCCGAGGCAATTACTGAGTTTCATCAACACTTTGAAGGATCACAGATTACAGAAAGCCTCCAGATATGCATCAAAAACTACTACTGGTCTTCCACGGAACGATTAAAGCGTAGACTGTTTGAGGATTACTCACATGGAGGAAAGTGCGCATGGTGACTGTTGTATTCAATCCCGATGCAATTTCAATGTTTCATCAACACTCTGATAGTCAACAGGTTACAGAATGCCACCAGACGTGCATCGGAAACTACTACTGGTCTTCCAGGGAACGATCAAAGCGTAGACTGTTTGAGACATTACTCCCATGGAGGAAAGTGAGCATGGTGACTGTTGTATTCAATCCCAATGCAATTTCTGTGTTTCATCAACACCCTGATATTCCACAGATTACAGAATGTCTCCAGATGTGCATCGGAAACTACTACTGGTCTTCCAGGGAACGACGAAAGCACAGACTGTTTCAGACATACTCCGGTGTAGGAACGTGCGCACGGTGACTGTTGTATTCAATCCCGGAGCAATTTCTGTGTTTCATCAACACTCTGATAGTCCACAGGTTACAGAATGCCTCCAGATGTGCATCGGAAACTACTACTGGTCTTCCACGGAACGATCAAGGCGTAGACTGTTTGAGACATTACTCCCATGGAGGAATGTGCGCATGGTGACTTTTGTATTCAATCACAATGCAATTTCTGTGTTTCATCAACACTCTAAAGGTCCACAGATTAGAGAATTCCTCCAGATGTGCATCGGAAACTGCTACTGGTCTTCCAGGGAACGATCAAAGCGTAAACTCTTTGAGGCTTTACTCCTGTGGAGGAACGTGCGCATGGTGACTGTTGAATTCAATCCCGATGCAATTTTTGTGTTTCATCAACAGTCTGATAGTCCACACATTACAGAATGCCACGAGATGTGCATCGGAAATTACTACTGGTCTTCCAGGGAACTATCAAAGCGTAGACTGTTTCAGACATCACCTCCACGGAGAAAAGTGCGCATGGTGACTGTTGTATTCAATCCCGATGAAATTTCTGTGTTGCATCAACACTCTGATAGTCCACAGATTACAGAATGCCTCCAGATGTACATCGGAAACTACTACTGGTCTTCCACGGAACGATTAAAGCGTAGACTGTTTGAGGATTACTCCCATGGAGGAAAGTGCGCATGGTGACTGTTGTATTCAATCCCGATGCAATTTCTGTGTTTCATCAACACTCTGATAGTCCACAGATTACAGAATGCCACCAGATGTACATCGGAAACTACTAGTGGTCTACCTTGGAACGATTAAAGAGTAGACTGTTTCAGACATTACTCCCATGGAGGAAAGTGCGGATGGTGATGTTGAATTTAATCCCGATGCAATTTCTGTGTTTCATCAACACTCTGATAGTCCACAGGTTACAGAATGTCACCAGACGTGCATCGGAAACTACTACTGGTCCTCCAGGGAACGACCAAAGCCTAGACTGTTTGAGACATTGCTCCCATGGAGGAAAGTGCGCATGGTGACTGTGGTACCCAATCCCGATGCAATTTCTGTGTTTCGTCAACACTCTGATAGTCCACACATTACAGAATGCCATGAGATGTGCATCGGAAACTACTACTGGTCTTCCAGGGAACTATCAAAGCTTAGACTGTTTCAGACATCACTCCCATGGAGAAAAGTGCGCATGGTGACTGTTGTATTCAATCCCGATGCAATTTCTGTGTTTCATAAACACTCTGATAGTCCACAGATTACTGAATGAAACCAGATGTGCATCCGAAACTACTACTTGTCTACCTTGGAACTATCAAAGAGTAGACTGTTTCAGACATTACTCCCATGGAGGAAAGTGCGGATGGTGACTGTTGTATTCAATCCCGATGCAATTTCCGTGTTTCATCAACACTCTGATAGTCCACAGATTACAGAAAGCCTCCAGAAGTGCATCAGAAACTACTACTGGTCTTCCAGGGAACGATCAAAGCGTAGACTCTTTGAGACATTACTCCCATAGAGGAAAGTGCGCATGGTGGCTGTTGTATTCAATTCCGAGGCAATTACTGAGTTTCATCAACACTTTGAAGGACCACAGATTACAGAAAGCCTCCATATGTGCATCAAAAACTACTACTGGTCTTCCACGGAACGATTAAAGCGTAGACTGTTTGAGGATTACTCACATGGAGGAATGTGCGCATGGTGACTGTTGTATTCAATCCCGATGCAATTTCTGTGTTTCATCGCCACTCTGATAGTCCACAGATAACAGAATGCCTCCAGATGTGCCACGGAAACTGCTACTGGTCCTCCACGGAACGATCAAAGCGTAGACTGTTTGAGACATTACTCCCATGGAGGAAAGTGAGCATGGTGACAGTTGTATTCAATCCCGATGCAATTTCTGTGTTTCATCAACACTCTGATATTCCACAGATTACATAATGCCGCCAGATGTGCATCGGAAACTACTTCTGGTCTTCCAGGGAACGACGAAAGCATAGACTGTTTGAGACATACCCCTGTGGAGGAAAGTGCGCACGGTGACTGGTTGTATTCAATCCCAATACAATTTCTGTCTTTCATCAACACTCTGATAGTCCACAGATTACAGAATGCCTCCAGATATGCATCGGAAACTACTACTGGTCTTCCAGGAAACGATCAAAGCGTGGACTGTTAGAGACATTACTAAAGTGGAGGATAGTGCGCATGGTGACTGTTGTGTTCAATCCCGATGCAATTTCTGTGTTTCATCAACACTCTGATAGTCCACAGATTACAGAATGCCACCAGATGCACATCGGAAACTACTAGTGGTCTACCTTGGAACGATTAAAGAGTAGACTGTTTCAGACATTACTCCCATGGAGGAAAGTGCGGATGGTGATGTTGAATTTAATCCCGATGCAATTTCTGTGTTTAATCAACACTCTGATAGTCCACAGGTTACAGAATGTCACCAGACGTGCATCGGAAACTACTACTGGTCCTCCAGGGAACGACCAAAGCCTAGACTGTTTGAGACATTGCTCCCATGAAGGAAAGTGCGCATGGTGACTGTGGTACCCAATCCCGATGCAATTTCTGTGTTTCGTCAACACTCTGATAGTCCACACATTACAGAATGCCATGAGATGTGCATCGGAAACTACTACTGGTCTTCCAGGGAACTATCAAAGCTTAGACTGTTTCAGACATCACTCCCATGGAGAAAAGTGCGCATGGTGACTGTTGTATTCAATCCCGATGCAATTTCTGTGTTTCATAAACACTCTGATAATCCACAGATTACAGAATGAAACCAGATGTGCATCCGAAACTACTACTTGTCTACCTTGGAACTATCAAAGAGTAGACTGTTTCAGACATTACTCCCATGGAGGAAAGTGCGGATGGTGACTGTTGTATTCAATCCCGATGCAATTTCCGTGTTTCATCAACACTCTGATAGTCCACAGATTACAGAAAGCCTCCAGAAGTGCATCAGAAACTACTACTGGTCTTCCAGGGAACGATCAAAGCGTAGACTCTTTGAGACATTACTCCCATAGAGGAAAGTGCGCATGGTGGCTGTTGTATTCAATTCCGAGGCAATTACTGAGTTTCATCAACACTTTGAAGGACCACAGATTACAGAAAGCCTCCAGATGTGCATCAAAAACTACTACTGGTCTTCCACGGAACGATTAAAGCGTAGACTGTTTGAGGATTACTCACATGGAGGAATGTGCGCATGGTGACTCTTGTATTCAATCCCGATGCAATTTCTGTGTTTCATCGCCACTCTGATAGTCCACAGATAACAGAATGCCTCCAGATGTGCCACGGAAACTGCTACTGGTCCTCCACGGAACGATCAAAGCGTAGACTGTTTGAGACATTACTCCCATGGAGGAAAGTGAGCATGGTGACAGTTGTATTCAATCCCGATGCAATTTCTGAGTTTCATCAACACTCTGATATTCCACAGATTACATAATGCCGCCAGATGTGCATCGGAAACTACTTCTGGTCTTCCAGGGAACGACGAAAGCATAGACTGTTTGAGACATACCCCTGTGGAGGAAAGTGCGCACGGTGACTGGTTGTATTCAATCCCAATACAATTTCTGTCTGTCATCAACACTCTGATAGTCCACAGATTACAGAATGCCTCCAGATGTGCATCGGAAACTACAACTGGTCTTCCAGGGAACGATCAAAACCTAGACTGTTTGAGACATTGCTCCCATGGAGGAAAGTGCGCATGGTGACTGTGGTACTCAATCCCGATGCAATTTCTGTGTTTCATCACCGCTCTGATAGTCCACAGATAACAGAATGCCTCCAGATGTGCATCGGAAACTGCTACTGGTCTTCCAGGGAACGATCAAAGCGTAGACTGTTTGAGACATTACTCCCATGGAGGAAAGTGAGCATGGTGACTGTTGCATTCAATCCCAATGCAATTTCTGTGTTTCATCAACACTCTGATATTCCCCAGATTACAGAATGCCACCAGCTGTGCATCGGAAACTACTACTGGTCTTCCAGGGAACGACGAAAGCACAGACTGTTTCAGACATACCCCCGTGGAGGAAAGTGCGCACGGTGACTGTTGTATTCAATCCCGATGCAATTTCTGTCTTTCATCAACACTCTGATAGTCCACAGATTACAGAATGCCACCAGATGTGCATCGGAAACTACTACCGGTCTTCCAGGGAACGATCAAAGCGTAGACTGTTTGAGACATAACTCCCGTGGAGGAACGTGCGCATGGTGACTGTTGAATTCAATCCCGATGCAATTTTTGTGTTTCATCAACACTCTGATAGTCCACACATTACAGAATGCCACGAGAAGTGCATCGGAAATTACTACTGGTCTTCCAGGGAACTATCAAAGCGTAGACTGTTTCAGACATCACTTCCATGGAGAAAAGTGCGCATGGTGACTGTTGTATTCAATCCCGATGAAATTTCTTTGTTTCATCAACACTCTGATAGTCCACAGATTACAGAATGCCTCCAGATGTGCATCGGAAACTACTACTGGTCTTCCACGGAACGATTAAAGCGTAGACTGTTTGAGGATTACTCCCATGGAGGAAAGTGCGCATGGTGACTGTTGTATTCAATCCCGATGCAATTTCTGTGTTTCATCAACACTCTGATAGTCCACAGATTACAGAATGCCACCAGATGTACATCGGAAACTACTAGTGGTCTACCTTGGAACGATTAAAGAGTAGACTGTTTCAGACATTACTCCCATGGAGGAAAGTGCGGATGGTGATGTTGAATTTAATCCCGATGCAATTTCTGTGTTTCATCAACACTCTGATAGTCCACAGGTTACAGAATGTCACCAGACGTGCATCGGAAACTACTGGTCCTCCAGGGAAGGACCAAAGCCTAGACTGTTTGAGACATTGCTCCCATGGAGGAAAGTGCGCATGGTGTCTGTGGTACCCAATCCCGATGCAATTTCTGTGTTTCGTCAACACTCTGATAGTCCACACATTACAGAATGCCATGAGATGTGCATCGGAAACTACTACTGGTCTTCCAGGGAACTATCAAAGCTTAGACTGTTTCAGACATCACTCCCATGGAGAAAAGTGCGCATGGTGACTGTTGTATTCAATCCCGATGCAATTTCTGTGTTTCATAAACACTCTGATAGTCCACAGATTACAGAATGAAACCAGATGTGCATCTGAAACTACTACTTGTCTACCTTGGAACTATCAAAGAGTAGACTGTTTCAGACATTACTCCCATGGAGGAAAGTGCGGATGGTGACTGTTGTATTCAATCCCGATGCAATTTCCGTGTTTCATCAACACTCTGATAGTCCACAGATTACAGAAAGCCTCCAGAAGTGCATCAGAAACTACTACTGGTCTTCCAGGGAACGATCAAAGCGTAGACTCTTTGAGACATTACTCCCATAGAGGAAAGTGCACATGGTGGCTGTTGTATTCAATTCTGAGGCAATTACTGAGTTTCATCAACACTTTGAAGGACCACAGATTACAGAAAGCCTCCAGATGTGCATCAAAAACTACTACTGGTCTTCCACGGAACGATTAAAGCGTAGACTGTTTGAGGATTACTCACATGGAGGAAAGTGCGCATGGTGACTGTTGTATTCAATCCCGATGCAATTTCTGTGTTTCATCACCGCTCTGATAGTCCACAGATAACAGAATGCCTCCAGATGTGCATCGGAAACTGCTACTGGTCTTCCAGGGAACGATCAAAGCGTAGACTGTTTGAGACATTACTCCCATGGAGGAAAGTGAGCATGGTGACTGTTATATTCAATCCCAATGCAATTTCTGTGTTTCATCAACACTCTGATATTCCCCAGATTACAGAATGCCACCAGCTGTGCATCGGAAACTACTACTGGTCTTCCAGGGAACGACGAAAGCACAGACTGTTTCAGACATACCCCCGTGGAGGAAAGTGCGCACGGTGACGGTTGTATTCAATCCCGATGCAATTTCTGTCTTTCATCAACACTCTGATAGTCCACAGATTACAGAATGCCACCAGATGTGCATCGGAAACTACTACCGGTCTTCCAGGGAACGATCAAAGCGTAGACTGTTTGAGACATAACTCCCGTGGAGGAACGTGCGCATGGTGACTGTTGAATTCAATCCCGATGCAATTTTTGTGTTTCATCAACACTCTGATAGTCCACACATTACAGAATGCCACGAGATGTGCATCGGAAATTACTACTGGTCTTCCAGGGAACTATCAAAGCGTAGACTGTTTCAGACATCACTTCCATGGAGAAATGTGCGCATGGTGACTGTTGTATTCAATCCCGATGAAATTTCTTTGTTTCATCAACACTCTGATAGTCCACAGATTACAGAATGCCTCCAGATGTGCATCAGAAACTACTACTGGTCTTCCACGGAACGATCAAAGCGTAGACTGTTTGAGACATTGCTCCCATGGAGGAAAGTAAGCATGGTGACTGTTGTATTCAATCCCGGAGCAATTTCTGTGTTGCATCAACATTCTGATATTCCACAGAATACAGAATGCCTACAGATGTGCATCGGAAACTACTACTGGTCTTCCACGGAACGATTAAAGCGTAGACTGTTTGAGGATTACTCACATGGAGGAAAGTGCGCATGGTGACTGTTGTATTCAATCCCGATGCAATTTCTGTGTTTCATCAACACTCTGATAGTCCACAGATTACAGAATGCCGCCAGATGTACATCGGAAACTACTAGTGGTCTACGTTGGAACGATTAAAGAGTAGACTGTTTCAGACATTACTCCCATGGAGGAAAGTGCGGATGGTGATGTTGAATTTAATCCCGATGCAATTTCTGTGTTTCATCAACACTCTGATAGTCCACAGGTTACAGAATGTCACCAGACGTGCATCGGAAACTACTACTGGTCCTCCAGGGAACGACCAAAGCCTAGACTGTTTGAGACATTGCTCCCATGGAGGAAAGTGCGCATGGTGTCTGTGGTACCCAATCCCGATGCAATTTCTGTGTTTCGTCAACACTCTGATAGTCCACACATTACAGAATGCCATGAGATGTGCATAGGAAACTACTACTGGTCTTCCAGGGAACTATCAAAGCTTAGACTGTTTCAGACATCACTCCCATGGAGAAAAGTGCGCATGGTGACTGTTGTTTTCAATCCCGATGCAATTTCTGTGTTTCATAAACACTCTGATAGTCCACAGATTACAGAATGAAACCAGATGTGCATCTGAAACTACTACTTGTCTACCTTGGAACTATCAAAGAGTAGACTGTTTCAGACATTGCTCCCATGGAGGAAAGTGCGGATGGTGACTGTTGTATTCAATCCCGATGCAATTTCCGTGTTTCATCAACACTCTGATAGTCCACAGATTACAGAAAGCCTCCAGAAGTGCATCAGAAACTACTACTGGTCTTCCAGGGAACGATCAAAGCGTAGACTCTTTGAGACATTACTCCCATAGAGGAAAGTGCGCATGGTGGCTGTTGTATTCAATTCCGAGGCAATTACTGAGTTTCATCAACACTTTGAAGGACCACAGATTACAGAAAGCCTCCAGATGTGCATCAAAAACTACTACTGGTCTTCCACGGAACGATTAAAGCGTAGACTGTTTGAGGATTACTCACATGGAGGAATGTGCGCATGGTACTGTTGTATTCAATCCCGATGCAATTTCTGTGTTTCATCGCCACTCTGATAGTCCACAGATAACAGAATGCCTCCAGATGTGCCACGAAAACTGCTACTGGTCCTCCAGGGAACGATCAAAGCGTAGACTGTTTGAGACATTACTCCCATGGAGGAAAGTGAGCATGGTGACTGTTGTATTCAATCCCGATGCAATTTCTGTGTTTCATCAACACTCTGATATTCCACAGATTACATAATGCCGCCAGATGTGCATCGGAAACTACTTCTGGTCTTCCAGTTAACGACGAAAGCATAGACTGTTTGAGACATACCCCTGTGGAGGAAAGTGCGCACGGTGACTGGTTGTATTCAATCCCAATACAATTTCTGTCTTTCATCAACACTCTGATAGTCCACAGATTATAGAATGCCTCCAGATGTGCATCGGAAACTACAACTGGTCTTCCAGGGAACGATCAAAACCTAAACTGTTTGAGACATTGCTCCCATGGAGGAAAGTGCGCATGGTGACTGTGGTACTCAATCCCGATGCAATTTCAGTGTTTCATCACCGCTCTGATAGTCCACAGATAACAGAATGCCTCCAGATGTGCATCGGAAACTGCTACTGGTCTTCCAGGGAACGATCAAAGCGTAGACTGTTTGAGACATTACTCCCATGGAGGAAAGTGAGCATGGTGACTGTTGTATTCAATCCCAATGCAATTTCTGTGTTTCATCAACACTCTGATATTCCCCAGATTACAGAATGCCACCAGCTGTGCATCGGAAACTACTACTGGTCTTCCAGGGAACGACGAAAGCACAGACTGTTTCAGACATACCCCCGTGGAGGAAAGTGCGCACGGTGACTGTTGTATTCAATCCCGATGCAATTTCTGTCTTTCATCAACACTCTGATAGTCCACAGATTACAGAATGCCACCAGATGTGCATCGGAAACTACTACCGGTCTTCCAGGGAACGATCAAAGCGTAGACTGTTTGAGACATAACTCCCGTGGAGGAACGTGCGCATGGTGACTGTTGAATTCAATCCCGATGCAATTTTTGTGTTTCATCAACACTCTGATAGTCCACACATTACAGAATGCCACGAGATGTGCATCGGAAATTACTACTGGTCTTCCAGGGAACTATCAAAGCGTAGACTGTTTCAGACATCACTTCCATGGAGAAAAGTGCGCATGGTGACTGTTGTATTCAATCCCGATGAAATTTCTGTGTTTAATCAACACTCTGATAGTCCACAGATTACAGAATGCCTCCAGATGTGCATCAGAAACTACTACTGGTCTTCCAGGGAACGATCAAAGCGTAGACTCTTTGAGACATTACTCCCATAGAGGAAAGTGCGCATGGTGGCTGTTGTATTCAATTCCGAGGCAATTACTGAGTTTCATCAACACTTTGAAGGACCACAGATTACAGAAAGCCTCCAGATGTGCATCAAAAACTACTACTGGTCTTCCACGGAACGATTAAAGCGTAGACTGTTTGAAGATTACTCACATGGAGGAATGTGCGCATGGTGACTGTTGTATTCAATCCCGATGCAATTTCTGTGTTTCATCAACACTCTGATAGTCAACAGGTTACAGAATGCCACCAGACGTGCATCGGAAACTACTACTGGTCTTCCAGGGAACGATCAAAGCTTGGACTGTTTGAGACATTACTCCCATGGAGGAAAGTGAGCATGGTGACTGTTGTATTCAATCCCAATGCAATTTCTGTGTTTCATCAACACTCTGATATTCCACAGATTACAGAATGCCTCCAGATGTGCATCGGAAACTACTACTGGTCTTCCAGGGAACGACGAAAGCACAGACTGTTTCAGACATACTCCGGTGGAGGAACGTGCGCACGGTGACTGTTGTATTCAATCCCGGAGCAATTTCTATGTTTCATCAACACTCTGATAGTCCACAGGTTACAGAATGCCTCCAGATGTGCATCGGAAACTACTACTGGTCTTCCACGGAACGATCAAGGCGTAGACTGTTTGAGACATTACTCCCATGGAGGAATGTGCGCATGGTGACTTTTGTATTCAATCCCAATGCAATTTCTGTGTTTCATCAACACTCTAAAGGTCCACAGATTAGAGAATTCCTCCAGATGTGCATCGGAAACTGCTACTGGTCTTCCAGGGAACGATCAAAGCGTAAACTCTTTGAGGCTTTACTCCTGTGGAGGAAAGTGGGCATGGTGACTGTTGTATTCAATCCCGATGCAATTTATGTATTTTATCAACACTCTGATAGTCCACAGATTACAGAATGCCACCAGATGTGCATCGGAAACTACTACCGGTCTTCCAGGGAACGATCAAAGCGTAGACTGTTTGAGACATAACTCCCGTGGAGGAACGTGCGCATGGTGACTGTTGAATTCAATCCCGATGCAATTTTTGTGTTTCATCAACACTCTGATAGTCCACACATTACAGAATGCCACGAGATGTGCATCGGAAATTACTACTGGTCTTCCAGGGAACTATCACAGCGTAGACTGTTTCAGACATCACTTCCATGGAGAAAAGTGCGCATGGTGACTGTTGTATTCAATCCCGATGAAATTTCTGTGTTTCATCAACACTCTGATAGTCCACAGATTACAGAATGCCTCCAGATGTGCATCAGAAACTACTACTGGTCTTCCAGGGAACGATCAAAGCGTAGACTGTTTGAGACATCACTCCCATGGAGGAAAGTAAGCATGGTGACTGTTGTAT
The DNA here is from genome assembly GCF_023897955.1 of Schistocerca gregaria. Taxonomy (NCBI): domain Eukaryota; kingdom Metazoa; phylum Arthropoda; class Insecta; order Orthoptera; family Acrididae; genus Schistocerca; species Schistocerca gregaria. Next base: position 1,396,690 of record NC_064923.1, on the reverse strand, counting down.
TCAATCCCGGAGCAATTTCTGTGTTGCATCAACACTCTGATAGTCCACAGATTACAGAATGCCTCCAGATGTGCATCGGAAACTACTACTGGTCTTCCATGGAACGTTTAAAGCGTAGACTGTTTGAGGATTACTCCCATGGAGGAAAGTGCGCATGGTGACTGTTGTATTCAATCCCGATGCAATTTCTGTGTTTCATCAACACTCTGATAGTCCACAGATTACAGAATGCCACCAGATGTACATCGGAAACTACTAGTGGTCTACCTTGGAACGATTAAAGGGTAGACTGTTTCAGACATTACTCCCATGGAGGAAAGTGCGGATGGTGATGTTGAATTTAATCCCGATGCAATTTCTGTGTTTCATCAACACTCTGATAGTCCACAGGTTACAGAATGTCACCAGACGTGCATCGGAAACTACTAATGGTCCTCCAGGGAACGACCAAAGCCTAGACTGTTTGAGACATTGCTCCCATGGAGGAAAGTGCGCATGGTGACTGTGGTACCCAATCCCGATGCAATTTCTGTGTTTCGCCAACACTCTGATAGTCCACACATTACAGAATGCCATGAGATGTGCATCGGAAACTACTAATGGTCTTCCAGGGAAAGATCAAAGCTTAGACTGTTTCAGACATTACTCCCATGGAGGAAAGTGCGGATGGTGACTGTTGTATTCAATCCCGATGCAATTTCCGTGTTTCATCAACACTCTGATAGTCCACAGATTACAGAAAGCCTCCAGAAGTGCATCAGAAACTACTACTGGTCTTCCAGGGAACGATCAAAACGTAGACTCTTTGAGACATTACTCCCATAGAGGAAAGTGCGCATGGTGGCTGTTGTATTCAATTCCGAGGCAATTACTGAGTTTCATCAACACTTTGAAGGACCACAGATTACAGAAAGCCTCCAGATGTGCATCAAAAACTACTACTGGTCTTCCACGGAACGATTAAAGCGTAGACTGTTTGAGGATTACTCACATGGAGGAATGTGCGCATGGTGACTGTTGTATTCAATCCCGATGCAATGTTTGTGTTTCATCGCCACTCTGATAGTCCAGAGATAACAGAATGCCTCCAGATGTGCCACGGAAACTGCTACTGGTCCTCCAGGGAACGATCAAAGCGTAGACTGTTTGAGACATTACTCCCATGGAGGAAAGTGAGCATGGTGACTGTTGTACTCAATCCCGATGCAATTTCTGTGTTTCATCAACACTCTGATATTCCACAGATTACATAATGCCGCCAGATGTGCATCGGACACTACTTCTGGTCTTCCAGGGAACGACGAAAGCATAGACTGTTTGAGACATACCCCTGTGGAGGAAAGTGCGCACGGTGACTGGTTGTATTCAATCCCAATAAAATTTCTGTCTTTCATCAACACTCTGATAGTCCACAGATTACAGAATGCCTCCAGATGTGCATCGGAAACTACAACTGGTCTTCCAGGGAACGATCAAAACCTAGACTGTTTGAGACATTGCTCCCATGGAGGAAAGTGCGCATGGTGACTGTGGTACTCAATCCCGATGCAATTTCTGTGTTTCATCACCGCTCTGATAGTCCACAGATAACAGAATGCCTCCAGATGTGCATCGGAAACTGCTACTGATCTTCCAGGGAACGATCAAAGCGTAGACTGTTTGAGACATTACTCCCATGGAGGAAAGTGAGCATGGTGACTGTTGTATTCAATCCCAATGCAATTTCTGTGTTTCATCAACACTCTGATATTCCCCAGATTACAGAATGCCACCAGCTGTGCATCGGAAACTACTACTGGTCTTCCAGGGAACGACGAAAGCACAGACTGTTTCAGACATACCCCCGTGGAGGAAAGTGCGCACGGTGACGGTTGTATTCAATCCCGATGCAATTTCTGTCTTTCATCAACACTCTGATAGTGCACAGATTACAGAATGCCTCCCGATGTGCATCGGAAACTACAACTTTTCTTCCAGGGAACGATCAAAGCCTAGACAGTTTGTGACATTACTCCCATGGAGGAAAGTGCGCATGGTGACTGTTGTATTCAATCCCGATGCAATTTCAGTGTTTCATCAACACTCTGATAGTCCACAGATTACAGAATGCCCCCATATGTACATTGGAAACTACTACTGGTCTTCCAGGGAAAGATCAAATCGTAGACTGTTTGAGACATTACTCCCATGGAGGAAAGTGCGCATGGTGACTGTTGTATTCAATCCCGATGCAATTTCTGTGTCTCATCAACAGTCTGATAGTCCACAGATTACAGAATGCCTCCAGATGTGCATTGGAAACTACTACTGGTCTTCAAGGGAACGATCAAATCGTAGACTCTTTGAGACATTACTCCCATGGAGGAAAGTGCGCATGGTGACTGTTGCATTCAATCCCCATGCAATTTCTGTGTTTCATCAACACTCTGATAGTCCACAGATTACAGAATGCCTCCTGATGTGCATCGGAAACTACTACTGGTCTTCCAGGGAACGATCAAAGCGTAGACTGTTTGTGACATTACTCCAATGGAGGAAAGTGCGCATGGTGACTGTTGTATTCAATCCCGATGCAATTTCTGTCTTTCATCAACACTCTGATATTCCACAGATTACAGAATGCCACCAGCTGTGCATCGGAAACTACTACTGGTCTTCCAGGGAACGACGAAAGCACAGACGGTTCCAGACATACCCCGTGGAGGAAAGTGCGCACGGTGACTGTTGTATTCAATCCCGATGCAATTTCTGTGTTTCATCAGCACTCTGATAGTCCACAGATTACAGAATGCCTCCAGATGCGCATCGGAAACTACAACAGGTCTTCCAGGGAACGATCAAAGCCTAGACTGTTTGATACATTGCTCATATGGAAAACAGTGCGCATGGTGACTGTGGTACTCAATCCCGATGCAATTTCTGTGTTTCATCACCACTCTGATAGTCCACAGATAACAGAATGCCTCCAGATGTGCATCGGAAACTGCTACTGGTCTTCCAGGGAACGATCAAAGCGTAGACTGTTTGGGACATTACTCCCATGGTGGAAAGTGCGCATGGTGATTGTTGTATTCAATCCCGATGCAATTTCTGTATTTCATCAACACTCTGATAGTCCACAGATTACAGAATGCCACCAGAAGTGCATCGGAAACTACTACCGGTCTTCCAGGGAACGATCAAAGCGTAGACTGTTTGAGACATAACTCCCGTGGAGGAACGTGCGCATGGTGACTGTTGAATTCAATCCTGATGCAATTTCTGTGTTTCATCAACACTCTGATAGTCCACAGATTACAGAATGCCTCCAGATGTGCATCAGAAACTACTACTGGTCTTCCAGGGAACGATCAAAGCGTAGACTGTTTGAGACATTACTCCCATATAGGAAAGTAAGTTTGGTGACTGTTGTATTCAATCCTGGAGCAATTTCTGTGTTGCATTAACACTCTGATAGTCCACAGATTACAGAATGCCTCCAGATGTGCATCGGAAACTACTACTGGTCTTCCACGGAACGATTAAAGCGTAGACTGTTTGAGGATTACTCCCATGGAGGAAAGTACGCATGGTGACTGTTGTATTCAATCCCGATGCTATTTCTGTGTTTCATCAACACTCTGATAGTCCACACATTACAGAATGTCATGAGATGTGCATCGGAAACTACTACTGGTCTTCCAGGGAACTATCAAATCTTAGACTGTTTCAGACTTCACTCCCATGGAGGAAAGTGCGCATGGTGACTGTTGTATTCAATCCCGATGCAATTTCCGTGCTTCATCAACACTCTGATAGTCCACAGATTACAGAATGCCTCCAGATGTGCATCAGAAACTACTACTGGTCTTCCAGGGAACGATCAAAGCGTAGACTGTTTGAGACATTACTCCCATAGAGGAAAGTGCGCATGGTGGCTGTTGTATTCAATTCCGAGGCAATTACTGAGTGTCATCAACACTTTGAAGGTCCACAGATTACAGAAAGCCTCCAGTTGTGCATCGAATACTACTACTGGTCTTCCACGGAACGATTAAAGCGTAGACTGTTTGAGGATTACTCCTATGGAGGAAAGTGCGCATGGTGACTGTTGTATTCAATCCCGATGCAATTTCTGTGTTTCATCAACACTCTGATAGTGCACAGGTTACAGAATGCCACCAGACGTGCATCGGAAACTACTACTGGTCTTCCTGGTAACGATCAAAGCCTAGACTGTTTGAGACATTGCTCCCATGGAGGAAAGTGCGCATGGGGAGTGTGGTACTCAATCCCGATGCAATTTCTGTGTTTCATCAACACTCTGATAGTCCACAGATTACAGAATGCCTCCAGATGTGCATCGGAAACTACAACTGGTCTTCCAGGGAACGATCAAAGCCTAGACTGTTTGAGACATTGCTTCCATGGAAGACAGTGCGCATCGTGACTGTGGTACTCAATCCCGATGCAATTTCTGTGTTTCATGACCACTCTGATAGTCCAAAGATAACATAATGCCTCCAGATGTGCATCGGAAACTGCTACTGGTCTTCCAGGGAACGATCAAAGCGTAGACTGTTTGAGCCATTACTCCCATGGAGGAAAGTGAGCATGGTGACTGTTGTATTCAATCCCGATGCAACTTATGTGTTTCATCAACACTCTGATAGTCCACAGATTACAGAATGCCTCCAGATGTGCATCGGAAACTACTACTGGTCTTCCAGGGAACGATCAAGGCGTAGACTGTTTGAGACATTACTCCCATGGAGGAAAGTGCGCATGGTGACTGTTGTATTCAATCCCAATGCAATTTCTCTGTTTCATCAACACTCTAAAGGTCCACAGATTAGAGAATGCCTCCAGATGTGCATAAGAAACTGCTACTGGTGTTCCAGGAAACGATCAAAGCGTAAACTCTTTGAGGCATTACTCCCAATGAGGAAAGTGCGCATGGTCATTGTTGTATTCAATCCCGATGCATTTTCTGTGATTCATCAACACTCTGATAGTCCACAGATTACAGAATGCCTCCAGATGTGCATCGGAAGCTACTACTGGTCTTCCAGGGAACGATTAAAGCATAGATTGTTTCAGAATTACTCCCATGGAGGAAAGTGGTCTTGGTGACTGTTTTATTCAATGCAGATGCAATTTCTGTGTTTCATCAACACTCTGATAGTCCACAGATTACAGAATGCCTCCAGATGTGCATCAGAAACTACTACTGGTCTTCCAGGGGACGATCAAAGCGTAGACTGTTTGAGACATTACTCCCATGGAGGAAAGTAAGCATGGTGACTGTTGTATTCAATCCCGGAGCAATTTCTGTGTTGCATCAACACTCTGATAGTCCACAGATTACAGAATGCCTCTAGATGTGCATCGGAAACTACTACTGGTCTTCCACGGATTGATTAAAGCGTAGGCTGTTTGAGGATTACTCCCATGGAGGAAAGTGCTTATGGTGACTGTTGTATTCAATCCCGATGCTATTTCTGTGTTTCATCAACACTCTGATAGTCCACACTTTACAGAATGCCACGAGATGTGCATCGGAAACTACTACTGGTCTTCCTGGGAACTATCAAAGCGTAGACTGTTTCAGACATCACTCTCATGGAGAAAAGTGCGCATGGTGACTGTTGTATTCAATCCCGATGCAATTTCTGTGTTTCATCAACACTCTGATAGTCCACAGATTACAGAATGCCTCCAGATGTGCATCAGAAACTACTACTGGTCTTCCAGGGAACGATCAAAGCGTAGACTGTTTGACACATTACTCCCATGGAGGAAAGTAAGCATGGTGACTGTTGTATTCAATCCCGATGCAATTTCTGTGTTGCATCAACACTCTGATAGTAAACAGATTACAGAATGCCTCCAGATGTGCATCGGAAACTACTACAGGTCTTCCACGGATCGATTAAAGCGTAGACTGTTTGAGAATTTCTCCCATGGAGGAAAGTGCGCATGGTGACTGTTGTATTCAATCCCGATACAATTTCTGTGTTTCATCAACACTCTGATAATCCACACATTACAGAATGCCACGAGTGGTGCATCGGAAACTACTACTGGTCTTCCAGGGAACTATCAAAGCTTAGACTGTTTCAGACATCACTCCCATGGAGAAAAGTGGGCATGGTGATTGTTGTATTCAATCCCGATGCAATTTCTGTATTTCATCAACACTCTGATAGTCCACAGATTACAGAATGCCACCAGATGTGCATCGGAAACTACTACTGGTCTACCAGCGAACGATCAAAGAGTAGACTGTTTCAGACATTACTCCCATGGAGGAAAGTGCGGATGGTGACTGTTGTATTCAATCCCGATGCAATTACTGTGTTTCATCAACACTCTGATAGTCCACAGGTTACAGAATGCCACCAGACGTGCATCGGAAACTACTACTGGTCTTCAAGGGAACTATCAAACCCTAGACTGTTTGAGACATTACTCTCGTGGAGGAAAGTGGGCATGGTGACTGTTGTATTCAATCCCGATGCAATTTCTGTATTTCATCAACACTCTGATAGTCCACAGATTACAGAATGCCACCAGATGTGCATCGGAAACTACTACTGGTTTTCCAGGGAACGATCAAAGCGTAGACTGTTTGAGACATAACTCCCCTGGAGGAACGTCCGCATGGTGACTGTTGTAGTCAATCCCGATGCCATTTCTGCGTTTCATCAACACACTGATAGTCCACACATTACAGAATGCCACGAGATGTGCATCGGAAACTACTACTGGTCTTCCAGGGAACTATGAAAGCGTAGACTGTTTCAGACATCACTCCCATTTAGAAAAGTGCGTATGGTGACTGTTGTATTCAATCCCGATACAATTTCTGTGTTTCATCAACACTCTGATAGTCCACAGGTTACACAATGCCACCAGATGTGCATCGGAAACTACTACTGGTCTTCCAGTGAACGATCAAATCCTAGACTGTTTGAGACATTGCTCCCATGGAGGAAAGTGCGCATGGTGACTGTGGTACTCAATCCCGATGCAATTTCTGTGTTTCATCGCCACTCTGATAGTCCACAGATAACAGAATGCCTCCAGATGTGCCACGGAAACTGCTACTGGTCCTCCAGGGAACGATCAAAGCGTAGACTGTTTGAGACATTACTCCAATGGAGGAAAGTGAGCATGATGACTGTTGTATTCAATCCCGATGCAATTTCTGTGTTTCATCAACACTCTGATAGTCCACAGATTACAGAATGCCACCAGATGTGCATCGGAAACTACTACTGGTCTACCAGGGAACGATCAAAGAGTAGACTGTTTCAGACATTACTCCCATGGAGGAAAGTGCGGATGGTGACTGTTGTATTCAATCCCGATGCAATTACTGTGTTTCATCAACACTCTGATAGTCCACCGGTTACAGAATGCCACCAGACGTGCATCGGAAACTACTACTGGTCTTCAAGGGAACTATCAAACCCTAGACTGTTTGAGACATTACTCTCGTGGAGGAAAGTGGGCATGGTGACTGTTGTATTCAATCCCGATGCAATTTCTGTATTTCATCAACACTCTGATAGTCCACAGATTACAGAATGCCACCAGATGTGCATCGGAAACTACTACTGGTTTTCCAGGGAACGATCAAAGCGTAGACTGTTTGAGACATAACTCCCCTGGAGGAACGTCCGCATGGTGACTGTTGTAGTCAATCCCGATGCCATTTCTGCGTTTCATCAACACACTGATAGTCCACACATTACAGAATGCCACGAGATGTGCATCGGAAACTACTACTGGTCTTCCAGGGAACTATGAAAGCGTAGACTGTTTCAGACATCACTCCCATTTAGAAAAGTGCGTATGGTGACTGTTGTATTCAATCCCGATGCAATTTCTGTGTTTCATCAACACTCTGATAGTCCACAGGTTACAGAATGCCACCAGACGTGCATCGGAAACTACTACTGGTCTTCCAGTGAACGATCAAAGCGAAGACTGTTTGAGACATTACTCCCATGGAGGAAAGTGAGCATGGTGACTGTTGTATTCAATCCCGATGCAATTTCTGTGTTTCATCAACACTCTGATATTCCACAGATTACAGAATGCCTCCAGATGTGCATCGGAAACTACAACTGCTCTTCCAGGGAACGATCAAAGCCTAGACTGTTTGAGACATTACTCCCATGGAGGAAAGTGAGCATGGTGACTGTTGCATTCAATACCAATGCAATTTCTGTGTTTCATCAACACTCTGATATTCCCCAGATTACAGAATGCCACCAGCTGTGCATCGGAAACTACTACTGGTCTTCCAGGGAACGACGAAAGCACAGACTGTTTCAGACATACCCCCGTGGAGGAAAGTGCGCACGGTGACTGTTGTATTCAATCCCGATGCAATTTCTGTGTTTCATCAACACTCTGATAGTCCACAGATTACAGAATGCCTCCCGATGTGCATCGGAAACTACAACTGGTCTTCCAGGGAACGATCAAAGCCTAGACTGTTTGAGACATTGCTCCCATGGAGGAAAGTGCGCATGGTGACTGTTGTATTCAATCCCGATGCAATTTCAGTGTTTCATCAACACTCTGATAGTCCACAGATTACAGAATTCCTCTAGATGTGCATCAGAAGCTACTACTGGTCTTCCAGGGAACGATCCAAGCGTAGACTGTTTGAGACATGGCTCCCATGGAGGAAAGTGCGCATGGTGACTGTTGTATTCAATCCCGATGCAATTTCTGTGTTTCATCAACACTCTGATAGTCCACAGATTACAGAATGCCTCCAGATGTGCATCGGAAACTACAACTTGTCTTGCAGGGAACGATCAGAGCCTAGACTGTTTGAGACACACCCCCGTGCAAGAAAGTGCGCATGGTGACTGTTGTATTCAATCCCGATGCAATTTCAGTGTTTCATCAACACTCTGATAGTCCACAGATTACAGAAATCCTCTAGATGTGCATCAGAAGCTACTACTGGTCATCCAGGGAACGATCCAAGCGTAGACTGTTTGAGACTTTACTCCCATGGATGAAAGTGCGCATGGTGACTGTTGTATTCAATCCCAATGCAATTACTCTGTTTCATCAACACTCTGATAGTCCACAGATTAGAGAATGCCTCCAGATGTGCATAAGAAACTGCTACTGGTGTTCCAGGAAGCGATCAAAGCGTAAACTCTTTGAGGCATTACTCCCAATGAGGAAAGTGCGCATGGTCATTGTTGTATTCAATCCCGATGCATTTTCTGTGATTCATCAAGACTCTGATAGTCCACAGATTACAGAATGCCTCCAGATGTGCATCGGAAACTACTACTGGTCTTCCAGGGAACGATTAAAGCATAGATTGTTTCAGAATTACTCCCATGAAGGAAAGTGGTCTTGGTGACTGTTTTATTCAATCCAGATGCAATTTCTGTGTTTCATCAACACTCTGATGGTCCACAGATTACAGAATGCCTCCAGATGTGCATCAGAAACTACTACTGGTCTTCCAGGGAACGATCAAAGCGTAGACTGTTTGAGACATTACTCCCATGGAGGAAAGTAAGCATGGTGACTGTTGTATTCAATCCCTGAGCAATTTCTGTGTTGCACCAACACTCTGATAGTCCACAGTTTACAGAATGCCTCCAGATGTGCATCGGAAACTACTACTGGTCTTCCACGGAACGATTAAAGCGTAGACTGTTTGAGGATTACTCCCATGGAGGAAAGTGCGCATGGTGACTGTTGTATTCAATCCCGATGCTATTTCTGTGTTTCATCAACACTCTGATAGTCCACACATTACAGAATGTCATGAGATGTGCATCGGAAACTACTACTGGTCTTCCAGGGAACTATCAAAGCTTAGACTGTTTCAGACTTCACTCCCATGGAGAAAAGTGCGCATGGTGACTGTTGTATTCAATCCCGATGCAATTTCCGTGCTTCATCAACACTCTGATAGTCCACAGATTACAGAATGCCTCCAGATGTGCATCAGAAACTACTACTGGTCTTCCAGGGAACGATGAAAGCGTAGACTGTTTGAGAGATTACTCCCATAGAGGAAAGTGCGCATGGTGGCTGTTGTATTCAATTCCGAGGCAATTACTGAGTTTCATCAACACTTTGAAGGTCCACGGATTACAGAAAGCCTCCAGATGTGCATCGAATACTACTACTGGTCTTCCACGGAACGATTAGAGCGTAGACAGTTTGAGGATTACTCCCATGGAGGAAAGTGCGCATGGTGACTGTTGTATTCAATACCGATGCAATTTCTGTGTTTCATCAACACTCTGATAGTCCACAGGTTACAGAATGCCACCAGACTTGCATCGGAAACTACTACTGGTCTTCCAGGGAACGATCAAAGCCTAGACTGTTTGAAACATTGCTCCCATGGAGGAAAGTGCGCATGGTGACTGTGGTACTCAATCCCGATGCAATTTCTGTGTTTCATCAACACTCTGATAGTCCACAGATTACAGAATTCCTCTAGATGTGCATCAGAAGCTACTACTGGTCTTCCAGGGAACGATCCAAGCGTAGACTGTTTGAGACATGGCCCCCATGGAGGAAAGTGCGCATGGTGACTGTTGTATTCAATCCCGATGCAATTTCTGTGTTTCATCAACACTCTGATAGTCCACAGATTACAGAATGCCTCCAGATGTGCATCGGAAACTACAACTTGTCTTGCAGGGAACGATCAAAGCCTAGACTGTTTGAGACACACCCCCGTGGAGGAAAGTGCGCACGGTGACTGTTGTATTCAATCCCGATGCAATTTCTGTGTTTCATCAACACTCTGATAGTCCACAGATTACAGAATGCCTCCAGATATGCATCGGAAACTACTACTGGTCTTCCAGGGAACGATTAAAGCATAGATTGTTTCAGAATTACTCCCATGGAGGAAAGTGGTCTTGGTGACTGTTTTATTCAATCCAGATGCAATTTCTGTGTTTTATCAACACTCTGATAGTCCACAGATTACAGAATGCCACCAGACGTGCATCGGAAACTACTACTGGTCTTCCAGGGAACGATCAAAGCGTAGACTGTTTGAAACATTACTCCGATGGAGGAAAGTAAGCATAGTGACTGTTGTATTCAATCCCGATGCAATTTCTGTGTTGCATCAACACTCTGATAGTAAACAGATTACAGAATGCCACCAGATGTGCATCGGAAACTACTACTGGTCTACCAGGGAACGATCAAAGAGTAGACTGTTTCAGACATTACTCCCATGGAGGAAAGTGCGGATGGTGACTGTTGTATTCAATCCCGATGCAATTACTGTGTTTCATCAACACTCTGATAGTCCACAGGTTACAGAATGCCACCAGACGTGCATCGGAAACTACTACTGGTCTTCAAGGGAACTGTCAAACCCTAGACTGTTTGAGACATTACTCTCGTGGAGGAAAGTGGGCATGGTGACTGTTGTATTCAATCCCGATGCAATTTCTGTATTTCATCAACACTCTGATAGTCCACAGATTACAGAATGCCACCAGATGTGCATCGGAAACTACTACTGGTTTTCCAGGGAACGATCAAAGCGTAGACTGTTTGAGACATAACTCCCCTGGAGGAACGTCCGCATGGTGACTGTTGTAGTCAATCCCGATGCCATTTCTGCGTTTCATCAACTCACTGATAGTCCACACATTACAGAATGCCACGAGATGTGCATCGGAAACTACTACTGGTCTTCCAGGGAACTATGAAAGCGTAGACTGTTTCAGACATCACTCCCATTTAGAAAAGTGCGTATGGTGACTGTTGTATTCAATCCCGATACAATTTCTGTGTTTCATCAACACTCTGATAGTCCATAGGTTACACAATGCCACCAGATGTGCATCGGAAACTACTACTGGTCTTCCAGTGAACGATCAAATCCTAGACTGTTTGAGACATTGCTCCCATGGAGGAAAGTGCGCATGGTGACTGTGGTACTCAATCCCGATGCAATTTCTGTGTTTCATCGCCACTCTGATAGTCCACAGATAACAGAATGCCTCCAGATGTGCCACGGAAACTGCTACTGGTCCTCCAGGGAACGATCAAAGCGTAGACTGTTTGAGACATTACTCCAATGGAGGAAAGTGAGCATGGTGACTGTTGTATTCAATCCCGATGCAATTTCTGTGTTTCATCAACACTCTGATAGTCCACAGATTACAGAATGCCACCAGATGTGCATCGGAAACTACTACTGGTCTACCAGGGAACGATCAAAGAGTAGACTGTTTCAGACATTACTCCCATGGAGGAAAGTGCGGATGGTGACTGTTGTATTCAATCCAAATGCAATTACTGTGTTTCATCAACACTCTGATAGTCCACAGGTTACAGAATGCCACCAGACGTGCATCGGAAACTACTACTGGTCTTCAAGGGAACTATCAAAACCTAGACTGTTTGAGACATTACTCTCGTGGAGGAAAGTGGGCATGGTGACTGTTGTATTCAATCCCGATGCAATTTCTGTATTTCATCAACACTCTGATAGTCCACAGATTACAGAATGCCACCAGATGTGCATCGGAAACTACTACTGGTTTTCCAGGGAACGATCAAAGCGTAGACTGTTTGAGACATAACTCCCCTGGAGGAACGTCCGCATGGTGACTGTTGTAGTCAATCCCGATGCCATTTCTGCGTTTCATCAACACACTGATAGTCCACACATTACAGAATGCCACGAGATGTGCATCGGAAACTACTACTGGTCTTCCAGGGAACTATGAAAGCGTAGACTGTTTCAGACATCACTCCCATTTAGAAAAGTGCGTATGGTGACTGTTGTATTCAATCCCGATGCAATTTCTGTGTTTCATCAACACTCTGATAGTCCACAGGTTACAGAATGCCACCAGACGTGCATCGGAAACTACTACTCGTCTTCCAGTGAACGATCAAAGCGTAGACTGTTTGAGACATTACTCCCATGGAGGAAAGTGAGCATGGTGACTGTTGTATTCAATCCCGATGCAATTTCTGTGTTTCATCAACACTCTGATATTCCACAGATTACAGAATGCCACCAGATGTGCATCGGAAACTACTACTGGTCTTCCAGGGAACGACGAAAGCACAGACTGTTTGAGACATACCCCCGTGGAGGAAAGTGCGCACGGTGACTGTTGTATTCAATCCCGATGCAATTTCTGTGTTTCATCAACACTCTGATATTCCACAGATTACATAATGCCGCCAGATGTGCATCGGAAAGTACTTCTGGTCTTCCAGGGAACGACGAAATCATAGACTGTTTGAGACATACCCCTGTGGAGGAAAGTGCGCGCGGTGACTGGTTGTATTCAATCAAGATGCAATTTCTGTCTTTCATCAACACTCTGATAGTCCACAGATTACAGAATGCCTCCAGATGTGCATCGGAAACTACAACTGCTCTTCCAGGGAACGATCAAAGCCTAGACTGTTTGAGACATTACTCCCATGGAGGAAAGTGAGCATGGTGACTGTTGCATTCAATACCAATGCAATTTCTGTGTTTCATCAACACTCTGATATTCCCCAGATTACAGAATGCCACCAGCTGTGCATCGGAAACTACTACTGGTCTTCCACGGAACGACGAAAGCACAGACTGTTTCAGACATACCCCCGTGGAGGAAAGTGCGCACGGTGACTGTTGTATTCAATCCCGATGCAATTTCTGTATTTCATCAACACTCTGATAGTCCACAGATTACAGAATGCCTCCCGATGTGCATCAGAAACTACAACTGGTCTTCTAGGGAACGATCAAAGCCTAGACTGTTTGAGACATTGCTCCCATGGAGGAAAGTGCGCATGGTGACTGTTGTATTCAATCCCGATGCAATTTCAGTGTTTCATCAACACTCTGATAGTCCACAGATTACAGAATTCCTCTAGATGTGCATCAGAAGCTACTACTGGTCTTCCAGGGAACGATCCAAGCGTAGACTGTTTGAGACATGGCTCCCATGGAGGAAAGTGCGCATGGTGACTGTTGTATTCAATCCCGATGCAATTTCTGTGTTTCATCAACACTCTGATAGTCCACAGATTACAGAATGCCTCCAGATGTGCATCGGAAACTACAACTTGTCTTGCAGGGAACGATCAGAGCCTAGACTGTTTGAGACACACCCCCGTGCAAGAAAGTGCGCATGGTGACTGTTGTATTCAATCCCGATGCAATTTCAGTGTTTCATCAACACTCTGATAGTCCACAGATTACAGAATTCCTCTAGATGTGCATCAGAAGCTACTACTGGTCATCCAGGGAACGATCCAAGCGTAGACTGTTTGAGACTTTACTCCCATGGATGAAAGTGCGCATGGTGACTGTTGTATTCAATCCCAATGCAATTACTCTGTTTCATCAACACTCTGATAGTCCACAGATTAGAGAATGCCTCCAGATGTGCATAAGAAACTGCTACTGGTGTTCCAGGAAGCGATCAAAGCGTAAACTCTTTGAGGCATTACTAACAATGAGGAAAGTGCGCATGGTCATTGTTGTATTCAATCCCGATGCATTTTCTGTGATTCATCAAGACTCTGATAGTCCACAGATTACAGAATGCCTCCAGATGTGCATCGGAAACTACTACTGGTCTTCCAGGGAACGATTAAAGCATAGATTGTTTCAGAATTACTCCCATGGAGGAAAGTGGTCTTGGTGACTGTTTTATTCAATCCAGATGCAATTTCTGTGTTTCATCAACACTCTGATGGTCCACAGATTACAGAATGCCTCCAGATGTGCATCAGAAACTACTACTGGTCTTCCAGGGAACGAACAAAGCGTAGACTGTTTGAGACATTACTCCCATGGAGGAAAGTAAGCATGGTGACTGTTGTATTCAATCCCTGAGCAATTTCTGTGTTGCACCAACAAACTGATAGTCCACAGTTTACAGAATGCCTCCAGATGTGCATCGGAAACTACTACTGGTCTTCCACGGAACGATTAAAGCGTAGACTGTTTGAGGATTACTCCCATGGAGGAAAGTGCGCATGGTGACTGTTGTATTCAATCCCGATGCTATTTCTGTGTTTCATCAACACTCTGATAGTCCACACATTACAGAATGTCATGAGATGTGCATCGGAAACTACTACTGGTCTTCCAGGGAACTATCAAAGCTTAGACTGTTTCAGACTTCACTCCCATGGAGAAAAGTGCGCATGGTGACTGTTGTATTCAATCCCGATGCAATTTCCGTGCTTCATCAACACTCTGATAGTCCACAGATTACAGAATGCCTCCAGATGTGCATCAGAAACTACTACTGGTCTTCCAGGGAACGATGAAAGCGTAGACTGTTTGAGAGATTACTCCCATAGAGGAAAGTGCGCATGGTGGCTGTTGTATTCAATTCCGAGGCAATTACTGAGTTTCATCAACACTTTGAAGGTCCACGGATTACAGAAAGCCTCCAGATGTGCATCGAATACTACTACTGGTCTTCCACGGAACGATTAGAGCGTAGACAGTTTGAGGATTACTCCCATGGAGGAAAGTGCGCATGGTGACTGTTGTATTCAATACCGATGCAATTTCTGTGTTTCATCAACACTCTGATAGTCCACAGGTTACAGAATGCCACCAGACTTGCATCGGAAACTACTACTGGTCTTCCAGGGAACGATCAAAGCCTAGACTGTTTGAAACATTGCTCCCATGGAGGAAAGTGCGCATGGTGACTGTGGTACTCAATCCCGATGCAATTTCTGTGTTTCATCAACACTCTGATAGTCCACAGATTACAGAATTCCTCTAGATGTGCATCAGAAGCTACTACTGGTCTTCCAGGGAACGATCCAAGCGTAGACTGTTTGAGACATGGCCCCCATGGAGGAAAGTGCGCATGGTGACTGTTGTATTCAATCCCGATGCAATTTCTGTGTTTCATCAACACTCTGATAGTCCACAGATTACAGAATGCCTCCAGATGTGCATCGGAAACTACAACTTGTCTTCAAGGGAACGATCCAAGCGTAGACTGTTTGAGACATGGCCCCCATGGAGGAAAGTGCGCATGGTGACTGTTGTATTCAATCCCGATGCAATTTCTGTGTTTCATCAACACTCTGATAGTCCACAGATTACAGAATGCCTCCAGATATGCATCGGAAACTACTACTGGTCTTCCAGGGAACGATTAAAGCATAGATTGTTTCAGAATTACTCCCATGGAGGAAAGTGGTCTTGGTGACTGTTTTATTCAATCCAGATGCAATTTCTGTGTTTTATCAACACTCTGATAGTCCACAGATTACAGAATGCCACCAGACGTGCATCGGAAACTACTACTGGTCTTCCTGGGAACGATCAAAGCGTAGACTGTTTGACACATTACTCCGATGGAGGAAAGTAAGCATGGTGACTGTTGTATTCAATCCCGATGCAATTTCTGTGTTGCATCAACACTCTGATAGTAAACAGATTACAGAATGCCTCCAGATGTGCATCGGAAACTACTACAGGTCTTCCACGGAACGATTAAAGCGTAGACTGTTTGAGGATTTCTCCCATGGAGGAAAGTGCGCATGGTGACTGTTGTATTCAATCCCGATACAATTTCTGCGTTTCATCAACACACTGATAGTCCACACATTACAGAATGCCACGAGATGTGCATCGGAAACTACTACTGGTCTTCCAGGGAACTATCAAAGCGTAGACTGTTTCAGACATCACTCCCATTTTGAAAAGTGCGTATGGAGACTGTTGTATTCAATCCCGATGCAATTTCTGTGTTTCATCAACACTCTGATAGTCCACAGGTTACAGAATGCCACCAGACGTGCATCGGAAACTACTACTGGTCTTCCAGTGAACGATCAAATCCTAGACTGTTTGAGACATTGCTCCCATGGAGGAAAGTGCGCATGGTGACTGTGGTACTCAATCCCGATGCAATTTCTGTGTTTCATCGCCACTCTGATAGTCCACAGATTACAGAATGCCACCAGATGTGCATCGGAAACTACTACTGGTCTTCCAGGGAACGACGAAAGCACAGACTGTTTGAGACATACCCCCGTGGAGGAAAGTGCGCACGGTGACTGTTGTATTCAATCCCGATGCAATTTCTGTGTTTCATCAACACTCTGATATTCCACAGATTACATAATGCCGCCAGATGTGCATCGGAAACTACTTCTGGTCTTCCAGGGAACGACGAAAGCATAGACTGTTTGAGACATACCCCTGTGGAGGAAAGTGCGCGTGGTGACTGGTTGTATTCAATCAAGATGCAATTTCTGTCTTTCATCAACACTCTGATAGTCCACAGATTACAGAATGCCTCCAGATGTGCATCGGAAACTACAACTGCTCTTCCAGGGAACGATCAAAGCCTAGACTGTTTGAGACATTACTCCCATGGAGGAAAGTGAGCATGGTGACTGTTGCATTCAATACCAATGCAATTTCTGTGTTTCATCAACACTCTGATATTCCCCAGATTACAGAATGCCACCAGCTGTGCATCGGAAACTACTACTGGTCTTCCAGGGAACGACGAAAGCACAGACTGTTTCAGACATACCCCCGTGGAGGAAAGTGCGCACGGTGACTGTTGTATTCAATCCCGATGCAATTTCTGTGTTTCATCAACAATCTGATAGTCCACAGATTACAGAATGCCTCCCGATGTGCATCGGAAACTACAACTGGTCTTCCAGGGAACGATCAAAGCCTAGACTGTTTGAGACATTGCTCCAATGGAGGAAAGTGCGCATGGTGACTGTTGTATTCAATCCCGATGCAATTTCAGTGTTTCATCAACACTCTGATAGTCCACAGATTACAGAATTCCTCTAGATTTGCATCAGAAGCTACTACTTGTCTTCCAGGGAACGATCCAAGCGTAGACTGTTTGAGACATGGCTCCCATGGAGGAAAGTGCGCATGGTGACTGTTGTATTCAATCCCGATGCAATTTCTATGTTTCATCAACACTCTGATAGTCCACAGATTACAGAATGCCTCCAGATGTGCATCGGAAACTACAACTTGTCTTGCAGGGAACGATCAAAGCCTAGACTGTTTGAGACACACCCCCGTTCAAGAAAGTGCGCACGGTGACTGTTGTATTCAATCCCGATGCAATTTCTGTGTTTCATCAACACTCTGATAGTCCACAGATTACAGAAGGCCTCCAGATGTGCATCGGAAACTACAACTGGTCTTCCAGGGAACGATCAAAGCCTAGACTGTTTGAGACATTGCTTCCATGGAAGACAGTGCGCATCGTGACTGTGGTACTCAATCCCGATGCAATTTCTGTGTTTCATCACCACTCTGATAGTCCAAAGATAACAGAATGCCTCCAGATGTGCATCGGAAACTGCTACTGGTCTTCCAGGGAACGATCAAAGCGTAGACTGTTTGAGCCATTGCTCCCATGGAGGAAAGTGAGCATGGTGACTGTTGTATTCAATCCCAATCCAATTTCTCTGTTTCATCAACACTCTAAAGGTCCACAGATTAGAGAATGCCTCCAGATGTGCATAAGAAACTGCTACTGGTGTTCCAGGAAACGGTCAAAGCGTAAACTCTTTGAGGCATTACTCCCAATGAGGAAAGTGCGCATGGTCATTGTTGTATTCAATCCCGATGCATTTTCTGTGATTCATCAACACTCTGATAGTCCACAGATTGCAGAAGGCCTCCAGATGTGCATCGGAAACTACAACTGGTCTTCCAGGGAACGATCAAAGCCTAGACTGTTTGAGACATTGCTTCCATGGAAGACAGTGCGCATCGTGACTGTGGTACTCAATCCAGATGCAATTTCTGTGTTTCATCAACACTCTGATGGTCCACAGATTACAGAATGCCACCAGATGTGCATCGGAAACTACTACTGGTCTTCCACGGAACGATTAAATCGTAGACTGTTTGAGGATTACTCCCATGGAGGAAAGTGCGCATGGTGACTGTTGTATTCAATCCCGATGCTATTTCTGTGTTTTATCAACACTCTGATAGTCCACACATTACAGAATGTCATGAGATGTGCATCGGAAACTACTACTGGTCTTCCAGGGAACTATCAAAGCTTAGACTGTTTCAGACTTCACTCCCATGGAGAAAAGTGCGCAAGGTGACTGTTGTATTCAATCCCGATGCAATTTCCGTGCTTCATCAACACTCTGATTGTCCACAGATTACAGAATGCCTCCAGATGTGCATCAGAAACTACTACTGGTCTTCCAGGGAACGATCAAAGCGTAGACTCTTTGAGACATTACTCCCATAGAGGAAAGTGCGCATGGTGGCTGTTGTATTCAATTCCGAGTCAATTACTGAGTTTCATCAACACTTTGAAGGTCCACAGATTACAGAAAGCCTCCAGATGTGCATCGAATACTACTACTGGTCTTCTACGGAACGATTAAAGCATAGACTATTTGAGGATTACTCCCATGGAGGAAAGTGCGCATGGTGACTGTTGTATTCAATCCCGATGCAATTTCTGTGTTTCATCAACACTCTGATAGTCCACAGGTTACAGAATGCCACCAGACTTGCATCGGAAACTACAACTTGTCTTGCAGGGAACGATCAAAGCCTAGACTGTTTGAGACACACCCCCGTGGAAGAAAGTGCGCACGGTGACTGTTGTATTCAATCCCGATGCAATTTCTGTGTTTCATCAACACTCTGATAGTCCACAGATTACAGAAGGCCTCCAGATGTGCATCGGAAACTACAACTGGTCTTCCAGGGAACGATCAAAGCCTAGACTGTTTGAGACATTGCTTCCATGGAAGACAGTGCGCATCGTGACTGTGGTACTCAATCCCGATGCAATTTCTGTGTTTCATCACCACTCTGATAGTCCAAAGATAACAGAATGCCTCCAGATGTGCATCGGAAACTGCTACTGGTCTTCCAGGGAACGATCAAAGCGTGGACTGTTTGAGCCATTACTCCCATGGAGGAAAGTGAGCATGGTGACTGTTGTATACAATCCCGATGCAACTTCTGTGTTTCATCAACACTCTGATAGTCCACAGATTACAGAATGCCTCCAGATGTGCATCGGAAACTACTACTGGTCTTCCAGGGAACGATCAAGGCGTAGACTGTTTGAGACATTACTCCCATGGAGGAAAGTGCGCATGGTGACTGTTGTATTCAATCCCAATGCAATTTCTCTGTTTGATCAACACTCTAAAGGTCCACAGATTAGAGAATGCCTCCAGATGTGCATAAGAAACTGCTACTGGTGTTCCAGGAACGATCAAAGCGTAAACTCTTTGAGGCATTACTCCCAATGAGGAAAGTGCGCATGGTCATTGTTGTATTCAATCCCGATGCATTTTCTATGATTCATCAACACTCTGATAGTCCACAGATTGCAGAATGCCTCCAGATGTGCATCGGAAACTACTACTGGTCTTCCAGGGAACGATTAAAGCATAGATTGTTTCAGAATTACTCCCATGGAGGAAAGTGGTCTTGGTGACTGTTTTATTCAATCCAGATGCAATTTCTGTGTTTCATCAACACTCTGATAGTCCACAGATTACAGAATGCCACCAGATGTGCATCCGAAACTACTACTGGTCTTCCACGGAACGATTAAATCGTAGACTGTTTGAGGATTACTCCCATGGAGGAAAGTGCGCATGGTGACTGTTGTATTCAATCCCGATGCTATTTCTGTGTTTTATCAACACTCTGATAGTCCACACATTACAGAATGTCATGAGATGTGCATCGGAAACTACTACTGGTCTTCCACTGAACTATCAAAGCTTAGACTGTTTGAGGATTACTCCCATGGAGGAAAGTGCGCATGGTGGCTGTTGTATTCAATTCCGAGTCAATTACTGAGTTTCATCAACACTTTGAAGGTCCACAGATTACAGAAAGCCTCCAGATGTGCATCGAATACTACTACTGGTCTTCTACGGAACGATTAAAGCGTAGACTGTTTGAGGATTACTCCCATGGAGGAAAGTGCGCATGGTGACTGTTGTATTCAATCCCGATGCAATTTCTGTGTTTCATCAACACTCTGATAGTCCACAGGTTACAGAATGCCACCAGACTTGCATCGAAAACTACTACTGGTCTTCCAGGGAACGATCAAAGCCTAGACTGTTTGAGACATTGCTCCCATGGAGGAAAGTGCGCATGGTGACTGTGGTACTCAATCCCGATGCAATTTCTGTGTTTCATCAACACTCTGATAGTCCACAGATTACAGAATGCCTCCAGATGTGCATCGGAAACTACTACTGGTCTTCCAGGGAACGATCAAGGCGTAGACTGTTTGAGACATTACTCCCATAGAGGAAAGTGCGCATGGTGACTGTTGTATTCAATCCCAATGCAATTTCTCTGTTTCATCAACACTCTAAAGGTCCACAGATTAGAGAATGCCTCCAGATGTGCATAAGAAACTGCTACTGGTGTTCCAGGAAACGATCAAAGCGTAAACTCTTTGAGGCATTACTCCCAATGAGGAAAGTGCGCATGGTCATTGTTGTATTCAATCCCGATGCATTTTCTGTGATTCATCAACACTCTGATAGTCCACAGATTACAGAATGCCTCCAGATGTGCATCGGAAACTACTACTGGTCTTCCAGGGAACGATTAAAGCATAGATTGTTTCAGAATTACTCCCATGGAGGAAAGTGGTCTTGGTGACTGTTTTATTCAATCCATATGCAATTTCTATGTTTCATCAACACTCTGATGGTCCACAGATTACAGAATGCCTCCAGATGTGCATCAGAAACTACTACTGGTCTTCCAGGGAACGATCAAAGCGTAGACTGTTTGAGACATTACTCCCATGGAGGAAAGTAAGCATGGTGACTGTTGTATTCAATCCCTGAGCAATTTCTGTGTTGCATCAACAGTCTGATAGCCAACAGATTACAGAATGCCTCCAGATGTGCATCGGAAACTACTACTGGTCTTCCACGGAACGATTAAAGCGTAGACTGTTTGAGGATTACTCCCATGGAGGAAAGTGCGCATGGTGACTGTTGTATTCAATCCCGATGCTATTTCTGTGTTTCATCAACACTCTGATAGTCCACACATTACAGAATGTCATGAGATGTGCATCGGAAACTACTACTGGTCTTCCAGGGAACTATCAAAGCTTAGACTGTTTCAGACTTCACTCCCATGGAGAAAAGTGCGCATGGTGACTGTTGTATTCAATCCCGATGCAATTTCCGTGCTTCATCAACACTCTGATAGTCCACAGATTACAGAATGCCTCCAGATGTGCATCAGAAACTACTACTGGTCTTCCAGGGAACGATCAAAGCGTAGACTGTTTGAGACATTACTCCCATAGAGGAAAGTGCGCATGGTGGCTGTTGTATTCAATTCCGAGGCAATTACTGAGTTTCATGAACACTTTGAAGGTCCACAGATTACAGAAAGCCTCCAGATGTGCATCGAATACTACTACTGGTCTTCCACGGAACGATTAGAGCGTAGACTGTTTGAGGATTACTCCCATGGAGGAAAGTGCGCATGGTGACTGTTGTATTCAATCCCGATGCAATTTCTGTGTTTCATCAACACTCTGATAGTCCACAGATTACAGAATTCCTCTAGATGTGCATCAGAAGCTACTACTGGTCTTCCAGGGAACGATCCAAGCGTAGACTGTTTGAGACATGGCCCCCATGGAGGAAAGTGCGCATGGTGACTGTTGTATTCAATCCCGATGCAATTTCTGTGTTTCATCAACACTCTGATAGTCCACAGATTACAGAATGCCTCCAGATGTGCATCGGAAACTACAACTTGTCTTGCAGGGAACGATCAAAGCCTAGACTGCTTGAGACACACCCCCGTGGAGGAAAGTGCGCACGGTGACTGTTGTATTCAATCCCGATGCAATTTCTGTGTTTCATCAACACTCTGATAGTCCACAGATAACAGAATGCCTCCAGATGTGCATCGGAAACTGCTATTGGTCTTCCAGGGAACGATCAAAGCGTAGACTGTTTGGGACATTACTCCCATGGAGGAAAGTGGTCTTGGTGACTGTTTTATTCAATCCAGATGCAATTTCTGTGTTACATCAACACTCTGATAGTCCACACATTACAGAATGCCACGAGATGTGCATCGGAAACTACTACTGGTCTTCCAGGGAACTATCAAAGCGTAGACTGTTTGTGACATTACTCCCATGGAGGAAAGTGCGCATGGTGACTGTTGTATTCAATCCCGATGCAATTTCTGTGTTTCATCAACACTCTGATATTCCACAGATTACAGAATGCCGCCAGATGTGCATCGGAAACTACTTCTGGTCTTCCAGGGAACGACGAAAGCATAGACTATTCGAGACATACCCCTGTGGAGGAAAGTGCGCACGGTGACTGTTGTATTCAATCCCGATGCAATTTCTGTCTTTCATCAACACTCTGATTGTCCACAGATTACAGAATGCCTCCAGATGTGCATCGGAAACTACAACTGGACTTCCAGGGAACGATGAAAGCCTAGCCTGTTTGAGACATTGCTCCCATGGAGGAAAGTGCGCATGGTGACTGTGGTACTCAATCCCGATGCAATTTCTGTGTTTCATCACCACTCTGATAGTCCACAGATAACAGAATGCCTCCAGATGTGCATCGGAAACTGCTACTGGTCTTCCAGGGAACGATCAAAGCGTAGACTGTTTGGGACATTACTCCCATGGAGGAAAGTGAGCATCGTGACTGTTGTATTCAACCCCGATGCAATTTCTGTGTTTCATCAACACTCTGATAGTCCACAGATTACAGAATGCCTCCAGATGTGCATCGGAAACTACTACTGGTCTTCCAGGGAACGATCAAGGCGTAGACTGTTTGAGACATTACTCCCATGGAGGAAAGTGCGCATGGTGACTTTTGTATTCAATCCCAATGCAATTAATGTGTTTCTTCAACACTCTAAAGGTCCATAGATTAGAGAATTCCTCCAGATGTGCATCGGAAACTGCTACTGGTCTTGCAGGGAACGATCAAAGCGTAAACTCTTTGAGGCATTACTCCCGTGGAGGAAAGTGGGCATGGTGACTGTTGTATTCAATCCCGATGCAATTTCTGTATTTTATCAACACTCTGATAGTCCACAGATTACAGAATGCCACCAGATGTGCATCGGAAACTACTACCGGTCTTCGAGGGAACGATCAAAGCGTAGACTGTTTGAGACATAACTCCCGTGGAGGAACGTGCGCATGGTGACTGTCCAATTCAATCCCGATGCAATTTCTGTGTTTCATCAACACTCTGATAGTCCACACATTACAGAATGCCACGAGACGTGCATCGGAAATTACTAATGGTCTTCCAGGGAACTATCAAAGCGTAGACTGTTTCAGACATCACTCCCATGGAGAAAAGTGCGCATGGTGACTGTTGTATTCAATCCCGATGAAATTTCTGTGTTTCATCAACACTCTGATAGTCCACAGATTACAGAATGCCTCCAGATGTGCATCAGAAACTACTACTGGTCTTCCAGGGAACGATCAAAGCGTAGACTGTTTGAGACATTCCTCCCATGGAGGAAAGTAAGCATGGTGACTGTTGTATTCAATCCCGGAGCAATTTCTGTGTTGCATCAACACTCTGATAGTCCACAGATTACAGAATGCCTCCAGATGTGCATCGGAAACTACTACTGGTCTTCCACGGAACGATTAAAGCGTAGACTGTTTGAGGATTACTCCCATGGAGGAAAGTGCGCATGGTGACTGTTGTATTCAATCCCGATGCTAGTTCTGTGTTTCATCAACACTCTGATAGTCCACACATTACAGAATGTCATGAGATGTGCATCGGAAACTACTACTGGTCTTCCAGGGAACTATCAAAGCTTAGACTGTTTCAGACTTCACTCCCATGGAGAAAAGTGCGCATGGTGACTGTTGTATTCAATCCCGATGCAATTTCCGTTCTTCATCAACACTCTGATAGTCCACAGATTACAGAATGCCGCCAGATGTGCATCAGAAACTACTACTGGTCTTCCAGGAAACGATCAAAGCGTAGACTGTTTGAGACATTTCTCCCATAGAAGAAAGTGCGCATGGTGGCTGTTGTATTCAATTCCGAGGCAATTACTGAGTTTCATCAACACTTTGAAGGTCCACAGATTACAGAAAGCCTCCAGATGTGCATCGAATACTACTACTGGTCTTCCACGGAACGATTAAAGCGTAGACTGTTTGAGGATTACTCCCATGGAGGAAATTGCGCATGGTGACTGTTGTATTCAATCCTGATGCAATTTCTGTGTTTCATCAACGCTCTGATAGTCCACAGGTTTCAGAATGCCACCAGACGTGCATCGGAAACTACTACTGGTCTTCCAGCTAACGATCAAAGCCTAGACTGTTTGAGACATTGCTCCCATGGAGGAAAGTGCGCATGGTGACTGTGGTACTCAATCCCGATGCAATTTCTGTGTTTCATCAACACTCTGATAGTCCACAGATTACAGAATTCCTCTAGATGTGCATCAGAAACTACTACTGGTCTTCCAGGGAACGATCCAAGCGTAGACTGTTTGAGACATGGCTCCCATGGAGGAAAGTGCGCATGGTGACTGTTGTATTCAATCCCGATGCAATTTCTGTGTTTCATCAACACTCTGATAGTCCACAGATTACAGAATGCCTCCAGATGTGCATCGGAAACTACAACTTGTCTTGCAGGGAACGATCAAAGCCTAGACTGTTTGAGACATACCCCCGTGGAGGAAAGTACGCACGGTGAATGTTGTATTCAATCCCTATGCAATTTCTGTGTTTCATCAACACTCTGATAGTCCACAGATTACAGAATGCCTCCAGATGTGCATCGGAAACTACAACTGGTCTTCCAGGGAACGATCAAAGCCTAGACTGTTTGAGACATTGCTTCCATGGAAGACAGTGCGCATGGTGACTGTGGTACTCAATCCCGATGCAATTTCTGTGTTTCATCACCACTCTGATAGTCCAAAGGTAACAGAATGCCTCCAGATGTGCATCGGAAACTGCTACTGGTCTTCCAGGGAACGATCAAAGCGTAGACTGTTTGAGCCATTACTCCCATGGAGGAAAGTGAGCATGGTGACTGTTGTATTCAATCCCGATGCAACTTCTGTGTTTCATCAACACTCTGATAGTAAACAGATTACAGAATGCCTCCAGATGTGCATCGGAAACTACTACTGGTCTTCCAGGAAACGATCAAGGCGTAGACTGTTTGAGACTTTACTCCCATGGAGGAAAGTGCGCATGGTGACTGTTTATTCAATCCCAATGCAATAACTCTGTTTCATCAACACTCTAAAGGTCCACAGATTAGAGAATGCCTCCAGATGTGCATAAGAAACTGCAACTGGTGTTCCAGGAAACGATAAAAGCGTAAACTCTTTGAGGCATTACTCCCAATGAGGAAAGTGCGCATGGTCATTGTTGTATTCAATCCCGATGCATTTTCTGTGATTCATCAACACTCTGATAGTCCACAGATTACAGAATGCCTCCAGATGTGCATCGGAAACTACTACTGGTCTTCCAGGGAACGAATAAAGCATAGATTGTTTCAGAATTACTCCCATGGAGCAAAGTGGTCTTGGTGACTGTTTTATTCAATCCAGATGCAATTTCTGTGTTTCATCAACACTCTGATAGTCCACAGATTACAGAATGCCACCAGACGTGCATCGGAAACTACTACTGGTCTTCCAGGGAACGATCAAAGCGTAGACTGTTTGAGACATTACTCCCGTGGAGGAAAGTGGGCATGGTGACTGTTGTATTCAATCCCGATGCAATTTATGTATTTCATCAACACTCTGATAGTCCACAGATTACAGAATGCCACCAGATGTGCATCGGAAACTACTACCGATCTTCCAGGGAACGATCAAAGCGTAGACTGTTTGAGACATAACTCCTGTGGAGGAACGTGCGCATGGTGACTGTTGTATTCAATCCCGATACAATTTCTGTGTTTCATCAACACTCTGATAGTCCACACATTACAGAATGCCACGAGATGTTCATCGGAAACTACTACTGGTCTTCCAGGGAACTATCAAAGCTTAGACTTTTTTAGACATCACTCCCATGGAGAAAAGTGGGCATGGCGACTGTTGTATTCAATCCCGATGCAATTTCTGTATTTCATCAACACTCTGATAGTCCACAGATTACAGAATGCCACCAGATGTGCATCGGAAACTACTACTGGTCTACCAGGGAACGATCAAAGAGTAGACTGTTTCAGACATTACTCCCATGGAGGAAAGTGCGGATGGTGACTGTTGTATTCAACCCCGATGCATTTACTGTGTTTCATCAACACTCTGATAGTCCACAGGTTACAGAATGCCACCAGACGTGCATCGGAAACTACTACTGGTCTTCAAGGGAACTATCAAACCCTAGACTGTTTGAGACATTACTCCCGTGGAGGAAAGTGGGCATGGTGACTGTTGTATTCAATCCCGATGCAATTTCTGTATTTCAATAACACTCTGATACTCCACAGATTACAGAATGCCACCAGATGTGCATCGGAAACTACTACTGGTCTTCCAGGGAACGATCAAAGCGTAGACTGTTTGAGACATAACTCCCCTGGAGGAACGTGCGCATGGTGACTGTTGTCTTCAATCCCGATGCCATTTCTGCGTTTCATCAACACACTGATAGTCCACACATTACAGAATGCCACGAGATGTGCATCGGAAACTACTACTGGTCTTCCAGGGAACTATCAAAGCGTAGACTGTTTCAGACATCACTCCCATGGAGAAAAGTGCGCATGGTGACTGTTGTATTCAATTCCGATGCAATTTCTGTGTTTCATCAACACTCTGATAGTCCACACATTACAGAATGTCATGAGATGTGCATCGGAAACTACTACTGGTCTTCCAGGGAACTATCAAAGCTTAGACTGTTTCAGACTTCACTCCCATGGAGAAAAGTGCGCATGGTGACTGTTGTATTCAATCCCGATGCAATTTCCGTGCTTCATCAACACTCTGATAGTCCACAGATTACAGAATGCCGCCAGATGTGCATCAGAAACTACTACTGGTCTTCCAGGGAACGATCAAAGCGTAGACTGTTTGAGACATTTCTCCCATAGAGGAAAGTGCGCATGGTGGCTGTTGTATTCAATTCCGAGGCAATTACTGAGTTTCATCAACACTTTGAAGGTCCACAGATTACAGAAAGCCTCCAGATGTGCATCGAATACTACTACTGGTCTTCCACGGAACGATTAAAGCGTAGACTGTTTGAGGATTACTCCCATGGAGGAAATTGCGCATGGTGACTGTTGTATTCAATCCTGATGCAATTTCTGTGTTTCATCAACGCTCTGATAGTCCACAGGTTTCAGAATGCCACCAGACGTGCATCGGAAACTACTACTGGTCTTCCAGGGAACGATCAAAGCCTAGACTGTTTGAGACATTGCTCCCATGGAGGAAAGTGCGCATGGTGACTGTGGTACTCAATCCCGATGCAATTTCTGTGTTTCATCAACACTCTGATAGTCCACAGTTTACAGAATTCCTCTAGATGTGCATCAGAAACTACTACTGGTCTTCCAGGGAACGATCCAAGCGTAGACTGTTTGAGACATGGCTCCCATGGAGGAAAGTGCGCATGGTGACTGTTGTATTCAATCCCGATGCAATTTCTGTGTTTCATCAACACTCTGATAGTCCACAGATTACAGAATGCCTCCAGATGTGCATCGGAAACTACAACTTGTCTTGCAGGGAACGATCAAAGCCTAGACTGTTTGAGACATACCCCCGTGGAGGAAAGTACGCACGGTGAATGTTGTATTCAATCCCTATGCAATTTCTGTGTTTCATCAACACTCTGATAGTCCACAGATTACAGAATGCCTCCAGATGTGCATCGGAAACTACAACTGGTCTTCCAGGGAACGATCAAAGCCTAGACTGTTTGAGACATTGCTTCCATGGAAGACAGTGCGCATGGTGACTGTGGTACTCAATCCCGATGCAATTTCTGTGTTTCATCACCACTCTGATAGTCCAAAGGTAACAGAATGCCTCCAGATGTGCATCGGAAACTGCTACTGGTCTTCCAGGGAACGATCAAAGCGTAGACTGTTTGAGCCATTACTCCCATGGAGGAAAGTGAGCATGGTGACTGTTGTATTCAATCCCGATGCAACTTCTGTGTTTCATCAACACTCTGATAGTAAACAGATTACAGAATGCCTAGAGATGTGCATCGGAAACTACTACTGGTCTTCCAGGAAACGATCAAGGCGTAGACTGTTTGAGACTTTACTCCCATGGAGGAAAGTGCGCATGGTGACTGTTGTATTCAATCCCAATGCAATAACTCTGTTTCATCAACACTCTAAAGGTCCACAGATTAGAGAATGCCTCCAGATGTGCATAAGAAACTGCTACTGGTGTTCCAGGAAACGATAAAAGCGTAAACTCTTTGAGGCATTACTCCCAATGAGGAAAGTGCGCATGGTCATTGTTGTATTCAATCCCGATGCATTTTCTGTGATTCATCAACACTCTGATAGTCCACAGATTACAGAATGCCTCCAGATGTGCATCGGAAACTACTACTGGTCTTCCAGGGAACGAATAAAGCATAGATTGTTTCAGAATTACTCCCATGGAGGAAAGTGGTCTTGGTGACTGTTTTATTCAATCCAGATGCAATTTCTGTGTTTCATCAACACTCTGATAGTCCACAGATTACAGAATGCCACCAGACGTGCATCGGAAACTACTACTGGTCCTCCAGGGAACGATCAAAGCGTAGACTGTTTGAGACATTACTCCCGTGGAGGAAAGTGGGCATGGTGACTGTTGTATTCAATCCCGATGCAATTTATGTATTTCATCAACACTCTGATAGTCCACAGATTACAGAATGCCACCAGATGTGCATCGGAAACTACTACTGGTCTACCAGGGAACGATCAAAGAGTAGACTGTTTCAGACATTACTCCCATGGAGGAAAGTGCGGATGGTGACTGTTGTATTCAACCCCGATGCATTTACTGTGTTTCATCAACACTCTGATAGTCCACAGGTTACAGAATGCCACCAGACGTGCATCGGAAACTACTACTGGTCTTCAAGGGAACTATCAAACCCTAGACTGTTTGAGACATTACTCCCGTGGAGGAAAGTGGGCATGGTGACTGTTGTATTCAATCCCGATGCAATTTCTGTATTTCAATAACACTCTGATACTCCACAGATTACAGAATGCCACCAGATGTGCATCGGAAACTACTACTGGTCTTCCAGGGAACGATCAAAGCGTAGACTGTTTGAGACATAACTCCCCTGGAGGAACGTGCGCATGGTGACTGTTGTCTTCAATCCCGATGCCATTTCTGCGTTTCATCAACACACTGATAGTCCACACATTACAGAATGCCACGAGATGTGCATCGGAAACTACTACTGGTCTTCCAGGGAACTATCAAAGCGTAGACTGTTTCAGACATCACTCCCATGGAGAAAAGTGCGCATGGTGACTGTTGTATTCAATTCCGATGCAATTTCTGTGTTTCATCAACACTCTAATAGTCCACAGATTACAGAATGCCTCCATATGTGCATCAGAAACTACTACTGGTCTTCCAGGGAACGATTAAAGCGTAGACTGTTTGAGGATTACTCCCATGGAGGAAAGTGCGCATGGTGACTGTTGTATTCAATCCCGATGCAATTTCTGTGTTTCATCAACACTCTGATAGTCCACAGGTTACACAATGCCACCAGACGTGCATCGGAAACTACTACTGGTCTTCCAGGGAACGATCAAAGCCTAGACTGTTTGAGACATTGCTCCCATGGAGGAAAGTGCGCATGGTGACTGTGGGACTCAATCCCGATGCAATTTCTGTGTTTCATCAACACTCTGATAGTCCACAGATTACAGAATTCCTCTAGATGTGCATCAGAAACTACTACTGGTCTTCCAGGGAACGATCCAAGCGTAGACTGTTTGAGACATGGCTCCCATGGAGGAAAATGCGCATGGTGACTGTTGTATTCAATCCCGATGCTATTTCTGTGTTTCATCAACACTCTGATAGTCCACAGATTACAGAATGCCTCCAGATGTGCATCGGAAACTACAACTTGTCTTGCAGGGATCGATCAAAGCCTAGACTGTTTGAGACATTACTCCCGTGGAGGAAAGTGGGCATGGCGACTGTTGTATTCAATCCCGATGCAATTTCTGTATTTCATCAACACTCTGATAGTCCACAGATTACAGAATGCCACCAGATGTGCATCGGAAACTACTACCGGTCTTCCAGATAACGATCAAAGCGTAGACTGTTTGAGACAAAACTCCCGTGGAGGAACGTGCGCATGGTGACTGTTGTATTCAATCCCGATACAATTTCTGTGTTTCATCAACACTCTGATAGTCCACACATTACAGAATGCCACGAGATGTGCATCGGAAACTACTACTGGACTTCCAGGGAACTATCAAATCGTAGACTGTTTCAGACATCACTTTAATGGAGAAAAGTGCGCAAGGTGACTGTTGTATTCAATCCCGATGGAATTTCTGTGTTTCATCAACCCTCTGATAGTCCACAGATTACAGAATGCCTCCAGATGTGCATCAGAAACTACTACTGGTCTTCCAGGGAGCGATCAAAGCGTAGACTGTTTGACACATTACTCCCATGGAGGAAAGTAAGCATGGTGACTGTTGTATTCAATCCCGATGCAATTTCTGTGTTGCATCAACACTCTGATAGTAAACAGATTACAGAATGCCTCCAGATGTGCATCGGAAACTACTACAGGTCTTCCACGGAACGATTAAAGCGTAGACTGTTTGAGGATTACTCCCATGGAGGAAAGTGCGCATGGTGACTGTTGTATTCAATCCCGATACAATTTCTGTGTTTCATCAACACTCTGATAGTCCACACATTACAGAATGCCACGAGATGTGCATCGGAAACTACTACTGGTCTTCAAGGGAACTATCAAACCCTAGACTGTTTGAGACATTACTCCCGTGGAGGAAAGTGGGCATTGTGACTGTTGTATTCAATCCCGATGCAATTTCTGTATTTCATCAACACTCTGATAGTCCACAGGTTACAGAATGCCACCAGACGTGCATCGGAAACTACTACTGGTCTTCAAGGGAACTATCAAACCCTAGACTGTTTGAGACATTACTCCCGTGGAGGAAAGTGGGCATGGTGACTGTTGTATTCAATCCCGATGCAATTTCCGTATTTCATCAACACTCTGATAGTCCACAGATTACAGAATGCCACCAGATGTGCATCGGAAACTACTACTGGTCTTCCAGGGAACGATCAAAGCGTAGACTGTTTGAGACATAACTCCCTTGGAGGAACGTGCGCATGGTGACTGTTGTATTCAATCCCGATGCCATTTCTGCGTTTCATCAACACACTGATAGTCCACACATTACAGAATGCCACGAGATGTGCATCGGAAACTACTACTGGTCTTCCAGGGAACTATCAAAACGTAGACTGTTTCAGACATCACTCTCATGGAGAAAAGTGCGCATGGTGACTGTTGAATTCAATCCCGATGCAATTTCTGTGCTTTACCAACACTCTGATAGTCCACAGATAACAGAAAGCCTCCAGATGTGCATCAGAAACTACTACTGGTCTTCCAGGGAACGATTAAAGCGTAGACTGTTTGAGACATTACTCACATGGAGGAAAGTAAGCATGGTGACCGTTGTATTCAATCCCGATGCAATTTCTGTGTTGCATCAACACTCTGATAGTCCACAGATTACAGAATGCCTCCAGATGTGCATCGGAAACTACTACTGGTCTTCTACGGAACGATTAAAGCGTAGACTGTTTGAGGATTACTCCCATGGAGGAAAGTCGCTTGGTGACTGTTGTATTCAGTCCCGATGCAATTTCTGTGTTTCATCAACACTCTGATAGTCCACACATTACAGAATGCCACGAGATGTGCATCATAAACTACTACTGGTCTTCCAGGGAACCATCAAAGAGTAGACTGTTTCAGACATCACTCCCATGGAGAAAAGTGCGTATGGTGACTGTTGTATTCAATCCCGATGCAATTTCTGTGTTTCATCAACACTCTGATAGTCCACAGATTACAGAATGCCACCAGATGTGCATCGGAAACTACCACTGGTCTACCAGGGAACGATCAAAGGGTAGACTGTTTCAGACATTACTCCCATGGAGGAAAGTGCGTATGGTGACTGTTGTATTCAATCCCGATGCAATTTCCGAGTTTCATCAACACTCTGATAGTCCACAGATTACACAATGCCTCCAGATGTTCATCAGAAACTACTACTGGTCTACCAGGGAACGATCAAAGCGTAGACTGTTTGAGACATTACTCCCATAGAGGAAAGTGCGCATGGTGGCTGTTGTATTCAATTCCGAGGCAATTACTAAGTTTCATCAACACTTTGAAGGTCCACAGATTACAGAAAGCCTCCAGATGTGCATCGTAAACTACTACTGGTCTTCCAGGGAACGATCAAAGCGTAGAATGTTTGAGACATTACTCCCATGGAGGAAACTGCGCATGGAGACTGTTGTATTCAACCCCGATGCAATTTCTGAGTTTAATCAACACCCTGATAGTCCACAGTGTACAGAGATCCTCGAGATTTGCATCGGAAACTACTACTGGTCTTACAGGGAACGATCAAAGCATAGACTGTTTGAGAATTGATCCCATGGAGGAAAGTGCGCATGGTGACTCTTGTATTCAATCCCGATGCAATTTCTGTGTTACATCAACACTCTGATAGTCCACAGAGCACAGAAAGCCTCCAGATGTGCATCGGAAACAACTACTGGTCTTGCAGGGAACGATCAAAGCCTATTCTGTTTGAGACATTACTCCCATGGAGGAAAGTGCGCATGGTGACTGTTGTATTCAATCCCGATGCAATTTCTGTGTTTCATCAACACTCTGATAGTCCACAGGTTACACAATGCCACCAGACGTGCATCGGAAACTACTACTGGTCTTCCAGGGAACGATCAAAGCCTAGACTGTTTGAGACATTGCTCCCATGGAGGAAAGTGCGCATGGTGACTGTGGGACTCAATCCCGATGCAATTTCTGTGTTTCATCAACACTCTGATAGTCCACAGATTACAGAATTCCTCTAGATGTGCATCAGAAACTACTACTGGTCTTCCAGGGAACGATCCAAGCGTAGACTGTTTGAGACATGGCTCCCATGGAGGAAAGTTCGCATGGTGACTGTTGTATTCAATCCCGATGCAATTTCTGTGTTTCATCAACACTCTGATAGTCCACAGATTACAGAATGCCTCCAGATGTGCATCGGAAACTACAACTTGTCTTGCAGGGAACGATCAAAGCCTAGACTGTTTGAGACATACCCCCGTGGAGGAAAGTGCGGACGGTGACTGTTGTATTCAATCCCGATGCAATTTCTGTGTTTCATCAACACTCTGATAGTCCACAGATTACAGAATGGCTCCAGATGTGCATCGGAAACTACAACTGGTCTTCCAGGGAACGATCAAAGCCTAGACTGTTTGAGACATTGCTTCCATGGAAGACAGTGCGCATGGTGACTGTGGTACTCAATCCCGATGCAATTTTTGTGTTTCATCACCACTCTGATAGTCCAAAGATAACAGAATGCCTCCAGATGTGCATCGGAAACTGCTACTGGTCTTCCAGGGAACGATCAAAGCGTAGACTGTTTGAGCCATTACTCCCATGGAGGAAAGTGAGCATGGTGACTGTTGTATTCAATCCCAATGCAATTTCTCTGTTTCATCAACACTCTAAAGGTCCACAGATTACAGAATGCCTCCAGATGTGCATAAGAAACTGCTACTGGTGTTCCAGGAAACGATCAAAGCGTAAACTCTTTGAGGCATTACTCCCAATGAGGAAAGTGCGCATGGTCATTGTTGTATTCAATCCCGATGCATTTTCAGTGATTCATCAACACTCTGATAGTCCACAGATTACAGAATGCCTCCAGATGTGCATCGGAAACTACTACTGGTCTTCGAGGGAACGATTAAAGCATAGTTTGTTTCAGAATTACTCCCATGGAGGAAAGTGGTCTTGGTGACTGTTTTATTCAATCCAAATGCAATTTCTGTGTTTCATCAACACTCTGATAGTCCGCAGATTACAGAATGCCACCAGACGTGCATCGGAAACTACTACTGGTCTTCCAGGGTACGATCAAAGCGTAGACTGTTTGAGACATTACTCCCGTGGAGGAAAGTGCGCATGGTGACTGTTGTATTCAATCCCGATGCAATTTCTGTATTTCATCAACACTCTGAAAGTCCACAGATTACAGAATGCCACCAGATGTGCATCGGAAACTACTACCGGTCTTCCAGATAACGATCAAAGCGTAGACTGTTTGAGACATAACTCCCGTGGAGGAACGTGCGCATGGTGACTGTTGTATTCAATCCCGATACAATTTCTGTGTTTCATCAACACTCTGATAGTCCACACATTACAGAATGCCACGAGATGTGCATCGGAAACTACTACTGGTCTTCCAGGGAACTATCAAAGCATAGACTGTTTCAGACATCACTCCCATGGAGAAAAGTGGGCATGGTGACTGTTGTATTCAATCCCGACACAATTTCTGTGTTTCATCAACACTCTGATAGTCCACAGATTACAGAATGCCTCCAGATGTGCATCAGAAACTACTACTGGTCTTCCAGGGAACGATCAAAGCGTAGACTGTTTGACACATTACTCCCATGGAGGAAAGTAAGCATGGTGACTGTTGAATTCAATCCCGATGCAATTTCTGTGTTGCATCAACACTCTGATAGTAAACAGATTACAGAATGCCTCCAGATGTGCATCGGAAACTACTACAGGTCTTCCACGGAACGATTAAAGCGTAGACTGTTTGAGGATTACTCCCATGGAGGAAAGTGCGCATGGTGACTGTTGTTTTCAATCCCGACACAATTTCTGTGTTTCATCAACACTCTGATAGTCCACACATTACAGAATGCCACGAGATGTGCATCGGAAACTACTACTGGACTTCCAGGGAACTATCAAAGCATAGACTGTTTCAGACATCACTCCCATGGAGAAAAGTGGGCATGGTGACTGTTGTATTCAATCCCGATGCAATTTCTGTATTTCATCAACACTCTGATAGTCCACAGATTACAGAATGCCACCAGATGTGCATCGGAAACTACTACTGGTCTACCAGGGAACGATCAAAGTGTAGACTGTTTCAGACATTACTCCCATGGAGGAAAGTGCGGATGGTGACTGTTGTATTCAATCCCGATGCAATTACTGTGTTTCATCAACACTCTGATAGTCCACAGGTTACAGAATGCCACCAGACGTGCATCGGAAACTACTACTGGTCTTCAAGGTAACTATCAAACCCTAGACTGTTTGAGACATTACTCCCGTGGAGGATAGTGGGCATTGTGACTGTTGTATTAAATCCCGATGCAATTTCTGTATTTCATCAACACTCTGATAGTCCACAGGTTACAGAATGCCACCAGACGTGCATCGGAAACTACTACTGGTCTTCAAGGAATCTATCAAACCCTAGACTGTTTGAGACATTACTCCCGTGGAGGAAAGTGGGCATGGTTACTGTTGTATTCAATCCCGATGCAATTTCCGTATTTCATCAACACTCTGATAGTCCACACATTACAGAATGCCACGAGATGTGCATCGGAAACTACTACTGGTCTTCCAGGGAACTATCAAAGCGTAGACTGTTTCAGACATCACTCCCATGGAGAAAAGTGCGCATGGTGACTGTTGTATTCAATCCCGATGCAATTTCTGAGCTTCATCAACACTCTGATAGTCCACAGATTACAGAAAGCCTCCAGATGTGCATCAGAAACTACTACTGGTCTTCCAGGGAACGATTAAAGCGTAGACTGTTTGAGACATTACTCACATGGAGGAAAGTAAGCATGGTGACTGTTGTATTCAATCCCGATGCAATTTCTGTGTTGCATCAACACTCTGATAGTCCACAGATTACAGAATGCCTCCAGATGTGCATCGGAAACTACTACTGGTCTTCTACGGAACGATTAAAGCGTAGACTGTTTGAGGATTACTCCCATGGAGGAAAGTCGCATGGTGACTGTTGTATTCAGTCCCGATGCAATTTCTGTGTTCCATCAACACTCTGATAGTCCACACATTACAGAATGCCACGAGATGTGCATCGGAAACTACTACTGGTCTTCCAGGGAACCATCAAAGAGTAGACTGTTTCAGACATCACTCCCATGGAGAAAAGTGCGTATGGTGACTGTTGTATTCAATCCCGATGCAATTTCTGTGTTTCATCAACACTCTGATAGTCCACAGATTACAGAATGCCACCAGATGTGCATCGGAAACTACCACTGGTCTACCAGGGAACGATCAAAGAGTAGACAGTTTCAGACATTACTCCCATGGAGGAAAGTGCGTATGGTGACTGTTGTATTCAATCCCGATGCAATTTCCGAGTTTCATCAACACTCTGATAGTCCACAGATTACAGAATGCCTCCAGATGTTCATCAGAAACTACTACTGGTCTTCCAGGGAACGATCAAAGCGTAGACTGTTTGAGACATTGCTCCCATAGAGGAAAGTGCGCATGGTGGCTGTTGTATTCAATTCCGAGGCAATTACTAAGTTTCATCAACACTTTGAAGGTCCACAGATTACAGAAAGCCTCCAGATGTGCATCGTAAACTACTACTGGTCTTCCAGGGAACGATCAAAGCCTATTCTGTTTGAGACATTACTCCCATGGAGGAAAGTGCGCATGGTGACTGTTGTATTCAATCCCGATGCAATTTCTGTGTTTCATCAACACTCTGATATTCCACAGATTACAGAATGCCTCCAGATGTGCAACGGAAATTACACCTGGTCTTCCAGGGAACGATCAAAGCGTAGACTCTTGAGACATTACTTTTATGGAGGAATGTGCGCATGGTTACTGTTGTATTCAATCCCGCTGCAATTTCTGTGTTTCATCAACACTCTGATACTCCACAGATTACAGAATGCCTCCAGATGTGCATCGGAAACTGCTACTGGTATTCCAGGGAACGATCAAAGCGTAAACGCTTTGAAACATTACTCCCATGGAGGAAACTGCGCATGGAGACTGTTGTATTCAACCCCGATGCATTTTCTGTCTTTCATCAACACTCTGATAGTCCACAGTGTACAGAAAGCCTCCAGATGTGCATAGGAAACTACTACTGGTCTTCTGGGGAACGATCAAAGCGTAGACTGTTAGAGACATTACTCCCATTGAGGAAAGTGCGCATGGTGACTGTTGCATTCAATCCCGATGCAATTACTGTGTTTCATCAACACCCTGATAGTATACACATTACAGAATGCCACCAGATGTGCATCTGAAACTACTACTGGTCTTCCAGGGAACGATCAAAGCGTAAATTGTTTGAGACATTACTCCCATGGAAGAAAGTGCGCATGGTGACCGTTGTATTCAATCCGGATGCAATTTCTGTGTTTCATCAACACTCTGATAGTCCACATACTACAGAATGCCTCCAGATGTGCATCGGAAACTACTACTGGTCTTCCAGGGAACGATCAAAGCGTAGACTGTTTGAGACATTACTCCCATGGAGGAAACTGCGCAAGTTGACTGTTGTAATCATTCCCGATGCTACTTCTGTGTTTCGTCAACACTCTGATAGTCCACAGATTACAGAATGCCACCAGATGTGCATCGGAAACTACTACTGGTCTTACAGGGAACGATCAAAGCATAGACTGTTTGAGAATTACTCCCATGGAGGAAAGTGCGCATGTTGACTGTTGTATTCAATCCCGATGCAATTTCTATGTTTCATCAACACTCTGATAGTCCACAGATTACAGAAAGCCCCAGAATTTCATCGGAAACTACTACTGGCCTTCCAGGGAACGATCAAAGCGTAGAAAGTTTGAGACATTACTCCAATGGAGGTAACTGCGCAGGGAGACTGTTGTATTCAATCCCGATGCAATTTCTGTGTTTCATCAACACTCTGATAGCCCACAGGTTACAGAATGCCGCCAGATGTTCATCGGAAACAACTACTGGTCTTCCAGGGAACGATCAAAGCGTAGCCTGCTTGAGACATCACTACCATGGAGGAAAGTGCGCATGGTGAGTGTTGTATTCAATCCCGTTGCAATTTCTGTGTTTCATCAACGCTCTGATAGTCCACAGATTACAGAATCCCTCCAGATGTACATCGTAAACTACTACTGGTCTTCCAGGGAACGATCAAAGCGTAGACTGTTTGAGACATTACTCCCATGGAGGAAACTGCGCATGGTGACTGTTGTATTCATTCCCGACGCAATTTCTGTGTTTCATCAACTCTCTGATAGTCCACAGATTACAGAATGCCACCAGATGTGCATCGGAAACTACTACTGGTCTTCCAGGGAACGATCAAAGCGTAGACTGTTTGAGACATTACTTTTATGGAGGAAAGTGCGCATGTTGACTGTTGTATTCAATCCCGATGCAATTTCTGTGTTTCATCACATTCTGATATTCCACATTTTACAGAATGCCTCCAGATGTGCATCGAAAACTACTACTGGTCTTCCAGGGAACTATGAAAGCGTAGACTGTATGAGACATTACTCCAATGGAGGAAAGTGCGCATGGTGACTGTTGTATTCAATCCCGATGCAATTTCTGTGTTTCATCAACACTCTGATAGTCCATAGATTACTGAATGCCTCCAGATGTTCATCGGAAACTACTACTGGTCTTCCAGTGAACGATCAAATCGTAGACTGTTTGAGACATTACTTTTATGGGGGATTGTGCGCATGGCGACTGCTGTATTCAATCCCGATGCAATTTCTGTGTTTCATCAACACTCTAATAGTCCACAGATTACAGAATGCCTCCATATGTGCATGGGAAACTACTACTGGTCTTACAGGGAACGATCAAAGCGTAGACTGTTTGAGATTTACTCCCATGGAGGAAAGTGCGCATGGTGACTGTTGTATTCAATCCCGATGCAATTTCTGTGTTTCATCAACACTCTGACAGGCCACAGATTACAGAATGCTACCAGATGTGCATCGGAAACTACTACTGGTCTTCCAGGTAACGATCAAAGCGTAGAGTGTACGAGACATACCTCCCGTGGAGGAAAGTGCGCATGGTGACTGTTGTATTCAATCCCGATGCAATTTCTGTGTTTCATCAACACTCTGATAGTCCATAGATTACTGAATGCCTCCAGATGTTCATCGGAAACTACTACTGGTCTTCCAGTGAACGATCAAATCGTAGACTGTTTGAGACATTACTCCCATGGAGGAAACTGCGCAAGTTGACTGTTGTAATCATTCCCGATGCTACTTCTGTGTTTCGTCAACACTCTGATAGTCCACAGATTACAGAATGCCACCAGATGTGCATCGGAAACTACTACTGGTCTTACAGGGAACGATCAAAGCATAGACTGTTTGAGAATTACTCCCATGGAGGAAAGTGCGCATGTTGACTGTTGTATTCAATCCCGATGCAATTTCTATGTTTCATCAACACTCTGATAGTCCACAGATTACAGAAAGCCCCAGAATTTCATCGGAAACTACTACTGGCCTTCCAGGGAACGATCAAAGCGTAGAAAGTTTGAGACATTACTCCAATGGAGGTAACTGCGCAGGGAGACTGTTGTATTCAATCCCGATGCAATTTCTGTGTTTCATCAACACTCTGATAGCCCACAGGTTACAGAATGCCGCCAGATGTTCATCGGAAACAACTACTGGTCTTCCAGGGAACGATCAAAGCGTAGCCTGCTTGAGACATCACTACCATGGAGGAAAGTGCGCATGGTGAGTGTTGTATTCAATCCCGTTGCAATTTCTGTGTTTCATCAACGCTCTGATAGTCCACAGATTACAGAATCCCTCCAGATGTACATCGTAAACTACTACTGGTCTTCCAGGGAACGATCAAAGCGTAGACTGTTTGAGACATTACTCCCATGGAGGAAACTGCGCATGGTGACTGTTGTATTCATTCCCGACGCAATTTCTGTGTTTCATCAACTCTCTGATAGTCCACAGATTACAGAATGCCACCAGATGTGCATCGGAAACTACTACTGGTCTTCCAGGGAAAAAATCAAGGCGTAGACTGTTTGAGACATTACTTTTATGGAGGAAAGTGCGCATGTTGACTGTTGTATTCAATCCCGATGCAATTTCTGTGTTTCATCACATTCTGATATTCCACATTTTACAGAATGCCTCCAGATGTGCATCGAAAACTACTACTGGTCTTCCAGGGAACTATGAAAGCGTAGACTGTATGAGACATTACTCCAATGGAGGAAAGTGCGCATGGTGACTGTTGTATTCAATCCCGATGCAATTTCTGTGTTTCATCAACACTCTGATAGTCCATAGATTACTGAATGCCTCCAGATGTTCATCGGAAACTACTACTGGTCTTCCAGTGAACGATCAAATCGTAGACTGTTTGAGACATTACTTTTATGGGGGATTGTGCGCATGGCGACTGTTGTATTCAATCCCGATGCAATTTCTGTGTTTCATCAACACTCTAATAGTCCACAGATTACAGAATGCCTCCATATGTGCATGGGAAACTACTACTGGTCTTACAGGGAACGATCAAAGCGTAGACTGTTTGAGATTTACTCCCATGGAGGAAAGTGCGCATGGTGACTGTTGTATTCAATCCCGATGCAATTTCTGTGTTTCATCAACACTCTGACAGGCCACAGATTACAGAATGCTACCAGATGTGCATCGGAAACTACTACTGGTCTTCCAGGTAACGATCAAAGCGTAGAGTGTACGAGACATACCTCCCGTGGAGGAAAGTGCGCATGGTGACTGTTGTATTCAATCCCGATGCAATTTCTGTGTTTCATCAACACTCTGATAGTCCATAGATTACTGAATGCCTCCAGATGTTCATCGGAAACTACTACTGGTCTTCCAGTGAACGATCAAATCGTAGACTGTTTGAGACATTACTTTTATGGGGGATTGTGCGCACGGCGACTGTTGTATTCAATCCCGACGCAATTTCTGTGTTTCATCAACACTCTGATACTCCACAGATTACAGAATGCCTCCAGATGTGCGTCGGAAACTACTACTGGTCTTCCAGGGATCGATCAAAGTGTAGACTATTTGAGACATTACTCCCATCTAG
Organism: Schistocerca gregaria; assembly: GCF_023897955.1. Taxonomy (NCBI): domain Eukaryota; kingdom Metazoa; phylum Arthropoda; class Insecta; order Orthoptera; family Acrididae; genus Schistocerca; species Schistocerca gregaria. Next base: position 1,354,376 of record NC_064923.1, on the reverse strand, counting down.
GAAAGTGCGCATGGTGACTGTTGTATTCAATCGCGATGCAATTTCTGTGTTTCATCAACACTCTGATAGTCCACAGAGTACAGAAAGCCTCCAGATGTGCTTCGGAAACTACTACTGGTCTTCCAGGGAACGATCAAAGCGTGGACTGTTAGAGACATTACTAGAATGGAGGAAAGTGCGCATGGTGACTGTTTTGTTTAATCCCGATGCAATTTCTGTGTTTCATCAACATTCTGATAGTCCACAGATTACAGAATGCCTCCAGATGTTCATCGTAAACTACTACTGGTCTTCCAGGGAACGATCAAAGCGTAGACTCTTTGAGACATTACTCCCATGGAGGACACTGCGCATGGTGACTCTTGTATTCAACCCCGATGCAATTTCTGTCTTTCATCAACACTCTGATAGTCCACAGTGTACAGAAAGCCTCTAGATGTGCATAGGAAACTTCTACTGGTCTTCTGGGGAACGATCAAAGCGTAGACTGTTAGAGACATTACTCCCATGGAGGAAAGTGCGCATGGTGACTGTTGTATTCAATCAAGAGACAATTTCTGTGTCTCATCAACACCCTGATAGTCCACAGATTTCAGAATGCCTCCAGATGTGCATCGGAAACTACTACTGGTCTTCCAGGGAACGATCAAAGCGTAGACTGTTTGAGACATTACTTTTAAGGAGGAATATGCGCATGGTGACTGTTGTATTCAATCCCGATGCAATTACTGTGTTTCATCAACACCCCGATAGTCTACACATTACAGAATGCCTCCAGATGTTCATCGGAAAATACTACTGATCTTCCAGGGAACGATCAAAGTGTAGAGTATTTGAGACATTACTCCCATGGAGGAAAGTGCGCATGGTGACTGTTGTATTCAATCGCGATGCAATTTCTGTGTTTCATCAACACTCTGATAGTCCACAGAGTACAGAAAACCTCCAGATGTGCTTCGGAAACTACTACTGGTCTTCCAGGAAACGATCAAAGCGTGGACTGTTAGAGACATTACTAAAATGGAGGAAAGTGCGCATGGTGACTGTTGTGTTCAATCCCGATGCAATTTCTGTGTTTCATCAACATTCTGATAGTCAACAGATTACAGAATGCCTCCAGATGTTCATCGTAAACTACTGCTGGTCTTCCAGGGAACGATCCAAGCGTAGACTGTTTGAGACATTACTCCCATGGAGGACACTGCGCATGGTGACTCTTGTATTCAACCCCGATGCAATTTCTGTCTTTCATCAACACTCTGATAGTCCACAGTGTACAGAAAGCCTCTAGATGTGCATAGGAAACTACTACTGGTCTTCCAGGGAACGATCAAAGCGTAGACTGTTTGAGACATTACTTTCATGGAGGAAAGTGCGCATGTTGACTGTTGTATTCAATCCCGATGCAATTTCTGTGTTTCATCAACACTCTGATAGTCTACATTTTACAGAATGCCTCCAGATGTGCATCGAAAACTACTACTGGTCTTCCAGGGAACTATGAAAGCGTAGACTGTATGAGACATTACTCCAATGGAGGAAAGTGCGCATGGTGACTGTTGTATTCAATCCCGATGCAATCTCTGTGTTTCATCAACACTCTGATAGTCCATAGATTACAGAATGCCTCCAGATGTTCATCGGAAACTACTACTGGTCTTCCAGGGAACGATCAAATCGTAGACTGTTTGACACATTACTTTTATGGGGGATTGTGCGCATGGCGACTGTTGTATTCAATCCCGATGCAATTTCTGTGTTTCATCAACACTCTGATAGTCCACAGATTTCAGAATGCCTCCAGATGTGCATCGGAAACTACTACTGGTCTTCCAGGGAACGATCAAAGCGTAGACTGTTTGAGACATTACTTTTAAGGAGGAATATGCGCATGGTGACTGTTGTACTCAATCCCGATGCAATTACTGTGTTCCATCAACACCCCGATAGTCTACACATTACAGAATGCCACCAGATGAGCATCGGAAACTACTACTGGTCTTCCAGGGAACGATCAAAGAATAGACTGTTTGAGACACTTCTCCCTTGGAGGAAAGTGCGCATGGTGACTGTTGTATTCAATCCCGACGCAATTTCTGTGTTTCATCAACACTCTGATAGTCCACAGATTACAGAAAGCATCCAGATGTGCTTCGGAAACTACTACTGGTCTTCCAGGAAACGATCAAAGCGTGGACTGTTAGAGACATTACTAAAATGGAGGAAAGTGCGCATGGTGACTGTTGTGTTCAATCCCGATGCAATTTCTGTGTTTCATCAACACTCTGATAGTCCACATTTTACAGAATGCCTCCAGATGTGCATCGAAAACTACTACTGGTTTTCCAGGGAACTATGAAAGCGTAGACTGTATGAGACATTACTCCAATGGAGGAAAGTGCGCATGGTGACTGTTGTATTCAATCCCGATGCAATTTCTGTGTTTCATCAACACTCTGATAGTCCATAGATTACAGAATGCCTCCAGATGTTCATCGGAAACTACTACTGGTCTTCCAGGGAACGATCAAATCGTAGACTGTTTGAGACATTACTTTTATGGGGGATTGTGCGCATGGCGACTGTTGTATTCAATCCCGATGCAATTTCTGTGTTTCATCAACACTCTAATAGTCCACAGATTACAGAATGCCTCCATATGTGCATGGGAAACTACTACTGGTCTTACAGGGAACGATCAAAGCGTAGACTGTTTGAGAATTACTCCCATGGAGGAAAGTGCGCATAGTGACTGTTGTATTCATCAACACTCTGATAGTCCACAGATTACAGAATGCTACCAGATGTGCATCAGAAACTACTACTGGTCTTCCAGGGAACGATCAAAGCGTAGACTGTACGAGACATACCTCCCGTGGAGGAAAGTGCGCATGGTGACTGTTGTATTCATTCCCGATGCAATTTCTGTGTTTCTTTAACACTCTGATAGTCCACAGATTACAGATTGCCACCAGATGTGCATCGGAAACTACTACTGGTCTTCCAGCTAACGATCAAAGAATAGACTTTTTGAGACACTACTCCCTTGGAGGAAAGTGCGCATGGTGACTGTTGTATTCAATCCCGGCGCAATTTCAGTGTTTCATCAACACTCTGATACTCCACAGATTACAGAATGCCTCCTGATGTGCATCGGAAACTACTACTGGTCTTCCAGGGAACGATCAAGGTGTAGACTATTTGAGACATTACTCCCATCTAGGACAGTGCGCATGGTGACTGTTGTATTCAATCGCGATGCAATTTCTGTGTTTCATCAACACTCTGATAGTCCACAGAGTACAGAAAGCCTCCAGATGTGTTTCGGAAACTACTACTGGTCTTCCAGGGAACGATCAAAGCGTGGACTGTTACAGACATTACTAGAATGGAGGAAAGTGCGCATGGTGACTGTTTTGTTCAATCCCGATGCAATTTCTGTGTTTCATCAACATTCTGATAGTCCACAGATTACAGAATGCCTCCAGATGTTCATCGTAAACTACTACTGGTCTTCCAGGGAACGATCAAAGCGTAGACTGTTTGAGACATTACTCCCATGGAGGACACTGCGCATGGTGACTCTTGTATTCAACCCCGATGCAATTTCTGTCTTTCATCAACACACTGATAGTCCACAGTGTACAGAAAGCCTCTAGATGTGAATAGGAAACTAGTACTGGTCTTCTGGGGAACGATCATAGCGTAGACCGTTAGAGACATTACTCCCATGGAGGAAAGTGCGCATGGTGACTGTTGTATTCAATCCGGATGCAATTTCTGTGTTTCATCAACACTCTGATAGCCCACATTTACAGAATGTCTCCAGATGTGCATCGGAAACTACTACTGGTCTTCCAGGGAACGATCAAAGCGTAGACTGATTAGACATTACACCCATGGAGGATAGAGCGCATGGTGACTGTTGTATTCAATCCCGATGCAATTTCTGTGTTTCATCAACACTCTGATAGTCCACAGATTTCAGAATGCCTCCAGATGTGCATCGGAAACTACTACCGGTCTTCCAGGGAACGATCAAAGCGTAGACTGTTTGAGACATTACTTTTAAGGAGGAATATGCGCATGGTGACTGTTGTACTCAATCCCGATGCAATTACTGTGTTTCATCAACACCCCGATAGTCTACACATTACAGAATGCCACCAGATGAGCATCGGAAACTACTACTGGTCTTCCAGGGAACGATCAAAGAATAGTCTGTTTGAGACACTACTCCCTTGGAGGAAAGTGCGCATGGTGACTGTTGTATTCAATCCCGACGCAATTTCTGTGTTTCATCAACACTCTGATAGTCCACAGATTACAGAAAGCATCCAGATGTGCTTCGGAAACTACTACTGGTCTTCCAGGAAACGATCAAATCGTGGACTGTTAGAGACATTACTAAAGTGGAGGATAGTGCGTATGGTGACTGTTGTGTTCAATCGCGATGCAATTTCTGTGTTTCATCAACATTCTGATAGTCCACAGATTACAGAATGCCTCCAGATGTTCACCGTAAACTACTACTGGTCTTCCAGGGAACGATCCAAGCGTAGACTGTTTGAGACATTACTCCCATGGAAGACACTGCGCATGGTGACTCTTGTATTCAACCCCGATGCAATTTCTGTCTTTCACCAACACTCTGATAGTCCACAGTGTACAGAAAGCCTCTAGATGTGCATAGGAAACTACTACTGGTCTTCCAGGGAACGATCAAAGCGTAGACTGTTTAAGACATTACTTTTATGGAGGAAAGTGAGCATGTTGACTGTTGTATTCAATCCCGATGCAATTTCTGTATTTCATCAACACTCTGATAGTCCACATTTTACAGAATGCCTCCAGATGTGCATCGAAAACTACTACTGGTCTTCCAGGGAACTATGAAAGCGTAGACTGTATGAGACATTACTCCAATGGAGGAAAGTGCGCATGGTGACTGTTGTATTCAATCCCGATGCAATTTCTGTGTTTCATCAACACTCTGATAGTCCATAGATTACAGAATGCCTCCAGATGTTCATCGGAAACTACTACTGATCTTCCAGGGAACGATCAAATCGTAGACTGTTTGAGACATTACTTTTATGGGGGATTGTGCGCATGGCGACTGTTGTATTCATTCCCGATGCAATTTCTGTGTTTCATCAACACTCTAATAGTCCACAGATTACAGAATGCCTCCATATGTGCATGGGAAACTACTACTGGTCTTACAGGGAACGATCAAAGCGTAGACTGTTTGAGAATTGCTCCCATGGAGGAAAGTGCGCATGGTGACTGTTGTATTCATCAACACTCTGATAGACCACAGATTACAGAAAGCTACCAGATGTGCATCGGAAACTACTACTGGTCTTCCAGGGAACGATCAAAGCGTAGACTGTACGAGACATACCTCCCGTGGAGGAAAGTGCGCATGGTGACTGTTGTATTCATTCCCGATGCAATTTCTGTGTTTCTTCAACACTCTGATAGTCCACAGATTACAGAATGCCACCAGATGTGCATCGGAAACTACTACTGGTCTTCCAGGGAACGATCAAAGAATAGACTTTTTGAGACACTACTCCCTTGTAGGAAAGTGCGCATGGTGACTGTTGTATTCAATCCCGACGCAATTTCTGTGTTTCATCAACACTCTGATACTCCACAGATTACAGAATGCCTCCAGATGTGCATCGGAAACTACTACTGGTCTTCCAGGGAACGATCAAAGTGTAGACTATTTGAGACATTACTCCCATCTAGGAAAGTGCGCATGGTGACTGTTGTATTCAATCGCAATGCAATTTCTGTGTTTCATCAACACTCTGATAGTCCACAGAGTACAGAAAGCCTCCAGATGTGCTTCGGATACTACTACTGGTCTTCCAGGGAACGATCAAAGCGTGGACTGTTAGAGACATTACTAGAATGGAGGAAAGTGCGCATGGTGACTGTTTTGTTCAATGACGATGCAATTTCTGTGTTTCATCAACATTCTGATAGTCCACAGTGTACAGAAAGCCTCTAGATGTGCATAGGAAACTACTACTGGTCTTCTGGGGAACGATCATAGCGTAGACTGTTAGAGACATTACTCCCATGGAGGAAAGTGCGCATGGTGACTGTTGTATTAAATCCGGATGCAATTTCTGTGTTTCATCAACACTCTGATAGCCCACATTTACAGAATGCCTCCAGATGTGCATCGGAAACTACTACTGGTCTTCCAGGGAACGATCAAAGCGTAGACTGATTACACATTACACCCATGGGGGATAGTGCGCATGGTGACTGTTGTATTCAATCCCGATGCAATTTCTGTGTTTCATCAACACTCTGATAGTCCACAGATTTCAGAATGCCTCCAGATGTGCATCGGAAACTACTACTGGTCTTCCAGGGAACGATCAAAGCGTAGACTGTTTGAGACATTACTTTTAAGGAGGAATATGCGCATGGTGACTGTTGTATTCAATCCGGATGCAATTACTGTGTTTCATCAACACCCCGATAGTCTACACATTACAGAATGCCACCAGATGAGCATCGGAAACTACTACTGGTCTTCCAGGGAACGATCAAAGAATAGACTGTTTGAGACACTACTCCCTTGGAGGAAAGTGCGCATGGTGACTATTGTATTCAATCCCGACGCAATTTCTGTGTTTCATCAACACTCGTATAGTCCACAGATTACAGAAAGGATCCAGATGTGCTTCGGAAACTACTACTGGTCTCCCAGGAAACGATCAAAGCGTGGACTGTTAGAGACATTACCAAAATGGAGGAAAGTGCGCATGGTGACTGTTGTGTTCAATCCCGATGCAATTTCTGTGTTTCATCAACATTCTGATAGTCCACAGATTACAGAATGCCTCCAGATGTTCATCGTAAACTACTACTGGTCTTCCAGGGAACGATCCAAGCGTAGACTGTTTGAGACATTACTCCCATGGAGGACACTGCTATTGGTGACTCTTGTATTCAACCCCGATGCAATTTCTGTCTTTCATCAACACTCTGATAGTCCACAGTGTACAGAAAGCCTCTAGATGTCCATAGGAAACTACTACTGGTCTTCCAGGGAACGATCAAAGCGTAGACTGTTTGAGACAGTACTTTTATGGAGGAAAGTGCGCATGTTGACTGTTGTATTCAATCCCGATGCAATTTCTGTGTTTCATCAACACTCTGATAGTCCAAATTTTACTGAATGCCTCGAGATGTGCATCGAAAACTACTACTGGTCTCCCAGGGAACTATGAAAGCGTAGACTGTATGAGACATTACTCCAATGGAGGAAAGTGCGCATGGTGACTGTTGTATTCAATCCCGATGCAATTTCTGTGTTTCATCAACACTCTGATAGTCCACAGATTTCAGAATGCCTCCAGATGTGCATCGGAAACTACTACCGGTCTTCCAGGGAACGATCAAAGCGTAGACTGTTTGAGACATTACTTTTAAGGAGGAATATGCGCATGGTGACTGTTGTACTCAATCCCGATGCAATTACTGTGTTTCATCAACACCCCGATAGTCTACACATTACAGAATGCCACCAGATGAGCATCGGAAACTACTACTGGTCTTCCAGGGAACGATCAAAGAATAGTCTGTTTGAGACACTACTCCCTTGGAGGAAAGTGCGCATGGTGACTGTTGTATTCAATCCCGACGCAATTTCTGTGTTTCATCAACACTCTGATAGTCCACAGATTACAGAAAGCATCCAGATGTGCTTCGGAAACTACTACTGGTCTTCCAGGAAACGATCAAAGCGTGGACTGTTAGAGACATTACTAAAGTGGAGGATAGTGCGCATGGTGACTGTTGTGTTCAATCCCGATGCAATTTCTGTGTTTCATCAACATTCTGATAGTCCACAGATTACAGAATGCCTCCAGATGTTCATCGTAAACTACTACTGGTCTTCCAGGGAACGATCCAAGCGTAGACTGTTTGAGACATTACTCCCATGGAAGACACTGCGCATGGTGACTCTTGTATTCAACCCCGATGCAATTTCTGTCTTTCACCAACACTCTGATGGTCCACAGTGTACAGAAAGCCTCTAGATGTGCATAGGAAACTACTACTGGTCTTCCAGGGAACGATCAAAGCGTAGACTGTTTAAGACATTACTTTTATGGAGGAAAGTGAGCATGTTGACTGTTGTATTCAATCCCGATGCAATTTCTGTATTTCATCAACACTCTGATAGTCCACATTTTACAGAATGCCTCCAGATGTGCATCGAAAACTACTACTGGTCTTCCAGGGAACTATGAAAGCGTAGACTGTATGAGACATTACTCCAATGGAGGAAAGTGCGCATGGTGACTGTTGTATTCAATCCCGATGCAATTTCTGTGTTTCATCAACACTCTGATAGTCCATAGATTACAGAATGCCTCCAGATGTTCATCGGAAACTACTACTGATCTTCCAGGGAACGATCAAATCGTAGACTGTTTGAGACATTACTTTTATGGGGGATTGTGCGCATGGCGACTGTTGTATTCAATCCCGATGCAATTTCTCTGTTTCATCAACACTCTAATAGTCCACAGATTACAGAATGCCTCCATATGTGCATGGGAAACTACTACTGGTCTTACAGGGAACGATCAAAGCGTAGACTGTTTGAGAATTGCTCCCATGGAGGAAAGTGCGCATGGTGACTGTTGTATTCATCAACACTCTGATAGACCACAGATTACAGAAAGCTACCAGATGTGCATCGGAAACTACTACTGGTCTTCCAGGGAACGATCAAAGCGTAGACTGTACGAGACATACCTCCCGTGGAGGAAAGTGCGCATGGTGACTGTTGTATTCATTCCCGATGCAATTTCTGTGTTTCTTCAACACTCTGATAGTCCACAGATTACAGAATGCCACCAGATATGCATCGGAAACTACTACTGGTCTTCCAGGGAACGATCAAAGAATAGACTTTTTGAGACACTACTCCCTTGGAGGAAAGTGCGCATGGTGACTGTTGTATTCAATCCCGACGCAATTTCTGTGTTTCATCAACACTCTGATACTCCACAGATTACAGAATGCCTCCAGATGTGCATCGGAAACTACTACTGGTCTTCCAGGGAACGATCAAAGTGTAGACTATTTGAGACATTACTCCCATCTAGGAAAGTGCGCATGGTGACTGTTGTATTCAATCGCAATGCAATTTCTGTGTTTCATCAACACTCTGATAGTCCACAGAGTACAGAAAGCCTCCAGATGTGCTTCGGATACTACTACTGGTCTTCCAGGGAACGATCAAAGCGTGGACTGTTAGAGACATTACTAGAATGGAGGAAAGTGCGCATGGTGACTGTTTTGTTCAATGACGATGCAATTTCTGTGTTTCATCAACATTCTGATAGTCCACAGTGTACAGAAAGCCTCTAGATGTGCATAGGAAACTACTACTGGTCTTCTGGGGAACGATCATAGCGTAGACTGTTAGAGACATTACTCCCATGGAGGAAAGTGCGCATGGTGACTGTTGTATTAAATCCGGATGCAATTTCTGTGTTTCATCAACACTCTGATAGCCCACATTTACAGAATGCCTCCAGATGTGCATCGGAAACTACTACTGGTCTTCCAGGGAACGATCAAAGCGTAGACTGATTACACATTACACCCATGGAGGATAGTGCGCATGGTGACTGTTGTATTCAATCCCGATGCAATTTCTGTGTTTCATCAACACTCTGATAGTCCACAGATTTCAGAATGCCTCCAGATGTGCATCGGAAACTACTACTGGTCTTCCAGGGAACGATCAAAGCGTAGACTGTTTGAGACATTACTTTTAAGGAGGAATATGCGCATGGTGACTGTTGTACTCAATCCCGTTGCAATTACTGTGTTTCATCAACACCCCCATAGTCTACACATTACAGAATGCCACCAGATGAGCATCGGAAACTACTACTGGTCTTCCAGGGAACGATCAAAGAATAGACTGTTTGAGACACTACTCCCCTGGAGGAAAGTGCGCATGGTGACTATTGTATTCAATCCCGACGACATTTCTGTGTTTCATCAACACTCGTATAGTCCACAGATTACAGAAAGGATCCAGATGTGCTTCGGAAACTACTACTGGTCTCCCAGGAAACGATCAAAGCGTGGACTGTTAGAGACATTACTAAAATGGAGGAAAGTGCGCATGGTGACTGTTGTGTTCAATCCCGATGCAATTTCTGTGTTTCATCAACATTCTGATAGTCCACAGATTACAGAATGCCTCCAGATGTTCATCGTAAACTACTACTGGTCTTCCAGGGAACGATCCAAGCGTAGACTGTTTGAGACATTACTCCCATGGAGGACACTGCGCATGGTGACTCTTGTATTCAACCCCGATGCAATTTCTGTCTTTCATCAACACTCTGATAGTCCACAGTGTACAGAAAGCCTCTAGATGTCCATAGGAAACTACTACTGGTCTTCCAGGGAACGATCAAAGCGTAGACTGTTTGAGACAATACTTTTATGGAGGAAAGTGCGCATGTTGACTGTTGTATTCAATCCCGATGCAATTTCTGTGTTTCATCAACACTCTGATAGTCCAAATTTTACTGAATGCCTCCAGATGTGCATCGAAAACTACTACTGGTCTCCCAGGGAACTATGAAAGCGTAGACTGTATGAGACATTACTCCAATGGAGGAAAGTGCGCATGGTGACTGTTGTATTCAATCCCGATGCAATTTCTGTGTTTCATCAACACTCTGATAGTCCATAGATTACAGAATGCCTCCAGATGTTCATCGGAAACTACTACTGGTCTTCCAGGGAACGATCAAATCGTAGACTGTTTGAGACATTACTTTTATGTGGGATTGTGCGCATGGCGACTGTTGTATTCAATCCCGATGCAATTTCTGTGTTTCATCAACACTCTAATAGTCCACAGATTACAGAATGCCTCCATATGTGCATGGGAAACTACTACTGGTCATCCAGGGAACGATCAAAGCGTAGACTGTACGAGACATACCTCCCGTGGAGGAAAGTGCGCATGGTGACTGTTGTATTCATTTCCGATGCAATTTCTGTGTTTCTTTAACACTCTGATAGTCCACAGATTACAGAATGCCACCAGATGTGCATCGGAAACTACTACTGGTCTTCCAGGGAACGATCAAAGTGTAGACTATTTGAGACATTACTCCCATCTAGGAAAGTGCGCATGGTCACTGTTGTATTCAATCGCGATGCAATTTCTGTGTTTCATCAACACTCTGATAGTCCACAGAGTACAGAAAGCCTCCAGATGTGCTTCGGAAACTACTACTGGTCTTCCAGGGAACGATCAAAGCGTGGACTGTTAGAGACATTACTAGAATGGAGGAAAGTGCGCATGGTGACTGTTTTGTTCAATCCCGATGCAATTTCTGTGTTTCATCAACATTCTGATAGTCCACAGATTACAGAATGCCTCCAGATGTTCATCGTAAACTACTACTGGTCTTCCAGGGAACGATCAAAGCGTAGACTGTTTGAGACATTACTCCCATGGAGGACACTGCGCATGGTGACCCTTGATTTCAACCCCGATGCAATTTCTGTCTTTCATCAACACTCTGATAGTCCACAGTGTACAGAAAGCCTCTAGATGTGCATAGGAAACTACTACTGGTCTTCTGGGGAACGATCATAGCGTAGACTGTTAGAGACATTACTCCCATGGATGAAAGTGCGCATGGTGACTGTTGTATTCAATCCGGAAGCAATTTCTGTGTTTCATCAACACTCTGATAGCCCACATTTATAGAATGCCTCCAGATGTGCATCGGAAACTACTACTGTTCTTCCAGGGAACGATCGAAGCGTAGACTGATTAGACATTACACCTATGGAGGATAGTGCGCATGGTGACTGTTGTATTCAATCCCGATGCAATTTCTGTGTTTCATCAACACTCTGATAGTCCACAGATTTCAGAATGCCTCCAGATGTGCATCGGAAACTACTACTGGTCTTCCAGGGAACGATCAAAGCGTAGACTGTTTGAGACATTACTTTTAAGGAGGAATATGCGCATGGTGGCTGTTGTACTCAATCCCGATGCAATTACTGTGTTTCATCAACACCCCGATAGTCTACACATTACAGAATGCCACCAGATGAGCATCGGAAACTACTACTGGTCTTCCAGGGAACGGTCAAAGAATAGACTGTTTGAGACACTACTCCCTTGGAGGAAAGTGCGCATGGTGGCTGTTGTATTCAATCCCGACGCAATTTCTGTGTTTCATCAACACTCTGATAGTCCACAGATTACAGAAAGCATCCAGATGTGCTTCGGAAACTACTACTGGTCTTCCAGGAAACGATCAAAGCGTGGACTGTTAGAGACATTACTAAAATGGAGGAAAGTGCGCATGGTGACTGTTGTGTTCAATCCCGATGCAATGTCTGTGTTTCATCAACATTCTGATAGTCCACAGATTACAGAATGCCTCCAGATGTTCACCGTAAACTACTACTGGTCTTCCAGGGAACGATCCAAGCGTAGACTGTTTGAGACATTACTCCCATGGAGGACACTGCGCATGGTGACTCTTGTATTCAACCCCGATGCAATTTCTGTCTTTCATCAACACTCTGATAGTCCACAGTGTACAGAAAGCCTCTAGATGTGCATAGGAAACTACTACTGGTCTTCCAGGGAACGATCAAAGCGTAGACTGTGTGAGACATTACTTTTATGGAGGAAAGTGCGCATGTTGACTGTTGTATTCAATCCCGATGCAATTTCTGTGTTTCATCAACACTCTGATAGTCCACATTTTACAGAATGCCTCCAGATGTGCATCAAAAACTACTACTGGTCTTCCAGGGAACTATGAAAGCGTAGACTGTATGAGACATTACTCCAATGGAGGAAAGTGCGCATGGTGACTGTTGTATTCAATCCCGACGCAATTTCTGTGTTTCATCAACACTCTGATACTCCACAGATTACAGAATGCCTCCAGATGTGCATCGGAAACTACTACTGGTCTTCCAGGGAACGATCGAAGAGTAGAATATTTGAGACATTACTCCCATCTAGGAAAGTGCGCATGGTGACTGTTGTATTCAATCGCGATGCAATTTCTGTGTTTCATCAACACTCTGATAGTCCACAGAGAACAGAAAGCCTCCAGATGTGCTTCGGAAACTACTACTGGTCTTCCAGGGAACGATCAAATCGTGGACTGTTAGAGACATTACTAGAATGGAGGAAAGTGCGCATGGTGACTGTTGTATTCATCAACACTCTGATAGACCACAGATTAGAGAATGCTACCAGATGTGCATCGGAAACTACTACTGGTCTTCCAGGGAACGATCAAAGCGTAGACTGTACGAGACATACCTCCCGTGGAGGAAAGTGCGCATGGTGACTGTTGTATTCATTCCCGATGCAATTTCTGTGTTTCTTTAACACTCTGATAGTCCACAGATTACAGAATGCCACCAGATGTGCATCGGAAACTACTACTGGTCTTCCAGGGAACGATCAAAGAATAGACTTTTTGAGACACTACTCCCTTGGAGGAAAGTGCGCATGGTGACTGTTGTATTCAATCCCGACGCAATTTCTGTGTTTCATCAACACTCTGATACTCCACAGATTACAGAATGCCTCCAGATGTGCATCGGAAACTACTACTGGTCTTCCAGGGAACGATCAAAGTGTAGACTATTTGAGACATTACTCCCATTTAGGAAAGTGCGCATGGTGACTGTTGTATTCAATCGCAATGCAATTTCTGTGTTTCATCAACACTCTTATAGTCCACAGAGTACAGAAATCCTCCAGATGTGCTTCGGATACTACTACTGGTCTTCCAGGGAACGATCAAAGCGTGGACTGTTAGAGACATTACTAGAATGGAGGAAAGTGCGCATGGTGACTGTTTTGTTCAATGACGATGCAATTTCTGTGTTTCATCAACATTCTGATAGTCCACAGTGTACAGAAAGCCTCTAGATGTGCATAGGAAACTACTACTGGTCTTCTGGGGAACGATCATAGCGTAGACTGTTAGAGACATTACTCCCATGGAGGAAAGTGCGCATGGTGACTGTTGTATTCAATCCGGATGCAATTTCTGTGTGTCATCAACACTCTGATAGCCCACATTTACAGAATGCCTCCAGATGTGCATCGGAAACTACTACTGGTCTTCCAGGGAACGATCAAAGCGTAGACTGATTAGACATTACACCCATGGAGGATAGTGCGCATGGTGACTGTTGTATTCAATCCCGATGCAATTTCTGTGTTCCATCAACACTCTCATAGTCCACAGATTTCAGAATGCCTCCAGATGTGCATCGGATACTACTACTGGTCTTCCAGGGAACGATCAAAGCGTAGACTGTTTGAGACATTACTTTTAAGGAGGAATATGCGCATGGTGACTGTTGTACTCAATCCCGTTGCAATTACTGTGTTTCATCAACACCCCGATAGTCTACACATTACAGAATGCCACCAGATGAGCATCGGAAACTACTACTGGTCTTCCAGGGAACGATCAAAGAATAGACTGTTTGAGACACTACTCCCTTGGAGGAAAGTGCGCATGGTGACTATTGTATTCAATCCCGACGCAATTTCTGTGTTTCATCAACACTCGTATAGTCCACAGATTACAGAAAGGATCCAGATGTGCTTCGGAAACTACTACTGGTCTTCCAGGAAACGATCAAAGCGTGGACTGTTAGAGACATTACTAAAATGGAGGAAAGTGCGCATGGTGACTGTTGTGTTCAATCCCGATGCAATTTCTGTGTTTCATCAACATTCTGATAGTCCACAGATTACAGAATGCCTCCAGATGTTCATCGTAAACTACTACTGGTCTTCCAGGGAACGATCCAAGCGTAGACTGTTTGAGACATTACTCCCATGGAGGACACTGCGCATGGTGACTCTTGTATTCAACCCCGATGCAATTTCTGTCTTTCATCAACACTCTGATAGTCCACAGTGTACAGAAAGCCTCTAGATGTGCATAGGAAACTACTACTGGTCTTCCAGGGAACGATCAAAGCGTAGACTGTTTGAGACATTACTTTTATGGAGGAAAGTGCGCATGTTGACTGTTGTATTCAATCCCGATGCAATTTCTGTGTTTCATCAACACTCTGATAGTCCAAATTTTACTGAATGCCTCCAGATGTGCATCGAAAACTACTACTGGTCTCCCAGGGAACTAAGAAAGCGTAGACTGTATGAGACATTACTCCAATGGAGGAAAGTGCACATGGTGACTGTTGTATTCAATCCCGATGCAAATTCTGTGTTTCATCAACACTCTGATAGTCCATAGATTACAGAATGCCTCCAGATGTTCATCGGAAACTACTACTGGTCTTCCAGGGAACGATCAAATCGTAGACTGTTTGAGACATTACTTTTATGTGGGATTGTGCGCATGGCGACTGTTGTATTCAATCCCGATGCAATTTCTGTGTTTCATCAACACTCTAATAGTCAACTGATTACAGAATGCCTCGATATGTGCATGGGAAACTACTACTGGTCATCCAGGGAACGATCAAAGCGTAGACTGTACGAGACATACCTCCGGTGGAGGAAAGTGCGCATGGTGACTGTTGTATTCATTTCCGATGCAATTTCTGTGTTTCTTTAACACTCTGATAGTCCACAGATTACAGAATGCCACCAGATGTGCATCGGAAACCACTACTGGTCTTCCAGGGAACTATCAAAGAATAGACTGTTTGAGACACTACTCCCTTGGAGGAAAGTGCGCATGGTGACTGTTGTATTCCATCCCGACGCAATTTCTGTGTTTCATCAACACTCTGATACTCCACAGATTACAGAATGCCTCCAGATGTGCATCGGAAACTACTACTGGTCTTCCAGGGAACGATCAAAGTGTAGACTATTTGAGACATTACTCCCATCTAGGAAAGTGCGCATGGTCACTGTTGTATTCAATCGCGATGCAATTTCTGTGTTTCATCAACACTCTGATAGTCCACAGAGTACAGAAAGCCTCCAGATGTGCTTCGGAAACTACTACTGGTCTTCCATGGAACGATCAAAGCGTGGACTGTTAGAGACATTACTAGAATGGAGGAAAGTGCGCACGGTGACTGTTTTGTTCAATCCCGATGCAATTTCTGTGTTTCATCAACATTCTGATAGTCCACAGATTACAGAATGCCTCCAGATGATCATCGTAAACTACTACTGGTCTTCCAGGGAACGATCAAAGCGTAGACTGTTTGAGACATTACTCCCATGGAGGACACTGCGCATGGTGACTCTTGTATTCAACCCCGATGCAATTTCTGTCTTTCATCAACACTCTGATAGTCCACAGTGTACAGAAAGCCTCTAGATGTGCATAGGAAACTACTACTGGTCTTCTGGGGAACGATCATAGGTTAGACTGATAGAGACATTACTCCCATGGAGGAAAGTGCGCATGGTGACTGTTGTATTCAATCCGGAAGCAATTTCTGTGTTTCATCAACACTCTGATAGCCCACATTTATAGAATGCCTCCAGATGTGCATCGGAAACTACTACTGTTCTTCCAGGGAACGATCGAAGCGTAGACTGATTAGACATTACACCTATGGAGGATAGTGCGCATGGTGACTGTTGTATTCAATCCCGATGCAATTTCTGTGTTTCATCAACACTCTGATAGTCCACAGATTTCAGAATGCCTCCAGATGTGCATCGGAAACTACTACTGGTCTTCCAGGGAAGGATCAAAGCGTGGACTGTTTGAGACATTACTTTTAAGGAGGAATATGCGCATGGTGACTGTTGTACTCAATCCCGATGCAATTACTGTGTTTCATCAACACCCCGATAGTCTACACATTACAGAATGCCACCAGATGAGCATCGGAAACTACTACTGGTCTTCCAGGGAACGGTCAAAGAATAGACTGTTTGAGACACTACTCCCTGGAGGAAAGTGCGCATGGTGGCTGTTGTATTCAATCCCGACGCAATTTCTGTGTTTCATCAACACTCTGATACTCCACAGATTACAGAATGCCTCCAGATGTGCATCGGAAACTACTACTGGTCGTCCAGGGAACGATCAAAGAGTAGACTATTTGAGACATTACTCGCATCTAGGAAAGTGCGCATGGTGACTGTTGTATTCAATCGAGATGCAATTTCTGTGTTTCATCAACACTCTGATAGTCCACAGAGTACAGAAAGCCTCCAGATGTGCTTCGGAAACTACTACTGGTCTTCCAGGGAACGATCAAATCGTGGACTGTTAGAGACATTACTAGAATGGATTAAAGTGCGCATGGTGACTGTTTTGTTCAATCCCGATGCAATTTCTGTGTTTCATCAACAATCTGATAGTCCACAGATTACAGAATGCCTCCAGATGTTCATCGTAAACTACTACTGGTCTTCCAGGGAACGATCAAAGCGTAGACTGTTTGAGACATTACTCCCATGGAGGACTCTGCGCATGGTGACTCTTGTATTCAACCCCGATGCAATTTCTGTCTTTCATCAACACTCTGATAGTCCACAGTGTACAGAAAGCCTCTAGATGTGCATAGGAGACTACTACTGGTCTTCTGGGGAACGATCATAGCGTAGACTGTTAGAGACATTACTTCCATGGAGGAAAGTGCGCATGGTGACTGTTGTATTCAATCCGAATGCAATTTCTGTGTTTCATCAACACTCTGATAGCCCACATTTACAGAATGCCTCCAGATGTGCATCGGAAACTACTACTGGTCTTCCAGGGAACGATCAAAACTTAGACTGATTAGACATTACACCCATGGAGGATAGTGCGCATGGTGACTGTTGTATTCAATCCCGATGCAATTTCTGTGTTTCATCAACACTCTGATAGTCCACAGATTTCAGAATGCCTCCAGATGTGCATCGGAAACTACTACTGGTCTTCCAGGGAACGATCAAAGCGTAGACTGTTTGAGACATTACTTTTAAGGAGGAATATGCGCATGGTGACAGTTGTACTCAATCCCGATGCAATTACTGTGTTTCATCAACACCCCGATAGTCTACACATTACAGAATGCCAGCAGATGAGCATCGCAAACTACTACTGGTCTTCCAGGGAACGATCAATGAATAGACTGTTTGAGACACTACTCCCTTGGAGTAAAGTGCGCATGGTGACTGTTGTATTCAATCCCGACGCAATTTCTGTGTTTCATCAACACTCTGATAGTCCACAGATTACAGAAAGCATCCAGATGTGCTTCGGAAACTACTACTGGTCTTCCAGGAAACGATCAAAGCGTGGACTGTTAGAGACATTACTAAAATGGAGGAAAGTGCGCATGGTGACTGTTGTGTTCAATCCCGATGCAATTTCTGTGTTTCATCAACATTCTGATAGTCCACAGATTACAGAATGCCTCCAGATATTCATCGTAAACTACTACTGGTCTTCCAGGGAACGATCCAAGCGTAGACTGTTTGAGACATTACTCCCATGGAGGACACTGCGCATGGTGACTCTTGTATTCAACCACGATGCAATTTCTGTCTTTCATCAACACTCTGATAGTCCACAGTGTACAGAAAGCCTCTAGATGTGCATAGGAAACTACTACTGGTCTTCCAGGGATCGACCAAAGCGTAGACTGTTTGAGACATTACTTTTATGGAGGAAAGTGCGCATGTTGACTGTTGTATTCAATCCCGATGCAATTTCTGTGTTTCATCAACACTCTGATAGTCCCCATATTACAGAATGCCTCCAGATGTGCATCAAAAACTACTACTGGTCTTCCAGGGAACTATGAAAGCGTAGACTGTATGAGACATTACTCCAATGGAGGAAAGTGCGCATGGTGACTGTTGTATTCAATCCCGATGCAATTTCTGTGTTTCATCAACACTCTGATAGTCCATAGATTACAGAATGCCTCCAGATGTTCATCGGAAACTACTACTGGTCTTCCAGGGAACGATCAAATCGTAGACTGTTTGAGACATTACTTTTATGGGGGATTGTGCGCATGGCGACTGTTGTATTCAATCGCGATGCAATTTCTGTGTTTCATCAACACACTAATAGTACACAGATTACAGAATGCCTCCATATGTGCATGGGAAACTACTACTGGTCTTACAGGGAACGATCAAAGCGTAGACTGTTTGAGAATTACTCCCATTGGGGAAAGTGCGCATGGTGACTGTTGTATTCATCAACACTCTGATAGGCCACAGATTACAGAATGCTACCAGATGTGCATCGGAAACTACTTCTGGTCTTGCAGGGAACGATCAAAGCGTAGACTGTACGAGACATACCTCCCGTGGAGGAAAGTGCGCATGGTGACTGTTGTATTCATTCCCGATGCAATTCCTGTGTTTCTTTAACACTCTGATAGTCCACAGATTACAGAATGCCACCAGATGTGCATCGGAAACTACTACTGGTCTTCCAGGGAACTATCAAAGAATAGACTGTTTGAGACACTACTCCCTTGGAGGAAAGTGCGCATGGTGACTGTTGTATTCAATCCTGACGCAATTTCTGTGTTTCATCAACACTCTGATACTCCACAGATTACAGAATGCCTCCAGATGTGCATCGGAAACTACTACTGGTCTTCCAGGGAACGATCAAAGTGTAGACTATTTGAGACATTACTCCCATCTAGGAAAGTGCGCATGGTGACTGTTGTATTCAATCGCGATGCAATTTCTGTGTTTCATCAACACTCTGATAGTCCACAGAGTACAGAAAGCCTCTAGATGTGCATAGGAAACTACTACTAGTCTTCTGGGGAACGATCATAGCGTAGACTGTTAGAGACATTACTCCCATGGAGGAAAGTGCGCATGGTGACTGTTGTATTCAATCCGGATGCAATTTCTGTGTTTCATCAACACTCTGATAGCCCACATTTACAGAATGCCTCCAGATGTGCATCGGAAACTACTACTGGTCTTCCAGGGAACGATCAAAGCGTAGACTGATTAGACATTACACCCATGGAGGATAGTGCGCATGGTGACTGTTGTATTCAATCCCGATGCAATTTCTGTGTTTCATCAACACTCTGATAGTCCACAGATTTCAGAATGCCTCCAGATGTGCATCGGAAACTACTACTGGTCTTCCAGGGAACGATCAAAGCGTAGACTGTTTGAGACATTACTTTTAAGGAGGAATATGCGCATGGTGACTGTTGTACTCAATCCCGATGCAATTACTGTGTTTCATCAACACCCCGATAGTCTACACATTACAGAATGCCACCAGATGAGCATCTGAAACTACTACTAGTCTTCCAGGGAACGATCAAAGAATAGACTGTTTGAGACACTACTCCCTTGGAGGAAAGTGCGCATGGTGACTGTTGTATTCAATCCCGACGCAATTTCTGTGTTTCATCAACACTCTGATAGTCCACAGATTACAGAAAGCATCCAGATGTGCTTCGGAAACTACTACTGGTCTTCCAGGAAACGATCAAAGCGTGGACTGTTAGAGACATTACTAAAATGGAGGAAAGTGCGCATGGTGACTGTTGTGTTCAATCCCGATGCAATTTCTGTGTTTTATCAACATTCTGATAGTCCACAGATTACAGAATGCCTCCAGATGTTCATCGTAAACTACTACTGGTCTTCCAGGGAACGATCCAAGCGTAGACTGTTTGAGACATTACTCCCAAGGAGGACACTGCGCATGGTGACTCTTGTATTCAACCCCGATGCAATTTCTGTCTTTCATCAACACTCTGATAGTCCACAGTGTACAGAAAGCCTCTAGATGTGCATAGGAAACTACTACTGGTCTTCTGGGGAACGATCATAGCGTAGACTGTTAGAGACATTACTTCCATGGAGGAAAGTGCGCATGGTGACTGTTGTATTCAATCCGAATGCAATTTCTGTGTTTCATCAACACTCTGATAGCCCACATTTACAGAATGCCTCCAGATGTGCATCGGAAACTACTACTGGTCTTCCAGGGAACGATCAAAACTTAGACTGATTAGACATTACACCCATGGAGGATAGTGCGCATGGTGACTGTTGTATTCAATCCCGATGCAATTTCTGTGTTTCATCAACACTCTGATAGTCCACAGATTTCAGAATGCCTCCAGATGTGAATCGGAAACTACTACTGGTCTTCCAGGGAACGATCAAAGCGTAGACTGTTTGAGACATTACTTTTAAGGAGGAATATGCGCATGGTGACTGTTGTACTCAATCCCGATGCAATTACTGTGTTTCATCAACACCCCGATAGTCTACACATTACAGAATGCCACCAGATGAGCATCGGAAACTACTACTGGTCTTTCAGGGAACGGTCAAAGAATAGACTGTTTGAGACACTACTCCCTTGGAGGAAAGTGCGCATGGTGGCTGTTGTATTCAATCCCGACGCAATTTCTGTGTTTCATCAACACTCTGATAGTCCACAGATTACAGAAAGCATCCAGATGTGCTTCGGAAACTACTACTGTTCTTCCAGGAAACGATCAAAGCGTGGACTGTTAGAGACATTACTAAAATGGAGGAAAGTGCGCATGGTGACTGTTGTGTTCAATCCCGATGCAATGTCTGTGTTTCATCAACATTCTGATAGACCACAGATTACAGAATGCCTCCAGATGTTCACCGTAAACTACTACTGGTCTTCCAGGGAACGATCCAAGCGTAGACTGTTTGAGACATTACTCCCATGGAGGACACTGCGCATGGTGACTCTTGTATTCAACCCCGATGCAATTTCTGTCTTTCATCAACACTCTGATAGTCCACAGTGTACAGAAAGCCTCTAGATGTGCATAGGAAACTACTACTGGTCTTCCAGGGAACGATCAAAGCGTAGACTGTGTGAGACATTACTTTTATGGAGGAAAGTGCGCATGTTGACTGTTGTATTCAATCCCGATGCAATTTCTGTGTTTCATCAACACTCTGATAGTCCACATTTTACAGAATGCCTCCAGATGTGCATCGAAAACTACTACTGGTCTTCCAGGGAACTATGAAAGCGTAGACTGTATGAGACATTACTCCAACGGAGGAAAGTGCGCATGGTGACTGTTGTATTCAATCCCGACGCAATTTCTGTGTTTCATCAACACTCTGATACTCCACAGATTACAGAATGCCTCCAGATGTGCATCGGAAACTACTACTGGTCGTCCAGGGAACGATCAAAGAGTAGACTATTTGAGACATTACTCCCATCTAGGAAAGTGCGCATGGTGACTGTTGTATTCAATCGCGATGCAATTTCTGTGTTTCATCAACACTCTGATAGTCCACAGAGTACAGAAAGCCTCCAGATGTGCTTCGGAAACTACTACTGGTCTTCCAGGGAACGATCAAATCGTGGACTGTTGAGACATTACTAGAGTGGAGGAAAGTGCGCATGGTGACTGTTTTGTTCAATCCCGATGCAATGTCTGTGTTTCATCAACAATCTGATAGTCCACAGATTACAGAATGCCTCCAGATGTTCATCGTAAACTACTACTGGTCTTCCAGGGAACGATCAAAGCGTAGACTGTTTGAGACATTACTCCCATGGAGGACACTGCGCATGGTGACTCTTGTATTCAACCCCGATGCAATTTCTGTCTTTCATCAACACTCTGATAGTCCACAGTGTACAGAAAGCCTCTAGATGTGCATAGGAAACTACTACTGGTCTTCTGGGGAACGATCATAGCGTAGACTGTTAGAGACATTACTTCCATGGAGGAAAGTGCGCATGGTGACTGTTGTATTCAATCCGAATGCAATTTCTGTGTTTCATCAACACTCTGATAGCCCACATTTACAGAATGCCTCCAGATGTGCATCGGAAACTACTACTGGTCTTCCAGGGAACGATCAAAACTTAGACTGATTAGACATTACACCCATGGAGGATAGTGCGCATGGTGACTGTTGTATTCAATCCCGATGCAATTTCTGTGTTTCATCAACACTCTGAGAGTCCACAGATTTCAGAATGCCTCCAGATGTGCATCGGAAACTACTACTGGTCTTCCAGGGAACGATCAAAGCGTAGACTGTTTGAGACATTACTTTTAAGGAGGAATATGCGCATGGTGACAGTTGTACTCAATCCCGATGCAATTACTGTGTTTCATCAACACCCCGATAGTCTACACATTACAGAATGATAGCAGATGAGCATCGGAAACTACTACTGGTCTTCCAGGGAACGATCAAAGAATAGACTGTTTGAGACACTACTCCCTTGGAGTAAAGTGCGCATGGTGACTGTTGTATTCAATCCCGACGCAATTTCTGTGTTTCATCAACACTCTGATAGTCCACAGATTACAGAAAGCATCCAGATGTGCTTCGGAAACTACTACTGGTCTTCCAGGAAACGATCAAAGCGTGGACTGTTAGAGACATTACTAAAATGGAGGAAAGTGCGCATGGTGACTGTTGTGTTCAATCCCGATGCAATTTCTGTGTTTCATCAACATTCTGATAGTCCACAGATTACAGAATGCCTCCAGATATTCATCGTAAACTACTACTGGTCTTCCAGGGAACGATCCAAGCGTAGACTGTTTGAGACATTACTCCCATGGAGGACACTGCGCATGGTGACTCTTGTATTCAACCACGATGCAATTTCTGTCTTTCATCAACACTCTGATAGTCCACAGTGTACAGAAAGCCTCTAGATGTGCATAGGAAACTACTACTGGTCTTCCAGGGAACGACCAAAGCGTAGACTGTTTGAGAATTACTCCCATGGAGGAAAGTGCGCATGGTGACTGTTGTATTCATCAACACTCTGATAGGCCACAGATTACAGAATGCTACCAGATGTGCATCGGAAACTACTACTGGTCTTGCAGGGAACGATCAAAGCGTAGACTGTACGAGACATACCTCCCGTGGAGGAAAGTGCGCATGGTGACTGTTGTATTCATTCCCGATGCAATTCCTGTGTTTCTTAAACACTCTGATAGTCCACAGATTACAGAATGCCACCAGATGTGCATCGGAAACTACTACTGGTCTTCCAGGGAACTATCAAAGAATAGACTGTTTGAGACACTACTCCCTTGGAGGAAAGTGCGCATGGTGACTGTTGTATTCAATCCTGACGCAATTTCTGTGTTTCATCAACACTCTGATACTCCACAGATTACAGAATGCCTCCAGATGTGCATCGGAAACTACTACTGGTCTTCCAGGGAACGATCAAAGTGTAGACTATTTGAGACATTACTCCCATCTAGGAAAGTGCGCATGGTGACTGTTGTATTCAATCGCGATGCAATTTCTGTGTTTCATCAACACTCTGATAGTCCACAGAGTACAGAAAGCCTCCAGATGTGCTTCGGAAACTACTAATGATCTTCCAGGGAACGATCAAATCGTGGACTGTTAGAGACATTACTAGAATGGAGGAAAGTGCGCATTGTGACTGTTTTGTTCAATCCCGATGCAATTTCTGTGTTTCATCAACATTCTGATAGTCCACAGATTACAGAAAGCCTCCAGATGTTCATCGTAAACTACTACTGGTCTTCCAGAGAACGATCAAAGCGTAGACTGTTTGAGACATTACTCCCATGGAGGACACTGCGCATGGTGACTCTTGTATTCAACCCCGATGCAATTTCTGTCTTTCATCAACACTCTGATAGTCCACAGTGTACAGAAAGCCTCTAGATGTGCATAGGAAACTACTACTAGTCTTCTGGGGAACGATCATAGCGTAGACTGTTAGAGACATTACTCCCATGGAGGAAAGTGCGCATGGTGACTGTTGTATTCAATCCGGATGCAATTTCTGTGTTTCATCAACACTCTGATAGCCCACATTTACAGAATGCCTCCAGATGTGCATCGGAAACTACTACTGGTCTTCCAGGGAACGATCAAAGCGTAGACTGATTAGACATTACACCCATGGAGGATAGTGCGCATGGTGACTGTTGTATTCAATCCCGATGCAATTTCTGTGTTTCATCAACACTCTGATAGTCCACAGATTTCAGAATGCCTCCAGATGTGCATCGGAAACTACTACTGGTCTTCCAGGGAACGATCAAAGCGTAGACTGTTTGAGACATTACTTTTAAGGAGGAATATGCGCATGGTGACTGTTGTACTCAATCCCGATGCAATTACTGTGTTTCATCAACACCCCGATAGTCTACACATTACAGAATGCCACCAGATGAGCATCTGAAACTACTACTGGTCTTCCAGGGAACGATCAAAGAATAGACTGTTTGAGACACTACTCCCTTGGAGGAAAGTGCGCATGGTGACTGTTGTATTCAATCCCGACGCAATTTCTGTGTTTCATCAACACTCTGATAGTCCACAGATTACAGAAAGCATCCAGATGTGCTTCGGAAACTACTACTGGTCTTCCAGGAAACGATCAAAGCGTGGACTGTTAGAGACATTACTAAAATGGAGGAAAGTGCGCATGGTGACTGTTGTGTTCAATCCCGATGCAATTTCTGTGTTTTATCAACATTCTGATAGTCCACAGATTACAGAATGCCTCCAGATGTTCATCGTAAACTACTACTGGTCTTCCAGGGAACGATCCAAGCGTAGACTGTTTGAGACATTACTCCCAAGGAGGACACTGCGCATGGTGACTCTTGTATTCAACCCCGATGCAATTTCTGTCTTTCATCAACACTCTGATAGTCCACAGTGTACAGAAAGCCTCTAGATGTGCATAGGAAACTACTACTGGTCTTCTGGGGAACGATCATAGCGTAGACTGTTAGAGACATTACTTCCATGGAGGAAAGTGCGCATGGTGACTGTTGTATTCAATCCGAATGCAATTTCTGTGTTTCATCAACACTCTGATAGCCCACATTTACAGAATGCCTCCAGATGTGCATCGGAAACTACTACTGGTCTTCCAGGGAACGATCAAAACTTAGACTGATTAGACATTACACCCATGGAGGATAGTGCGCATGGTGACTGTTGTATTCAATCCCGATGCAATTTCTGTGTTTCATCAACACTCTGATAGTCCACAGATTTCAGAATGCCTCCAGATGTGCATCGGAAACTACTACTGGTCTTCCAGGGAACGATCAAAGCGTAGACTGTTTGAGACATTACTTTTAAGGAGGAATATGCGCATGGTGACTGTTGTACTCAATACCGATGCAATGACTGTGTTTCATCAACACCCCGATAGTCTACACATTACAGAATGCCAGCAGATGAGCATCGGAAACTACTACTGGTCTTCCAGGGAACGATCAAAGAATAGACTGTTTGAGACACTACTCCCTTGGAGGAAAGTGCGCATGGTGACTGTTGTATTCAATCCCGACGCAATTTCTGTGTTTCATCAACACTCTGATAGTCCACAGATTACAGAAAGCATCCAGATGTGCTTCGGAAACTACTACTGGTCTTCCAGGAAACGATCAAAGCGTGGACTGTTAGAGACATTACTAAAATGGAGGAAAGTGCGCATGGTGAATGTTGTGTTCAATCCCGATGCAATTTCTGTGTTTCATCAACATTCTGATAGTCCACAGATTACAGAATGCCTCCAGATATTCATCGTAAACTACTACTGGTCTTCCAGGGAACGATCCAAGCGTAGACTGTTTGAGACATTACTCCCATGGAGGACACTGCTCATGGTGACTCTTGTATTCAATCCCGATGCAATTTCTGTGTTTCATCAACACACTAATAGTCCACAGATTACAGAATGCCTCCATATGTGCATGGGAAACTACTACTGGTCTTACAGGGAACGATCAAAGCGTAGACTGTTTGAGAATTACTCCCATGGAGGAAAGTGCGCATGGTGACTGTTGTATTCATCAACACTCTGATAGGCCACAGATTACAGAATGCTACCAGATGTGAATCGGAAACTACTACTGGTCTTCCAGGTAACGATCAAAGCGTAGACTGTACGAGACATACCTCCCGTGGAGGAAAGTGCGCATGGTGACTGTTGTATTCATTCCCGATGCAATTCCTGTGTTTCTTTAACACTCTGATAGTCCACAGATTACAGAATGCCACCAGATGTGCATCGGAAACTACTACTGGTCTTCCAGGGAACTATCAAATAATAGACTGTTTGAGACAATACTCCCTTGGAGGAAAGTGCGCATGGTGACTGTTGTATTCAATCCTGACGCAATTTCTGTGTTTCATCAACACTCAGATACTCCACAGATTACAGAATGCCTCCAGATGTGCATCGGAAACTACTACTGGTCTTCCAGGGAACGATCAAAGTGTAGACTATTTGAGACATTACTCCCATCTAGGAAAGTGCGCATGGTGACTGTTGTATTCAATCGCGATGCAATTTCTGTGTTTCATCAACACTCTGATAGTCCACAGAGTACAGAAAGCCTCCAGATGTGCTTCGGAAACTACTACTGGTCTTCCAGGGAACGATCAAATCGTGGACTGTTAGAGACATTACTAGAATGGAGGAAAGTGCGCATTGTGACTGTTTTGTTCAATCCCGATGCAATTTCTGTGTTTCATCAACATTCTGATAGTCCACAGATTACAGAAAGCCTCCAGATGTTCATCGTAAACTACTACTGGTCTTCCAGGGAACGATCAAAGCGTAGTCTGTTTGAGACATTACTCCCATGGAGGACACTGCGCATGGTGACTCTTGTATTCAACCCCGATGCAATTTCTGTCTTTCATCAACACTCTGATAGTCCACAGTGTACAGAAAGCCTCTAGATGTGCATAGGAAACTACTACTAGTCTTCTGGGGAACGATCATAGCGTAGACTGTTAGAGACATTACTCCCATGGAGGAAAGTGCGCATGGTGACTCTTGTATTCAATCCGGATGCAATTTCTGTGTTTCATCAACACTCTGATAGCCCACATTTACAGAATGCCTCCAGATGTGCATCGGAAACTACTACTGGTCTTCCAGGGAACGATCAAAGCGTAGACTGATTAGACAGTACACCCATGGAGGATAGTGCGCATGGTGACTGTTGTATTCAATCCCGATGCAATTTCTGTGTTTCATCAACACTCTGATAGTCCACAGATTTCAGAATGCCTCCAGATGTGCATCGGAAACTACTACTGGTCTTCCAGGGAACGTTCAAAGCGTAGACTGTTTGAGACATTACTTTTAAGGAGGAATATGCGCATGGTGACTGTTGTACTCAATCCCGATGCAATTACTGTGTTTCATCAACACCCCGATAGTCTACACATTACAGAATGCCACCAGATGAGCATCTGAAACTACTACTGATCTTCCAGGGAACGATCAAAGAATAGACTGTTTGAGACACTACTCCCTTGGAGGAAAGTGCGCATGGTGACTGTTGTATTCAATCCCGACGCAATTTCTGTGTTTCATCAACACTCTGATAGTCCACAGATTACAGAAAGCATCCAGATGTGCTTCGGAAACTACTACTGGTCTTCCAGGAAACGATCAAAGCGTGGACTGTTTGAGACATTACTTTTATGGAGGAAAGTGCGCATGTTGACTGTTGTATTCAATCCCGATGCAATTTCTGTGTTTCATCAACACTCTGATAGTCCACATTTTACAGAATGCCTCCAGATGTGCGTCGAAAACTACTACTGGTCTTCCAGGGAACTATGAAAGCGTAGACTGTATGAGACATTACTCCAATGGAGGAAAGTGCGCATGGTGACTGTTGTATTCAATCCCGATGCAATTTCTGTGTTTGATCAACACTCTGATACTCCACAGATTACAGAATGCTTCCAGATGTGCATCGGAAACTACTACTGGTCTTCCAAGGAACGATCAAAGTGTAGACTATTTGAGACATTACTCCCATCTAGGAAAGTGCGCATGGTGACTGTTGTATTCAATCGCGATGCAATTTCTGTGTTTCATCAACACTCTGATAGTCCACAGAGTACAGAAAGCCTCCAGATGTGCTTCGGAAACTACTACTGGTCTTCCAGGGAACGATCAAAGCGTGGACTGTTAGAGACATTACTAGAATGGAGGAAAGTGCGCGTGGTAACTGTTTTATTCAATCCCGATGCAATTTCTGTGTTTCATCAACATTCTGATAGTCCACAGATTACAGAATGCCTCCAGATGTTCATCGTAAACTACTACTGGTCTTCCAGGGAACGATCAAAGCGTAGACTGTTTGAGACATTACTCCCTTGGAGGACACTGCGCATGGTGACTCTTGTATTCAACCCCGATGCGATTTCTGTCTTTCATCAACACTCTGATAGTCCAAAGTGTACAGAAAGCCTCTAGATGTGCATAGGAAACTACTACTGGTCTTCTGGGGAACGATCATAGCGTAGACTGTTAGAGACATTACTCCCATGGAGGAAAGTGCGCATGGTGACTGTTGTATTCAATCCGGATGCAATTTCTGTGTTTCATCAACACTCTGATAGCCCACATTTACAGAATGCCTCCAGATGTGCATCGGAAACTACTACTAGTCTTCCAGGGAACGATCAAAGCGTAGACTGATTAGACATTACACCCATGGAGGATAGTGCGCATGGTGACTGTTGTATTCAATCCCGATGCAATTTCTGTGTTTCATCAACACTCTGATAGTCCACAGATTTCAGGATGCCTCCAGATGTGCATCGGAAACTACTACTGGTCTTCCAGGGAACGTTCAAAGCGTAGACTGTTTGAGACATTACTTTTAAGGAGGAATATGCGCATGGTGACTGTTGTACTCAATCCCGATGCAATTACTGTGTTTCATCAACACCCCGATAGTCTACACATTACAGAATGCCACCAGATGAGCATCGGAAACTACTACTGGTCTTCCAGGGAACGATCAAAGAATAGACTGTTTGAGACACTACTCCCTTGGAGGAAAGTGCGCATGGTGGCTGTTGTATTCAATCCCGACGCAATGTCTGTGTTTCATCAACACTCTGATACTCCACAGATTACAGAATGCCTCCACATGTGCATCGGAAACTACTACTGGTCTTCCAGGGAACGATCAAAGTGTAGACTATTTGAGACATTACTCCCATGGAGGAAAGTGCGCATGGTGACTGTTGTATACAATCGCGATGCAATTTCTGTGTTTCATCAACACTCTGATAGTCCACAGAGTAAAGAAAGCCTCCAGATGTGCTTCGGAAACTACTACTGGTCTTCCAGGGAACGATCAAAGCGTGGACTGTTAGAGACATTACTAAAATGGAGGAAAGAGCGCATGGTGACTGTTGTGTTCAATCCCGATGCAATTTCTGTGTTTCATCAACGTTCTGATAGTCCACAGATTACAGAATGCCTCCAGATGTTCATCGTAAACTACTACTGGTCTTCCAGGGAACGATCAAAGCGTAGACTGTTAGAGACATTACTCCCATGGAGGAAAGTGCGCATGGTGAGTGTTGTATTCAATCCCGTTGCAATTTCTGTGTTTCATCAACACTCTGATAGTCCACATTTTCAGAATGCCTCCAGATGTGCATCGAAAACTAATACCGGTCTTCCAGGGAACAATGAAACGTAGACTGTTTGAGACTTTACTCCAATGGAGGAAAGTGCGCATGGAGACTGTTGTATTCAATCCCGATGCAATTTCTGTGTTTCATCAACACTCTGATAGTCCATAGATAACAGTATGCCTCCAGATGTTCATCGGAAACTACTACTGGTCTTCCAGGGAACGATCAAATCGTAGACTGTTTGAGACATTACTTTTATTTGGGAATGTGCGCATGGCGACTTTTGTATTCAATCCCGATGCAATTTCTGTGTTTCATCAACACTCTGATAGGCCACAGATTACAGAATGCCACCAGATGTGCATCGGAAACTACTACTGGTCTTCCAGGGAACGATCAAAGCGTAGACTGTTCGAGACATACCTCCCATGGAGGAAAGTGTGCATGGTGACTTTTGTATTCATTCCCGATGCAATTTCTGTGTTTCTTTAACACTCTGATAGTCCACAGATTACAGAATGCCACCAGATGTGCATCGGAAACTACTAATGGTCTTCCAGGGAACGATCAAAATATAGACTGTTTGAGACACTACTCCCGTGGAGGAACTTGCGCATGGTGACTGTTGTATTCAATCCCGATGCAATTTCTGTGTTTCATCAACACTCTGATAGTCCACAGATTAAAGATAGCTTCCAGATGTGCATCGGTATCTACTACTGGTCTTCCAGGGAACGATCAAAGCGTAGACTGTTTGAGACATTACTTTTATGGGGGAATGTGCGCATGGCGACTGTTGTATTCAATCCCGACGGCATTGCTGTGTTTCATCAACACTCTAATAGACAACAGATTACAGAATGCCTCCAGATGTTCATCGGAAACTACTACTGTTCTTCTAGGGAACGATCAAAGCGTAGAATGTTTGAGACATTACTCCAATGGAGGTAACTGCGCATGGAGACTGTTGTATTCAATCCCGATGCAATTTCTGTGTTTCATCAACACTCTGATAGTCCACAGGTTACAGAATGCCTCCAGATGTGCATCGGAAACTACTACTGGTCTTCCAGGGAACGATCAAAGCGTAGACTGTTTGAGACATTACTTTTAAGGAGGAATATGCGCATGGTGACTGTTGTACTCAATCCCGATGCAATTACTGTGTTTCATCAACACCCCGATAGTCTACACATTACAGAATGCCACCAGATGAGCATCGGAAACTACTACTGGTCTTCCAGGGAACGATCAAAGAATAGACTGTTTGAGACACTACTCCCTTGGAGGAAAGTGCGCATGGTGGCTGTTGTATTCAATCCCGACGCAATGTCTGTGTTTCATCAACACTCTGATACTCCACAGATTACAGAATGCCTCCACATGTGCATCGGAAACTACTACTGGTCTTCCAGGGAACGATCAGAGTGTAGACTATTTGAGACATTACTCCCATGGAGGAAAGTGCGCATGGTGACTGTTGTATACAATCGCGATGCAATTTCTGTGTTTCATCAACACTCTGATAGTCCACAGAGTAAAGAAAGCCTCCAGATGTGCTTCAGAAACTACTACTGGTCTTCCAGGGAACGATCAAAGCGTGGACTGTTAGAGACATTACTAAAATGGAGGAAAGAGCGCATGGTGACTGTTGTGTTCAATCCCGATGCAATTTCTGTGTTTCATCAACGTTCAGATAGTCCACAGATTACAGAATGCCTCCAGATGTTCATCGTAAACTACTACTGGTCTTCCAGGGAACGATCAAAGCGTAGACTGTTTGAGACATTACTCCCATGGAGGACACTGCGCATGATGACTCTTGTATTCAACCCCGATGCAATTTCTGTCTTTCATCAACACTCTGATAGTCCACAGTGTACAGAAAGCCTCTAGATGTTCATAGGAAACTACTACTGGTCTTCTGGGGAACGATCAAAGCGTAGACTGTTAGAGACATTACTCCCATGGAGGAAAGTGCGCATGGTGAGTGTTGTATTCAATCCCGTTGCAATTTCTGTGTTTCATCAACACTCTGATAGTCCACATTTTCAGAATGCCTCCAGATGTGCATCGAAAACTAATACCGGTCTTCCAGGGAACAATGAAACGTAGACTGTTTGAGACTTTACTCCAATGGAGGAAAGTGCGCATGGAGACTGTTGTATTCAATCCCGATGCAATTTCTGTGTTTCATCAACACTCTGATAGTCCATAGATAACAGTATGCCTCCAGATGTTCATCGGAAACTACTACTGGTCTTCCAGGGAACGATCACATCGTAGACTGTTTGAGACATTACTTTTATTTGGGAATGTGCGCATGGCGACTTTTGTATTCAATCCCGATGCAATTTCTGTGTTTCATCAACACTCTGATAGGCCACAGATTACAGAATGCCACCAGATGTGCATCGGAAACTACTACTGGTCTTCCAGGGAACGATCAAAGCGTAGACTGTTCGAGACATACCTCCCATGGAGGAAAGTGTGCATGGTGACTTTTGTATTCATTCCCGATGCAATTTCTGTGTTTCTTTAACACTCTGATAGTCCACAGATTACAGAATGCCACCAGATGTGCATCGGAAACTACTAATGGTCTTCCAGGGAACGATCAAAATATAGACTGTTTGAGACACTACTCCCGTGGAGGAACTTGCGCATGGTGACTGTTGTATTCAATCGCGATGCAATTTCTGTGTTTCATCAACACTCTGATAGTCCACAGAGTACAGAAAGCCTCCAGATGTGTACCGGAAACTACTACTAGTCTTCCAGGGAACGATCAAAGCGTGGACAGTTAGAGACATTACTAAAATGGAGGAAAGTGCGCATGGTGACTGTTGTATTCAATCCCGATGCAATTTCTGTGTTTCATCAACACTCTGATAGTCCACAGATTAAAGATAGCTTCCAGATGTGCATCGGAATCTACTACTGGTCTTCCAGGGAACGATCAAAGCGTAGACTGTTTGAGACATTACTTTTATGGGGGAATGTGCGCATGGCGACTGTTGTATTCAATCCCGACGGCATTTCTGTGTTTCATCAACACTCTAATAGACAACAGATTACAGAATGCCTCCAGATGTTCATCGGAAACTACTACTGTTCTTCTAGGGAACGATCAAAGCGTAGAATGTTTGAGACATTACTCCAATGGAGGTAACTGCGCATGGAGTCTGTTGTATTCAATCCCGATGCAATTTCTGTGTTTCATCAACACTCTGATAGTCCACAGGTTACAGAATGCCGCCAGATGTTCATCGGAAACTACTACTGGTCTTCCAGGGAAGGATCAAAGCGTAGCCTGCTTGAGACATCACTACCATGGAGGAAAGTGCGCATGGTGAGTGTTGTATTTAATCCCGTTGCAATTTCTGTGTTTCATCAACGCTCTGATAGTCCACAGATTACAGAATGCCTCCAGATGTACATCGTAAACTACTACTGGTCTTCCAGGGAACGATCAAAGCGTAGACTGTATGAGACATTACTCCCATGGAGGAAACTGGGCATGGAGACTGTTGTATTCAACCCCGAAGCAATTTCTGAGTTTCATCAACACTCTGATAGTCCACAGTGTACAGAAAGCATCCAGATGTGCATATGAAACTACTACTAGTCTTCTGGGGAACGATCAAAGCGTAGACTGTTAGAGACATTACTCCCATGGAAGAAAGTGCGCATGGTGACTGTTGTATTCAATCCCGAGACAATTTCTGTGTCTCATCAACACTCTGATAGTCCACAGATTACAGAAAGCCCCCAGATGTGTATCGGAAACTACTACTGTTCTTCTAGGGAACGATCAAAGCGTAGAATGTTTGAGACATTACTCCAATGGAGGTAACTGCGCATTGAGACTGTTGTATTCAATCCCGATGCAATTTCTGTGCTTCATCAACACTCTGATAGTCCACAGGTTACAGAATGCCGCCAGATGTTCATCGGAAACTACTACTGGTCTTCCAGGGAACGATCAAAGCGTAGCCTGCTTGAGACATCACTACCATGGAGGAAAGTGCGCATGGGGAGTGTTGTATTCAATCCCGTTGCAATTTCTGTGTTTCATCAACGCTCTGATAGTCCACAGATTACAGAATGCATCCAGATGTACATCGTAAACTACTACTGGTCTTCCAGGGAACGATCAAAGCGTAGACTGTTTGAGACATTACTCCCATGGAGGAAACTGGGCATGGAGACTGTTGTATTCAACCCCCATGCAATTTCTGAGTTTCATCAACACTCTGATTGTCCACAGTGTACAGAAAGCCTCCAGATGTGCATAGGAAACTACTACTAGTCTTCTGGGGAACGATCAAAGCGTAGACTGTTTGAGACATTACTCCCATGGAGGAAACTGCGCATGGTGACTGTTGTATTCAATCCCGATGCAATTTCTGTGTTTCATCAACACTCTGATAGTCCATAGATTACAGAATGCCTCCAGATGTTCATCGGAAACTACTACTGGTCTTCCAGGGAACGATCAAATCGTAGACTGTTTGAGACATTACTTTTATGGGGGATTGTGCGCATGGCGACTGTTGTATTCAATCCCGATGCAATTTCTGTGTTTCATCAACACTCTAATAGTCCACAGATTACAGAATGCCTCCATATGTGCATGGGAAACTACTACTGGTCTTACAGGGAACGAGCAAAGCGTAGACTGTTTGAGAATTACTCCCATGTTGGAAAGTGCGCATGGTGACTGTTGTATATAATCCCGATGCAATTTCTGTGTTTCATCAACACTCTGATAGGCCACAGATTACAGAATGCTACCAGATGTGCATCGGAAACTACTACTGGTCTTCCAGGATTCGATCAAAGCGTAGACTGTACGAGACATACCTCCCGTGGAGGAAAGTGCGCATGGTGACTGTTCTATTCATTCCCGATGCAATTTCTGTGTTTCATCAACACTCTGATAGTCCACAGAGTACAGAAAGCCTCCAGATGTGCTTCGGAAACTACTACTGGTCTTCCAGGGAACGATCAAAGCGTGGACTGTTAGAGACATTACTAGAATGGAGGAAAGTGCGCATGGTGACTGTTTTGTTCAATCCCGATGCAATTTCTGTGTTTCATCAACATTCTGATAGTCCACAGATTACAGAAAGCCCCCAGATGTGTATCGGAAACTACTACTGTTCTTCTAGGTAACGATCAAAGCGTAGAATGTTTGAGACATTACTCCAATGGAGGTAACTGCGCATGGAGACTGTTGTATTCAATCCCGATGCAATTTCTGTGTTTCATCAACACTCTGATAGTCCACAGGTTACAGAATGCCGCCAGATGTTCATCGGAAACTAATACTGGTCTTCCAGGGAACGATCAAAGCGTAGCCTGCTTGAGACATCACTACCATGGAGGAAAGTGCGCATGGTGAGTGTTGTATTCAATCCCGTTGGAATTTCTGTGTTTCATCAACGCTCTGATAGTCCACAGATTACAGAATGCCTCCAGATGTACATCGTAAACTACTACTGGTCTTCCAGGGAACGATCAATGCGTAGACTGTTTGAGACATTACTCCCATGGAGGAAACTGTGCATGGAGACTGTTGTATTCAACCCCGATGCAATTTCTGAGTTTCATCAACAATCTGATAGTCCACAGTGTACAGAAAGCCTCCAGATGTGCATAGGAAACTACTACTAGTCTTCTGGGGAACGATCAAAGCGTAGACTGTTAGAGACATTACTCC
The DNA here is from genome assembly GCF_023897955.1 of Schistocerca gregaria. Taxonomy (NCBI): domain Eukaryota; kingdom Metazoa; phylum Arthropoda; class Insecta; order Orthoptera; family Acrididae; genus Schistocerca; species Schistocerca gregaria. The sequence goes on along the minus strand of NC_064923.1, from coordinate 1,318,176 downwards.
CATGGAGGAAAGTGCGCATGGTGACTGTTGTATTCAATCCCGAGACAATTTCTGTGTCTCATCATCACTCTGATAGTCCACAGATTACAGAAAGCCCCCAGATGTGTATCGGAAACTACTACTGGTCTTCCAGGGAACGATCAAAGCGTAGACTGTTTGAGACATTACTCCCATGGAGGAAACTGCGCATGGTGACTGTTGTATTCATTCCCGACGCAATTTCTGTGTTTCATCAACTCTCTGATAGTCCACAGGTTACAGAATGCCACCAGATGTGCATCGGAAACTACTACTGGTCTGCCAGGGAACGATCAAAGCGTTGACTGTTTGGGACATTACTCCCATGGAGGAAAGTGCGCATGGTGAGTGTTGTATTCAATCCCGGAGCAATTTCTGTGTTGCTTCAACATTCTGATATTCCACAGAATACAGAATGCCTCCAGATGTGCATCGGAAACTACCACTGGTCTTCCACGGAACGATTAAAGCGTAGACTGTTTGAGGATTACTCCCATGGAGGAAAGTGCGCATGGTGACTGTTGTATTCAATCCCGACGCAATTTCTGTGTTTCATCAACACTCTGATACTCCACAGTTTACAGAATGCCTCCAGATGTGCATCGGAAACTACTACTGGTCTTACAGGGAACGATCAAAGCGTAGACTGTTTGAGAATTACTCCCATGTTGGAAAGTGCGCATGGTGACTGTTGTATATAATCCCGATGCAATTTCTGTGTTTCATCAACACTCTGATAGGCCACAGATTACAGAATGCTACCAGATGTGCATCGGAAACTACTACTGGTCTTCCAGGATTCGATCAAAGCGTAGACTGTACGAGACATACCTCCCGTGGAGGAAAGTGCGCATGGTGACTGTTCTATTCATTCCTGTTGCAATTTCTGTGTTTCATCAACACTCTGATAGTCCACAGAGTACAGAAAGCCTCCAGATGTGCTTCGGAAACTACTACTGGTCTTCCAGGGAACGATCAAAGCGTGGACTGTTAGAGACATTACTAGAATGGAGGAAAGTGCGCATGGTGACTGTTTTGTTCAATCCCGATGCAATTTCTGTGTTTCATCAACATTCTGATAGTCCACAGATTACAGAAAGCCCCCAGATGTGTATCGGAAACTACTACTGTTCTTCTAGGGAACGATCAAAGCGTAGAATGTTTGAGACATTACTCCAATGGAGGTAACTGCGCATGGAGACTGTTGTATTCAATCCCGATGCAATTTCTGTGTTTCATCAACACTCTGATAGTCCACAGGTTACAGAATGCCGCCAGATGTTCATCGGAAACTACTACTGGTCTTCCAGGGAACGATCAAAGCGTAGCCTGCTTGAGACATCACTACCATGGAGGAAAGTGCGCATGGTGAGTGTTGTATTCAATCCCGTTGGAATTTCTGTGTTTCATCAACGCTCTGATAGTCCACAGATTACAGAATGCCTCCAGATGTACATCGTAAACTACTACTGGTCTTCCAGGGAACGATCAATGCGTAGACTGTTTGAGACATTACTCCCATGGAGGAAACTGGGCATGGAGACTGTTGTATTCAACCCCGATGCAATTTCTGAGTTTCATCAACACTCTGATAGTCCACAGTGTACAGAAAGCCTCCAGATGTGCATAGGAAACTACTACTAGTCTTCTGGGGAACGATCAAAGCGTAGACTGTTAGAGACATTACTCCCATGGAGGAAAGTGCGCATGGAGACTGTTGTATACAACCCCGATGCAATTTCTGAGTTTCATCAACACTCTGATAGTCCACAGGTTACAGAATGCCACCAGATGTGCATCGGAAACTACTACTGGTCTTCCAGGGAACGATCAAAGCGTTGACTGTTTGGGACATTACTCCCATGGAGGAAAGTGCGCATGGTGAGTGTTGTATTCAATCGAGATGCAATTTCTGTGTTTCATCAACACTCTGATAGTCCACAGATTACAGAATGCCTCCAGATGTGCATCGGAAACTACTGCTAGTCTTCCAGGGAACGATCAAAGCGTAGACTGTTTGAGACATTACTTTTATGGAGGAAAGTGCGCATGTTGACTGTTGTATTCAATCCCGATGCAATTTCTGTGTTTCATCAACACTCTGATAGTCCACATTTTACAGAATGCCTCCAGATGTGCATCGAAAACTACTACTGGTCTTCCAGGGAACTATGAAAGCGTAGACTGTATGAGACATTACTCCAATGGAGGAAAGTGCGCATGGTGACTGTTGTATTCAATCCCGATGCAATTTCTGTGTTTCATCAACACTCTGATAGTCCATAGATTACTGAATGCCTCCAGATGTGCACCGGAAACTACTGCTAGTCTTCCAGGGAACGATCAAAGCGTAGACTGTTTGAGACATTACTTTTATGGAGGAAAGTGCGCATGTTGACTGTTGTATTCAATCCCGATGCAATTTCTGTGTTTCATCAACACTCTGATAGTCCACATTTTACAGAATGCCTCCAGATGTGCATCGAAAACTACTACTGGTCTTCCAGGGAACTATGAAAGCGTAGACTGTATGAGACATTACTCCAATGGAGGAAAGTGCGCATGGTGACTGTTGTATTCAATCCCGATGCAATTTCTGTGTTTCATCAACACTCTGATAGTACATAGATTACAGAATGCCTCCAGATGTTCATCGGAAACTACTACTGGTCTTCCAGGGAACGATCAAATCGTAGACTGTTTGAGACATTACTTTTATGGGGGATTGTGCGCATGGCGACTGTTGTATTCAATCCCGATGCAATTTCTGTGTTTCATCAACACTCTCATAGGCCACAGATTACAGAATGCTACCAGATGTGCATCGGATACTACTACTGGTCTTCCAGGGAACGATCAAAGTGTAGACTATTTGAGACATTACTCCCATCTAGGAAAGTGCGCATAGTGACTGTTGTATTCAATCGCGATGCAATTTCTGTGTTTCATCAACACTCTGATAGTCCACAGAGTACAGAAATCCTCCAGATGTGCTTCAGAAACTACTACTGGTCTTCCAGGGAACGATCAAAGCGTGGACTGTTAGAGACATTACTAGAATGGAGGAAAGTTAGCATGGTGACTGTTTTGTTCAATCCCGATGCAATTTCTGTCTTTCATCAACACTCTGATAGTCCACAGTGTACAGAAAGCCTCTAGATGTGCATAGGAAACTACTACTGGTCTTCTGGGGAACGATCATAGCGTAGACTGTTAGAGACATTACTCCCATGGAGGAAAGTGCGCATGGTGACTGTTGTATTCAATCCGGATGCAATTTCTGTGTTTCATCAACACTCTGATAGCCCACATTTACAGAATGCCTCCAGATGTGCATCGGAAACTACTACTGGTCTTCCAGGGAACGATCAAAGCGTAGACTGTTTGACACATTACTTTTAAGGAGGAATATGCGCATGGTGACTGTTGTATTCAATCCCGATGCAATTACTGTGTTTCATCAACACCCCGATAGTCTACACATTACAGAATGCCACCAGATGAGCATCGGAAACTACTACTGGTCTTCCAGGGAACGATCAAAGAATAGACTGTTTGAGACACAAGTCCCTTGGAGGAAAGTGCGCATGGTGACTGTTGTATTCAATCCCGACGCAATTTCTGTGTTTCATCAACACTCTGATACTCCACAGATTACAGAATGCCTCCAGATGTGCATCGGAAACTACTACTGGTCTTCCAGGGAACGATCAAAGTGTAGACTATTTGAGACATTACTCCCATGGAGGAAAGTGCGCATGGTGACTGTTGTATTCAATCGCGATGCAATTTCTGTGTTTCATCAACACTCTGATAGTCCACAGAGTACAGAAAGCCTCCAGATGTGCTTCGGAAACTACTACTGGTCTTCCAGGGAACGATCAAAGCGTGGACTGTTAGAGACATTACTAAAATGGAGGAAAGTGCACATGGTGACTGTTGTGTTCAATCCCGATGCAATTTCTGTGTTTCATCAACATTCTGATAGTCCACAGATTACAGAATGCCTCCAGATGTTCATCGTAAACTGCTACAGGTCTTCCAGGGAACGATCCAAGCGTAGACTGTTTGAGACATTACTACCATGGAGGACACTGCGCATGGTGACTCTTGTATTCAACCCCGATGCAATTTCTGTCTTTCATCAACACTCTGATAGTCCACAGTGTACAGAAAGCCTCTAGATGTGCATAGGAAACTACTACTGGTCTTCTGGGGAACGATCAAAGCGTAGACTGTTAGAGACATTACTCCCATGGAGGAAAGTGCGCATGGTGACTGTTGTATTCAATCCCGATGCAATTACTGTGTTTCATCAACACCCCGATAGTCTACACATTACAGAATGCCACCAGATGAGCATCGGAAACTACTACTGGTCTTCCAGGGAACGATCAAAGAATAGACTGTTTGAGACACTACTCCCTTGGAGGAAAGTGCGCATGGTGACTGTTGTATTCAATCCCGACGCAATTTCTGTGTTTCATCAACACTCTGATACTCCACAGATTACAGAATGCCTCCAGATGTGCATCGGAAACTACTACTGGTCTTCCAGGGAACGATCAAAGCGTTGACTGTTTGGGACATTACTCCCATGGAGGAAAGTGCGCATGGTGAGTGTTGTATTCAATCGAGATGCAATTTCTGTGTTTCATCAACACTCTGATAGTCCACAGATTACAGAATGCCTCCAGATGTGCATCGGAAACTACTGCTAGTCTTCCAGGGAACGATCAAAGCGTAGACTGTTTGAGACATTACTTTTATGGAGGAAAGTGCGCATGTTGACTGTTGTATTCAATCCCGATGCAATTTCTGTGTTTCATCAACACTCTGATAGTCCACATTTTACAGAATGCCTCCAGATGTGCATCGAAAACTACTACTGGTCTTCCAGGGAACTATGAAAGCGTAGACTGTATGAGACATTACTCCAATGGAGGAAAGTGCGCATGGTGACTGTTGTATTCAATCCCGATGCAATTTCTGTGTTTCATCAACACTCTGATAGTCCATAGATTACTGAATGCCTCCAGATGTGCACCGGAAACTACTGCTAGTCTTCCAGGGAACGATCAAAGCGTAGACTGTTTGAGACATTACTTTTATGGAGGAAAGTGCGCATGTTGACTGTTGTATTCAATCCCGATGCAATTTCTGTGTTTCATCAACACTCTGATAGTCCACATTTTACAGAATGCCTCCAGATGTGCATCGAAAACTACTACTGGTCTTCCAGGGAACTATGAAAGCGTAGACTGTATGAGACATTACTCCAATGGAGGAAAGTGCGCATGGTGACTGTTGTATTCAATCCCGATGCAATTTCTGTGTTTCATCAACACTCTGATAGTACATAGATTACAGAATGCCTCCAGATGTTCATCGGAAACTACTACTGGTCTTCCAGGGAACGATCAAATCGTAGACTGTTTGAGACATTACTTTTATGGGGGATTGTGCGCATGGCGACTGTTGTATTCAATCCCGATGCAATTTCTGTGTTTCATCAACACTCTCATAGGCCACAGATTACAGAATGCTACCAGATGTGCATCGGATACTACTACTGGTCTTCCAGGGAACGATCAAAGTGTAGACTATTTGAGACATTACTCCCATCTAGGAAAGTGCGCATAGTGACTGTTGTATTCAATCGCGATGCAATTTCTGTGTTTCATCAACACTCTGATAGTCCACAGAGTACAGAAATCCTCCAGATGTGCTTCAGAAACTACTACTGGTCTTCCAGGGAACGATCAAAGCGTGGACTGTTAGAGACATTACTAGAATGGAGGAAAGTTAGCATGGTGACTGTTTTGTTCAATCCCGATGCAATTTCTGTCTTTCATCAACACTCTGATAGTCCACAGTGTACAGAAAGCCTCTAGATGTGCATAGGAAACTACTACTGGTCTTCTGGGGAACGATCATAGCGTAGACTGTTAGAGACATTACTCCCATGGAGGAAAGTGCGCATGGTGACTGTTGTATTCAATCCGGATGCAATTTCTGTGTTTCATCAACACTCTGATAGCCCACATTTACAGAATGCCTCCAGATGTGCATCGGAAACTACTATTGGTCTTCCAGGGAACGATCAAAGCGTAGACTGTTTGACACATTACTTTTAAGGAGGAATATGCGCATGGTGACTGTTGTATTCAATCCCGATGCAATTACTGTGTTTCATCAACACCCCGATAGTCTACACATTACAGAATGCCACCAGATGAGCATCGGAAACTACTACTGGTCTTCCAGGGAACGATCAAAGAATAGACTGTTTGAGACACAAGTCCCTTGGAGGAAAGTGCGCATGGTGACTGTTGTATTCAATCCCGACGCAATTTCTGTGTTTCATCAACACTCTGATACTCCACAGATTACAGAATGCCTCCAGATGTGCATCGGAAACTACTACTGGTCTTCCAGGGAACGATCAAAGTGTAGACTATTTGAGACATTACTCCCATGGAGGAAAGTGCGCATGGTGACTGTTGTATTCAATCGCGATGCAATTTCTGTGTTTCATCAACACTCTGATAGTCCACAGAGTACAGAAAGCCTCCAGATGTGCTTCGGAAACTACTACTGGTCTTCCAGGGAACGATCAAAGCGTGGACTGTTAGAGACATTACTAAAATGGAGGAAAGTGCACATGGTGACTGTTGTGTTCAATCCCGATGCAATTTCTGTGTTTCATCAACATTCTGATAGGCCACAGATTACAGAATGCCTCCAGATGTTCATCGTAAACTGCTACAGGTCTTCCAGGGAACGATCCAAGCGTAGACTGTTTGAGACATTACTACCATGGAGGACACTGCGCATGGTGACTCTTGTATTCAACCCCGATGCAATTTCTGTCTTTCATCAACACTCTGATAGTCCACAGTGTACAGAAAGCCTCTAGATGTGCATAGGAAACTACTACTGGTCTTCTGGGGAACGATCAAAGCGTAGACTGTTAGAGACATTACTCCCATGGAGGAAAGTGCGCATGGTGACTGTTGTATTCAATCCCGATGCAATTACTGTGTTTCATCAACACCCCGATAGTCTACACATTACAGAATGCCACCAGATGTGCATCGGAAACTACTACTGGTCTTCCAGGGAACGATCAAAGAATAGACTGTTTGAGACACTACTCCCTTGGAGGAAAGTGCGCATGGTGACTGTTGTATTCAATCCCGACGCAATTTCTGTGTTTCATCAACACTCTGATACTCCACAGATTACAGAATGCCTCCAGATGTGCATCGGAAACTACTACTGGTCTTCCAGGGAACGATCAAAGTTTAGACTATTTGAGACATTACTCCCATGGAGGAAAGTGCGCATGGTGACTGTTGTATTCAATCGCGATGCAATTTCTGTGTTTCATCATTACTCTGATAGTCCACAGAGTACAGAGAGCCTCCAGATGTGCTTCGGAAACTACTACTGGTCTTCCAGGGAACGATCAAAGCGTCGACTGTTAGAGACATTACTAAAATGGAGGAAAGTGCGCATGGTGACTGTTGTGTACAATCCCGATGCAATTTCTGTGTTTCATCAACACTCTGATAGTCCACAGATTACAGAATGCCTCCAGATGTTCATCGTAAACTACTACCGGTCTTCCAGGGAACGATCAAAGCGTAGACTGTTTGAGACATTACTCCCATGGAGGACACTGCGCATGGTGACTCTTGTATTCAACCCCGATGCAATTTCTGTCTTTCATCAACACTCTGATAGTCCACAGTGTACAGAAAGCCTCTAGATGTGCATAGGAAACTACTACTGGTCTTCTGGGGAACGATCAAAGCGTAGACTGTTAGAGACATTACTCCCATGGAGGAAAGTGCGCATGGTGAATGTTGTATTCAATCCGGATGCAATTTCTGTGTTTCATCAACACTCTGATAGCCCACAGATTTCAGAATGCCTCCAGATGTACATCGGAAACTACTTCTGGTCTTCCAGGGAACGATCAAAGCGTAGACTGTTTGAGACATTACTTTTAAGGAGGAATATGCGCATGGTGACTGTTGTATTCAATCCCGATGCAATTACTGTGTTTCATCAACACTCCGATAGTCTACACATTACAGAATGCCACCAGATGAGCATCGGAAACTACTACTGGTCTTCCAGGGAACGATCAAAGCGTAGATTGTTTGAGACATTACTCCCATGGAAGAAAGTGCGCATGGTCACTGTTGTATTCAATCCCAATGCAATTTCTGTGTTTCATCAACACTCTGATAGTCCACAGATTACAGAATGCCTCCAGATGTTCTTCGGAAACTGCAACTGGTCTTCCAGGGAACGATCAAAGCGTAGACTGTTTGAGACATTACTCCCATGCAGGAAACTGCGCATGGTGACTGTTGTATTCATTCCCGATGCAATTTCTGTGTTTCATCAACACTTTGATAGCCCACATTTACAGAATGCCTCCAGATGTGCATCGGAAACTACTACTGGTCTTCCAGGGAACGATCAAAGCGTAGACTGTTTGAGACATTATTTTTAAGGTGGAATATGCGCATGGTGACTGTTGTATTCAATCCCGATGCAATTACTGTGTTTCATCAACACCCCGATAGTCTACACATTACAGAATGCCACCAGATGAGCATCGGAAACTACTACTGGTCTTCCAGGGAACGATCAAAGAATAGACTGTTTGAGACACTACTCCCTTGGAGGAAAGTGCGCATGGTGACTGTTGTATTCAATCCCGACGCAATTTCTGTGTTTCATCAACACTCTGATACTCCACAGATTACAGAATGCCTCCAGATGTGCATCGCAAACTACTACTGGTCTTCCAGGGAACGATCAAAGTTTAGACTATTTGAGACATTACTCCCATGGAGGAAAGTGCGCATGGTGACTGTTGTATTCAATCGCGATGCAATTTCTGTGTTTCATCATTACTCTGATAGTCCACAGAGTACAGAGAGCCTCCAGATGTGCTTCGGAAACTACTACTGGTCTTCCAGGGAACGATCAAAGCGTCGACTGTTAGAGACATTACTAAAATGGAGGAAAGTGCGCATGGTGACTGTTGTGTACAATCCCGATGCAATTTCTGTGTTTCATCAACACTCTGATAGTCCACAGATTACAGAATGCCTCCAGATGTTCATCGTAAACTACTACTGGTCTTCCAGGGAACGATCAAAGCGTAGACTGTTTGAGACATTACTCCCATGGAGGACACTGCGCATGGTGACTCTTGTATTCAACCCCGATGCAATTTCTGTCTTTCATCAACACTCTGATAGTCCACAGTGTACAGAAAGCCTCTAGATGTGCATAGGAAACTACTACTGGTCTTCTGGGGAACGATCAAAGCGTAGACTGTTAGAGACATTACTCCCATGGAGGAAAGTGCGCATGGTGAATGTTGTATTCAATCCGGATGCAATTTCTGTGTTTCATCAACACTCTGATAGTCCACAGATTTCAGAATGCCTCCAGATGTGCATCGGAAACTACTTCTGGTCTTCCAGGGAACGATCAAAGCGTAGACTGTTTGAGACATTACTTTTAAGGAGGAATATGCGCATGGTGACTGTTGTATTCAATCCCGATGCAATTACTGTGTTTCATCAACACTCCGATAGTCTACACATTACAGAATGCCACCAGATGAGCATCGGAAACTACTACTGGTCTTCCAGGGAACGATCAAAGCGTAGATTGTTTGAGACATTACTCCCATGGAAGAAAGTGCGCATGGTCACTGTTGTATTCAATCCCAATGCAATTTCTCTGTTTCATCAACACTCTGATAGTCCACAGATTACAGAATGCCTCCAGATGTTCATCGGAAACTACTACTGGTCTTCCAGGGAACGATCAAAGCGTAGACTGTTTGAGACATTACTCCCATGCAGGAAACTGCGCATGGTGACTGTTGTATTCATTCCCGATGCAATTTCTGTGTTTCATCAACACTCTGATAGTCCACAGATTACAGAATGCCACCAGATGTGCATCGGAAATTACTACTGGTCTTTCAGGGAACGATCAAAGCATAGACTGTTTGAGAATTACTCCCATGGAGGAAACTGCGCATGGAGACTGTTGTATTCAATCCCGATGTAATTTCTGTGTTTCATCAACACTCTGATAATCCACAGATTACAGAATGCCTCCAGATGTTCATCGGAAACTACTACTGGTCTTCCAGGGAGCAATCCAAGCGTAGACTGTTTGAGACTTTACTCCCATGGAGGAATGTGCGCATGGTGACTGTTGTATTCAATCCCGATGCAATTTCTGTGTTTCATCAACACTCTGATAGTCCACAGATTACAGAATGCCGCCAGATGTTCATCGGAAACTATTACTGGTCTTCCAGGGAACGATCAAAGCGTAGACTGTTTGAGACATTACTATCGTTTAGGAAAGTGCGCATGGTGACTGTTGTATTCAATCGCGTTGCAATTTCTGTGTTTCATCAACACTCTGATAGTCCACAGATTACAGAATGCCTCCAGATGTGCATCGGAAACTACTACAGGTCTTCCAGGGAACGATCAAAGCGTAGACTATTTGAGACATTACTCCCATGGAGGAAAGTGCGCATGGTGACTGTTGTATTCAATCGCGATGCAATTTCTGTGTTTCATCAACACTCTGATAGTCCACAGATTACAGAATGCCTCCAGATGTTCATCGGAAACTACTACTGGTCTTCCAGGGAACGATCAAAGCGTAGACTGTTTGAGACATTACTCCCATGCAGGAAACTGCGCATGGTGACTGTTGTATTCATTCCCGATGCAATTTCTGTGTTTCATCAACACTCTGATAGTCCACAGATTACAGAATGCCACCAGATGTGCATCGGAAACTACTACTGGTCTTCCAGGGAACGATCAAAGTGTAGACTATTGGAGACATTACTCCCATGGAGGAAAGTGCGCATGGTGACTGTTGTATTCAATCGCGATGCAATTTCTGTGTTTCATCAACACTCTGATAGTCCACAGAGTACAGAAAGCCTCCAGATGTGCTTCGGAAACTACTACTGGTCTTCCAGGGAACGATCAAAGCGTGGACTGTTAGAGACATTACTAAAATGGAGGAAAGTGCACATGGTGACTGTTGTGTTCAATCCCGATGCAATTTCTGTGTTTCATCAACATTCTGATAGTCCACAGATTACAGAATGCCTCCAGATGTTCATCGTAAACTGCTACAGGTCTTCCAGGGAACGATCCAAGCGTAGACTGTTTGAGACATTACTACCATGGAGGACACTGCGCATGGTGACTCTTGTATCCAACCCCGATGCAATTTCTGTCTTTCATCAACACTCTGATAGTCCACAGTGTACAGAAAGCCTCTAGATGTGCATAGGAAACTACTACTGGTCTTCTGGGGAACGATCAAAGCGTAGACTGTTAGAGACATTACTCCCATGGAGGAAAGTGCGTATGGTGACTGTTGTATTCAATCCGGATGCAATTTCTGTGTTTCATCAACACTTTGATAGCCCACATTTACAGAATGCCTCCAGATGTGCATCGGAAACTACTACTGGTCTTCCAGGGAACGATCAAAGCGTAGACTGTTTGAGACATTATTTTTAAGGTGGAATATGCGCATGGTGACTGTTGTATTCAATCCCGATGCAATTACTGTGTTTCATCAACACCCCGATGGTCTACACATTACAGAATGCCACCAGATGAGCATCGGAAACTACTACTGGTCTTCCAGGGAACGATCAAAGAATAGACTGTTTGAGACACTACTCCCTTGGAGGAAAGTGCGCATGGTGACTGTTGTATTCAATCCCGACGCAATTTCTGTGTTTCATCAACACTCTGATACTCCACAGATTACAGAATGCCTCCAGATGTGCATCGGAAACTACTACTGGTCTTCCAGGGAACGATCAAAGTTTAGACTATTTGAGACATTACTCCCATGGAGGAAAGTGCGCATGGTGACTGTTGTATTCAATCGCGATGCAATTTCTGTGTTTCATCATTACTCTGATAGTCCACAGAGTACAGAGAGCCTCCAGATGTGCTTCGGAAACTACTACTGGTCTTCCAGGGAACGATCAAAGCGTAGACTGTTTGCGACATTACTACCGTTTAGGAAAGTGCGCATGGTGACTGTTGTATTCAATCGCGTTGCAATTTCTGTGTTTCATCAACACTCTGATAGTCCACAGATTACAGAATGCCTCCAGATGTGCATCGGAAACTACTACAGGTCTTCCAGGGAACGATCAAAGCGTAGACTATTTGAGACATTACTCCCATGGAGGAAAGTGCGCATGGTGACTGTTGTATTCAATCGCGATGCAATTTCTGTGTTTCATCAACACTCTGATAGTCCACAGATTACAGAATGCCTCCAGATGTTCATCGGAAACTACTACTGGTCTTCCAGGGAACGATCAAAGCGTAGACTGTTTGAGACATTACTCCCATGCAGGAAACTGCGCATGGTGACTGTTGTATTCATTCCCGATGCAATTTCTGTGTTTCATCAACACTCTGATAGTCCACAGATTACAGAATGCCACCAGATGTGCATCGGAAACTACTACTGGTCTTCCAGGGAACGATCAAAGTGTAGACTATTGGAGACATTACTCCCATGGAGGAAAGTGCGCATGGTGACTGTTGTATTCAATCGCGATGCAATTTCTGTGTTTCATCAACACTCTGATAGTCCACAGAGTACAGAAAGCCTCCAGATGTGCTTCGGAAACTACTACTGGTCTTCCAGGGAACGATCAAAGCGTGGACTGTTAGAGACATTACTAAATTGGAGGAAAGTGCACATGGTGACTGTTGTGTTCAATCCCGATGCAATTTCTGTGTTTCATCAACATTCTGATAGTCCACAGATTACAGAATGCCTCCAGATGTTCATCGTAAACTGCTACAGGTCTTCCAGGGAACGATCCAAGCGTAGACTGTTTGAGACATTACTACCATGGAGGACACTGCGCATGGTGACTCTTGTATCCAACCCCGATGCAATTTCTGTCTTTCATCAACACTCTGATAGTCCACAGTGTACAGAAAGCCTCTAGATGTGCATAGGAAACTACTACTGGTCTTCTGGGGAACGAGCAAAGCGTAGACTGTTAGAGACATTACTCCCATGGAGGAAAGTGCGCATGGTGACTGTTGTATTCAATCCGGATGCAATTTCTGTGTTTCATCAACACTTTGATAGCCCACATTTACAGAATGCCTCCAGATGTGCATCGGAAACTACTACTGGTCTTCCAGGGAACGATCAAAGCGTAGACTGTTTGAGACATTATTTTTAAGGTGGAATATGCGCATGGTGACTGTTGTATTCAATCCCGATGCAATTACTGTGTTTCATCAACACCCCGATAGTCTACACATTACAGAATGCCACCAGATGAGCATCGGAAACTACTACTGGTCTTCCAGGGAACGATCAAAGAATAGACTGTTTGAGACACTACTCCCTTGGAGGAAAGTGCGCATGGTGACTGTTGTATTCAATCCCGACGCAATTTCTGTGTTTCATCAACACTCTGATACTCCACAGATTACAGAATGCCTCCAGATGTGCATCGGAAACTACTACTGGTCTTCCAGGGAACGATCAAAGTTTAGACTATTTGAGGCATTACTCCCATGGAGGAAAGTGCGCATGGTGACTGTTGTATTCAATCGCGATGCAATTTCTGTGTTTCATCATTACTCTGATAGTCCACAGAGTACAGAGAGCCTCCAGATGTGCTTCGAAAACTACTACTGGTCTTCCAGGGAACGATCAAAGCGTCGACTGTTAGAGACATTACTAAAATGGAGGAAAGTGCGCATGGTGACTGTTGTGTACAATCCCGATGCAATTTCTGTGTTTCATCAACACTCTGATAGTCCACAGATTACAGAATGCCTCCAGATGTTCATCGTAAACTACTACTGGTCTTCCAGGGAACGATCAAAGCGTAGACTGTTTGAGACATTACTCCCATGGAGGACACTGTGCATGGTGACTCTTGTATTCAACCCCGATGCAATTTCTGTCTTTCATCAACACTCTGATAGTCCACAGTGTACAGAAAGCCTCTAGATGTGCATAGGAAACTACTACTGGTCTTCTGGGGAACGATCAAAGCGTAGACTGTTAGAGACATTACTCCCATGGAGGAAAGTGCGCATGGTGACTGTTGTATTCAATCCGGATGCAATTTCTGTGTTTCATCAACACTCTGATAGTCCACAGATTTCAGAATGCCTCCAGATGTGCATCGGAAACTACTTCTGGTCTTCCAGGGAACGACCAAAGCGTAGACTGTTTGAGACATTACTTTTAAGGAGGAATATGCGCATGGTGACTGTTGTATTCAATCCCGATGCAATTACTGTGTTTCATCAACACTCCGATAGTCTACACATTACAGAATGCCACCAGATGAGCATCGGAAACTACTACTGGTCTTCCAGGGAACGATCAAAGCGTAGATTGTTTGAGACATTACTCCCATGGAAGAAAGTGCGCATGGTCACTGTTGTATTCAATCCCAATGCAATTTCTGTGTTTCATCAACACTCTGATAGTCCACAGATTACAGAATGCCTCCAGATGTTCATCGGAAACTACTACTGGTCTTCCAGGGAACGATCATAGCGTAGACTGTTTGAGACATTACTCCCATGCAGGAAACTGCGCATGGTGACTGTTGTATTCATTCCCGATGCAATTTCTGTGTTTCATCAACACTCTGATAGTCCACAGATTACAGAATGCCACCAGATGTGCATCGGAAATTACTACTGGTCTTTCAGGGAACGATCAAAGCATAGACTGTTTGAGAATTACTCCCATGGAGGAAACTGCGCATGGAGACTGTTGTATTCAATCCCGATGTAATTTCTGTGTTTCATCAACACTCTGATAGTCCACAGATTACAGAATGCCTCCAGATGTTCATCGGAAACTACTACTGGTCTTCCAGGGAGCAATCCAAGCGTAGACTGTTTGAGACTTTACTCCCATGGAGGAATGTGCGCATGGTGACTGTTGTATTCAATCCCGATGCAATTTCTGTGTTTCATCAACACTCTGATAGTCCACAGATTACAGAATGCCGCCAGATGTTCATCGGAAACTATTACTGGTCTTCCAGGGAACGATCAAAGCGTAGACTGTTTGAGACATTACTACCGTTTAGGAAAGTGCGCATGGTGACTGTTGTATTCAATCGCGTTGCAATTTCTGTGTTTCATCAACACTCTGATAGTCCACAGATTACAGAATGCCTCCAGATGTGCATCGGAAACTACTACTGGTCTTCCAGGGAACGATCAAAGCGTAGACTATTTGAGACATTACTCCCATGGAGGAAAGTGCGCATGGTGACTGTTGTATTCAATCGCGATGCAATTTCTGTGTTTCATCAACACTCTGATAGTCCACAGATTACAGAATGCCTCCAGATGTTCATCGGAAACTACTACTGGTCTTCCAGGGAACGATCAAAGCGTAGACTGTTTGAGACATTACTCCCATGCAGGAAACTGCGCATGGTGACTGTTGTATTCATTCCCGATGCAATTTCTGTGTTTCATCAACACTCTGATAGTCCACAGATTACAGAATGCCACCAGATGTGCATCGGAAACTACTACTGGTCTTCCAGGGAACGATCAAAGTGTAGACTATTGGAGACATTACTCCCATGGAGGAAAGTGCGCATGGTGACTGTTGTATTCAATCGCGATGCAATTTCTGTGTTTCATCAACACTCTGATAGTCCACAGAGTACAGAAAGCCTCCAGATGTGCTTCGGAAACTACTACTGGTCTTCCAGGGAACGATCAAAGCGTGGACTGTTAGAGACATTACTAAAATGGAGGAAAGTGCACATGGTGACTGTTGTGTTCAATCCCGATGCAATTTCTGTGTTTCATCAACATTCTGATAGTCCACAGATTACAGAATGCCTCCAGATGTTCATCGTAAACTGCTACAGGTCTTCCAGGGAACGATCCAAGCGTAGACTGTTTGAGACATTACTACCATGGAGGACACTGCGCATGGTGACTCTTGTATCCAACCCCGATGCAATTTCTGTCTTTCATCAACACTCTGATAGTCCACAGTGTACAGAAAGCCTCTAGATGTGCATAGGAAACTACTACTGGTCTTCTGGGGAACGATCAAAGCGTAGACTGTTAGAGACATTACTCCCATGGAGGAAAGTGCGCATGGTGACTGTTGTATTCAATCCGGATGCAATTTCTGTGTTTCATCAACACTTTGATAGCCCACATTTACAGAATGCCTCCAGATGTGCATCGGAAACTACTACTGGTCTTCCAGGGAACGATCAAAGCGTAGACTGTTTGAGACATTATTTTTAAGGTGGAATATGCGCATGGTGACTGTTGTATTCAATCCCGATGCAATTACTGTGTTTCATCAACACCCCGATAGTCTACACATTACAGAATGCCACCAGATGAGCATCGGAAACTACTACTGGTCTTCCAGGGAACGATCAAAGAATAGACTGTTTGAGACACTACTCCCTTGGAGGAAAGTGCGCATGGTGACTGTTGTATTCAATCCCGACGCAATTTCTGTGTTTCATCAACACTCTGATACTCCACAGATTACAGAATGCCTCCAGATGTGCATCGGAAACTACTACTGGTCTTCCAGGGAACGATCAAAATTTAGACTATTTGAGACATTACTCCCATGGAGGAAAGTGCGCATGGTGACTGTTGTATTCAATCGCGATGCAATTTCTGTGTTTCATCATTACTCTGATAGTCCACAGAGTACAGAGAGCCTCCAGATGTGCTTCGGAAACTACTACTGGTCTTCCAGGGAACGATCAAAGCGTCGACTGTTAGAGACATTACTAAAATGGAGGAAAGTGCGCATGGTGACTGTTGTGTACAATCCCGATGCAATTTCTGTGTTTCATCAACACTCTGATAGTCCACAGATTACAGAATGCCTCCAGATGTTCATCGTAAACTACTACTGGTCTTCCAGGGAACGATCAAAGCGTAGACTGTTTGAGACATTACTCCCATGGAGGACACTGTGCATGGTGACTCTTGTATTCAACCCCGATGCAATTTCTGTCTTTCATCAACACTCTGATAGTCCACAGTGTACAGAAAGCCTCTAGATGTGCATAGGAAACTACTACTGGTCTTCTGGGGAACGATCAAAGCGTAGACTGTTAGAGACATTACTCCCATGGAGGAAAGTGCGCATGGTGACTGTTGTATTCAATCCGGATGCAATTTCTGTGTTTCATCAACACTTTGATAGCCCACATTTACAGAATGCCTCCAGATGTGCATCGGAAACTACTACTGGTCTTCCAGGGAACGATCAAAGCGTAGACTGTTTGAGACATTATTTTTAAGGTGGAATATGCGCATGGTGACTGTTGTATTCAATCCCGATGCAATTACTGTGTTTCATCAACACCCCGATAGTCTACACATTACAGAATGCCACCAGATGAGCATCGGAAACTACTACTGGTCTTCCAGGGAACGATCAAAGAATAGACTGTTTGAGACACTACTCCCTTGGAGGAAAGTGCGCATGGTGACTGTTGTATTCAATCCCGACGCAATTTCTGTGTTTCATCAACACTCTGATACTCCACAGATTACAGAATGCCTCCAGATGTGCATCGGAAACTACTACTGGTCTTCCAGGGAACGATCAAAGTTTAGACTATTTGAGACATTACTCCCATGGAGGAAAGTGCGCATGGTGACTGTTGTATTCAATCGCGATGGAATTTCTGTGTTTCATCATTACTCTGATAGTCCACAGAGTACAGAGAGCCTCCAGATGTGCTTCGGAAACTACTACTGGTCTTCCAGAGAACGATCAATGCGTCGACTGTTAGAGACATTACTAAAATGGAGGAAAGTGCGCATGGTGACTGTTGTGTACAATCCCGATGCAATTTCTGTGTTTCATCAACACTCTGATAGTCCACAGATTACAGAATGCCTCCAGATGTTCATCGGAAACTACTACTGGTCTTCCAGGGAACGATCAAAGCGTAGACTGTTTGAGACATTACTCCCATGCAGGAAACTGCGCATGGTGACTGTTGTATTCATTCCCGATGCAATTTCTGTGTTTCATCAACACTCTGATAGTCCACAGATTACAGAATGCCACCAGATGTGCATCGGAAATTACTACTGGTCTTTCAGGGAACGATCAAAGCATAGACTGTTTGAGAATTACTCCCATGGAGGAAACTGCGCATGGAGACTGTTGTATTCAATCCCGATGTAATTTCTGTGTTTCATCAACACTCTGATATTCCACAGATTACAGAATGCCTCCAGATGTTCATCGGAAACTACTACTGGTCTTCCAGGGAGCGATCCAAGCGTAGACTGTTTGAGACTTTACTCCCATGGAGGAATGTGCGCATGGTGACTGTTGTATTCAATCCCGATGCAATTTCTGTGTTTCATCAACACTCTGATAGTCCACAGATTACAGAATGCCGCCAGATGTTCATCGGAAACTATTACTGGTCTTCCAGGGCACGATCAAAGCGTAGACTGTTTGAGACATTACTACCGTTTAGGAAAGTGCGCATGGTGACTGTTGTATTCAATCGCGTTGCAATTTCTGTGTTTCATCAACACTCTGATAGTCCACAGATTACAGAATGCCTCCAGATGTGCATCGGAAACTACTACTGGTCTTCCAGGGAACGATCAAAGCGTAGACTGTTTGAGAAGTTACTCCCATGCAGGAAACTGCGCATGGTGACTGTTGTATTCATTCCCGATGCAATTTCTGTGTTTCATCAACACTCTGATAGTCCACAGATTACAGAATGCCACCAGATGTGCATCGGAAACTACTACTGGTCTTCCAGGGAACGATCAAAGTGTAGACTATTGGAGACATTACTACCGTTTAGGAAAGTGCGCATGGTGACTGTTGTATTCAATCGCGTTGCAATTTCTGTGTTTCATCAACACTCTGATAGTCCACAGATTACAGAATGCCTCCAGATGTGCATCGGAAACTACTACTGGTCTTCCAGGGAACGATCAAAGCGTAGACTATTTGAGACATTACTCCCATGGAGGAAAGTGCGCATGGTGACTGTTGTATTCAATCGCGATGCAATTTCTGTGTTTCATCAACACTCTGATAGTCCACAGATTACAGAATGCCTCCAGATGTTCATCGGAAACTACTACTGGTCTTCCAGGGAACGATCAAAGCGTAGACTATTTGAGACATTACTCCCATGGAGGAAAGTGCGCATGGTGACTGTTGTATTCAATCGCGATGCAATTTCTGTGTTTCATCAACATTCTGATATTCCACAGATTACAGAATGCCTTCAGATGTTCATCGTAAACTGCTACTGGTCTTCCAGGGAACGATCAAAGCGTAGACTGTTTGAGACATTACTCCCATGGAGGACACTGCGCATGCAGACTGTTGTATTCAACCCCGATGTAATTTCTGTCTTTCATCAACACTCTGATAGTCCACAGTGTACAGAAAGCCTCTAGATTTGCAAAGGAAACTACTACTGGTCTTCTGGGGGACGATCAAAGCGTAGACTGTTAGAGACATTACTCCCATGGAGGAAAGTGCGCATGGTGACTGTTGTATTCAATACCGAGACAATTTCTGTGTCTCATCAACACTCTGATAGTCCACAGATTACAGAAAGCCCCCAGATGTGTATCGGAAACTACTACTGGTCTTCCAGGGAACGATCAAAGCGTAGACTCTTTGAGACATTACTTCCATGGAGGAAACTGCGCATGGCGACTGTTGTATTCATTCCCGACGCTATTTCTGTGTTTCATCAACTCTCTGATAGTCCACAGATTACAGAATGCCACCAAATGTGCATCGGATAATACTACTGGTCTTCCAGGGAACGATCAAAGCGTTGACTGTTTGGGACATTACTCCCATGGAGGAAAGTGCGCATGGTGAGTGTTGTATTCAATCGGGATGCAATTTCTGGGTTTCATCAACACTCTGATAGTCCACAGATTACAGAATTCCTCCAGATGTGCATCGGAAACTACTACTGGTCTTCCAGGGAACGATCAAAACGTAGACTGTTTGAGACATTACTTTTATGGAGGAAAGTGCGCATGTTGACTGTTGTATTCAATCCCGATGCAATTTCTGTGTTTCATCAACACTCTGATAGTCCACAGATTACAGAAAGCCCCAGATGTGCATCGGAAACTACTACTGTTCTTCCAGGGAACGATCAAAGCGTAGACTGTTTGAGACATTACTCCCATGGAGGAAAGTGCGCAAGGAGACTGTTGTATTCAACCCCGATGCAATTTCTGTGTTTCATCAACACTCTGATAGTCCACAGTGTATAGAAAGCCTCCAGATGTGCATAGGAAACTACTACTGGTCTTCTGGGGATCGATCAAAGCGTAGACTGTTAGAGAGATTACTCCCATGGAGGAAAGTGCGCATGGTGACTGTTGTATTCAATCCCGATGCAATTACTGTGTTTCATTAACACCCTGATAGTCTACACATTACAGAATGCCACCAGATCTGCATCGGAAACTACCACTGGTCTTCCAGGGAACGATCAAATCGTAGTTTGTTTGAGACATTACTCCCATGGAGGAAAGAGCGCATGGTGACTGTTGTATTCAATCCCAATGCAATTTCTGTGTTTCATCAACACTCTGATAGTCCACAGATTACAGAATGCCTCCAGATGTTCATCGGAAACTACTACTGGTCTTCCAGGGAACGATCAAAGAATAGACTGTTTGAGACACTACTCCCTTGGAGGAAAGTGCGCATGGTGACTGTTGTATTCAATGCCGACGCAATTTCTGAGTTTCATCAACACTCTGATACTCCACAGATTACAGAAAGCCTCCAGATGTGCATAGGAAACTACTACTGGTCTTCCAGGGAACGATCAAAGTGTAGACTATTTGAGACATTACTCCCATGGAGGAAAGTGCGCATGGTGACTGTTGTATTCATTCCCGATGCAATTTCTGTGTTTCATCAACAATCTGATAGTCCACAGATTACAGATTGCCTCCAGATGTTCATCGGAAACTACTACTGGTCTTCCAGGGAACGATCAAAGAATAGACTGTTTGAGACACTACTCCCTTGGAGGAAAGTGCGCATGGTGACTGTTGTATTCAATCCCGACGCAATTTCTGTGTTTCATCAACACTCTGATACTCCACAGATTACAGAATGCCTCCAGATGTGCTTCTGAAACTACTACTGGTCTTCCAGGGAACGATCAAGACGTGGACTGTTAGAGACATTACTAAAATGGAGGAAAGTGCGCATGGTGACTGTTGTGTTCAATCCCGATGCAATTTCTGTGTTTCATCAACACTCTGATAGCCCACATTTACAGAATGTCTCCAGATGTGCATCGGAAACTACTACTGGTCTTCCAGGGAACGATCAAAGCGTAGACAGTTTAGACATTACTCCCATGGAGGATTGTGCGCATGGTGACTGTTGTATTCAATCCCGATGCAATATCTGTGTTTCATCAACACTCTGATACTCCACAGAATACAGAATGCCTCCAGATGTTAATCGGAAACTACTACTGGTCTTCCAGGGAACGATCAAAGCGTAGACTCTTTGAGACATTACTAACTTGGAGGTAAGGGCGCATGGTGACTGTTGTATTCAATCCCGATGCAATTTCTGTGTTTCATCAACACTCTGATAGTCCACAGATTTAGAATGCCTCCAGATGTGCATCGGAAACTACGACTGGTCTTCCAGGGAACGATCAAAGCGTAGACTGTTTGAGACATCACTCCCATGGAGGAAACTGCGCCAGGAGACTGTTGTATTCAACCCCGATAAAATTTCTGTGTTTCATCAACACTCTGATAGTCCACAGTGTACAGAAAGCCTCCAGATGTGCATAGGAAACTACTACTGGTCCTCTGGATAACGATCAAAGCGTAGACTGTTAGAGAGATTACTCCCGTGGAGGAAAGTGCGCATGGTGACTGTTGTATTCAATCCCGATGCAATTACCGTGTTTCATTAACACCCTGATAGTCTACACATTACAGAATGCCACCAGATGTGCATCGGAAACTACTACTGGTCTTCCAGGGATCGATCAAATCGTAGTTTGTTTGAGACATTACTCCCGTGAAGGAAAGTGCGCATGGTGACTGTTGTATTCAATCCGGATGCAATTTCTGTGTTTCATCAACACTCTGATACTACACATTTTACAGAATGCCTCCAGATGTGCATCGAAAACTACTACTGGTCTTCCAGGGAACTATGAAAGCGTAGACTGTTTGAGACATTACTCCAATGGAGGAAAGTGCGCATGGTGACTGTTGTATTCAATCCCGAGGCAATTTCTGTGTTTCATCAACACTCTGATAGTCCATAGATTACAGAATGCCTCCAGATGTTCATCGGAAACTACTACTGGTCTTCCAGGGAACGATAACATTGTAGACTGTTTGAGACATTACTTTTATGGGGGAATGTGCACATGGCGACTGTTGTATTCAATCCCGATGCAATTTCTGTGTTTCATCAACACTCTAATAGTCCACAGATTACAGAAATTCTCCAGATGTGCATCGGAAACTACTACTGGTCTTCCAGGGAACGATCAAAGCGTAGACTGTTTGAGACATTACTCCCTGGAGGAAACTGCGCATGGTGACTGTTGTATTCATTCCCGATGCAATTTCTGTGTTTCATCAACACTCTGATAGTCCACAGATTACAGAATGCCACCAGATGTGCATCGGAAATTACTACTTGTCTTACAGGGAACGATCTAAGCATAGACTGTTTGAGAATTACTCCCATGGAGGAAACTGCGCATGGAGACTGTTGTATTCAATCCCGATGCAATTTCTGTGTTTCATCAACACTCTGATATTCCACAGATTACAGAATGCCTCCAGATGTTCATCGGAAACTACTACTGGTCTTCCAGGGAACGATCCAAGCGTAGACTGTTTGAGACTTTACTCCCATGGAGGAATGTGCGCATGGTGACTGTTGTATTCAATCCCGATGCAATTTCTGTGTTTCATCAACACTCTGATAGTCCACAGATTACAGAATGCCGCCAGATGTTCATCGGAAACTACTACTGGTCTTCCAGGGAACGATCAAAGCGTAGACTGTTCGAGACATACCTCCCGTGGAGGAAAGTGCGCATGGTGACTGTTGTATTCATTCCCGATGCAATTTCTGTGTTTCTTTAACACTCTGATAGTCCACAGATTACAGAATGCCACCAGATGTGCATCGGAAACTACTACTGGTCTTCCAGGGAACGATCAAAGAATAGACTGTTTGAGACACTACTCCCGTGGAGGAAAGTGCGCATGGTGATTGTTGTATTCAATCCCGATGCAATTTCTGTGTTTCATCAACACTCCGATACTCCACAGATTACAGAATGCCTCCAGATGTGCATCGGAAACTACTACTGGTCTTCCAGGGAACGATCAAAGTGTAGACTATTTGAGACATTACTCCCATGGAGGAAAGTGCGCATGGTGACTGTTGTATTCAATCGCGATGCAATTTCTGTGTTTCATCAACACTCTGATAGTACACAGAGTACAGAAAGCCTCCAGATGTTCATCGGAAACTACTACTGGTCTTCCAGGGAACGATCAAAGCGTAGACTGTTTAGACATTACTCCCATGGAGGATAGTGCGCATGGTGACTGTTGTATTCAATCCGGATGCAATTTCTGTGTTTCATCAACACTCTGATAGTCCACATTTACAGAATGCCTTTAGATGTGCATCGGAAACTACTACTGGTCTTCCAGGGAACGATCAAAGCGTAGACTGTTTAGACATTACTCCCATGGAGGATAGTGCGCATGGTGACTGTTGTATTCAATCCCGATGCAATTTCTGTGTTTCATCAACACTCTGATACTCCACAGAATACAGAATGCCTCCAGATGTTAATCGGTAACTACTACTGGTCTTCCAGGGAACGATCAAAGCGTAGACTCTTTGAGACATTACTAACTTGGAGGAAAGTGCGCATGGTGACTGTTGTATTCAATCCCGATGCAATTTCTGTGTTTCATCAACACTCTGATAGTCCACAGATTACAGAAAGCCCCAGATGTGCATCGGAAACTACTACTCTTCTTCCAGGGAACGATCAAAGCGTAGACTGTTTGAGACATCACTCCCATGGAGGAAACTGCGCAAGGAGACTGTTGTATTCAACCCCGATAAAATTTCTGTGTTTCATCAACACTCTGATAGTCCACAGAGTACAGAAAGCCTCCAGATGTGCATCGGAAACTACTACTGGTCTTCCAGGGAACGATCAAAGCGTGGACTCTTAGAGACATTACTAATATGGAGGAAAGTGCGCATGGTGAATTTTGTATTCAATCCCGATGCAATTTCTGTGTTTCATCAACAATCTGATAGTCCACAGATTACAGAATGCCTCCAGATGTTCATCGTAAACTACTACTGGTCTTCCAGGGAACGATCAAATCGTAGTTTGTTTGAGACATTACTCCCGTGGAGGAAAGTGCGCATGGTGACTGTTGTATTCAATCCGGATGCAATTTCTGTGTTTCATCAACACTCTGATACTACACATTTTACAGAATGCCTCCAGATGTGCATCGAAAACTACTACTGGTCTTCCAGGGAACTATGAAAGCGTAGACTGTTTGAGACATTACTCCAATGGAGGAAAGTGCGCATGGTGACTGTTGTATTCAATCCCGAAGCAATTTCTGTGTTTCATCAACACTCTGATAGTCCATAGATTACAGAATGCCTCCAGATGTTCATCGGAAACTACTACTGGTCTTCCAGGGAACGATCAAATCGTAGACTGTTTGAGACATTACTTTTATGCGGGAATGTGCGCATGGCGACTGTTGTATTCAATCCCGATGCACTTTCTGTGTTTCATCAACACTCTAATAGTCCACAGATAACAGAAATTCTCCAGATGTGCATCGGAAACTACTACTGGTCGTACAGTGAACGATCAAAGCATAGACTGTTTGAGAATTACTCCTATGGAGGAAAGTGCGCATGGTGATTGTTGTTTTCAATCCCGATGCAATTTCTGTGTTTCATCAACACTCTAATAGGCCACAGATTACAGAATGCCACCAGATGTGCATCGGAAACTACTACTGGTCTTCCAGGGAACGATCAAAGCGTAGACTGTTCGCGACATACCTCCCGTGGAGGAAAGTGCGCATGGTGACTGTTGTATTCATTCCCGATGCAATTTCTGTGTTTCATCAACATTCTGATAGTCCACAGATTACAGAATGCCTCCAGATGTTCATCGTAAACTACTACTGGTCTTCCAGGGAACGATCAAAACGTAGACTGTTTGAGACATTACTCCCATAGAGGAAACTGCGCATAGTGACTGTTGTATTCATTCCCGATGCAATTTCTGTGTTTCATCAACACTCTGATAGTCCACAGTGTACAGAAAGCCTCCAGATGTGCATAGGAAACTACTACTGGTCTTCTGGGGA
Source organism: Schistocerca gregaria (assembly GCF_023897955.1). Classification (NCBI taxonomy): domain Eukaryota; kingdom Metazoa; phylum Arthropoda; class Insecta; order Orthoptera; family Acrididae; genus Schistocerca; species Schistocerca gregaria. The sequence goes on along the minus strand of NC_064923.1, from coordinate 1,292,584 downwards.
ACGATCAAAGCGTAGACTGTTAGAGAGATTACTCCCATGGAGGAAAGTGCGCATGGTGACTGTTGTATTCAATCCCGATGCAATTACTGTGTTTCATCAACACTCTGATAGTCCACAGATTTTAGAATGCCTCCAGATGTGCATCGGAAACTACGACTGGTCTTCCAGGGAACGATCAAAGCGTAGACTGTTTGAGACATCACTCCCATGGAGGAAACTGCGCCAGGAGACTGTTGTATTCAACCCCGATAAAATTTCTGTGTTTCATCAACACTCTGATAGTCCACAGTGTACAGAAAGCCTCCAGATGTGCATAGGAAACTACTACTGGTCCTCTGGATAACGATCAAAGCGTAGACTGTTAGAGAGATTACTCCCATGGAGGAAAGTGCGCATGGTGACTGTTGTATTCAATCCCGATGCAATTACCGTGTTTCATTAACACCCTGATAGTCTACACATTACAGAATGCCACCAGATGTGCATCGGAAACTACTATTGGTCTTCCAGGGAACGATCAAATCGTAGTTTGATAGAGACATTACTCCCGTGGAGAAAAGTGCGCATGGTGACTGTTGTATTCAATCCGGATGCAATTTCTGTCATTCATCAACACTCTGATACTACACATTTTACAGAATGCCTCCAGATGTGCATCGAAAACTACTACTGGTCTTCCAGGGAACTATGAAAGCGTAGACTGTTTGAGACATTACTCCAATGGAGGAAAGTGCGCATGGTGACTGTTGTATTCAATCCCGAGGCAATTTCTGTGTTTCATCAACACTCTGATAGTCCATAGATTACAGAATGCCTCCAGATGTTCATCGGAAACTACTACTGGTCTACCAGGGAACGATCAAATCGTAGACTGTTTGAGACATTACTTTTATGGGGGAATGTGCACATGGCGACTGTTGTATTCAATCCCGATGCAATTTCTGTGTTTCATCAACACTCTAATAGTCCACAGATTACAGAAATTCTCCAGATGTGCATCGGAAACTACTACTGGTCTTCCAGGGAACGATCAAAGCGTAGACTGTTTGAGACATTACTCCCTGGAGGAAACTGCGCATGGTGACTGTTGTATTCATTCCCGATGCAATTTCTGTGTTTCATCAACACTCTGATAGTCCACAGATTACAGAATGCCACCAGATGTGCATCGGAAATTACTACTGGTCTTACAGGGAACGATCAAAGCATAGACTGTTTGAGAATTACTCCCATGGAGGAAACTGCGCATGGAGACTGTTGTATTCAATCCCGATGCAATTTCTGTGTTTCATCAACACTCTGATATTCCACAGATTACAGAATGCCTAAAGATGTTCATCGGAAACTACTACTGGTCTTCCAGGGAACGATCCAAGCGTAGACTGTTTGAGACTTTACTCCCATGGAGGAATGTGCGCATGGTAACTGTTGTATTCAATCCCGATGCAATTTCTGTGTTTCATCAACACTCTGATAGTCCACAGATTACAGAATGCCGCCAGATGTTCATCGGAAACTACTACTGGTCTTCCATTACCGATCAAAGCGTAGACTGTTTGAGACATTACTACCGTGGAGGAAAGTGCGCATGGTGACTGTTGTATTCAATCCCGTTGTAATTTCTGTGTTTCATCAACACTCTGATAGTCCACAGATTACAGAATGCCACAAAATGTGCATCGGAAAATAATACTGGTCTTCCAGGGAACGATCAAAGCGTTGACTGTTTGGGACATTACTTTTATGGAGGAAAGATCGCATGGTGAGTGTTGTATTCAATCGGGATGCAATTTCTGGGTTTCATCATCACTCTGATAGTTCACAGATTACAGAATGCCACCAGATGTGCATCGGAAACTACTACTGGTCTTCCAGGGAACGATCAAAGCGTAGACTGTTCGAGACATACCTCCCGTGGAGGAAAGTGTGCATGGTGACTGTTGTATTCATTCCCGATGCAATTTCTGTGTTTCTTTAACACTCTGATAGTCCACAGATTACAGAATGCCACCAGATGTGCATCGGAAACTACTACTGGTCTTCCAGGGAACGATCAAAGAATAGACTGTTTGAGACACTACTCCCGTGGAGGAAAGTGCGCATGGTGATTGTTGTATTCAATCCCGATGCAATTTCTGTGTTTCATCAACACTCCGATACTCCACAGATTACAGAATGCCTCCAGATGTGCATCGGAAACTACTACTGGTCTTCCAGGGAACGATCAAAGTGTAGACTATTTGAGACATTACTCCCATGGAGGAAAGTGCGCATGGTGACTGTTGTATTCAATCGCGATGCAATTTCTGTGTTTCATCAACACTCTGATAGTACACAGAGTACAGAAAGCCTCCAGATGTGCATCGGAAACTACTACTGGTCATCCAGGGAACGATCAAAGCGTAGACTGTTTGAGACATTACTCCCATGGAGGAAACTGCGCATGGAGACTGTTGTATTCATCCCCGATGCCATTTCTGTGTTTCATCAACACTCTGATAGTCCACAGTGTACAGAAAGCCTCTAGATGTGCATAGGAAACTACTACTGGTCTTCTGGGGAACGATCAATGCGTAGACTGTTAGAGACATTACTCCCGTGGAGGAAAGTGCGCATGGTGACTGTTGTATTCAATCCCGATGCAATTTCTGTGTTTCATCAACACTCTGATAGCCCACATTTACAGAATGCCTTTAGATGTGCATCGGAAACTACTACTGGTCTTCCAGGGAACGATCAAAGCGTAGACTGTTTAGACATTACTCCCATGGAGGATAGTGCACATGGTGACTGTTGTATTCAATCCCGATGCAATTTCTGTGTTTCATCAACACTCTGATACTCCACAGAATACAGAATACCTCCAGATGTTAATCGGTAACTACTACTGGTCTTCCAGGGAACGATCAAAGCGTAGACTCTTTGAGACATTACTAACTTGGAGGAAAGTGCGCATGGTGACTGTTGTATTCAATCCCGATGCAATTTCTGTGTTTCATCAACACTCTGATAGTCCACAGATTACAGAAAGCCCCAGATGTGCATCGGAAACTACTACTCTTCTTCCAGGGAACGATCAAAGCGTAGACTGTTTGAGACATCACTCCCATGGAGGAAACTGCGCAAGGAGACTGTTGTATTCAACCGCGATAAAATTTCTGTGTTTCATCAACACTCTGATAGTCCACAGTGTACAGAAAGCCTCCAGATGTGCATAGGAAACTACTACTGGTCTTCTGGATAACGATCAAAGCGTAGACTGTTAGAGAGATTACTCCCATGGAGGAAAGTGCGCATGGTGACTGTTGTATTCAATCCCGATGCAATTACTGTGTTTCATTAACACCCTGATAGTCTACACATTACAGAATGCCACCAGATGTGCATCGGAAACTGCTACTGGTCTTCCAGGGAACGATCAAATCGTAGTTTGTTCGAGACATACCGGCCGTGGAGGAAAGTGCGCATGGTGACTGTTGTACTCATTCCCGATGCAATTTCTGTGTTTCTTTAACACTCTGATAGTCCACAGATTACAGAATGTCACCAGATGTGCATCGGAAACTACTACTTGTCTTCCAGGGTAACGATCAAAGAACAGACTGTTTGAGACACTACTCCCGTGGAGGAAACTGCGCATGGTGACTGTTGTATTCAATCCCGATGCAATTCCTGTGTTTCATCAACACTCTGATACTCCACAGATTACAGAATGCCTAAAGATGTGCATCGGAAACTACTACTGGTCTTCCAGGGAACGATCAAAGTGTAGGCTATATGAGACATTACTCCCATTGAAGAAAGTGCGCATGGTGACTGTTTTATTCAATCGCGTTGCAATTTCCGTGTTTCATCAACACTCTGATAGTCCACAGAGTACAGAAAGCCTCCAGATGTGCATCGGAAACTACTACTGGTCTTCCAGGGAACGATCAAAGCGTGGACTCTTAGAGACATTACTGAAATGGAGGAAAGTGCGCATGGTGACTTTTGTATTCAATCCCGATGCAATTTCTGTGTGTCATCAACAATCTGATAGTCCACAGATTACAGAATGCCTCCAGATGTTCATCGTAAACTACTACTGGTCTTCCAGGGATCGATCAAATCGTAGTTTGTTTGAGACATTACTCCCGTGGAGGAAAGTGCGCATGGTGACTGTTGTATTCAATCCGGATGCAATTTCTGTGTTTCATCAACACTCTGATACTACACATTTTACAGAATGCCTCCAGATGTGCATCGAAAACTACTACTGGTCTTCCAGGGAACTATGAAAGCGTAGACTGTTTGAGACATTACTCCAATGGAGGAAAGTGCGCATGGTGACTGTTGTATTCAATCCTGAAGCAATTTCTGTGTTTCATCAACACTCTGATAGTCCATAGATTACAGAATGCCTCCAGATGTTCATCGGAAACTACTACTGGTCTTCCAGGGAACGATCAAATCGTAGACTGTTTGAGACATTACTTTTATGCGGGAATGTGCGCATGGCGAATGTTGTATTCAATCCCGATGAAATTTCTGTGTTTCATCAACACTCTAATAGTCCACAGATAACAGAAATTCTCCAGATGTGCATCGGAAACTACTACTGGTCGTACAGTGAACGATCAAAGCATAGACTGTTTGAGAATTACTCCCATGGAGGAAAGTGCGCATGGTGATTGTTGTATTCAATCCCGATGCAATTTCTGTGTTTCATCAACACTCTAATAGGCCACAGATTACAGAATGCCACCAGATGTGCATCGGAAACTACTACTGGTCTTCCAGGGAACGATAAAAGCGTGGACTGTTCGCGACATACCTCCCGTGGAGGAAAGTGCGCATGGTGACTGTTGTATTCATTCCCGATGCAATTTCAGTGTTTCATCAACATTCTGATAGTCCACAGATTACAGAATGCCTCCAGATGTTCATCGTAAACTACTACTGGTCTTCCAGGTAACGATCAAAACGTAGACTGTTTGAGACATTACTCCCATGGAGGAAACTGCGCATAGTGACTCTTGTATTCATTCCCGATGCAATTTCTGTGTTTCATCAACACTCTGATAGTCCACAGTGTACAGAAAGCCTCCAGATGTGCATAGGAAACTACTACTGGTCTTCTGGGGAACGATCAAAGCGTAGACTGTTAGAGAGATTACTCCCATGGAGGAAAGTGCGCATGGTGACTGTTGTATTCAATCCCGATGCAATTACTGTGTTTCATTAACACCCTGATAGTCTACACATTACAGAATGCCACCAGATGTGCATCGGAAACTACTACTGGTCTTCCAGGGAACGATCAAATCGTTGTTTGTTTGAGACATTACTCCCGTGGAGGAAACTGCGCATGGTGACTGTTGTATTCAATCCGGATGCAATTTCTGTGTTTCATCAACACTCTGATACTACACATTTTACAGAATGCCTCCAGATGTGCATCGAAAACTACTACTGGTCTTCCAGGGAACTATGAAAGCTTAGACTGTTTGAGACATTACTCCAATGGAGGAAAGTGCGCATGGTGACTGTTGTATTCAATCCCGATGCAATTTCTGTGTTTCATCAACACTCTGATAGTCCACAGATTACAGAAAGCCCCAGATGTGCATCGGAAACTACTACTCTTCTTCCAGGGAACGATCAAATCGTAGACTGTTTGAGACATTACTTTTATGGGGTAATGTGCGCATGGCGACTGTTGTATTCAATCTCGATGCAATTTCTGTGTTTCATCAACACTCTAATAGTCCACAGATTACAGAAATTCTCCAGATGTGCATCGGAAACTACTACTGGTCTTCCAGGGAACGATCAAAGCGTAGACTGTTTGAGACATTACTCCCTGGAGGAAACTGCGCATGGTGACTGTTGTATTCATTCCCGATGCAATTTCTGTGTTTCATCAACACTCTGATAGTCCACAGATTACAGAATGCCACCAGATGTGCATCGGAAATTACTACTGGTCTTACAGGGAACGATCAAAGCATAGACTGTTTGAGAATTACTCCCATGGAGGAAACTGCGCATGGAGACTGTTGTATTCAATCCCGATGCAATTTCTGTGTTTCATCAACACTCTGATATTCCACAGATTACAGAATGCCTCCAGATGTTCATCGGAAACTATTACTGGTCTTCCAGGGAACGATCCAAGCGTAGACTGTTTGAGACTTTACTCCCATGGAGGAATGTGCGCATGGTGACTGTTGTATTCAATCCCGATGCAATTTCTGTGTTTCATCAACACTCTGATAGTCCACAGATTACAGAATGCCGCCAGATGTTCATCGGAAACTACTACTGGTCTTCCAGGGAACGATCAAAGCGTAGACTGTTTGAGACATTACTACCGTGGAGGAAAGTGCGCATGGTGACTGTTGTATTCAATCCCGTTGTAATTTCTGTGTTTCATCAACACTCTGATAGTCCACAGATTACAGAATGCCACCAGATGTGCATCGGAAATTACTACTGGTCTTACAGGGAACGATCAAAGCATAGACTGTTTGAGAATTACTCCCATGGAGGAAACTGCGCATGGAGACTGTTGTATTCAATCCCGATGCAATTTCTGTGTTTCATCAACACTCTGATATTCCACAGATTACAGAATGCCTCCAGATGTTCATCGGAAACTACTACTGGTCTTCCAGGGAACGATCCAAGCGTAGACTGTTTGAGACTTTACTCCCATGGAGGAATGTGCGCATGGTGACTGTTGTATTCATTCCCGATGCAATTTCTATGTTTCTTTAACACTCTGATAGTCCACAGATTACAGAATGCCACCAGATGTGCATCGGAAACTACTACTGGTCTTCCAGGGAACGATCAAAGAATAGACTGTTTGAGACACTACTCCCGTGGAGGAAAGTGCGCATGGTGATTGTTGTATTCAATCCCGATGCAATTTCTGTGTTTCATCAACACTCCGATACTCCACAGATTACAGAATAACTCCAGATGTGCATCGGAAACTACTACTGGTCTTCCAGGGAACGATGAAAGTGTAGACTATTTGAGACATTACTCCCATGGAGGAAAGTGCGCATGGTGACTGTTGTATTCAATCGCGATGCAATTTCTGTGTTTCATCAACACTCTGATAGTACACAGAGTACAGAAAGCCTCCAGATGTGCATCGGAAACTACTACTGGTCATCCAGGGAACGATAAAGCGTAGACTGTTTGAGACATTACTCCCATGGAGGAAACTGCGCATGGAGACTGTTGTATTCATCCCCGATGCAATTTCTGTGTTTCATCAACACTCTGATAGTCCACAGTGTACAGAAAGCCTCTAGATGTGCATAGGAAACTACTACTGGTCTTCTGGGGAACGATCAATGCGTAGACTGTTAGAGACATTACTCCCGTGGAGGAAGGTGCGCATGGTGACTGTTGTATTCAATCCCGATGCAATTTCTGTGTTTCATCAACACTCTGATAGTCCACAGATTACAGAATGCCTCCAGATGTTCATCGGAAACTACTACTGGTCTTCCAGGGAACGATCAAAGCGTAGACTGTTTAGACATTACTCCCATGGAGGATAGTGCGCATGGTGACTGTTGTATTCAATCCGGATGCAATTTCTGTGTTTCATCAACACTCTGATAGCCCACATTTACAGAATGCCTTTAGATGTGCATCGGAAACTACTACTGGTCTTCCAGGGAACGATCAAAGCGTAGACTGTTTAGACATTACTCCCATGGAGGATATTGCGCATGGTGACTGTTGTATTCAATCCCGATGCAATTTCTGTGTTTCATCAACACTCTGATACTCCACAGAATACAGAATGCCTCCAGATGTTCATCGTAAACTACTACTGGTCTTCCAGGGAACGATCAAAACGTAGACTGTTAGAGACATTACTCCCATGGAGGAAACTGCGCATAGTGACTGTTGTATTCATTCCCGATGCAATTTCTGTGTTTCATCAACACTCTGATAGTCCACAGTGTACAGAAAGCCTCCAGATGTGCATAGGAAACTACTACTGGTCTTCTGGGGAACGATCAAAGCGTAGACTGTTAGAGAGATTACTCCCATGGAGGAAAGTGCGCATGGTGACTGTTGTATTCAATCCCGATGCAATTACTGTGTTTCATCAACACTCTGATAGTCCACAGATTTTAGAATGCCTCCAGATGTGCATCGGAAACTACGACTGGTCTTCCAGGGAACGATCAAAGCGTAGACTGTTTGAGACATCACTCCCATGGAGGAAACTGCGCCAGGAGACTGTTGTATTCAACCCCGATAAAATTTCTGTGTTTCATCAACACTCTGATAGTCCACAGTGTACAGAAAGCTTCCAGAAAGCCTCCAGATGTGCATAGGAAACTACTACTGGTCCTCTGGATAACGATCAAAGCGTAGACTGTTAGAGAGATTACTCCCATGGAGGAAAGTGCGCATGGTGACTGTTGTATTCAATCCCGATGCAATTACCGTGTTTCATTAACACCCTGATAGTCTACACATTACAGAATGCCACCAGATGTGCAACGGAAACTACTATTGGTCTTCCAGGGAACGATCAAATCGTAGTTTGATTGAGACATTACTCCCGTGGAGAAAAGTGCGCATGGTGACTGTTGTATTCAATCCGGATGCAATTTCTGTCTTTCATCAACACTCTGATACTACACATTTTACAGAATGCCTCCAGATATGCATCGAAAACTACTACTGGTCTTCCGGGGAACTATGAAAGCGTAGACTGTTTGAGACATTACTCCAATGGAGGAAAGTGCGCATGGTGACTGTTGTATTCAATCCCGAGGCAATTTCTGTGTTTCATCAACACTCTGATAGTCCATAGATTACAGAATGCCTCCAGATGTTCATCGGAAACTACTACTGGTCTACCAGGGAACGATCAAATCGTAGACTGTTTGAGACATTACTTTTATGGGGGAATGTGCACATGGCGACTGTTGTATTCAATCCCGATGCAATTTCTGTGTTTCATCAACACTCTAATAGTCCACAGATTACAGAAATTCTCCAGATGTGCATCGGAAACTACTACTGGTCTTCCAGGGAACGATCAAAGCATAGACTGTTTGAGAATTACTCCCATGGAGGAAACTGCGCATGGAGACTGTTGTATTCAATCCCGATGCAATTTCTGTGTTTCATCAACACTCTGATATTCCACAGATTACAGAATGCCTAAAGATGTTCATCGGAAACTACTACTGGTCTTCCAGGGAACGATCCAAGCGTAGACTGTTTGAGACTTTACTCCCATGGAGGAATGTGCGCATGGTGACTGTTGTATTCAATCCCGATGCAATTTCTGTGTTTCATCAACACTCTGATAGTCCACAGATTACAGAATGCCGCCAGATGTTCATCGGAAACTACTACTGGTCTTCCAGGGAAAGATCAAAGCGTAGACTGTTTGAGACATTACTACCGTGGAGGAAAGTGCGCATGGTGACTGTTTATTCAATCCCGTTGTAATTTCTGTGTTTCATCAACACTCTGATAGTCCACAGATTACAGAATGCCACAAAATGTGCATCGGAAAATAATACTGGTCTTCCAGGGAACGATCAAAGCGTTGACTGTTTGGGACATTACTTTTATGGAGGAAAGATCGCATGGTGAGTGTTGTATTCAATCGGGATGCAATTTCTGGGTTTCATCATCACTCTGATAGTTCACAGATTACAGAATGCCACCAGATGTGCATCGGAAACTACTACTGGTCTTCCAGGGAACGATCAAAGCGTAGACTGTTCGAGACATACCTCCCGTGGAGGAAAGTGCGCATGGTGACTGTAGTATTCATTCCCGATGCAATTTCTGTGTTTCTTTAACACTCTGATAGTCCACAGATTACAGAATGCCACCAGATGTGCATCGGAAACTACTACTGGTCTTCCAGGGAACGATCAAAGAATAGACTGTTTGAGACACTACTCCCGTGGAGGAAAGTGCGCATGGTGATTGTTGTATTCAATCCCGATGCAATTTCTGTGTTTCATCAACACTCCGATACTCCACAGATTACAGAATGCCTCCAGATGTGCATCGGAAACTACTACTGGTCTTCCAGGGAACGATCAAAGTGTAGACTATTTGAGACATTACTCCCATGGAGGAAAGTGCGCATGGTGACTGTTGTATTCAATCGCGATGCAATTTCTGTGTTTCATCAACACTCTGATAGTACACAGAGTACAGAAAGCCTCCAGATGTGCATCGGAAACTACTACTGGTCATCCAGGGTACGATCAAAGCGTAGACTGTTTGAGACATTACTCCCATGGAGGAAACTGCGCATGGAGACTGTTGTATTCATCCCCGATGCAATTTCTGTGTTTCATCAACACTCTGATAGTCCACAGTGTACAGAAAGCCTCTAGATGTGCATAGGAAACTACTACTGGTCTTCTGGGGAACGATCAATGCGTAGACTGTTAGAGACATTACTCCCGTGGAGGAAAGTGCGCATGGTGACTGTTGTATTCAATCCCGATGCAATTTCTGTGTTTCATCAACACTCTGATAGTCCACAGATTACAGAATGCCTCCATATGTTCATCGGAAACTACTACTGGTCTTCCAGGGAACGATCAAAGCGTAGACTGTTTAGACATTACTCCCATGGAGGATAGTGCGCATGGTGACTGTTGTATTCAATCCGGATGCAATTTCTGTGTTTCATCAACACTCTGATAGCCCACATTTACAGAATGCCTTTAGATGTGCATCGGAAACTACTACTGGTCTTCCAGGGAACGATCAAAGCGTAGACTGTTTAGACATTACTCCCATGGAGGATAGTGCACATGGTGACTGTTGTATTCAATCCCGATGCAATTTCTGTGTTTCATCAACACTCTGATACTCCACAGAATACAGAATGCCTCCAGATGTTAATCGGTAACTACTACTGGTCTTCCAGGGAACGATCAAAGCGTAGACTCTTTGAGACATTACTAACTTGGAGGAAAGTGCGCATGGTGACTGTTGTATTCAATCCCGATGCAATTTCTGTGTTTCATCAACACTCTGATAGTCCACAGATTACAGAAAGCCCCAGATGTGCATCGGAAACTACTACTCTTCTTCCAGGGAACGATCAAAGCGTAGACTGTTTGAGACATCACTCCCATGGAGGAAACTGCGCAAGGAGACTGTTGTATTCAACCCCGATAAAATTTCTGTGTTTCATCAACACTCTGATAGTCCACAGTGTACAGAAAGCCTCCAGATGTGCATAGGAAACTACTACTGGTCTTCTGGATTACGATCAAAGCGTAGACTGTTAGAGAGATTACTCCCATGGAGGAAAGTGCGCATGGTGACTGTTGTATTCAATCCCGATGCAATTACTGTGTTTCATTAACACCCTGGTAGTCTACACATTACAGAATGCCACCAGATGTGCATCGGAAACTGCTACTGGTCTTCCAGGGAACGATCAAATCGTAGTTTGTTCGAGACATACCGGCCATGGAGGAAAGTGCGCATGGTGACTGTTGTATTCATTCCCGATGCAATTTCTGTGTTTCTTTAACACTCTGATAGTCCACAGATTACAGAATGTCACCAGATGTGCATCGGAAACTACTACTTGTCTTCCAGGGAACGATCAAAGAACAGACTGTTTGAGACACTACTCCCGTGGAGGAAACTGCGCATGGTGACTGTTGTATTCAATCCCGATGCAATTCCTGTGTTTCATCAACACTCTGATACTCCACAGATTACAGAATGCCTAAAGATGTGCATCGGAAACTACTACTGGTCTTCCAGGGAACGATCAAAGTGTAGGCTATATGAGACATTACTCCCATTGAAGAAAGTGCGCATGGTGACTGTTGTATTCAATCGCGTTGCAATTTCCGTGTTTCATCAACACTCTGATAGTCCACAGAGTACAGAAAGCCTCCAGATGTGCATCGGAAACTACTACTGGTCTTCCAGGGAACGATCAAAGCGTGGACTCTTAGAGACATTACTGAAATGGAGGAAAGTGCGCATGGTGACTTTTGTATTCAATCCCGATGCAATTTCTGTGTTTCATCAACAATCTGATAGTCCACAGATTACAGAATGCCTCCAGATGTTCATCGTAAACTACTACTGGTCTTCCAGGGAACGATCAAATCGTAGTTTGTTTGAGACATTACTCCCGTGGAGGAAAGTGCGCATGGTGACTGTTGTATTCAATCCGGATGCAATTTCTGTGTTTCATCAACACTCAGATACTACACATTTTACAGAATGCCTCCAGATGTGCATCGAAAACTACTACTGGTCTTCCAGGGAACTATGAAAGCGTAGACTGTTTGAGACATTACTCCAATGGAGGAAAGTGCGCATGGTGACTGTTGTATTCAATCCCGAAGCAATTTCTGTGTTTCATCAACACTCTGATAGTCCATAGATTACAGAATGAATCCAGATGTTCATCGGAAACTACTACTGGTCTTCCAGGGAACGATCAAATCGTAGACTGTTTGAGACATTACTTTTATGCGGGAATGTGCGCATGGCGAATGTTGTATTCAATCCCGATGCAATTTCTGTGTTTCATCAACACTCTAATAGTCCACAGATAACAGAAATTCTCCAGATGTGCATCGGAAACTACTACTGGTCGTACAGTGAACGATCAGAGCATAGACTGTTTGAGAATTACTCCCATGGAGGAAAGTGCGCATGGTGATTGTTGTATTCAATCCCGATGCAATTTCTGTGTTTCATCAACACTCTAATAGGCCACAGATTACAGAATGCCACCAGATGTGCATCGGAAACTACTACTGGTCTTCCAGGGAACGATAAAAGCGTGGACTGTTCGCGACATACCTCCCGTGGAGGAAAGTGCGCATGGTGACTGTTGTATTCATTCCCGATGCAATTTCTGTGTTTCATCAACATTCTGATAGTCCACAGATTACAGAATGCCTCCAGATGTTCATCGTAAACTACTACTGGTCTTCCAGGGAACGATCAAAACGTAGACTGTTTGAGACATTACTCCCATGGAGGAAACTGCGCATAGTGACTGTTGTATTCATTCCCGATGCAATTTCTGTGTTTCATCAACACTCTGATAGTCCACAGTGTACAGAAAGCCTCCAGATGTGCATAGGAAACTACTACTGGTCTTCTGGGGAACGATCAAAGCGTAGACTGTTAGTGAGATTACTCCCATGGAGGAAAGTGCGCATGGTGACTGTTGTATTCAATCCCGATGCAATTACTGTGTTTCATTAACACCCTGATAGTCTACACATTACAGAATGCCACTAGATGTGCATCGGAAACTACTACTGGTCTTCCAGGGAACGATCAAATCGTTGTTTGTTTGAGACATTACTCCCGTGGAGGAAACTGCGCATGGTGACTGTTGTATTCAATCCGGATGCAATTTCTGTGTTTCATCAACACTCTGATACTACACATTTTACAGAATGCCTCCAGATGTGCATCGAAAACTACTACTGGTCTTCCAGGGAACTATGAAAGCGTAGACTGTTTGAGACATTACTCCAATGGAGGAAAGTGCGCATGGTGTCTGTTGTATTCAATCCCGAGGCAATTTCTGTGTTTCATCAACACTCTGATAGTCCATAGATTACAGAATGCCTCCAGATGTTCATCGGAAATTACTACTGGTCTTCCAGGGAACGATCAAATCGTAGACTGTTTGAGACATTACTTTTATGGGGTAATGTGCGCATGGAGACTGTTGTATTCAATCTCGATGCAATTTCTGTGTTTCATCAACACTCTAATAGTCCACAGATTACAGAAATTCTCCAGATGTGCATCGGAAACTACTACTGGTCTTCCAGGGAACGATCAAAGCGTAGACTGTTTGAGACATTACTCCCTGGAGGAAACTGCGCATGGTGACTGTTGTATTCATTCCCGATGCAATTTCTGTGTTTCATCAACACTCTGATACTCCACAGATTACAGAATGCCACCAGATGTGCATCGGAAATTACTACTGGTCTTACGGGGAACGATCAAAGCATAGACTGTTTGAGAATTACTCCCATGGAGGAAACTGCGCATGGATACTGTTGTATTCAATCCCGATGCAATTTCTGTGTTTCATCAACACTCTGATATTCCACAGATTACAGAATGCCTCCAGATGTTCATCGGAAACTACTACTGGTCTTCCAGGGAACGATCCACGCGTAGACTGTTTGAGACTTTACTCCCATGGAGGAATGTGCGCATGGTGACTGTTGTATTCAATCCCGATGCAATTTCTGTGTTTCATCAACACTCTGATAGTCCACAGATTACAGAATGCCGCCAGATGTTCATCGGAAACTACTACTGGTCTTCCAGGGAACGATCAAAGCGTAGACTGTTTGAGACATTACTACCGTGGAGGAAAGTGCGCATGGTGACTGTTGTATTCAATCCCGTTGTAATTTCTGTGTTTCATCAACACTCTGATAGTCCACAGATTACAGAATGCCACAAAATGTGCATCGGAAAATAATACTGGTCTTCCAGGGAACGATCAAAGCGTTGACTGTTTGGGACATTACTTTTATGGAGGAAAGTGCGCATGGTGAGTGTTGTATTCAATCGGGATGCAATTTCTGGGTTTCATCATCACTCTGATAGTTCACAGATTACAGAATGCCACCAGATGTTCATCGGAAACTACTACTGGTCTTCCAGGGAACGATCAAAGCGTAGACTGTTCGAGACATACCGGCCGTGGAGGAAAGTGCGCATGTTGACTGTTGTATTCAATCCCGATGCAATTACTGTGTTTCATTAACACCCTGATAGTCTACACATTACAGAATGCCACCAGATGTGCATCGGAAACTACTACTGGTCTTCCAGGGAACGATCAAATCGTTGTTTGTTTGAGACATTACTCCCGTGGAGGAAACTGCGCATGGTGACTGTTGTATTCAATCCGGATGCAATTTCTGTGTTTCATCAACACTCTGATACTACACATTTTACAGAATGCCTCCAGATGTGCATCGAAAACTACTACTGGTCATCCAGGGAACGATCAAAGCGTAGACTGTTTGAGACATTACTCCCATGGAGGAAACTGCGCATGGAGACTGTTGTATTCATCCCCGATGCAATTTCTGTGTTTCATCAACACTCTGATAGTCCACAGTGTACAGAAAGCCTCTAGATGTGCATAGGAAACTACTACTGGTCTTCTGGGGAACGATCAATGCGTAGACTGTTAGAGACATTACTCCCGTGGAGGAAGGTGCGCATGGTGACTGTTGTATTCAATCCCGATGCAATTTCTGTGTTTCATCAACACTCTGATAGTCCACAGATTACAGAATGCCTCCAGATGTTCATCGGAAACTACTACTGGTCTTCCAGGGAACGATCAAAGCGTAGACTGTTTAGACATTACTCGCATGGAGGATAGTGCGCATGGTGACTGTTGTATTCAATCCGGATGCAATTTCTGTGTTTCATCAACACTCTGATAGCCCACATTTACAGAATGCCTTTAGATGTGCATCGGAAACTACTACTGGTCTTCCAGGGAACGATCAAAGCGTAGACTGTTTAGACATTACTCCCATGGAGGATAGTGCGCATGGTGACTGTTGTATTCAATCCCGATGCAATTTCTGTGTTTCATCAACACTCTGATACTCCACAGAATACAGAATGCCTCCAGATGTTAATCGGTAACTACTACTGGTCTTCCAGGGAACGATCAAAGCGTAGACTCTTTGAGACATTACCAAGTTGGAGGAAAGTGCGCATGGTGACTGTTGTATTCAATCCCGATGCAATTTCTGTGTTTCATCAACACTCTGATAGTCCACAGATTACAGAAAGCCCCAGATGTGCATCGGAAACTACTACTCTTCTTCCAGGGAACGATCAAAGCGTAGACTGTTTGAGACATCACTCCCATGGAGGAAACTGCGCATGGAGACTGTTGTATTCATCCCCGATGCAATTTCTGTGTTTCATCAACACTCTGATAGTCCACAGTGTACAGAAAGCCTCTAGATGTGCATAGGAAACTACTACTGGTCTTCTGGGGAACGATCAATGCGTAGACTGTTAGAGACATTACTCCCGTGGAGGAAGGTGCGCATGGTGACTGTTGTATTCAATCCCGATGCAATTTCTGTGTTTCATCAACACTCTGATAGTCCACAGATTACAGAATGCCACCAGATGTGCATCGGAAACTGCTACTGGTCTTCCAGGGAACGATCAAATCGTAGTTTGTTCGAGACATACCGGCCGTGGAGGAAAGTGCGCATGTTGACTGTTGTATTCATTCCCGATGCAATTTCTGTGTTTCTTTAACACTCTGATAGTCCACAGATTACAGAATGTCACCAGATGTGCATCGGAAACTACTACTTGTCTTCCAGGGAACGATCAAAGAACAGACTGTTTGAGACACTACTCCCGTGGAGGAAACTGCGCATGGTGACTGTTGTATTCAATCCCGATGCAATTTCTGTGTTTCATCAACACTCTGATACTCCACAGATTACAGAATGCCTAAAGATGTGCATCGGAAACTACTACTGGTCTTCCAGGGAACGATCAAAGTGTAGACTATATGAGACATTACTCCCATTGAAGAAAGTGCGCATGGTGACTGTTGTATTCAATCGCGTTGCAATTTCCGTGTTTCATCAACACTCTGATAGTCCACAGAGTACAGAAGGCCTCCAGATGTGCATCGGAAACTACTACTGGTCTTCCAGGGAACGATCAAAGCGTGGACTCATAGAGACATTACTAAAATGGAGGAAAGTGCGCATGGTGACTTTTGTATTCAATCCCGATGCAATTTCTGTGTTTCATCAACAATCTGATAGTCCACAGATTACAGAATGCGTCCAGATGTTCATCGTAAACTACTACTGGTCTTCCAGGGAACGATCAAATCGTAGTTTGTTTGAGACATTACTCCCGTGGAGGAAAGTGCGCATGGTGACTGTTGTATTCAATCCGGATGCAATTTCTGTGTTTCATCAACACTCTGATACTACACATTTTACAGAATGCCTCCAGATGTGCATCGAAAACTACTACTGGTCTTCCAGGGAACTATGAAAGCGTAGACTGTTTGAGACATTACTCCCATGGAGGAAAGTGCGCATGGTGACTGTTGTATTCTATACCGATGCAATTACTGTGTTTCATTAACACCCTGATAGTCTACACATTACAGAATGCCACCAGATGTGCATCGGAAACTACTACTGGTCTTCCAGGGAACGATCAAATCGTTGTTTGTTTGAGACATTACTCCCGTGGAGGAAAGTGCGCATGGTGACTGTTGTATTCAATACGGATGCAATTTCTGTGTTTCATCAACACTCTGATACTACACATTTTACAGAATGCCTCCAGATGTGCATCGAAAATTACTACTGGTCTTCCAGGGAACTATGAAAGCGTAGACTGTTTGAGACATTACTACAATGGAGGAAAGTGCGCATGGTGACTGTTGTATTCAATCCCGATGCAATTTCTGTGTTTCATCAACACTCTGATAGTCCATAGATTACAGAATGCCTCCAGATATTCATCGGAAACTACTACTGGTCTTCCAGGGAACGATCAAATCGTAGACTGTTTGAGACATTACTTTTATGGGGGAATGTGCGCATGGCGACTGTTGTATTCAATCCCGATGCAATTTCTGTGTTTCATCAACACTCTAATAGTCCACAGATTACAGAAATTCTCCAGATGTGCATCGGAAACTACTACTGGTCTTACAGTGAACGATCAAAGCAGAGACTGTTTGAGAATTACTCCCATGGAGGAAAGTGCGCATGGTGATTGTTGTATTCAATCCCGATGCAATTTCTGTGTTTCATCAACACTCTGATAGGCCACAGATTACAGAATGCCACCAGATGTGCATCGGAAACTACTACTGGTCTTCCAGGGAACGATCAAAGCGTAGACTGTTTGAGACATTTCTCCCGTGGAGGAAAGTGCGCATGGTGACTGTTGTATTCAATCCCGATGCAATTTCTGTGTTCCATCAACAATCTGATACTCCACAGAATTCAGAATGCCTCCAGATGTTAATCGGAAACTACTACTGGTCTTCCAGGGAACGATCAAAGCGTAGACTCTTTGAGACATTACTAACATGGAGGAAAGTGCGCATGGTGACTGTTGTATTCAATCCCGATGCAATTTCTGTGTTTCATCAACACTCTGATAGTCCACAGATTACAGAATGCCTCCAGATGTTCATCGGAAACTTCTACTGGTCTTCCAGGGAACGATCAAAGCGTAGACTGTTTGAGAAATTACTACTGTGGAGGAAAGTGCGCATGGTGACTGTTGTATTCAATCCCGTTGCATTTTCTGTGTTTCATCAACACTCTGATAGTCCACAGATTACTGAATGCCTCCAGATGTGCATCGGAAACTACTACTGGTCTTCCAGGGAACGATCAAAGCGTAGACTGTTTGAGACATTACTCCCATGGAGGAAAGTGCGCATGGTGACTGTTGTATTCAATCCCGATGCAATTTCTGTGTTTCATCAACATTCTGATAGTCCACAGATTACAGAATGCCTCCAGATGTTCATCGTAAACTGTTACTAGTCTTCCAGGGAACGATCAAAGCGTAGACTGTTAGAGACATTACTCCCATGGAGCAAAGTGAGCATGGTGACTGTTGTAATCAATCCCGATGCAATTCCTGTGTTTCATCAACACTCTGATAGTCCACAGATTACAGAATGCCTCCAGATGTTTATCGGAAACTACTACCGGTCTTACAGGAAACGATCAAAGCGTAAACTGTTTAAGACATTACTCCCATGGAGGAAAGTGCGCATGGTGACTGTTGTATTCAATCCGGATGCAATTTCTGTGTTTCATCAACACTCTGATAGCCCACATTTACAGAATGCCTCCAGATGTGCATCGGAAACTACTACTGGTCTTCCGTGGAACGATCAAAGCGTAGACTGTTTAGACAATTCTCCCATGGAGGATAGTGCGCATGGTGACTGTTGTATTCAATCCCGATGCAATATCTGTGTTTCATCAACACTCTGATACTCCACAGAATACAGAATGCCTCCAGATGTTAATCGGAAACTACTACTGGTCTTCCAGGGAACGATCAAAGCGTAGACTCTTTGAGACATTACTAACTTGGAGGAAAGTGCGCATGGTGACTGTTGTATTCAATCCCGATGCAATTTCTGTGTTTCATCAACACTCTGATAGTCCACAGATTACAGAAAGCCCCAGATGTGCATCGGAAACTACTACTCTTCTTCCAGGGAACGATCAGAGCGTAGACCGTTTGAGACATCACTCCCATGGAGGAAACTGCGCAAGGAGACTGTTGTACTCAACCCCGATAAAATTTCTGTGTTTCATCAACACTCTGATAGTCCACAGTGTACAGAAAGCCTCCAGATGTGCATAGGAAACTACTACTGGTCTTCTGGATAACGATCAAAACGTAGACTGTTAGAGAGATTACTCCCATGGAGGAAAGTGCGCATGGTGACTGTTGTATTCAATCCCGATGCAATTACTGTGTTTCATTAACACCCTGATAGTCTACACATTACAGAATGCCACCAGATGTGCATCGGAAACTGCTACTGGTCTTCCAGGGAACGATCAAATCGTAGTTTGTTCGAGACATACCTGCCGTGGAGGAAAGTGCGCATGGTGACTGTTGAATTCATTCCCGATGCAATTTCTGTGTTTCTTTAACACTCTGATAGTCCACAGATTACAGAATGTCACCAGATGTGCATCGGAAACTACTACTTGTCTTCCAGGGAACGATCAAAGAACAGACTGTTTGAGACACTACTCCCGTGGAGGAAACTGCGCATGGTGACTGTTGTATTCAATCCCGATGCAATTTCTGTGTTTCATCAACACTCTGATACTCCACAGATTACAGAATGCCTAAAGATGTGCATCGGAAACTACTACTGGTCTTCCAGGGAACGATCAAAGTGTAGACTATTTGAGACATTACTCCCATTGAAGAAAGTGCGCATGGTGACTGTTGTATTCAATCGCGTTGCAATTTCCGTGTTTCATCAACACTCTGATAGTCCACAGAGTACAGAAAGCCTCCAGATGTGCATCGTAAACTACTACTGGTCTTCCAGGGAACGATCAAATCGTAGTTTGTTTGAGACATTACTCCCGTGGAGGAAAGTGCGCATGGTGACTGTTGTATTCAATCCGGATGCAATTTCTGTGTTTCATCAACACTCTGATACTACACATTTTACAGAATGCCTCCAGATGTGCATCGAAAACTACTACTGGTCTTCCAGGGAACTATGAAAGCGTAGACTGTTTGAGACATTACTCCAATGGAGGAAAGTGCGCATGGTGACTGTTGTATTCAATCCCGAAGCAATTTCTGTGTTTCATCAACACTCTGATAGTCCATAGATTACAGAATGCCTCCAGATGTTCATCGGAAACTACTACTGGTCTTCCAGGGAACGATCAAATCGTAGACTGTTTGAGACATTACTTTTATGCGGGAATGTGCGCATGGCGACTGTTGTATTCAATCCCGATGGAATTTCTGTGTTTCATCAACACTCTAATAGTCCACAGATAACAGAAATTCTCCAGATGTGCATCGGAAACTACTACTGGTCGTACAGTGAACGATCAAAGCATAGACTGTTTGAGAATTACTCCCATGGAGGAAAGTGCGCATGGTGATTGTTGTATTCAATCCCGATGCAATTTCTGTGTTTCATCAACACTCTAATAGGCCACATATTACAGAATGCCACCAGATGTGCATCGGAAACTACTACTGGTCTTCCAGGGAACGATCAAAGCGTAGACTGTTCGAGACATACCTCCCGTGGAGGAAAGTGCGCATGGTGACTGTTGTATTCATTCCCGATGCAATTTCTGTGTTTCATCAACATTCTGATAGTCCACAGATTACAGAATGCCTCCAGATGTTCATCGTAAACTACTACTGGTCTTCCAGGGAACGATCAAAACGTAGACTGTTTGAGACATTACTCCCATGGAGGAAACTGCGCATAGTGACTGTTGTATTCATTCCCGATGCAATTTCTGTGTTTCATCAACACTCTGATAGTCCACAGTGTACAGAAAGCCTCCAGATGTGCATAGGAAACTACTACTGGTCTTCTGGGGAACGATCAAAGCGTAGACTGTTAGAGAGATTACTCCCATGGAGGAAAGTGCGCATGGTGACTGTTGTATTCAATCCCGATGCAATTACTGTGTTTCATTAACACCCTGATAGTCTACACATTACAGAATGCCACCAGATGTGCATCGGAAACTACTACTGGTCTTCCAGGGAACGATCAAATCGTTGTTTGTTTGAGACATTGCTCCCGTGGAGGAAAGTGCGCATGGTGACTGTTGTATTCAATACGGATGCAATTTCTGTGTTTCATCAACACTCTGATACTACACATTTTACAGAATGCCTCCAGATGTGCATCGAAAATTACTACTGGTCTTCCAGGGAAATATGAAAGCGTAGACTGTTTGAGACATTACTCCAATGGAGGAAAGTGCGCATGGTGACTGTTGTATTCAATCCCGATGCAATTTCTGTGTTTCATCAACACTCTGATAGTCCATAGATTACAGAATGCCACCAGATGTGCATCGGAAACTACTACTGGTCTTCCAGGGAACGATCAAAGCGTAGACTGTTCGAGATATACCTCCCGTGGAGGAAAGTGCGCATGGTGACTGTTGTATTCATTCCCGATGCAATTTCTGTGTTTCATCAACACTCTAATAGTCCACAGATTACAGAAATTCTCCAGATGTGCATCGGAAACTACTACTGGTCTTACAGTGAACGATCAAAGCAGAGACCGTTTGAGAATTACTCCCATGGAGGAAAGTGCAAATGGTGATTGTTGTATTCAATCCCGATGCAATTTCTGTGTTTCATCAACACTCTGATAGGCCACAGATTACAGAATGCCACCAGATGTGCATCGGAACCTACTACTGGTCTTACAGTGAACGATCAAAGCAGAGACTGTTTGAGAATTACTCCCATGGAGGAAAGTGCGCATGGTGATTGTTGTATTCAATCCCGATGCAATTTCTGTGTTTCATCAACACTCTGATAGGCCACAGATTACAGAAGGCCACCAGATGTGCATCGGAAACTACTACTGGTCTTCCAGGGAACGATCAAAGCGTAGACTGTTCGAGATATACCTCCCGTGGAGGAAAGTGCGCATGGTGACTGTTGTATTCATTCCCGATGCAATTTCTGTGTTTCTTTAACACTCTGATAGTCCACAGATTACAGAATGCCACCAGATGTGCATCGGAAACTTCTACTGGTCTTCCAGGGAACGATCAAAGCGTAGACTGTTTGAGACATTACTCCCATGGAAGCAACTGCGCATGGAGACTGTTGTATTCATCCCCGATGCAATTTCTGTGTTTCATCAACACTCTGATAGTCCACAGTGTACAGAAAGCCGCTGGATGTGCATAGGAAACTACAACTGGTCTTCTGGGGAACGATCAAAGCGTAGACTGTTAGAGACATTTCTCCCGTGGAGGAAAGTGCGCATGGTGACTGTTGTATTCAATCCCGATGCAATTTCTGTGTTTCATCAACACTCTGATACTCCACAGAATACAGAATGCCTCCAGATGTTAATCGGAAACTACTACTGGTCTTCCAGGGAACGATCAAAGCGTAGACTCTTTGAGACATTACTAACATGGAGGAATGTGCGCATGGTGACTGTTGTATTCAATCCCGATGCAATTTCTGTGTTTCATCAACACTCTGATAGTCCACAGATTACAGAATGCCGCCAGATGTTCATCGGAAACTTCTACTGGTCTTCCAGGGAACGATCAAAGCGTAGACTGTTTGAGACATTACTACCGTGGAGGAAAGTGCGCATGGTGACTGTTGTATTCAATCCCGTTGCATTTTCTGTGTTTCATCAACACTCTGATAGTCCACAGATTACAGAATGCCTCCAGATGTGCATCGGAAACTACTACTGGTCTTCCAGGGAACGATCAAAGCGTAGACTGTTTGAGACATTACTCCCATGGAGGAAAGTGCGCATGGTGACTGTTGTATTCAATCCCGTTGCAATTTCTGTGTTTCATCAACATTCTGATAGTCCACAGATTACAGAATGCCTCCAGATGTTCATCGTAAACTACTACTGGTCTTCCAGGGAACGATCAAAGCTTAGACTGTTAGAGACATTACTCCCATGGAGCAAAGTGAGCATGGTGACTGTTGTATTCAATCCCGATGCAATTTCTGTGTTTCATCAACACTCTGATAGTCCACAGATTACAGAATGCCTCCAGATGTTTATCGGAAACTACTACTGGTCTTACAGGGAACGATCAAAGCGTAAACTGTTTAAGACATACTCCCATGGAGGAAAGTGAGCATGGTGACTGTTGTATTCAATCCGGATGCAATTTCTGTGTTTCATCAACACTCTGATAGCCCACATTTACAGAATGCCTCCAGATGTGCATCGGAAACTACTACTGGTCTTCCGTGGAACGATCAAAGCGTAGACTGTTTAGACATTACTCCCATGGAGGATAGTGCGCATGGTGACTGTTGTATTCAATCCCGATGCAATATCTGTGTTTCATCAACACTCTGATACTCCACAGAATACAGAATGCCTCCAGATGTTAATCGGAAACTACTACTGGTCTTCCAGGGAACGATCAAAGCGTAGACTCTTTGAGACATTACTAAATTGGAGGAAAGTGCGCATGGTGACTGTTGTATTCAATCCCGATGCAATTTCTGTGTTTCATCAACACTCTGATAGTCCACACATTACAGAATGCCTCCAGATGTGCATCGGAAACTACGACTGGTCTTCCAGGGAACGATCAAAGCGTAGACTGTTAGAGACATTACTCCCATGGAGGAAAGTGCGCATGGTGACTGTTGTATTCAATCCCGATGCAATTTCTGTGTTTCATCAACACTCTGATAGTCCACAGATTACAGAATGCCTCCAGATGTTCATCGGAAACAAATACTGGTCTTCCAGGGAACGATCAAAGCGTAAACTGTTTGAGACATTACTCCCATGGAGGAAAGTGCGCATGGTGACTGTTGTATTCAATCCCGATGCAATTTCTGTGTTTCATCAACACTCTGATAGTCCACAGATTACAGAAAGCCCCAGATGTGCATCGGAAACTACTACTGTTCTTCCAGGGAACGATCAAAGCGTAGACTGTTTGAGACATCACTCCCATGGAGGAAACTGCGCAAGGAGACTGTTGTATTCAACCCCGATGCAATTTCTGTGTTTCATCAACACTCTGATAGTCCACAGTGTACAGAAAGCCTCCAGATGTGCATAGGAAACTACTACTGGTCTTCTGGATAACGATCAAAGCGTAGACTGTTAGAGAGATTACTCCCATGGAGGAAAGTGCGCATGGTGACTGTTGTATTCAATCCCGATGCAATTACTGTGTGTCATTAACACCCTGATAGTCTACACATTACAGAATGCCACCAGATGTGCATCGGAAACTGCTACTGGTCTTCCAGGGAACGATCAAATCGTAGTTTGTTCGAGACATACTTCCCGTGGAGGAAAGTGCGCATGGTGACTGTTGTATTCATTCCCGATGCAATTTCTGTGTTTCTTTAACACTCTGATAGTCCACAGATTACAGAATGTCACCAGATGTGCATCGGAAAGTACTACTGGTCTTCCAGGGAACGATCAAAGAACAGACTGTTTGTGACACTACTCCCGTGGAGGAAACTGCGCATGATGACTGTTGTATTCAGTCCCGATGCAATTTCAGTGTTTCATCAACACTCTGATACTCCACAGATTACAGAATGCCTCCAGATGTGCATCGGAAACTACTACTGGTCTTCCAGGGAACGATCAAAGTGTAGACTATTTGAGACAATACTCCCATGGAAGAAAGTGCGCATGGTGATGTTGTATTCAATCGCGTTGCAATTTCTGTGTTTCATCAACACTCTGATAGTCCACAGAGTACAGAAAGCCTCCAGATGTGCATCGGAAACTACTACTGGTCTTCCAGGGAACGATCAAAGCGTGGACTCTTAGAGACATTACTAAAATGGAGGATAGTGCGCATGGTGACTTTTGTATTCAATCCCGATGCAATTTCTGTGTTTCATCAACATTCTGATAGTCCACAGATTACAGAATGCCTCCAGATGTTCATCGTGAACTACTACTGGTCTTCCAGGGAACGATCAAAGCGTAGACTGTTAGAGACATTACTCCCATGGAGGAAACTGCGCAAGGAGACTGTTGTATTCAACCCCGATGAAATTTCTGTGTTTCATCAACACTCTGATAGTCCACAGTGTACAGAAAGCCTCCAGATGTGCATCGGAAACTACTACTGGTCTTCTGGGGAACGATCAAAGCGTAGACTGTTAGAGAGATTACTCCCATGGAGGAAAGTGCGCATGGTGACTGTTGTATTCAATCCGGATGCAATTTCTGTGTTTCATCAACACTCTGATACTACACATTTTACAGAATGCCTCCAGATGTGAATCGAAAACTACTACTGGTTTTCCAGGGAACTATGAAAGCGTAGACTGTTTGAGACATTACTCCAATGGAGGAAAGTGCGCATGGTGACTGTTGTATTCAATCCCGATGCAATTTCTGTGTTTCATCAACACTCTGATAGTCCATAGATTACAGAAAGCCTCCAGATGTTCATCGGAAACTACTACTGGTCTTCCAGGGAACGATCAAATCGTAGACTGTTTGAGACATTACTTTTATGGGGGAATGTGCGCATGGCGACTGTTGTATTCAACCCCGATGCAATTTCTGTGTTTCATCAACACTCTAATAGTCCACAGATTACAGAAATTCTCCAGATGTGCATCGGAAACTACTACTGGTCTTACAGTGAACGATCAAAGCATAGACTGTTTGAGAATTACTCCCATGGAGGAAAGTGCGCATGGTGATTGTTGTATTCAATCCCGATGCAATTTCTGTGTTTCATCAACACTCTTATAGGCCACAGATTACAGAATGCCACCAGATGTGCATCGGAAACTACTACTGGTCTTCCAGGGAACGATCAAAGCGTAGACTGTTCGAGACATACCTCCCGTGGAGGAAAGTGCGCATGGTGACTGTTGTATTCATTCCCGATGCAATTTCTGTGTTTCTTTAACACTCTGATAGTCCACAGATTACAGAATGCCACCAGATGTGCATCGGAAACTACTACTGGTCTTCCAGGGAACGATCAAAACGTAGACTGTTTGAGACATTACTCCCATGGAGGAAACTGCGCATGGAGACTGTTGTATTCATCCCCGATGCAATTTCTGTGTTTCATCAACACTCTGATAGTCCACAGTGTACAGAAAGCCTCTGGATGTGCATAGGAAACTACTACTGGTCTTCTGGGGAACGATCAAAGCGTAGACTCTTAGAGACATTACTCCCGTGGAGGAAAGTGCGCATGGTGACAGTTGTATTCAATCCCGATGCAATTTCTGTGTTTCATCAACACTCTGATACTCCACAGAATACAGAATGCCTCCAGATGTTAATCGGAAACAACTACTGGTCTTCCAGGGAACGATCAAAGCGTAGACTCTTTGAGACATTACTAACATGGAGGAGAGTGCCCATGGTGACTGTTGTATTCAATCCCGATGCAATTTCTGTGTTTCATCAACACTCTGATAGTCCACAGATTACAGAATGCCGCCAGATGTTCATCGGAAACTACTACTGGTCTTCCAGGGAACGATCAAAGCGTAGACTGTTTGAGACATTACTACCGTGGAGGAAAGTGCGCATGGTGACTGTTGTATTCAATCCCGTTGCAATTTCTGTGTTTCATCAACACTCTGATAGTCCACAGATTACAGAATGCCTCCAGATGTGCATCGGAAACTACTACTGGTCCTCCAGGGAACGATCAAAGCGTAGACTGTTTGAGACATTACTCCCATGGAGGAAAGTGCGCATGGCGACTGTTGTATTCAATCCCGATGCATTTTCTGTGTTTCATCAACATTCTGATAGTCCACAGATTACAGAATGCCTCCAGATGTTCATCGTAAACTACTACTGGTCTTCCAGGGAACGATCAAAGCGTAGACTGTTTCAGACATTACTCCCATGGAGGACACTGCGCATGCAGACTCTTGTATTCAACCCCGATGCAATTTCTGTCTTTCATCAACACTCTGATAGTCCACAGTGTACAGAAAGCCTCTAGATTTGCATCGGAAACTACTACTGGTCTTCTGGGGAACGATCAAAGCGTAGACTGTTAGAGACATTACTCCCATGGAGGAAAGTGCGCATGGTGACAGCTGTATTCAATCCCGATGCAATTTCTGTGTTTCATCAACACTCTGATACTCCACAGAATACAGAAAGCCTCCAGATGTTAATCGGAAACTACTACTGGTCTTCCAGGGAACGGTCAAAGCGTAGACTCTTTGAGACATTACTAACATGGAGGAGAGTGCGCATGGTGACTGTTGTATTCAATCCCGATGCAATTTCTGTGTTTCATCAACACTCTGATAGTCCACAGATTACAGAATGCCGCCAGATGTTCATCGGAAACTACTACTGGTCTTCCAGGGAACGATCAAAGCGTAGACTCTTTGAGACATTACTAGCGTGGAGGAAAGTGCGCATGGTGACTGTTGTATTCAATCCCGTTGCAATTTCTGTGTTTCATCAACACTCTGATAGTCCACAGATTACAGAATGCCTCCAGATGTGCATCGGAAACTACTACTGGTCTTCCAGGGAGCGATCAAAGCGTAGACTATTTGAGACATTACTCCCATGGAGGAAAGTGCGCATGGTGACTGTTGTATTCAATCCCGATGCAATTTATGTGTTTCATCAACATTCTGATAGTCCACAGACTACAGAATGCCTCCAGATGTTCATCGTAAACTGCTACTGGTCTTCCAGGGAACGATCAAAGCGTAGACTGTTTCAGACATTACTCCCATGGAGGACACTGCGCATGCAGACTCTTGTATTCAACCCCGATGCAATTTCTGTCTTTCATCAACTCTCTGAATGTCTACAGTGTACAGAAAGCCTCTTGATAAGCATAGGAAATTACTACTGGGCTTCTGGGGAACGATCAAAGCGTAGACTGTTAGAGACATTACTCCCATGGAGGAAACTGCGCATGGCGACTGTTGTATTCATTCCCGACGCAATTTCTGTGTTTCATCAACTCTCTGATAGTCCACAGATTACAGAATGCCACTAAATGTGCATCGGAAAATACTACTGGTCTTCCAGGGAACGATCAAAGCGTTGACTGTTTGGGACATTACTCCCATGAAGGAAAGTGCGCATGGTGAGTGTTGTATTCAATCGGTATGCAATTTCTGGGTTTCATCATCACTCTGATAGTCCACAGATTACAGAATGCCACCAGATGTGCATCGGAAACTATCACTGGTCTTCCAGGGAACGATCAAAGCGTAGACTGTTTGAGACATACCTCCCGTGGAGGAAAGTGCGCATGGTGACTGTTGTAATCATTCCCGATGCAATTTCTGTATTTCTTTAACACTCTGATAGTCCACAGATTACAGAATGCCACCAGATGTGCATCGGAAACTACTACTGGTCTTCCAGGGAACGATCAAAGAATAGACTGTTTGAGACACTACTCCCGTGGAGGAAAGTGCGCATGGTGACTGTTGTATTCAATCCCGATGCAATTTCTGTGTTTCATCAACACTCTGATACTCCACAGATTACAGAATGCCTCCAGATGTGCATCGGAAACTACTACTGGTCTTCCAGGGAACGATAAAAGTGTAGACTATTTGAGACATTACTCCCATGGAGTAAAATGCGCATGGTGACTGTTGTATTCAATCGCGATGGAATTTCTGTGTTTCATCAACACTCTGATAGTACACAGAGTACAGAAAGCCTCCAGATGTGCATCGGAAACTACTACTGGTCATCCAGGGAACGATCAAAGCGTAGACTGTTTGAGACATTACTCCCATGGAGGAAACTGCGCATGGAGACTGTTGTATTCATCCCCGATGCAATATCTGTGTTTCATCAACACTCTGATAGTCCACAGTGTACAGAAAGCCTCTAGATTTGCATCGGAAACTACTACTGGTCTTCTGGGGAACGATCAAAGCGTAGACTGTTAGAGACATTACTCCCATGGAGGAAAGTGCGCATAATGACAGCTGTATTCAATGCCGATGCAATTTCTGTGTTTCATCAACACTCTGATACTCCACAGAATACAGAAAGCCTCCAGATGTTAATCGGAAACTACTACTGGTCTTCCAGGGAACGATCAAAGCGTAGACTCTTTGAGACATTACTAACATGGAGGAGAGTGCGCATGGTGACTGTTGTATTCAATCCCGATGCAATTTCTGTGTTTCATCAACACTCTGATAGTCCACAGATTACAGAATGCCGCCAGATGTTCATCGGAAACTACTACTGGTCTTCCAGGGAACGATCAAAGCGTAGACTCTTTGAGACATTACTAGCGTGGAGGAAAGTGCGCATGGTGACTGTTGTATTCAATCCCGTTGCAATTTCTGTGTTTCATCAACACTCTGATAGTCCACAGATTACAGAATGCCTCCAGATGTGCATCGGAAACTACTACTGGTCTTCCAGGGAGCGATCAAAGCGTAGACTATTTGAGACATTACTCCCATGGAGGAAAGTGCGCATGGTGACTGTTGTATTCAATCCCGATGCAATTTCTGTGTTTCATCAACATTCTGATAGTCCACAGACTACAGAATGCCTCCAGATGTTCATCGTAAAATGCTACTGGTCTTCCAGGGAACGATCAAAGCGTAGACTGTTTCAGACATTACTCCCATGGAGGACACTGCGCATGCAGACTCTTGTATTCAACCCCGATGCAATTTCTGTCTTTCATCAACACTCTGAATGTCTACAGTGTACAGAAAGCCTCTAGATTTGCATAGGAAATTACTACTGGGCTTCTGGGGAACGATCAAAGCGTAGACTGTTAGAGACATTACTCCCATGGAGGAAACTGCGCATGGCTACTGTTGTATTCATTCCCGATGCAATTTCTGTGTTTCATCAACTCTCTGATAGTCCACACATTACAGAATGCCACTAAATGTGCATCGGAAAATACTACTGGTCTTCCAGGGAACGATCAAAGCGATGACTGTTTGGGACATTACTCCCATGGAGGAAAGTGCGCATGGTGAGTGTTGTATTCAATCGGGATGCAATTTCTGGGTTTCATCATCACTCTGATGGTCCACAGATTACAGAATGCCACCAGATGTGCATCGGAAACTATCACTGGTCTTCCAGGGAACGATCAAAGCGTAGACTGTTTGAGACATACCTCCCGTGGAGGAAAGTGCGCATGGTGACTGTTGTAATCATTCCCGATGCAATTTCTGTGTTTCTTTAACACTCTGATAGTCCACAGATTACAGAATGCCACCAGATGTGCATCGGAAACTACTACTGGTCTTCCAGGGAACGATCAAAGAATAGACTGTTTGAGACACTACTCCCGTGGAGGAAAGTGCGCATGGTGACTGTTGTATTCAATCCCGATGCAATTTCTGTGTTTCATCAACACTCTGATACTCCACAGATTACAGAATGCCTCCAGATGTGCATCGGAAACTACTACTGGTCTTCCAGGGAACGATCAAAGCGTAGACTGTTCGAGACATACCTCCCGTGGAGGAAAGTGCGCATGGTGACTTTTGTATTCATTCCCCATGCAATTTCTGTGTTTCTTTAACACTCTGATAGTCCACAGATTACAGAATGCCACCAGATGTGCATCGGAAACTACTACTGGTCTTCCAGGGAACGATCAAAGCGTAGACTGTTTGAGACATTACTCCCATGGAGGAAACTGCGCATGGAGACTGTTGTATTCATCCCCGATGCAATTTCTGTGTTTCATCAACACTCTGATAGTCCACAGTGTACAGAAAGTCTCTGGATGTGCATAGGAAACTACTACTGGTCTTCTGGGGAACGATCAAAGCGTAGACTGTTAGAGACATTACTCCCGTGGAGGAAAGTGCGCATGGTGACTGTTGTATTCAATCCCGATGCAATTTCTGTGTTTCATCAACACTCTGATACTCCACAGAATACAGAATGCCTCCAGATGTTAATCGAAAACTACTACTGGTCTTCCAGGGAACGATCAAAGCGTAGACTCTTTGAGACATTACTCCCATGGAGGACACTGCGCATGGAGACTCTTGTATTCAACCCCGATGCAATTTCTGTCTTTCATCAACACTCTGATAGTCCACAGTGTACAGAAAGCCTCTAGATGTGCATAGGAAACTACTACTGGTCTTCTGGGGAACGATCAAAGCGTAGACTGTTAGAGACATTACTCCCATGGAGGAAAGTGCGCATGGTGACTGTTGTATTCAATCCCGATGCAATTTCTGTGTTTCATCAACACTCTGATACTCCACAGATTATAGAATGCCGCCAGATGTTCATCGGAAACTACTATTGGTCTTCCAGGGAACGATCAAAGCGTAAACTGTTTGAGACATTACTCCCATGGAGGAAAGTGCGCATGGTGACTGTTGTATTCAATCCCGATGCAATTTCTGTGTTTCATCAACACTCTGATAGTCCACAGATTACAGAAAGCCCCAGATGTGCATCGGAAACTACTACTGTTCTTCCAGGGAACGATCAAAGCGTAGACTGTTTGAGACATCACTCCCGTGGAGGAAACTGCGCAAGGAGACTGTTGTATTCAACCCCGATGCAATTTCTGTATTTCATCAACACTCTGATAGTCCACAGTGTACAGAAAGCCTCCAGATGTGCATAGGAAACTTCTACTGGTCTTCTGGATAACGATCAAAGCGTAGACTGTTAGAGAGATTACTCCCATGGGGGAAAGTGCGCATGGTGACTGTTGTATTCAATCCCGATGCAATTACTGTGTTTCATAAACTCCCTGATAGTCTACACATTACAGAATACCACCAGATGTGCATCGGAAACTACTACTGGTCTTCCAGGGAACGATCAAATCGTAGATTGTTCGATACATACCTCCTGAGGTGGAAAGTGCGCATGGTGTCTGTTGTATTCATTCCCGATGCAATTTCTGTGTTTCTTTAACACTCTGATAGTCCACAGATTACAGAATGTCACCAGATGTGCATCGGAAACTACTACTGGTCTTCCAGGGAACGATCAAAGAACAGACTGTTTGAGACACTACTCCCGTAGAGGGAACTGAGCATGGTGACCGTTGTATTCAATCCCAATGCAATTTCTGTCTTTCATCAACACTCTGATACTCCACAGATTACAGAATGCCTCCAGATGTGCATCGGAAACTACTACTGGTCTTCCAGGGAACGATCAAAGTGTAGACTATTTGAGACATTACTCCCGTGGAAGAAAGTGCGCATGGTGACTGATGTATTCAATCGCGATGCAATTTCTGTGTTTCATCAACACTCTGATAGTCCACACAGTACAGAAAGCCTCCAGATGTGCATCGGAAACTACTACTGGTCTTCCAGGGTACGATCAAAGCGTGGACT
This sequence comes from Schistocerca gregaria, assembly GCF_023897955.1. NCBI lineage: Eukaryota > Metazoa > Arthropoda > Insecta > Orthoptera > Acrididae > Schistocerca > Schistocerca gregaria. The sequence continues at coordinate 1,259,935 of NC_064923.1, read as the reverse complement.
CTTAGAGACATTACTAAAATGGAGGAAAGTGCGCATGGTGACTTTTGTATTCAATCCCGATGCAATTTCTGTGTTTCATCAACATTCTGTTAGTCCACAGATTACAGAATGCCTCCAGATGTTCATCGTAAACTACTACTGGTCTTCCAGGGAACGGTCAAAGCGTAGACTGTTTGAGACATTACTCCCATGGAGGAAACTGCGCAAGGAGACTGTTGTATTCAACGCCGATGCAATTTCTGTGTTTCATGAACACTCTGATAGTCCACAGTGATAGAAGGCCTCCAGATGTGCATAGGAAACTACTACTGGTCTTCTGGGGAACGATCAAAGCGTGGACTGTTAGAGAGATTACTCCCAAGGAGGAAAGTGCGCATGGTGACTGTTGTATTCAATCCCGATGTCATTACTTTGTTTCATTAACACCCTGATAGTCTACACATTACAGAATGCCACCAGATGTGCATCGGAAACTACTACTGGTCTTCCAGGGAACGATCAAATCGTAGTTTATTTGAGACATTACTCCCGTGGAGGAAAGTGCGCATGGTGACTGTTGTATTCAATCCGGATGCAATTTCTGTATTTCATCAACACTCTGATACTACACATTTTACAGAATGCCTCCAGATGTGCATCGAAAACTACTACTGGATTCCAGGGAACTATGAAAGCGTAGACTGTTTGAGACATTACTCCAATGGAGGAAAGTGCGCATGGTGACTGTTGTATTCAATCCCGATGCAATTTCTGTGTTTCATCAACACTCTGATAGTCCATATATTACAGAATGCCTCCAGATGTTCATCGGAAACTACTACTGGTCTTCCAGGGAACGATCAAAGCGTAAACTCTTTGAGACATTACTCCCATGGAGGAAAATGCGCATGGTGACTGTTGTATTCAATCCGGATGCAATTTCTGTGTTTCATCAACACTCTGATAGCCCACATTTACAGAATGCCTCCAGATGTGCATCGGAAACTACTACAGGTCTTCCAGGGAACGATCAAAGCGTAGACTGTTTAGACATTACTCCCATGGAGGATAGTGCGCATGGTGACTGTTGTATTCAATCAAGATGCAATTTCTGTGTTTCATCAACACTCTGATACTCCACAGAATACAGAATGCCTCCAGATGTTAATCGGAAACTACTACTGGTCTTCCAGGAAACGATCAAAGCGTAGACTCTTTGAGACATTACTAACATGGAGGAAAGTGCGCATGGTGACTGTTGTATTCAATCCCGATGCAATTTCTGTGTTTCATCAACACTCTGATAGCCCACAGACTACAGAATGCCTCCAGATGTGCATCGGAAACTACGACTGGTCTTCCAGGGAACGATCAAAGCGTAGACTGTTTGAGACATTACTCCCATGGAGGACACTGCGCATGGAGACTCTTGTATTCAACCCCGATGCAATTTCTGTCTTTCATCAACACTCTGATAGTCCACAGTGTACAGAAAGCCTCTAGATGTGCATAGGAAACTACTACTGGTCTTCTGGGGAACGATCAAAGCGTAGACTGTTAGAGACATTACTCCCATGGAGGAAAGTGCGCATGGTGACTGTTGTATTCAATCCCGACGCAATTTATGTGTTTCATCAACACTCTGATAGTCCACTGTTTACAGAATGCCTCCAGATGTTCATCGGAAACTACTACTGGTCTTCCAGGGAACGATCAAAGCGTAAACTGTTTGAGACATTACTCCCATGGAGGAAAGTGCGCATGGTGACTGTTGTATTCAATCCCGTTGCAATTTCTGTGTTTCATCAACACTCTGATAGTCCACAGATTACAGAAAGCCCCAGATGTGCATCGGAAACTAATACTGTTCTTCCAGGGAACGATCAAAGCGTAGACTTTTTGAGACATTACTCCCATGGAAGAAAGTGCGCATGGTGACTGTTGTATTCAATCGCGATGCAATTTCTGTGTTTTATCAACACTCTGATTGTCCACAGAGTACAGAAAGCCTCCAGATGTGCATCGGAAACTACTACTGGTCTTCCAGGGAACGATCAAAGCGTGGACTCTTAGAGACATTACTAAAATGGAGGAAAGTGCGCATTGTGACTTTTGTATTCAATCCCGATGCAATTTTTGTGTTTCATCAACATTCTGATAGTCCACAGATTACAGAATGCCTCCACATGTTCATCGTAAACTACTACTGGTCTACCAGGGAACGATCAAAGCGTAGACTGTTTGAGACATTACTCCCATGGAGGAAACTGCGCAAGGAGACTGTTGTATTGAACCCCGATGCAATTTCTGTGATTCATCAACACTCTGATAGTCCACAGTGTACAGAAAGCCTCCAGATGTGCATAGGAAACTACTACTGGTCTTCTGGGGAACGATCAAAGCGTAGACTGTTAGAGAGATTACTCCCATGGAGGAAAGTGCGCATGGTGACTGTTGTATTCAATCCCGATGCAATTACTGTGTTTCATTAACACCCTGATAGACTACACATTACAGATTGCCACCAGATGTGCATCGGAAACTACTACTGGTCTTCCAGGGAAAGATCAAATCGTAGTTTGTTTGAGACATTACTCCCGTGGAGGAAAGTGCGCATGGTGACTGTTGTATTCAATCCGGACGCAATTTCTGTGTTTCATCAACACTCTGATACTACACATTATACAGAATGCCTCCAGATGTGCATCGGAAACTACTACTGGTCTTCCAGGGAACGATCAAAGCGTAGACTGTTTAGACATTACACCCATGGAGGATAGTGCGCATGGTGACTGTTGTGTTCAATCCCGATGCAATTTCTGTGTTTCATCAACACTCTCATAGTCCACAGATTACAGAATGCCTCCACATGTGCATCGGAAACTACTACTGGTCTTCCAGGGAACGATCAAAGCGTAGACTGTTTGAGACATTACTTTTAAGGGGGAATGTGCGCATGGTGACTGTTGTATTCAATCCCGATGCAATTACTGTATTTCATCAACACCCTGATAGTCTACACATTACAGAAAGCCACCAGATGAGCATCGGAAACTACTACTGGTCTTACAGGGAACTATCAAAGCGTAGATTGGTTGAGACATTACTCCCATGGAAGAAAGTGCGCATGGTCACTGTTGTATTCAATCCGAATGCAATTTCTGTGTTTCATCAACACTCTGATAGTCCACAGATTACAGAATGCCTCCAGATGTGCATCGGAAACTACTACTGGTCTTCCAGGGAACGATCAAAGCGTAGACTGTTTGAGACATTACTCCCATGGAGGAAACTGCGCATGGCTACAGTTGTATTCATTCCCGATGCAATTTCTGTGTTTCATCAACACTGTGATAGTCCACAGATTAAGAATGCCACCAGATGTGCATCGGAAATTACTACTGGTCTTACAGGGACGATCAAAGCATAGACTGTTTGAGAATTACTCCAATGGAGGAAACTGCGCATGGAGACTGTTGTATCCAATCCCGATGCAATTTCTGTGTTTCATCAACACTCTAGTAGTCCACAGATTACTGAATGCCTCCAGATGTTCATCGGAAACTACTACTGGTCTTCCAGGCAACGATCAAAGTGTAGACTGTTTGAGACTTTACTCCCATGGATTAATGTGCGCATGGTGACTGATGTATTCAATCCCGATGCAATTTCTGTGTTCCATCAACACTCTGATAGTCCACAGTGTACAGAAAAACTCCAGATGTGCATAGGAAACTACTACTGGTCTTCCAGGGAACGATCAAAGCGTAGACTGATTGAGACATTACTTTTATGGAGGAAAGTGCGCATGGTGACTGTTGTATTCAATCCCGACGCAATTTCTGTGTTCCATCAACACTCTGATAGTCCACAGTGTACAGAAAGCCTCCAGTTGTGCATAGGAAACTACTACTGGTCTTAAGAGGAACAATCAAATCGTAGACTGTTAGAGACATTACTCCCATGGAGGAGAGTGCGCATGGTGACTGTTGTATTCAATCCCGATGCAATTACTGTGTTTCATCAACACCTTGATAGTCTACACATTACAGAATGCCACCAGATGTGCATCGGAAACTACTACTGGTCTTCCAGGGAACGATCAAATCGTAGATTGTTTGAGACATTACTCCCGTGGAGGAAAGTGCGCATGGTGGCTGTTGTATTCAATCCGGATGCAATTTCTGTGTTTCATCAACACTCTGATAGTCCACATTTTACAGAATGCCTCCAGATGTGCATCGGAAACTACTACTGGTCTTCCAGGGAACGATGAAAGCGTAGACTGTTTGAGACATTACTCCAATGGAGGAAAGTGCGCATGGTGACTGTTGTATTCAATCCCGATGCAATTTCTGTGTTTCATCAACACTCTGATAGTCCACAGATTACAGAATGATTCCAGATGTTCTTCGGAAACTACTACTGGTCTTCCTGGGAACGATCAAATCGTATACTGTTTGAGACATTACTTTTATGGGGGAATTCGCGCATGGTGACTGTTGTATTCAATCCCGATGCAATTTCTGTGTTTCATCAACACTCTAATAGTCCACAGATTACAGAATGCCTCCAGATGTGCATCGGAATCTACTACTGGTCTTACAGGGAACGATCAAATCATAGACTGTTTGAGAATTACTCCCATGGAGGAAAGTGCGCATGCTGACTGTTATATTCAATCCCGATGCAATTTCTGTGTTTCATCAACACTCTGATACTCCACAGAATACAGAATGCCTCCAGATGTTAATCGGAAACTACTACTGGTCTTCCAGGAAACGATCAAAGCGTAGACTCTTTGAGACATTACTAACATGGAGGAAAGTGCGCATGGTGACTGTTGTATTCAATCCCGACGCAATTTCTGTGTTTCATCAACACTCTGATAGTCCACAGTTTACAGAATGCCTCCAGATGTTCATCGGAAACTACTACTGGTCTTCCAGGGAACGATCAAAGCGTAAACTGTTTGAGACATTACTCCCATGGAGGAAAGTGCGCATGGTGACTGTTGTATTCAATCCCGTTGCAATTTCTGTGTTTCATCAACACTCTGATAGTCCACAGATTACAGAAAGCCCCAGATGTGCATCGGAAACTAATACTGTTCTTCCAGGGAACGATCAAAGCGTAGACTTTTTGAGACATTACTCCCATGGAAGAAAGTGCGCATGGTGACTGTTGTATTCAATCGCGATGCAATTTCTGTGTTTTATCAACACTCTGATAGTCCACAGAGTACAGAAAGCCTCCAGATGTGCATCGGAAACTACTACTGGTCTTCCAGGGAACGATCAAAGCGTGGACTCTTAGAGACATTACTAAAATGGAGGAAAGTGCGCATTGTGACTTTTGTATTCAATCCCGATGCAATTTTTGTGTTTCATCAACATTCTGATAGTCCACAGATTACAGAATGCCTCCACATGTTCATCGTAAGCTACTACTGGTCTACCAGGGAACGATCAAAGCGTAGACTGTTTGAGACATTACTCCCATGGAGGAAACTGCGCAAGGAGACTGTTGTATTGAACCCCGATGCAATTTCTGTGATTCATCAACACTCTGATAGTCCACAGTGTACAGAAAGCCTCCAGATGTGCATAGGAAACTACTACTGGTCTTCTGGGGAACGATCAAAGCGTAGACTGTTAGAGAGATTACTCCCATGGAGGGAAGTGCGCATGGTGACTGTTGTATTCAATCCCGATGCAATTACTGTGTTTCATTAACACCCTGATAGACTACACATTACAGATTGCCACCAGATGTGCATCGGAAACTACTACTGGTCTTCCAGGGAAAGATCAAATCGTAGTTTGTTTGAGACATTACTCCCGTGGAGGAAAGTGCGCATGGTGACTGTTGTATTCAATCCGGACGCAATTTCTGTGTTTCATCAACACTCTGATACTACACATTATACAGAATGCCTCCAGATGTGCATCGGAAACTACTACTGGTCTTCCAGGGAACGATCAAAGCGTAGACTGTTTAGACATTACACCCATGGAGGATAGTGCGCATGGTGACTGTTGTATTCAATCCCGATGCAATTACTGTGTTTCATCAACACTCTGATACTCCACAGAATACAGAATGCCTCCAGATATTAATCGGAAACTACTACTGGTCTTCCAGGGAACGATCAAAGCGTAGACTCTTAGAGACATTACTAACATGGAGGAAAGTGCGCATGGTGACTGTTGTGTTCAATCCCGATGCAATTTCTGTATTTCATCAACACTCTCATAGTCCACAGATTACAGAATGCCTCCAGATGTGCATCGGAAACTACTACTGGTCTTCCAGGGAACGATCAAAGCGTAGACTGTTTGAGACATTACTTTTAAGGGGGAATGTGCGCATGGTGACTGTTGTATTCAATCCCGATGCAATTACTGTATTTCATCAACACCCTGATAGTCTACACATTACAGAAAGCCACCAGATGATCATCGGAAACTACTACTGGTCTTACAGGGAATGATCAAAGCGTAGATTGGTTGAGACATTACTCCCATGGAAGAAAGTGCGCATGGTCACTGTTGTATTCAATCCGAATGCAATTTCTGTGTTTCATCAACACTCTGATAGTCCACAGATTACAGAATGCCTCCAGATGTGCATCGGAAACTACTACTGGTCTTCCAGGGAACGATCAAAGCGTAGACTGTTTGAGACATTACTCCCATGGAGGAAACTGCGCATGGCTACAGTTGTATTCATTCCCGATGCAATTTCTGTGTTTCATCAACACTGTGATAGTCCACAGATTAAGAATGCCACCAGATGTGCATCGGAAATTACTACTGGTCTTACAGGGACGATCAAAGCATAGACTGTTTGAGAATTACTCCAATGGAGGAAACTGCGCATGGAGACTGTTGTATCCAATCCCGATGCAATTTCTGTGTTTCATCAACACTCTAGTAGTCCACAGATTACTGAATGCCTCCAGATGTTCATCGGAAACTACTACTGGTCTTCCAGGCAACGATCAAAGTGTAGACTGTTTGAGACTTTACTCCCATGGATTAATGTGCGCATGGTGACTGATGTATTCAATCCCGATGCAATTTCTGTGTTCCATCAACACACTGATAGTCCACAGTGTACAGAAAGCCTCCAGATGTGCATAGGAAACTACTACTGGTCTTCCAGGGAACGATCAAAGCGTAGACTGATTGAGACATTACTTTTATGGAGGAAAGTGCGCATGGTGACTGTTGTATTCAATCCCGACGCAATTTCTGTGTTCCATCAACACTCTGATAGTCCACAGTGTACAGAAAGCCTCCAGTTGTGCATAGGAAACTACTACTGGTCTTAAGAGGAACAATCAAAGCGTAGACTGTTAGAGACATTACTCCCATGGAGGAAAGTGCGCATGGTGACTGTTGTATTCAATCCCGATGCAATTACTGTGTTTCATCAACACCTTGATAGTCTACACATTACAGAATGCCACCAGATGTGCATCGGAAACTACTACTGGTCTTCCAGGGAACGATCAAATCGTAGATTGTTTGAGACATTACTCCCGTGGAGGAAAGTGCGCATGGTGGCTGTTGTATTCAATCCGGATGCAATTTCTGTGTTTCATCAACACTCTGATAGTCCGCATTTTACAGAATGCCTCCAGATGTGCATCGGAAACTACTACTGGTCTTCCAGGGAACGATGAAAGCGTAGACTGTTTGAGACATTACTCCAATGGAGGAAAGTGCGCATGGTGACTGTTGTATTCAATCCCGATGCAATTTCTGTGTTTCATCAACACTCTGATAGTCCACAGATTACAGAATGATTCCAGATGTTCTTCGGAAACTACTACTGGTCTTCCTGGGAACGATCAAATCGTATACTGTTTGAGACATTACTTTTATGGGGGAATTCGCGCATGGTGACTGTTGTATTCAATCCCGATGCAATTTCTGTGTTTCATCAACACTCTAATAGTCCACAGATTACAGAATGCCTCCAGATGTGCATCGGAAACTACTACTGGTCTTACAGGGAACGATCAAATCATAGACTGTTTGAGAATTACTCCCATGGAGGAAAGTGCGCATGGTCACTGTTATATTCAATCCCGATGCAATTTCTGTGTTTCATCAACACGCTGATAGGCCACAGATTACAGAATGCCACCAGATGTGCATCGGAAACTACTACTGGTCTTCCAGGGAACGATCAAAGAGTAGACTGTTTGAGACACTACTCCCATGGAGGAAAGTGCGCATGGTGACTGTTGTATTCAATCCCGATGCAATTTCTGAGTTTCATCAACACTCTGATTGTCCCCAGATTACAGAATGCCACCAGATGTGCATCGGAAACTACTACTGGTCTTCCAGGGAACGATCAAATCGTAGACTCTTTCAGACATTACTCCCATGGAGGAGAGTGCGGATGGTGACTCTTGTATTCATTCCCGATGCAATTTCTGTGTTTCATCAACACTCTGATACTCCACAGATTACAGAATGCCACCAGATGTGCATCGGAAACTACTACTGGTCTTCCAGTGAAGGATCAAAGCGTAGACTGTTTGAGACATTACTCCCGTGTAGGAAAGTGCGCATGGTGACTGTTGTATTCAGTCCAGATGCAATTTCTGTGTTTCATCAACACTCTGATACTCCACAGATTACAGAATGCCACCTGATGTGCATCGGAAACTACTACTGGTGTTCCAGGGAACGATCAAAGCGTAGACTGTTGAGACATTACTTTTATGGAGGAATGTGCGCATGGTGACTGTTGTATTCAATCCCGATGCAATTTCTGTGTTTCATCAACACTCTGATAGTCCTCAGACAACAGAAAGCCTCCAGATGTGGATCGGAAACTGCTACTGGTCTTCCAGGGAACGATTAAAGCGTAGACTGTTAGAGACATTACTCCAATGGAGGAAAGTGCGCATGGTGACTGTTGTATTCAATCCCGATGCAATTTCTGTGTTTCATCAACACTTTGATATTCCACAGATTACGGAAAGCCCCCAGATGTGAATCGGAAACTACTACCGGTCTTCCAGGGAACGATCAAAGCGTAGACTGTTTGAGACTTTACTCCCATGGAGGAAACTGCGCATGGTGACTGTTGTATTCATTCCAGATGCAATTACTGTGTTTCATCAACACCCTGATAGTCTACACATTACAAAATGCCACCAGATGTGCATCGGAAACTACTACTGGTCTTCCAGGGAACGATCAAATCGTAGATTGTTCGAGACATTGCTCCCTTGGAGGAAAGTGCGCATGGTGACTGTTCTATTCAATCCGGATGCAATTTCTGTGTTTCATCAACACTCTGATAGTCCACATTTTACAGAATGCCTCCAGATGTGCATCGAAAACTACTACTGGTCTTCCAGGGAACGATGAAAGCGTAGACTGTTTGAGACATTAGTCCAATGGAGGAAAGTGCGCATTGTGACTGTTGTATTCAATCCCGATGCAATTTCTGTGTTTCATCAACACTCTGAGAGTCCATAGATTACAGAATGCCTCCAGATGTGCATCGGAAACTGCTACTGGTCTTCCAATGAACGATCAAAGCGTAAACTCTTTGAAACATTACTCCCATGGAGGAAAGTGCGCTTGGAGACTGTTGTATTCAATCCCGATGCAATTTCTGTGTTTCATCAACACACTGATAGTCCTCAGAGTACAGAAAGCCTCCAGATGTGCATCGGAAACTACTACTGGTCTTCTAGGGAACGATCAAAGCGTAGACTGTTAGAGACATTACTCCCATGGAGGAAAGTGCGCATGGTGAATGTTGTATTCAATCCCGATGAAATTACTGTGTTTCATCAACACTCTGATAGTCTACACATTACAGAATGCCACCATATGTGCATCGGAAACTACTACTGGTCTTCCAGGGAACGATCAAAGCGTAGATTGTTTGAGACAGTACTCCCGTTGAGGAAAGTGCGAATTGTAACTGTCGTATTCAATCCCGACGCAATTTCTGTGTTTCATCAACACTCTGATAGACCACAGACTACAGAATGCCTCCAGACGTGCATCGGAAACTACTACTGGTCTTCCAGGGAACGATCAAAGCGTAGACTATTTGAGACATTACTCCCATGGAGGAAAGTGCGCATGGTGACTGTTGTATTCAATCGTGATGCAATTTCTGTGTTTCATCAACACTCTGATAGTCCACAGAGTACAGAAAACCTCCAGATGTGCATCGGAAACTACTACTGGTCTTCCAGGGAACGATCAAAGCGTAGAATGTTAGAGACATTACTCCCATGGAGGAAAGTGCGCATGGTGACTGTTGTATTCAATCCCGATGCAATTTCTGTGTTTCATCAACACACAGATAGTCCACACAGTACACAACGTTTTGAGATGTGTATGGCAAACTACTACTGGTCTTACAGGGAACGATCAAATCATAGACTCTTTGAGAATTACTCCTATGGAGGAAAGTGCGCATGGTGACTGTTGTATTCAATCCTGATGCAATTTCTGTGTTACATCAACACTCTGATAGTCCACAGAGAACAGAAAGCCTCCAGATGTGCATCGGATACTACTACTGCTCTTCCAGGGAACGATCAAAGTTTAGACTGTTTGAGACATTACTCCCATGGAGGAAAGTGGGAATGGTGACTGTTGTATTCAATCCCGATGCAATTTCTGTGTTTCATCAACACTCTGATATTCCACAGATTACAGAATGCCTCCAGATGTGCATCGGAAACTACTACTGGTCTTCCAGGGAACGATCAAAGCGTAGACTGTTGAGACATTACTTTTATAGAGGAATGTGAGAATGGTGACTGTTGTATTCAATCCCGATGCAATTTCTGTGTTTCATCAACACTCTGATACTCCACAGATTAAAGAATGCCTCCAGATGTGCATCGGCAACTGCTACTGGTCTTCCAGGTAACGATCAAAGCGTAAACTCTTTGAAACATTACTCCCAAGGAAGACAAGTGGGCATGGTGACTGTTGTATTCAATCCCGATGCAATTTCCGTGTTTCATCAACACTCTGATATTCCACAGATTACGGAATGCCTCCATATGTGCATCGGAAACTACTACTGGTCTTACAGGGAACGATCAAACCGTAGATTGTTTGAGACAGTACTCCCGTGGAGGAAAGTGTGCATAGTGACTGTTGTATTCAATCCCGACGCAATGTCTGTGTTTCATCAACACTCTGATAGTCCACAGACTACTCAATGCCTCCAGATGTGCATCGGAAACTACTACTGGTCTTCCAGGGATCGATCAAAGCGTAGACAGTTCGAGACATTACTCCCATGGAGGAAAGTGCGCATGGTGACTGGTGTATTCAGTCCCGTTGCAATTTCTGTGTTTCATCAACACTCAGATAGTCCACAGAGTACATAATGCCTCGAGATGTGCATCGGAAACTACTACTGGTCTTACAGGGAACGATCAAAGCATAAACTGTTTGAGAATTTCTCCCATGGAGGAAAGTGAGCATGGAGACTGTTGTATTCAATCCCGATGCAATTTCTGTGTTTCATCAACACTCTGGTAGTCCACAGATTACAGAATGACTCCAGATGTGCAATTGAAACTACTACTGGTCTTCCAGGGAACTATCAAAGCGTAGACTGTTTGAGAATTACCCCCATGGAGGAAACTGCGCATGGAGACTGTTGTATTCAATCCCGATGCAATTTCTGTGTTTCATCAACACTCTGATAGTCCACAGAGAACAGAAAGCCTCCAGATGTGCATCCTAAACTACTACTGGTCTTCCTGGGAACGATCAAAGCGTAAACTGTTAGAGACATTACTCCCACGGAGGAAACTGCGCATGGAGACTATTGTATTACACCCCGATGCAATTTCTGTGTTTCATCAACACTCTGATTGTCCTCAGTGTACAGAAAGCCTCCAGATGTGCATAGGAAACTACTACTGGTCTTCTGGGGAAAGATCACAGCATAGACTGTTAGAGACATTACTCCCATGGAGGAAAGTGCGCATGGTGACTGTTGTATTCAATCCCGAGGCAATTTCTGTGTTTCATCAACACTCTGATAGTCCACAGATTACAGAAAGCCCCCAGATGTGCATCGGAAACTACTACTGGTCTTCCAGGGAACGATCAAAGCGTAGACTGTTTGAGACATTACTCCCATGGAGGAAACTGTGCATGGTGACTGTTGTATTCATTCCCGATGCAATTTCTGTGTTTCATCAACACTCTGTTAGTCCACAGATTACAGAATGCCACCAGATGTGCATCGGAAACTACTACTGGTCTTACAGGGAACGATCAAAGCGTAGATTGTTTGAGACAGTACTCCCGTGGAGGAAAGTGCGCATAGTGACTGTTGTATTCAATCCCGACGCAATTTCTGTGTTTCATCAACACTCTGATAGTCCACAGACTACTGAATGCCTCCAGATGTGCATCGGAAACTACTACTGGTCTTCCAGGGATCGATCAAAGCGTAGACAGTTCGAGACATTACTCCCATGGAGGAAAGTGCGCATGGTGACTGGTGTATTCAATCCCGATGCAATTTCTGTGTTTCATCAACACTCAGATAGTCCACACAGTACAGAATGCCTCGAGATGTGCATCGGAAACTACTACTGGTCTTACAGGGAACGATCAAAGCATAGACTGTTTGAGAAATTCTCCCATGGAGGAAAGTGCGCATGGTGACTGTTGTATTCAATCCCGATGCAATTTCTGTGTTTCATCAACACTCTGGTAGTCCACAGAGAACAGAAAGCCTCCAGATGTGCATACTAAACTACAACTGGTCTTCCTGGGAACGATCAAAGCGTAAACTGTTAGAGACATTACTCCCACGGAGGAAACTGCGCATGGACTCTATTGTATTACACCCCGATGCAATTTCTGTGTTTCATCAACACTCTGATAGTCCACAGAGTACAGAAAGCCTCCAAATGTGCATAGGAAACTACTACTGGTCTTCTGGGGAACGATCACAGCGTAGACTGTTAGAGACATTACTCCCATGGAGGAAAGTGCGCATGGTGACTGTTGTATTCAATCCCGAGGCAATTTCTGTTTTTCATCAACACTCTGATAGTCCACTGATTACGGAAAGCCCCCAGATGTGCATCGGAAACTACTACTGGTCTTCCAGGGAACGATCAAAGCGTAGACTGTTTGAGACATTACTCCCATGGAGGAAACTGCGCATGGTGACTGTTGTATTCATTCCCGATGCAATTTCTGTGTTTCATCAACACTCTGATAGTCCACAGATTACAGAATGCCACCAGATGTGCATCGGAAACTACTACTGGTCTTACAGGTAACGATCAAAGCATAGACTGTTTGAGAATTACTCCCATGGAGGAAAGTGGGCATGTTGACTGTTGTATTCAATCCCGAGGCTATTTCTGTGTTTCATCAACACTCTGATAGTCCACAGATTACAGAAAGCCCCCAGATGTGCATCGGGAACTACTACTGGTCTTCCAGGGAACGATCAAAGCGTAGACTGTTTGAGACATTACTCCCATGGGGGAAACTGCGCATGGAGGCTGTTGTATTCAATCCCGATGCAATTTCTGTGTTTCATCAACACTCTGATAGTCCACAGATTACAGAATGCCTCCAGATGTTATTCGGAAACCTCTACTGGTCTTCCAAGGAACGATCAAGTGGTAGACTGTTTGAGACTTTACTCCCATGGAGGAAAGCGCGCATGGTGACTGTTGTATTCAATCCCGATGCAATTTCTGTGTTTCATCAACACTCTGGTAGTCCACAGAGAACAGAAAGACTCCAGATGTGCATCGGAAACTACTACTGGTCTTCCAGGGAACGATCAAAGCGTAGACTGTTTGAGACATTACTCCCATGGAGGAAAGTGCGCATGGTGACTGTTGTATTCAATCCCGATGCAATTTCTGTGTTTCATCAACACTCTGATATTCCACAGATTACAGAATGCCTCCAGATGTGCATCGGAAACTACTACTTGTCTTCCAGTTAACGATCAAACGTAGACTGTTAGAGACATTACTCCCATGGAGTAAAGTGCGCATGGTGACCGTTGTATTCAATCCCGATGCAATTTCTGTGTTTCATCAACACTCTGGTAGTCCACAGATTACAGAATGACTCCAGATCTGCAATTGAAACTACTACTGGCCTTCCAGGGAACTATCAAAGCGTAGACTGTTTGAGAATTACCCCCATGGAGGAAACTGCGCATGGAGACTGTTGTATTCAATCCCGATGCAATTTCTGTGTTTCATCAACACTCTGATAGTCCACAGAGAACAGAAAGCCTCCAGATGTGCATCCTAAACTACTACTGGTCTTCCTGGGAACGATCAAAGCGTAGACTGTTGAGACATTACTTTTATAGAGGAATGTGAGCATGGTGACTGTTGTATTCAATCCCGATGCAATTTCTGTGTTTCATCAACACTCTGATACTCCACAGATTAAATAATGCCTCCAGATGTGCATCGGCAACTGCTACTGGTCTTCCAGGTAACGATCAAAGCGTAAACTCTTTGAAACATTACTCCCAAGGAAGACAAGTGGGCATGGTGACTGTTGTATTCAATCCCGATGCAATTTCCGTGTTTCATCAACACTCTGATATTCCACAGATTACGGAAAGCCTCCATATGTGCATCGGAAACTACTACTGGTCTTCCAGGGAACGATCAAATCGTAGACTGTTGAGACAATACTTTTATAGAGGAATGTGAGGATGGTGACTGTTGTATTCAATCCCGATGTAATTTCTGTGTTTCATCAACACTCTGATACTCCACAGATTAAAGAATGCCTCCAGATGTGCATCGGCAACTGCTACTGGTCTTCCAGGTAACGATCAAAGCGTAAACTCTTTGAAACATTACTCCCAAGGAAGACAAGTGGGCATGGTGACTGTTGTATTCAATCCCGATGCAATTTCCGTGTTTCATCAACACTCTGATATTCCACAGATTACGGAAAGCCTCCATATGTGCATCGGAAACTACTACTGGTCTTCCAGGGAACGATCAAACGTAGACTGTTAGAGACATTACTCCCATGGAGTAAAGTGCGCATGGTGACTGTTGTATTCAATCCCGATGCAATTTCTGTGTTTCATCAACACTCTGGTAGTCCACAGATTACAGAAAGACTCCAGATGTGCAATTGAAACTACTACTGGTCTTCCAGGGAACTATCAAAGCGTAGACTGTTTGAGAATTACCGCCATGGAGGAAACTGCGCATGGAGACTGTTGTATTCAATCCCGATGCAATTTCTGTGTTTCATCAACACTCTGATAGTCCACAGAGAACAGAAAGCCTCCAGATGTGCATCCTAAACTACTACTGGTCTTCCTGGGAACGATCAAAGCGTAAACTGTTAGAGACATTACTCCCACGGAGGAAACTGCGCATGGAGACTATTGTATTACACCCCGATGCAATTTCTGTGTTTCATCAACACTCTGATAGTCCTCAGTGTACAGAAAGCCTCCAGATGTGCATAGGAAACTACTACTGGTCTTCTGGGGAACGATCACAGCGTAGACTGTTAGAGACATTACTCCCATGGAGGAAAGTGCGCATGGTGACTGTTGTATTCAATCCCGAGGCAATTTCTGTGTTTCATCAACACTCTGATAGTCCACAGATTACAGAAAGTCCCCAGATGTGCATCGGAAACTACTACTGGTCTTCCAGGGAACGATCAAAGCGTAGACTGTTTGAGACATTACTCCCATGGAGGAAACTCTGCATTGTGACTGTTGTATTCATTTCCGATGCAATTTCTGTGTTTCATCAACACTCTGATAGTCCACAGATTACAGAATGCCACCAGATGTGCATCGGAAACTACTACTGGTCTTACAGGGAACGATCAAAGCGTAGATTGTTTGAGACAGTACTCCCGTGGAGGAAAGTGCGCATAGTGACTGTTGTATTCCATCCCGACGCAATTACTGTGTTTCATCAACACTCTGATATTCCACAGACTACTGAATGCCTCCAGATGTGCATCGGAAACTACTACTGGTCTTCCAGGGATCGATCAAAGCGTAGACAGTTCGAGACATTACTCCCATTGAGGAAAGTGCGCATGGTGACTGGTGTATTCAATCCCGATGCAATTTCTGTGTTTCATTAACACTCGGATAGTCCACAGAGTACAGAATGCCTCGAGATGTGCATCGGAAACTACTACTGGTCTTACAGGGAACGATCAAAGCATAGACTGTTTGAGAATTTCTCCCATGGAAGAAAGTGCGCATGGTGACTGTTGTATTCAATCCCGATGCAATTTCTGTGTTTCATCAACACTCTGGTAGTCCACAGATTACAGAATGACTCCAGATGTGCAATTGAAACTACTACTGGTCTTCCAGGGAACTATCAAAGCGTAGACTGTTTGAGAATTACCCCCATGGAGGAAACTGCGTATGGAGACTGTTGTATTCAATCCCGATGCAATTCCTGTGTTTCATCAACACTCTGGTAGTCCACAGAGAACAGAAAGCCTCCAGATGTGCATCCTAAACTACTACTGGTCTTCCTGGGAACGATCAAAGCGTAAACTGTTAGAGACATTACTCCCACGGAGCAAACTGCGCATGGAGACTATTGTATTACACCCTGATGCAATTTCTGTGTTTCATCAACACTCTGATAGTCCTCAGTGTACAGAAAGCCTCCAGATGTGCATAGGAAACTACTACTGGTCTTCTGGGGAACGATCACAGCGTAGACTGTTAGAGACATTACTACCATGGAGGAAAGTGCACATGGTGACTGTTGTATTCAATCCTGAGGCAATTTCTGTGTTTCATCAACACTCTGATAGTCAACAGATTACAGAAAGCCCCCAGATGTGCATCGGAAACTACTACTGGTCTTCCAGGGAACGATCAAAGCGTAGACTGTTTGAGACATAACTCCCATGGAGGAAAGTGCGCATGGTGACTGGTGTATTCAATCCCGATGCAATTTCTGTGTTTCATCAACACTCAGATAGTCCACAGAGTACAGAATGCCTCGAGATGTGCATCGGAAACTACTACTGGTCTTCTGGGGAACGATCACAGCGTAGACTTTTAGAGACATTACTCCCATGGAGGAAAGTGCGCATGGTGACTGTAGTATTCAATCCCGAGGCAATTTCTGTGTTTCATCAACACTCTGATAGTCCATAGATTACAGAAAGAACCCAGATGTGCATCGGAAACTACTACTGGTCTTCCAGGGAACGATCAAAGCGTAGACTGTTTGAGACATTACACCCATGGAGGAAACTGCGCATGGTGACTGTTGTATTCATTCCCGATGCAATTTCTGTGTTTCATCAACACTCTGATAGTCCACAGTGTACACAAAGCCTTCAGATGTGCATAGGAAACTACTACTGGTCTTCTGGGGAACGATCACAGCGTAGACTTTTAGAGACATTACTCCCATGGAGGAAAGTGCGCATGGTGACAGTAGTATTCAATCCCGAGGCAATTTCTGTGTTTCATCAACACTCTGATAGTCCACAGATTACAGAATGCCACCAGATGTGCATAGGAAACTACTACTGGTCTTACAGGTAACGATCAAAGCATAGACTGTTTGAGAATTACTCCCATGGAGGAAAGTGGGCATGTTGACTGTTGTATTCAATCCCGAGGCTATTTCTGTGTTTCATCAACACTCTGATAGTCCACAGTTTACAGAAAGCCCCCAGATGTGCATCGGGAACTACTACTGGTCTTCCAGGGAACGATCAAAGCGTAGACTGTTTGAGACATTACTCCCATGGAGGAAAGTGCGCATGGTGACTGTTGTATTCAATCCCGATGCAATTTCTGTGTTTCATCAACACTCTGATATTCCACAGATTACAGAATGCCTCCAGATGTGCATCGGAAACTAGTACTGGTCTTCCAGGGAACGATCAAAACGTAGACTGTTGAGACATTACTTTTATGTAGGTATGTGCGCATGGTGACTGTTGTAATCAATCCCGATGCAATTTCTGTGTTTCATGAATACTCTGATACTCCACAGATTACAGAATGCCTTCAGATGTGCATCGGAAACTGCTACTGGTCTTCCAGGGAACGATCAAAGCGTAAACTCTTTGGAACATTACTCCGATGGAGGAATGTGCGCATGGTAACTGTTGTATTCAATCCCGATGCAATTTCTGTGTGTTATCATCACTCTTTTAGTCCACAGATTGCAGAATGCCTCCAGATGTGCAATTGAAACAACTATTGGTCTTCCAGGGAACGATCAAAGCGTAGACTATTTGAGACATTACTCCCATGGAGGAAACTGCGCATGGAGACTGTTGTATTCAATCCCGATGCAATTTCTGTGTTTCATCAACACTCTGATAGTCCACAGAGTACAGAAAGCCTTCAGATGTGCATAGGAAACTACTACTGGTCTTCTGGGGAACGATCACAGCGTAGACTTTTAGAGACATTACTCCCATGGAGGAAAGTGCGCATGGTGACAGTAGTATTCAATCCCGAGGCAATTTCTGTGTTTCATCAACACTCTGATAGTCCACAGATTACAGAATGCCACCAGATGTGCATAGGAAACTACTACTGGTCTTACAGGTAACGATCAAAGCATAGACTGTTTGAGAATTACTCCCATGGAGGAAAGTGGGCATGTTGACTGTTGTATTCAATCCCGAGGCTATTTCTGTGTTTCATCAACACTCTGATAGTCCACAGTTTACAGAAAGCCCCCAGATGTGCATCGGGAACTACTACTGGTCTTCCAGGGAACGATCAAAGCGTAGACTGTTTGAGACATTACTCCCATGGAGGAAACTGCGCATAGAGACTGTTGTATTCAATCCCGATGCAATTTCTGTGTTTCATCAACACTCTGATAGTCCACAGATTACAGAATGCCTCCAGATGTGCATCGGAAACTACTACTGGTCTTCTAGTGAACGATCAATGCGTAGATTTTTAGGACATTACTCCTATGGAGGGAAGTGCGCATGGTGACTGTTCTATTCAATCCCGATGCAATTACTGTGTTTCATCAACACTCTGATAGTCTACACATTACAGAATGCCACCAGATGTGCATCGGAAACTACTACTGGTCTTCCAGGTAACGATCAAAGCGTAAACTCTTTGAAACATTACTACCAAGGAAGACAAGTGGGCATGGTGACTGTTGTATTCAATCCCGATGCAATTTCCGTGTTTCATCAACACTCTGATATTCCACAGATTACGGAAAGCCTCCATATGTGCATCGGAAACTACTACTGGTCTTCCAGGGAACGATCAAAGCGTAGACTGTTGAGACAATACTTTTATAGAGGAATGTGAGCATGGTGACTGTTGTATTCAATCCCGATGTAATTTCTGTGTTTCATCAACACTCTGATACTCCACAGATTAAAGAATGCCTCCAGATGTGCATCGGCAACTGCTACTGGTCTTCCAGGTAACGATCAAAGCGTAAACTCTTTGAAACATTACTCCCAAGGAAGATAAGTGGGCATGGTGACTGTTGTATTCAATCCCGATGCAATTTCCGTGTTTCATCAACACTCTGATATTCCACAGATTACGGAAAGCCTCCATATGTGCATCGGAAACTACTACTGGTCTTCCAGGGAACGATCAAACGTAGACTGTTAGAGACATTACTCCCATGGAGTAAAGTGCGCATGGTGACTGTTGTATTCAATCCCGATGCAATTTCTGTGTTTCATCAACACTCTGGTAGTCCACAGATTACAGAAAGACTCCAGATGTGCAATTGAAACTACTACTGGTCTTCCAGGGAACTATCAAAGCGTAGACTGTTTGAGAATTACCGCCATGGAGGAAACTGCGCATGGAGACTGTTGTATTCAATCCCGATGCAATTTCTGTGTTTCATCAACACTCTGATAGTCCACAGAGAACAGAAAGCCTCCAGATGTGCATCCTAAACTACTACTGGTCTTCCTGGGAACGATCAAAGCGTAAACTGTTAGAGACATTACTCCCACGGAGGAAACTGCGCATGGAGACTATTGTATTACACCCCGATGCAATTTCTGTGTTTCATCAACACTCTGATAGTCCTCAGTGTACAGAAAGCCTCCAGATGTGCATAGGAAACTACTACTGGTCTTCTGGGGAACGATCACAGCGTAGACTGTTAGAGACATTACTCCCATGGAGGAAAGTGCGCATGGTGACTGTTGTATTCAATCCCGAGGCAATTTCTGTGTTTCATCAACACTCTGATAGTCCACAGATTACAGAAAGTCCCCAGATGTGCATCGGAAACTACTACTGGTCTTCCAGGGAACGATCAAAGCGTAGACTGTTTGAGACATTACTCCCATGGAGGAAACTCTGCATTGTGACTGTTGTATTCATTTCCGATGCAATTTCTGTGTTTCATCAACACTCTGATAGTCCACAGATTACAGAATGCCACCAGATGTGCATCGGAAACTACTACTGGTCTTACAGGGAACGATCAAAGCGTAGATTGTTTGAGACAGTACTCCCGTATAGGAAAGTGCGCATAGTGACTGTTGTATTCCATCCCGACGCAATTACTGTGTTTCATCAACACTCTGATATTCCACAGACTACTGAATGCCTCCAGATGTGCATCGGAAACTACTACTGGTCTTCCAGGGATCGATCAAAGCGTAGACAGTTCGAGACATTACTCCCATTGAGGAAAGTGCGCATGGTGACTGGTGTATTCAATCCCGATGCAATTTCTGTGTTTCATCAACACTCGGATAGTCCACAGAGTACAGAATGCCTCGAGATGTGCATCGGAAACTACTACTGGTCTTACAGGGAACGATGAAAGCATAGACTGTTTGAGAATTTCTCCCATTGAAGAAAGTGCGCATGGTGACTGTTGTATTCAATCCCGATGCAATTTCTGTGTTTCATCAACACTCTGGTAGTCCACAGATTACAGAATGACTCCAGATGTGCAATTGAAACTACTACTGGTCTTCCAGGGAACTATCAAAGCGTAGACTGTTTGAGACATAACTCCCATGGAGGAAAGTGCGCATGGTGACTGGTGTATTCAATCCCGATGCAATTTCTGTGTTTCATCAACACTCAGATAGTCCACAGAGTACAGAATGCCTCGAGATGTGCATCGGAAACTACTACTGGTCTTCTGGGGAACGATCACAGCGTAGACTTTTAGAGACATTACTCCCATGGAGGAAAGTGCGCATGGTGACTGTAGTATTCAATCCCGAGGCAATTTCTGTGTTTCATCAACACTCTGATAGTCCATAGATTACAGAAAGAACCCAGATGTGCATCGGAAACTACTACTGGTCTTCCAGGGAACGATCAAAGCGTAGACTGTTTGAGACATTACACCCATGGAGGAAACTGCGCATGGTGACTGTTGTATTCATTCCCGATGCAATTTCTGTGTTTCATCAACACTCTGATAGTCCACAGTGTACACAAAGCCTTCAGATGTGCATAGGAAACTACTACTGGTCTTCTGGGGAACGATCACAGCGTAGACTTTTAGAGACATTACTCCCATGGAGGAAAGTGCGCATGGTGACAGTAGTATTCAATCCCGAGGCAATTTCTGTGTTTCATCAACACTCTGATAGTCCACAGATTACAGAATGCCACCAGATGTGCATAGGAAACTACTACTGGTCTTACAGGTAACGATCAAAGCATAGACTGTTTGAGAATTACTCCCATGGAGGAAAGTGGGCATGTTGACTGTTGTATTCAATCCCGAGGCTATTTCTGTGTTTCATCAACACTCTGATAGTCCACAGTTTACAGAAAGCCCCCAGATGTGCATCGGGAACTACTACTGGTCTTCCAGGGAACGATCAAAGCGTAGACTGTTTGAGACATTACTCCCATGGAGGAAAGTGCGCATGGTGACTGTTGTATTCAATCCCGATGCAATTTCTGTGTTTCATCAACACTCTGATATTCCACAGATTACAGAATGCCTCCAGATGTGCATCGGAAACTAGTACTGGTCTTCCAGGGAACGATCAAAACGTTGACTGTTGAGACATTACTTTTATGTAGGTATGTGCGCATGGTGACTGTTGTAATCAATCCCGATGCAATTTCTGTGTTTCATGAATACTCTGATACTCCACAGATTACAGAATGCCTTCAGATGTGCATCGGAAACTGCTACTGGTCTTCCAGGGAACGATCAAAGCGTAAACTCTTTGGAACATTACTCCGATGGAGGAATGTGCGCATGGTAACTGTTGTATTCAATCCCGATGCAATTTCTGTGTGTTATCATCACTCTTTTAGTCCACAGATTGCAGAATGCCTCCAGATGTGCAATTGAAACAACTATTGGTCTTCCAGGGAACGATCAAAGCGTAGACTATTTGAGACATTACTCCCATGGAGGAAACTGCGCATGGAGACTGTTGTATTCAATCCCGATGCAATTTCTGTGTTTCATCAACACTCTGATAGTCCACAGAGTACAGAAAGCCTTCAGATGTGCATAGGAAACTACTACTGGTCTTCTGGGGAACGATCACAGCGTAGACTTTTAGAGACATTACTCCCATGGAGGAAAGTGCGCATGGTGACAGTAGTATTCTATCCCGAGGCAATTTCTGTGTTTCATCAACACTCTGATAGTCCACAGATTACAGAATGCCACCAGATGTGCATAGGAAACTACTACTGGTCTTACAGGTAACGATCAAAGCATAGACTGTTTGAGAATTACTCCCATGGAGGAAAGTGGGCATGTTGACTGTTGTATTCAATCCCGAGGCTATTTCTGTGTTTCATCAACACTCTGATAGTCCACAGTTTACAGAAAGCCCCCAGATGTGCATCGGGAACTACTACTGGTCTTCCAGGGAACGATCAAAGCGTAGACTGTTTGAGACATTACTCCCATGGAGGAAACTGCGCATGGAGACTGTTGTATTCAATCCCGATGCAATTTCTGTGTTTCATCAACACTCTGATAGTCCACAGATTACAGAATGCCTCCAGATGTGCATCGGAAACTACTACTGGTCTTCTAGTGAACGATCAATGCGTAGATTTTTAGGACATTACTCCTATGGAGGGAAGTGCGCATGGTGACTGTTCTATTCAATCCCGATGCAATTACTGTGTTTCATCAACACTCTGATAGTCTACACATTACAGAATGCCACCAGATGTGCATCGGAAACTACTACTGGTCTTCCAGGTAACGATCAAAGCGTAAACTCTTTGAAACATTACTACCAAGGAAGACAAGTGGGCATGGTGACTGTTGTATTCAATCCCGATGCAATTTCCGTGTTTCATCAACACTCTGATATTCCACAGATTACGGAAAGCCTCCATATGTGCATCGGAAACTACTACTGGTCTTCCAGGGAACGATCAAAGCGTAGACTGTTGAGACAATACTTTTATAGAGGAATGTGAGCATGGTGACTGTTGTATTCAATCCCGATGTAATTTCTGTGTTTCATCAACACTCTGATACTCCACAGATTAAAGAATGCCTCCAGATGTGCATCGGCAACTGCTACTGGTCTTCCAGGTAACGATCAAAGCGTAAACTCTTTGAAACATTACTCCCAAGGAAGACAAGTGGGCATGGTGACTGTTGTATTCAATCCCGATGCAATTTCCGTGTTTCATCAACACTCTGATATTCCACAGATTACGGAAAGCCTCCATATGTGCATCGGAAACTACTACTGGTCTTCCAGGGAACGATCAAACGTAGACTGTTAGAGACATTACTCCCATGGAGTAAAGTGCGCATGGTGACTGTTGTATTCAATCCCGATGCAATTTCTGTGTTTCATCAACACTCTGGTAGTCCACAGATTACAGAAAGACTCCAGATGTGCAATTGAAACTACTACTGGTCTTCCAGGGAACTATCAAAGCGTAGACTGTTTGAGAATTACCGCCATGGAGGAAACTGCGCATGGAGACTGTTGTATTCAATCCCGATGCAATTTCTGTGTTTCATCAACACTCTGATAGTCCACAGAGAACAGAAAGCCTCCAGATGTGCATCCTAAACTACTACTGGTCTTCCTGGGAACGATCAAAGCGTAAACTGTTAGAGACATTACTCCCACGGAGGAAACTGCGCATGGAGACTATTGTATTACACCCCGATGCAATTTCTGTGTTTCATCAACACTCTGATAGTCCTCAGTGTACAGAAAGCCTCCAGATGTGCATAGGAAACTACTACTGGTCTTCTGGGGAACGATCACAGCGTAGACTGTTAGAGACATTACTCCCATGGAGGAAAGTGCGCATGGTGACTGTTGTATTCAATCCCGAGGCAATTTCTGTGTTTCATCAACACTCTGATAGTCCACAGATTACAGAAAGTCCCCAGATGTGCATCGGAAACTACTACTGGTCTTCCAGGGAACGATCAAAGCGTAGACTGTTTGAG
This sequence comes from Schistocerca gregaria, assembly GCF_023897955.1. Lineage (NCBI taxonomy): Eukaryota > Metazoa > Arthropoda > Insecta > Orthoptera > Acrididae > Schistocerca > Schistocerca gregaria. The sequence goes on along the minus strand of NC_064923.1, from coordinate 1,235,514 downwards.
ACATTACTCCCATGGAGGAAACTCTGCATTGTGACTGTTGTATTCATTTCCGATGCAATTTCTGTGTTTCATCAACACTCTGATAGTCCACAGATTACAGAATGCCACCAGATGTGCATCGGAAACTACTACTGGTCTTACAGGGAACGATCAAAGCGTAGATTGTTTGAGACAGTACTCCCGTATAGGAAAGTGCGCATAGTGACTGTTGTATTCCATCCCGACGCAATTACTGTGTTTCATCAACACTCTGATATTCCACAGACTACTGAATGCCTCCAGATGTGCATCGGAAACTACTACTGGTCTTCCAGGGATCGATCAAAGCGTAGACAGTTCGAGACATTACTCCCATTGAGGAAAGTGCGCATGGTGACTGGTGTATTCAATCCCGATGCAATTTCTGTGTTTCATCAACACTCGGATAGTCCACAGAGTACAGAATGCCTCGAGATGTGCATCGGAAACTACTACTGGTCTTACAGGGAACGATGAAAGCATAGACTGTTTGAGAATTTCTCCCATTGAAGAAAGTGCGCATGGTGACTGTTGTATTCAATCCCGATGCAATTTCTGTGTTTCATCAACACTCTGGTAGTCCACAGATTACAGAATGACTCCAGATGTGCAATTGAAACTACTACTGGTCTTCCAGGGAACTATCAAAGCGTAGACTGTTTGAGAATTACCCCCTTGGAGGAAACTGCGTATGGAGACTGTTGTATTCAATCCCGATGCAATTTCTGTGTTTCATCAACACTCTGGTAGTCCACAGAGAACAGAAAGCCTCCAGATGTGCATCCTAAACTACTACTGGTCTTCCTGGGAACGATCAAAGCGTAAACTGTTAGAGACATTACTCCCACGGAGCAAACTGCGCATGGAGACTATTGTATTACACCCTGATGCAATTTCTGTGTTTCATCAACACTCTGATAGTCCTCAGTGTACAGAAAGCCTCCAGATGTGCATAGGAAACTACTACTGGTCTTCTGGGGAACGATCACAGCGTAGACTGTTAGAGACATTACTACCATGGAGGAAAGTGCACATGGTGACTGTTGTATTCAATCCTGAGGCAATTTCTGTGTTTCATCAACACTCTGATAGTCAACAGATTACAGAAAGCCCCCAGATGTGCATCGGAAACTACTACTGGTCTTCCAGGGAACGATCAAAGCGTAGACTGTTTGAGACATAACTCCCATGGAGGAAAGTGCGCATGGTGACTGGTGTATTCAATCCCGATGCAATTTCTGTGTTTCATCAACACTCAGATAGTCCACAGAGTACAGAATGCCTCGAGATGTGCATCGGAAACTACTACTGGTCTTCTGGGGAACGATCACAGCGTAGACTTTTAGAGACATTACTCCCATGGAGGAAAGTGCGCATGGTGACTGTAGTATTCAATCCCGAGGCAATTTCTGTGTTTCATCAACACTCTGATAGTCCATAGATTACAGAAAGAACCCAGATGTGCATCGGAAACTACTACTGGTCTTACAGGTAACGATCAAAGCATAGACTGTTTGAGAATTACTCCCATGGAGGAAAGTGGGCATGTTGACTGTTGTATTCAATCCCGAGGCTATTTCTGTGTTTCATCAACACTCTGATAGTCCACAGTTTACAGAAAGCCCCCAGATGTGCATCGGGAACTACTACTGGTCTTCCAGGGAACGATCAAAGCGTAGACTGTTTGAGACATTACTCCCATGGAGGAAAGTGCGCATGGTGACTGTTGTATTCAATCCCGATGCAATTTCTGTGTTTCATCAACACTCTGATATTCCACAGATTACAGAATGCCTCCAGATGTGCATCGGAAACTAGTACTGGTCTTCCAGGGAACGATCAAAACGTAGACTGTTGAGACATTACTTTTATGTAGGTATGTGCGCATGGTGACTGTTGTATTCAATCCCGATGCAATTTCTGTGTTTCATGAATACTCTGATACTCCACAGATTACAGAATGCCTTCAGATGTGCATCGGAAACTGCTACTGGTCTTCCAGGGAACGATCAAAGCGTAAACTCTTTGGAACATTACTCCGATTGAGGAATGTGCGCATGGTAACTGTTGTATTCAATCCCGATGCAATTTCTGTGTGTTATCATCACTCTTTTAGTCCACAGATTGCAGAATGCCTCCAGATGTGCAATTGAAACAACTATTGGTCTTCCAGGGAACGATCAAAGCGTAGACTATTTGAGACATTACTCCCATGGAGGAAACTGCGCATGGAGACTGTTGTATTCAATCCCGATGCAATTTCTGTGTTTCATCAACACTCTGATAGTCCACAGAGTACAGAAAGCCTTCAGATGTGCATAGGAAACTACTACTGGTCTTCTGGGGAACGATCACAGCGTAGACTTTTAGAGACATTACTCCCATGGAGGAAAGTGCGCATGGTGACAGTAGTATTCAATCCCGAGGCAATTTCTGTGTTTCATCAACACTCTGATAGTCCACAGATTACAGAATGCCACCAGATGTGCATAGGAAACTACTACTGGTCTTACAGGTAACGATCAAAGCATAGACTGTTTGAGAATTACTCCCATGGAGGAAAGTGGGCATGTTGACTGTTGTATTCAATCCCGAGGCTATTTCTGTGTTTCATCAACACTCAGATAGTCCACAGAGTACAGAATGCCTCGAGATGTGCATCGGAAACTACTACTGGTCTTCTGGGGAACGATCACAGCGTAGACTTTTAGAGACATTACTCCCATGGAGGAAAGTGCGCATGGTGACTGTAGTATTCAATCCCGAGGCAATTTCTGTGTTTCATCAACACTCTGATAGTCCATAGATTACAGAAAGAACCCAGATGTGCATCGGAAACTACTACTGGTCTTCCAGGGAACGATCAAAGCGTAGACTGTTTGAGACATTACTCCCATGGAGGAAACTGCGCATGGTGACTGTTGTATTCATTCCCGATGCAATTTCTGTGTTTCATCAACACTCTGATAGTCCACAGTGTACAGAAAGCCTTCAGATGTGCATAGGAAACTACTACTGGTCTTCTGGGGAACGATCACAGCGTAGACTTTTAGAGACATTACTCCCATGGAGGAAAGTGCGCATGGTGACAGTAGTATTCAATCCCGAGGCAATTTCTGTGTTTCATCAACACTCTGATAGTCCACAGATTACAGAATGCCACCAGATGTGCATAGGAAACTACTACTGGTCTTACAGGTAACGATCAAAGCATAGACTGTTTGAGAATTACTCCCATGGAGGAAAGTGGGCATGTTGACTGTTGTATTCAATCCCGAGGCTATTTCTGTGTTTCATCAACACTCTGATAGTCCACAGTTTACAGAAAGCCCCCAGATGTGCATCGGGAACTACTACTGGTCTTCCAGGGAACGATCAAAGCGTAGACTGTTTGAGACATTACTCCCATGGAGGAAAGTGCGCATGGTGACTGTTGTATTCAATCCCGATGCAATTTCTGTGTTTCATCAACACTCTGATATTCCACAGATTACAGAATGCCTCCAGATGTGCATCGGAAACTAGTACTGGTCTTCCAGGGAACGATCAAAACGTAGACTGTTGAGACATTACTTTTATGTAGGTATGTGCGCATGGTGACTGTTGTAATCAATCCCGATGCAATTTCTGTGTTTCATGAATACTCTGATACTCCACAGATTACAGAATGCCTTCAGATGTGCATCGGAAACTGCTACTGGTCTTCCAGGGAACGATCAAAGCGTAAACTCTTTGGAACATTACTCCGATTGAGGAATGTGCGCATGGTAACTGTTGTATTCAATCCCGATGCAATTTCTGTGTGTTATCATCACTCTTTTAGTCCACAGATTGCAGAATGCCTCCAGATGTGCAATTGAAACAACTATTGGTCTTCCAGGGAACGATCAAAGCGTAGACTATTTGAGACATTACTCCCATGGAGGAAACTGCGCATGGAGACTGTTGTATTCAATCCCGATGCAATTTCTGTGTTTCATCAACACTCTGATAGTCCACAGAGTACAGAAAGCCTTCAGATGTGCATAGGAAACTACTACTGGTCTTCTGGGGAACGATCACAGCGTAGACTTTTAGAGACATTACTCCCATGGAGGAAAGTGCGCATGGTGACAGTAGTATTCAATCCCGAGGCAATTTCTGTGTTTCATCAACACTCTGATAGTCCACAGATTACAGAATGCCACCAGATGTGCATAGGAAACTACTACTGGTCTTACAGGTAACGATCAAAGCATAGACTGTTTGAGAATTACTCCCATGGAGGAAAGTGGGCATGTTGACTGTTGTATTCAATCCCGAGGCTATTTCTGTGTTTCATCAACACTCTGATAGTCCACAGTTTACAGAAAGCCCCCAGATGTGCATCGGGAACTACTACTGGTCTTCCAGGGAACGATCAAAGCGTAGACTGTTTGAGACATTACTCCCATGGAGGAAACTGCGCATGGAGACTGTTGTATTCAATCCCGATGCAATTTCTGTGTTTCATCAACACTCCGATAGTCCACAGATTACAGAATGCCTCCAGATGTGCATCGGAAACTACTACTGGTCTTCTAGTGAACGATCAATGCGTAGATTTTTAGGACATTACTCCTATGGAGGGAAGTGCGCATGGTGACTGTTGTATTCAATCCCGATGCAATTACTGTGTTTCATCAACACTCTGATAGTCTACACATTACAGAATGCCACCAGATGTGCATCGGAAACTACTACTGGTCTTCCAGGGAACGATCAAAGCGTAGATTGTTTGAGACAGTACTCCCGTGGAGGAAAGTGCGCATGGTGACTGTTGTATTCAATCCGGATGCAATTTCTGTGTTTCATCAACACTATGATAGTCCACATTTTACAGAATGCCTCCAGATGTGCATCGAAAACTACTACTGGTCTTCCAGGGAACGATGAAAGCGTAGACTGTTTGAGACATTAGTCCAATGGAGGAAAGTGCGCATTGTGACTGTTGTATTCAATCCCGATGCAATTTCTGTGTTTCATCAACACTATGATAGTCCATAGATTACAGAATGCCTCCAGATGTGCATCGGAAACTGCTACTGGTCTTCCAGGTAACGATCAAAGCGTAAACTTTTTGAAACATTACTCCCATGGAGGAAAGAGCGCATGGTGACTGTTGTATTCAATCCCGATGCAATTTCTGTGTTTCATCAACACAATGATAGTCCACAGATTAAGGAAAGCCTCCATAAGTGCATCGGAAACTACTACTTGTCTTCCAGAGAAGGATCAAAGCGTAGACTGTCAGAGACATTACTCCCATGGAGTAAAGTGCGCATGGTGACTGTTGTATTCAATCCCGATGCAATTTCTGTGTTTCATCAACACTCTGGTAGTCCAGAGATTACAGAATGCCTCCAGATGTGCAATTGAAACTACTACTGGTCTTCCAGGGAACGATCAAAGCGTAGACTGTTTGAGACATTACACCCATGGAGGAAACTGTGCTTGGAGACTGTTGTATTCAATCCCGATGCAATTTCTGTGTTTCAACAACACTCTGATAGTCCACAGAGTACTGAAAGCCTCCAGATGTGCATCGGAAAATACTACTGGTCTTCTAGGGAACGATCAAAGCGTATACTGTTAGAGACATTACTCCCATGGAGGAAAGTGCGCATGGTGACTGTTGTATTCAATCCCGATGCAATTACTGTGTTTCATCAACACTCTGATAGTCTACACATTACAGAATGCCACCATATGTGCATCGGAAACTACTACTGGTCTTCCAGGGAACGATCAACGCGTAGATTGTTTGAGACAGTACTCCCGTTGAGGAAAGTGCGAATGGTGACTGTCGTATTCAATCCCGACGCAATTTCTGTGTTTCATCAACACTCTGATAGACGACAGACTACAGAATGCCTCCAGATGTGCATCGGAAACTACTATTGGTCTTACAGGTAACGATCAAAGCATAGACTGTTTGAGAATTACTCCCATGGAGGAAAGTGGGCATGTTGACTGTTGTATTCAATCCCGAGGCTATTTCTGTGTTTCATCAACACTCTGATAGTCCACAGATTACAGAAAGCCCCCAGATGTGCATCGGGAACTACTACTGGTCTTCCAGGGATCGATCAAAGCGTAGACAGTTCGAGACATTACTCCCATTGAGGAAAGTGCGCATGGTGACTGGTGTATTCAATCCCGATGCAATTTCTGTGTTTCATCAACACTCGGATAGTCCACAGAGTACAGAATGCCTCGAGATGTGCATCGGAAACTACTACTGGTCTTACAGGGAACGATCAAAGCATAGACTGTTTGAGAATTTCTCCCATTGAAGAAAGTGCGCATGGTGACTGTTGTATTCAATCCCGATGCAATTTCTGTGTTTCATCAACACTCTGGTAGTCCACAGATTACAGAATGACTCCAGATGTGCAATTGAAACTACTACTGGTCTTCCAGGGAACTATCAAAGCGTAGACTGTTTGAGAATTACCCCCATGGAGGAAACTGCGTATGGAGACTGTTGTATTCAATCCCGATGCAATTTCTGTGTTTCATCAACACTCTGGTAGTCCACAGAGAACAGAAAGCCTCCAGATGTGCATCCTAAACTACTACTGGTCTTCCTGGGAACGATCAAAGCGTAAACTGTTAGAGACATTACTCCCACGGAGCAAACTGCGCATGGAGACTATTGTATTACACCCTGATGCAATTTCTGTGTTTCATCAACACTCTGATAGTCCTCAGTGTACAGAAAGCCTCCAGATGTGCATAGGAAACTACTACTGGTCTTCTGGGGAACGATCACAGCGTAGACTGTTAGAGACATTACTACCATGGAGGAAAGTGCACATGGTGACTGTTGTATTCAATCCTGAGGCAATTTCTGTGTTTCATCAACACTCTGATAGTCAACAGATTACAGAAAGCCCCCAGATGTGCATCGGAAACTACTACTGGTCTTCCAGGGAACGATCAAAGCGTAGACTGTTTGAGACATAACTCCCATGGAGGAAAGTGCGCATGGTGACTGGTGTATTCAATCCCGATGCAATTTCTGTGTTTCATCAACACTCAGATAGTCCACAGAGTACAGAATGCCTCGAGATGTGCATCGGAAACTACTACTGGTCTTCTGGGGAACGATCACAGCGTAGACTTTTAGAGACATTACTCCCATGGAGGAAAGTGCGCATGGTGACAGTAGTATTCAATCCCGAGGCAATTTCTGTGTTTCATCAACACTCTGATAGTCCACAGATTACAGAATGCCACCAGATGTGCATAGGAAACTACTACTGGTCTTACAGGTAACGATCAAAGCATAGACTGTTTGAGAATTACTCCCATGGAGGAAAGTGGGCATGTTGACTGTTGTATTCAATCCCGAGGCTATTTCTGTGTTTCATCAACACTCTGATAGTCCACAGTTTACAGAAAGCCCCCAGATGTGCATCGGGAACTACTACTGGTCTTCCAGGGAACGATCAAAGCGTAGACTGTTTGAGACATTACTCCCATGGAGGAAAGTGCGCATGGTGACTGTTGTATTCAATCCCGATGCAATTTCTGTGTTTCATCAACACTCTGATATTCCACAGATTACAGAATGCCTCCAGATGTGCATCGGAAACTAGTACTGGTCTTCCATTGAACGATCAAAACGTAGACTGTTGAGACATTACTTTTATGTAGGTATGTGCGCATGGTGACTGTTGTAATCAATCCCGATGCAATTTCTGTGTTTCATGAATACTCTGATACTCCACAGATTACAGAATGCCTTCAGATGTGCATCGGAAACTGCTACTGGTCTTCCAGGGAACGATCAAAGCGTAAACTCTTTGGAACATTACTCCGATTGAGGAATGTGCGCATGGTAACTGTTGTATTCAATCCCGATGCAATTTCTGTGTGTTATCATCACTCTTTTAGTCCACAGATTGCAGAATGCCTCCAGATGTGCAATTGAAACAACTATTGGTCTTCCAGGGAACGATCAAAGCGTAGACTATTTGAGACATTACTCCCATGGAGGAAACTGCGCATGGAGACTGTTGTATTCAATCCCGATGCAATTTCTGTGTTTCATCAACACTCTGATAGTCCACAGAGTACAGAAAGCCTTCAGATGTGCATAGGAAACTACTACTGGTCTTCTGGGGAACGATCACAGCGTAGACTTTTAGAGACATTACTCCCATGGAGGAAAGTGCGCATGGTGACAGTAGTATTCAATCCCGAGGCAATTTCTGTGTTTCATCAACACTCTGATAGTCCACAGATTACAGAATGCCACCAGATGTGCATAGGAAACTACTACTGGTCTTCCAGGGAACGATCAAAGCATAGACTGTTTGAGAATTACTCCCATGGAGGAAAGTGGGCATGTTGACTGTTGTATTCAATCCCGAGGCTATTTCTGTGTTTCATCAACACTCAGATAGTCCACAGAGTACAGAATGCCTCGAGATGTGCATCGGAAACTACTACTGGTCTTCTGGGGAACGATCACAGCGTAGACTTTTAGAGACATTACTCCCATGGAGGAAAGTGCGCATGGTGACTGTAGTATTCAATCCCGAGGCAATTTCTGTGTTTCATCAACACTCTGATAGTCCATAGATTACAGAAAGAACCCAGATGTGCATCGGAAACTACTACTGGTCTTCCAGGGAACGATCAAAGCGTAGACTGTTTGAGACATTACTCCCATGGAGGAAACTGCGCATGGTGACTGTTGTATTCATTCCCGATGCAATTTCTGTGTTTCATCAACACTCTGATAGTCCACAGTGTACAGAAAGCCTTCAGATGTGCATAGGAAACTACTACTGGTCTTCTGGGGAACGATCACAGCGTAGACTTTTAGAGACATTACTCCCATGGAGGAAAGTGCGCATGGTGACAGTAGTATTCAATCCCGAGGCAATTTCTGTGTTTCATCAACACTCTGATAGTCCACAGATTACAGAATGCCACCAGATGTGCATAGGAAACTACTACTGGTCTTACAGGTAACGATCAAAGCATAGACTGTTTGAGAATTACTCCCATGGAGGAAAGTGGGCATGTTGACTGTTGTATTCAATCCCGAGGCTATTTCTGTGTTTCATCAACACTCTGATAGTCCACAGTTTACAGAAAGCCCCCAGATGTGCATCGGGAACTACTACTGGTCTTCCAGGGAACGATCAAAGCGTAGACTGTTTGAGACATTACTCCCATGGAGGAAAGTGCGCATGGTGACTGTTGTATTCAATCCCGATGCAATTTCTGTGTTTCATCAACACTCTGATATTCCACAGATTACAGAATGCCTCCAGATGTGCATCGGAAACTAGTACTGGTCTTCCAGGGAACGATCAAAACGTAGACTGTTGAGACATTACTTTTATGTAGGTATGTGCGCATGGTGACTGTTGTAATCAATCCCGATTCAATTTCTGTGTTTCATGAATACTCTGATACTCCACAGATTACAGAATGCCTTCAGATGTGCATCGGAAACTGCTACTGGTCTTCCAGGGAACGATCAAAGCGTAAACTCTTTGGAACATTACTCCGATTGAGGAATGTGCGCATGGTAACTGTTGTATTCAATCCCGATGCAATTTCTGTGTGTTATCATCACTCTTTTAGTCCACAGATTGCAGAATGCCTCCAGATGTGCAATTGAAACAACTATTGGTCTTCCAGGGAACGATCAAAGCGTAGACTATTTGAGACATTACTCCCATGGAGGAAACTGCGCATGGAGACTGTTGTATTCAATCCCGATGCAATTTCTGTGTTTCATCAACACTCTGATAGTCCACAGAGTACAGAAAGCCTTCAGATGTGCATAGGAAACTACTACTGGTCTTCTGGGGAACGATCACAGCGTAGACTTTTAGAGACATTACTCCCATGGAGGAAAGTGCGCATGGTGACAGTAGTATTCAATCCCGAGGCAATTTCTGTGTTTCATCAACACTCTGATAGTCCACAGATTACAGAATGCCACCAGATGTGCATAGGAAACTACTACTGGTCTTACAGGTAACGATCAAAGCATAGACTGTTTGAGAATTACTCCCATGGAGGAAAGTGGGCATGTTGACTGTTGTATTCAATCCCGAGGCTATTTCTGTGTTTCATCAACACTCTGATAGTCCACAGTTTACAGAAAGCCCCCAGATGTGCATCGGGAACTACTACTGGTCTTCCAGGGAACGATCAAAGCGTAGACTGTTTGAGACATTACTCCCATGGAGGAAACTGCGCATGGAGACTGTTGTATTCAATCCCGATGCAATTTCTGTGTTTCATCAACACTCCGATAGTCCACAGATTACAGAATGCCTCCAGATGTGCATCGGAAACTACTACTGGTCTTCTAGTGAACGATCAATGCGTAGATTTTTAGGACATTACTCCTATGGAGGGAAGTGCGCATGGTGACTGTTGTATTCAATCCCGATGCAATTACTGTGTTTCATCAACACTCTGATAGTCTACACATTACAGAATGCCACCAGATGTGCATCGGAAACTACTACTGGTCTTCCAGGGAACGATCAAAGCGTAGATTGTTTGAGACAGTACTCCCGTGGAGGAAAGTGCGCATGGTGACTGTTGTATTCAATCCGGATGCAATTTCTGTGTTTCATCAACACTATGATAGTCCACATTTTACAGAATGCCTCCAGATGTGCATCGAAAACTACTACTGGTCTTCCAGGGAACGATGAAAGCGTAGACTGTTTGAGACATTAGTCCAATGGAGGAAAGTGCGCATTGTGACTGTTGTATTCAATCCCGATGCAATTTCTGTGTTTCATCAACACTATGATAGTCCATAGATTACAGAATGCCTCCAGATGTGCATCGGAAACTGCTACTGGTCTTCCAGGTAACGATCAAAGCGTAAACTTTTTGAAACATTACTCCCATGGAGGAAAGAGCGCATGGTGACTGTTGTATTCAATCCCGATGCAATTTCTGTGTTTCATCAACACAATGATAGTCCACAGATTAAGGAAAGCCTCCATAAGTGCATCGGAAACTACTACTTGTCTTCCAGAGAAGGATCAAAGCGTAGACTGTCAGAGACATTACTCCCATGGAGTAAAGTGGGCATGGTGACTGTTGTATTCAATCCCGATGCAATTTCTGTGTTTCATCAACACTCTGGTAGTCCAGAGATTACAGAATGCCTCCAGATGTGCAATTGAAACTACTACTGGTCTTCCAGGGAACGATCAAAGCGTAGACTGTTTGAGACATTACACCCATGGAGGAAACTGTGCTTGGAGACTGTTGTATTCAATCCCGATGCAATTTCTGTGTTTCAACAACACTCTGATAGTCCACAGAGTACTGAAAGCCTCCAGATGTGCATCGGAAAATACTACTGGTCTTCTAGGGAACGATCAAAGCGTATACTGTTAGAGACATTACTCCCATGGAGGAAAGTGCGCATGGTGACTGTTGTATTCAATCCCGATGCAATTACTGTGTTTCATCAACACTCTGATAGTCTACACATTACAGAATGCCACCATATGTGCATCGGAAACTACTACTGGTCTTCCAGGGAACGATCAACGCGTAGATTGTTTGAGACAGTACTCCCGTTGAGGAAAGTGCGAATGGTGACTGTCGTATTCAATCCCGACGCAATTTCTGTGTTTCATCAACACTCTGATAGACGACAGACTACAGAATGCCTCCAGATGTGCATCGGAAACTACTATTGGTCTTACAGGTAACGATCAAAGCATAGACTGTTTGAGAATTACTCCCATGGAGGAAAGTGGGCATGTTGACTGTTGTATTCAATCCCGAGGCTATTTCTGTGTTTCATCAACACTCTGATAGTCCACAGATTACAGAAAGCCCCCAGATGTGCATCGGGAACTACTACTGGTCTTCCAGGGAACGATCAAAGCGTAGACTGTTTGAGACATTACTCCCATGGAGGAAACTGCGCATGGAGGCTGTTGTATTCAATCCCGATGCAATTTCTGTGTTTCATCAACACTCTGATAGTCCACAGATTACAGAATGCCTCCAGATGTTCATCGGAAACCTCTACTGGTCTTCCAAGGAACGATCAAGGGGTAGACTGTTTGAGACTTTACTCCCATGGAGGAGAGCGCGCATGGTGACTGTTGTATTCAATCCCGATGCAATTTCTGTGTTTCATCAACACTCTGGTAGTCCACAGAGAACAGAAAGACTCCAGATGTGCATCGGAAACTACTACTGGTCTTCCAGGGAACGATTAAAGCGTAGACTGTTTGAGACATTACTCCCATGGAGGAAAGTGCGCATGGTGACTGTTGTATTCAATCCCGATGCAATTTCTGTGTTTCATCAACACTCTGATATTCCACAGATTACAGAATGCCTCCAGATGTGCATCGGAAACTACTACTGGTCTTCCAGGGAACGATCAAACGTAGACTGTTAGAGACATTACTCCCATGGAGTAAAGTGCGCATGGTGACTGTTGTGTTCAATCCCGATGCAATTTCTGTGTTTCATCAACACTCTGGTAGTCCACAGATTACAGAATGACTCCAGATGTGCAATTGAAACTACTACTGGTCTTCCAGGGAACTATCAAAGCGTAGACTGTTTGAGAATTACCCCCATGGAGGAAACTGCGCATGGAGACTGTTGTATTCAATCCCGATGCAATTTCTGTGTTTCATCAACACTCTGGTAGTCCACAGAGAACAGAAAGCCTCCAGATGTGCATCCTAAACTACTACTGGTCTTCCTGGGAACGATCAAAGCGTAAACTGTTAGAGACATTACTCCCACGGAGGAAACTGCGCATGGAGACTATTGTATTACACCCCGATGCTATTTCTGTGTTTCATCAACACTCTGATAGTCCTCAGTGTACAGAAAGCCTCCAGATGTGCATAGGAAACTACTACTGGTCTTCTGGGGAACGATCACAGCGTAGACTGTTAGAGACATTACTCCCATGGAGGAAAGTGCACATGGTGACTGTTGTATTCAATCCCGAGGCAATTTCTGTGTTTCATCAACACTCTGATAGTCCACAGATTACAGAAAGCCCCCAGATGTGCATCGGAAACTACTACTGGTCTTCCAGGGAACGATCAAAGCGTAGACTGTTTGAGACATAACTCCCATGGAGGAAACTGTGCATGGTGACTGTTGTATTCAATCCCGACGCAATTTCTGAGTTTCATCAACACTCTGATAGTCCACAGACTACTGAATGCCTCCAGATGTGCATCGGAAAATACTACTGGTCTTCCAGGGATCGATCAAAGCGTAGACAGTTCGAGACATTACTCCCATGGAGGAAAGTGCGCATGGTGACTGGTGTATTCAATCCCGATGCAATTTCTGTGTTTCATCAACACTCAGATAGTCCACAGAGCACAGAATGCCTCGAGATGTGCATCGGAAACTACTACTGGTCTTACAGGGAACGATCAAAGCATAGACTGTTTGAGAATTTCTCCCATGGAGGAAAGTGCGCATGGTGACTGTTGTATTCAATCCCGATGCAATTTCTGTGTTTCATCAACACTCTGGTAGTCCACAGATTACAGAATGACTCCAGATGTGCAATTGAAACTACTACTGGTGTTCCAGGGAACTATCAAAGCGTAGACTGTTTGAGAATTACCCCCATGGAGGAAACTGCGCATGGAGACTGTTGTATTCAATCCCGATGCAATTTCTGTGATTCATCAACACTCTGATAGTCCACAGAGAACAAAAAGCCTCCAGATGTGCATCCTAAACTACTACTGGTCTTCCTGGGAACGATCAAAGCGTAGACTGTTGAGACATTACTTTTATAGAGGAATGTGAGCATGGTGACTGTTGTATTCAATCCCGATGCAATTTCTGTGTTTCATCAACACTCTGATACTCCACAGATTAAAGAATGCCTCCAGATGTGCATCGGCAACTGCTACTGGTCTTCCAGGTAACGATCACAGCGTAAACTCTTTGAAACATTACTCCCAAGGAAGACAAGTGGGCATGGTGACTGTTGTATTCAATCCCGATGCAATTTCCGTGTTTCATCAACACTCTGATATTCCACAGATTACGGAAAGCCTCCATATGTGCATCGGAAACTACTACTGGTCTCCCAGGGAACGATCAAAGCGTAGACTGTTGAGACATTACTTTTATGGAGGAATGTGAGCATGGTGACTGTTGTATTCAATCCCGATGCAATTTCTGTGTTTCATCAACACTCTGATACTCCACAGATTAAAGAATGCCTCCAGATGTGCATCGGCAACTGCTACTGGTCTTCCAGGTAACGATCAAAGCGTAAACTCTTTGAAACATTACTCCCAAGGAAGACAAGTGGGCATGGTGACTGTTGTATTCAATCCCGATGCAATTTCCGTGTTTCATCAACACTCTGATATTCCACAGATTACGGAAAGCCTCCATATGTGCATCGGAAACTACTACTGGTCTTCCAGGGAACTATCAAAGCGTAGACTGTTTGAGAATTACCCCCATGTAGGAAACTGCGCATGGAGACTGTTGTATTCAATCCCGATGCAATTTCTGTGTTTCATCAACACTCTGATAGTCCACAGAGAACAGAAAGCCTCCAGATGTGCATCCTAAACTACTACTGGTCTTCCTGGGAACGATCAAAGCGTAAACTGTTAGAGACATTACTCCCACGGAGGAAACTGCGCATGGAGACTATTGTATTACACCCCGATGCAATTTCTGTGTTTCATCAACACTCTGATAGTCCTCAGTGTACAGAAAGCTTCCAGATGTGCATAGGAAACTACTACTGGTCTTCTGGGGAACGATCACAGCGTAGACTGTTAGAGACATTACTCCCATGGAGGAAATTGCGCATGGTGACTGTTGTATTCATCCCGAGATAATTTCTGTGTTTCATCAACACTCTGATAGTCCACAGATTACAGAAAGCCCCCAGATGTGCTTCGGAAACTACTACTGGTCTTCCTGGGAACGATCAAAGCGTAGACTGTTTGAGACATTTCTCCCATGGAGGAAACTCTGCATGGTGACTGTTGTATTCATTTCCGATGCAATTTCTGTGTTTCATCAACACTCTGATAGTCCACAGATTACAGAATGCCACCAGATGTGCATAGGAAAATACTACCGCTCTTACAGGGAACGATCAAAGCGTAGATTGTTTGAGACAGTACTCCCGTGGAGGAAAGTGCGCATAGTGACTGTTGTATTCAATCCCGACGCAATTTCTGTGTTTCATCAACACTCTGATAGTCCACAGACTACTGAATGCCTCCAGATGTGCATCGGAAACTACTACTGGTCTTCCAGGGATCGATCAAAGCGTAGACAGTTCGAGACATTACTCCCATGGAGGAAAGTGCGCATGGTGACTGTTGTATTCAATCCCGATGCAATTTCTGTGTTTCATCAACACTCTGGTAGTCCACAGATTACAGAATGACTCCAGATGTGCAATTGAAACTACTACTGGTCTTCCAGGGAACTATCAAAGCGTAGACTGTTTGAGAATTACCCCCATGTAGGAAACAGCGCATGGAGACTGTTGTATTCAATCCCGATGCAATTTCTGTGTTTCATCAACACTCTGGTAGTCCACAGAGAACAGAAAGCCTCCAGATGTGCATCCTACACTACTACTGGTCTTCCTGGGAACGATCAAAGCGTAAACTGTTAGAGACATTACTCCCACGGAGGAAACTGCGCATGGAGACTATTGTATTACACCCAGATGCAATTTCTGTGTTTCATCAACACTCTGATAGTCCTCAGTGTACAGAAAGCCTCCAGATGTGCATAGGAAACTACTACTGGTCTTCTGGGGAACGATCACAGCGCAGACTGTTAGAGACATTACTCCCATGGAGGAAAGGGCGCATGGTGACTGTTGTATTCAATCCCGATGCAATTTCTGTGTTTCATCAACACTCTGATAGTCCACAGACTACTGAATGCCTCCAGATGTGCATCGGAAAATACTACTGGTCTTAAAGGGATCGATCAAAGCGTAGACAGTTCGAGACATTACTCCCATGGAGGAAAGTGCGCATGGTGACTGGTGTATTCAATCCCGATGCAATTTCTGTGTTTCATCAACACTCAGATAGTCCACAGAGTACAGAATGACTCGAGATGTGCATCGGAAACTACTACTGGTCTTACAGGGAACGATCAAAGCATAGACTGTTTGAGAATATCTCCCATGGAGGAAAGTGCGCATGGTGACTGTTGTATTCAATCCCGATGCAATTTCTGTGTTTCATCAACACTCTGATGGTCCACAGAGAACAGAAAGCCTCCAGATGTGCATCCTAAACTACTACTGGTCTTCCTGGGAACGATCAAAGCGTAAACTGTTAGAGACATTACTCCCACGGAGGAAACTGCGCATGGAGACTATTGTATTACACCCCGATGCAATTTCTGTGTTTCATCAACACTCAGATAGTCCACAGTGTACAGAAAGCCTCCAGATGTGCATAGGAAACTACTACTGGTCTTCTGGGAAACGATCACAGCGTAGACTTTTAGAGACATTACTCCCATGGAGGAAAGTGCGCATGGTGACTGTAGTATTCAATCCCGAGGCCATTTCTGTGTTTCATCAACTCTCTGATAGTCCACAGATTACAGAAAACCCCCAGATGTGCATCGGAAACTACTACTGGTCTTCCAGGGAACGATCAAAGCGTAGACTGTTTGAGACATTACTCCCATGGAGGAAACTGCGCATGGTGACTGTTGTATTCATTCCCGATGCAATTTCTGTGTTTCATCAACACTCTGATAGTCCACAGATTACAGAATGCCACCAGATGTGCATAGGAAACTACTACTGGTCTTACAGGTAACGATCAAAGCATAGACTGTTTGAGAATTACTCCCATGGAGGAAAGTGGGCATTTTGACTGTTGTATTCAATCCCGAGGCTATTTCTGTGTTTCATGAACACTCTGATAGTCCACAGATTACAGAAAGCCCCCAGATGTGCATCGGGAACTACTACTGGTCTTCCAGGGAACGATCAAAGCGTAGACTGTTTGAGACATTACTCCCATGGAGGAAACTGCGCATGGAGTCTGTTGTATTCAATCCCGATGCAATTTCTGTGTTTCATCAACACTCTGATATTCCACAGATTACAGAATGCCTCCAGATGTGCATCGGAAACTACTACTGGTCTTCCAGGGAACGATCAAACGTAGACTGTTAGAGACATTACTCCCATGGAGTAAAGTGCGCATGGTGACTGTTGTATTCAATCCCGATGCAATTTCTGTGTTTCATCAACACTGTGGTAGTCCACAGATTACAGAATGACGCCAGATGTGCAATTTAAACTACTACTGGTCTTCCAGGGAACTATCAAAGCGTAGACTGTTTGAGAATTACCCCCATGGAGGAAACTGCGCATGGAGACTGTTGTATTCAATCCCGATGCAATTTCTGTGTTTCATCAACACTCTGATAGTCCACAAAGAACCGAAAGCCTCCAGATGTGCTTCCTAAACTACTACTGGTCTTCCTGGGAACGATCAAAGCGTAGACTGTTGAGACATTACTTTTATAGAGGAATGTGAGCATGTTGACTTTTGTATTCAATCCCGATGCAATTTCTGTGTTTCATCAACACTCTGATACTCCACAGATTAAAGAATGCCTCCGGATGTGCATCGGCAACTGCTACTGGTCTTCCAGGTAACGATCAAAGCGTAAACTCTTTGAAACATTACTCCCAAGGAAGACAAGTGGGCATGGTGACTGTTGTATTCAATCCCGATGCAATTTCCGTGTTTCATCAACACTCTGATATTCCACAGATTACGGTAAGCCTCCATATGTGCATCGGAAACTACTACTGGTCTTCCAGGGAACGATCAAAGCGTAGACTGTTGAGACTTTACTTTTATAGAGGAATGTGAGCATGGTGACTGTTGTATTCAATCCCGATGCAATCTCTGTGTTTCATCAACACTCTGATACTCCACAGATTAAAGAATGCCTCCAGATGTGCATCAGCAACTGCTACTGGTCTTCCAGGTAACGATCAAAGCGTAAACTCTTTGAAACATTACTCCCAAGGAAGACAAGTGGGCATGGTGACTGTTGTATTCAATCCCGATGCAATTTCTGTGTTTCATCAACACTCTGATAGTCCACAGATTACAGAAAGCCCCCAGATGTGCATCGGAAACTACTACTGGTCTTCCAGGGAACGATCAAAGCGTAGACTGTTTGAGACATTACTCCCATGGAGGAAACTCTGTATGGTGACTGTTGTATTCATTCCCGATGCAATTTCTGTGTTTCATCAACACTCTGATAGTCCACAGATTACAGAATGCCACCAGATGTGCATCGGAAACTACTACTGGTCTTACAGGGAACGATCAAAGTGTAGATTGTTTGAGACAGTACTCCTGTGGAGGAAAGTGCGCATAGTGACTGTTGTATACAATCCCGACGCAATTTCTGTGTTTCATCAACACTATGATAGTCCACATTTTACAGAATGCCTCCAGATGTGCATCGAAATCTACTACTGGTCTTCCAGGGAACGATGAAAGCGTAGACTGTTTGAGACATTAGTCCAATGGAGGAAAGTGCGCATTGTGACTGTTGTATTCAATCCCGATGCAATTTCTGTGTTTCATCAACACTATGATAGTCCATAGATTACAGAATGCCTCCAGATGTGCATCGGAAACTGCTACTGGTCTTCCAGGTAACGATCAAAGCGTAAACTCTTTGAAACATTACTCCCATGGAGGAAAGTGCGCATGGTGACTGTTGTATTCAATCCCGATGCAATTTCTGTGTTTCATCAACACACTGATAGTCCACAGATTAAGGAAAGCCTCCATATGTGCATCGGAAACTACTACTGGTCTTCCAGAGAAGGATCAAAGAGTAGACTGTCAGAGACATTACTCCCATGGAGTAAAGTGCGCATGATGACTGTTGTATTCAATCCCGATGCAATTTCTGTGTTTCATCAACACACTAGTAGTCCACAGATTACAGAATGCCTCCAGATGTGCAATTGAAACTACTACTGGTCTTCCAGGGAACGATCAAAGCGTAGACTGTTTGAGACATTACACCCATGGAGGAAACTGTGCTTGGAGACTGTTGTATTCAATCCCGATGCAATTTCTGTGTTTCAACAACACTCTGATAGTCCACAGAGTACTGAAAGCCTCCTGATGTGAATCGGAAACCACTGCTGGTCTTCTAGGGAACGATCAAAGCGTATACTGTAAGAGACATTACTCCCATGGAGGAAAGTGCGCATGGTGACTGTTGTATTCAATCCCGATGCAATTACTG
This sequence comes from Schistocerca gregaria, assembly GCF_023897955.1. Classification (NCBI taxonomy): domain Eukaryota; kingdom Metazoa; phylum Arthropoda; class Insecta; order Orthoptera; family Acrididae; genus Schistocerca; species Schistocerca gregaria. The sequence continues at coordinate 1,216,158 of NC_064923.1, read as the reverse complement.
TGTTTCATCAACACTCTGATAGTCTACACATTACAGAATGCCACCATATGGGCATCGGAAACTACTACTGGTCTTCCAGGGAACGATCAAAGCGTAGATTGTTTGAGACAGTACTCCCGTTGAGGAAAGTGCGAATGGTGACTGTCGTATTCAATCCCGACGCAATTTCTGTGTTTCATCAACACTCTGATAGACGACAGACTACAGAATGCCTCCAGATGTGCATCGGAAACTACTACTGGTCTTCCAGGGAACGATCAAAGCGTAGACTATTTGAGACATTACTCCCATGGAGGAAAGTGCACATGGTGACTGTTGTATTCAATCGCGATGCAATTTCTGCGTTTCATCAACACTCTGATACTCCACAGATTACAGAATGCCTCCAGATGTGCATCGGAAACTGCTACTGGTCTTCCAGGTAACGATCAATGCGTAGACTGTTAGAGACATTACTCCCATGGAGTAAAGTGCGCATGGTGACTGTTGTATTCAATCCCGATGCAATTTCTTTGTTTCATCAACACTCTGGTAGTCCACAGATTACAGAATGCCTCCAGATGTGCAATTGAAACTAATACTGTTTTTCCAGGGAACTATCAAAGCGTAGACTGTTTGAGAATTACCCCCATGGAGGAAGCTGCGCATGGAGACTGTTGTATTCAATCCCGATGCAATTTCTCTGTTTCACCAACACTCTGATAGTCCACAGATTACGGAAAGCCTCCATATGTGCATCGGAAACTACTACTGGTCTTCCAGGGAACGATCAAAGCGTAGACTGTTAGAGACATTACTCCCATGGAGTAAAGTGCGCATGGTGACTGTTGTATTCAATCCCGATGCAATTTCTTTGTTTCATCAACACTCTGGTAGTCCACAGATTACAGAATGCCTCCAGATGTGCAATTGAAACTAATACTGGTTTTCCAGGGAACTATCAAAGCGTAGACTGTTTGAGAATTACCCCCATGGAGGAAGCTGCGCATGGAGACTGTTGTATTCAATCCCGATGCAATTTCTCTGTTTCACCAACACTCTGATAGTCCACAGATTACGGAAAGCCTCCATATGTGCATCGGAAACTACTACTGGTCTTCCAGGGAACGATCAAAGCGTAGATTGTTTGAGACAGTACTCCCGTTGAGGAAAGTGCGAATGGTGACTGTCGTATTCAATCCCGACGCAATTTCTGTGTTTCATCAACACTCTGATAGACGACAGACTACAGAATGCCTCCAGATGTGCATCGGAAACTACTACTGGTCTTCCAGGGAACGATCAAAGCGTAGACTATTTGAGACATTACTCCCATGGAGGAAAGTGCACATGGTGACTGTTGTATTCAATCGCGATGCAATTTCTGCGTTTCATCAACACTCTGATACTCCACAGATTACAGAATGCCTCCAGATGTGCATCGGAAACTGCTACTGGTCTTCCAGGTAACGATCAATGTGTAGACTGTTAGAGACATTACTCCCATGGAGTAAAGTGCGCATGGTGACTGTTGTATTCAATCCCGATGCAATTTCTTTGTTTCATCAACACTCTGGTAGTCCACAGATTACAGAATGCCTCCAGATGTGCAATTGAAACTAATACTGGTTTTCCAGGGAACTATCAAAGCGTAGACTGTTTGAGAATTACCCCCATGGAGGAAGCTGCGCATGGAGACTGTTGTATTCAATCCCGATGCAATTTCTCTGTTTCACCAACACTCTGATAGTCCACAGATTACGGAAAGCCTTCATATGTGCATCGGAAACTACTACTGGTCTTCCAGGGAACGATCAAAGCGTAGACTGTTAGAGACATTACTCCCATGGAGTAAAGTGCGCATGGTGACTGTTGTATTCAATCCCGATGCAATTTCTGTGTTTCATTAACACCCTGGTAGTCCACAGATTACATAATGCCTCCAGATGTGCAATTGAAACTACTACTGGTCTTCCAGGGAACAATCAAAGCGTAGACTGTTTGAGAATTACC